>NC_090439.1:66258749-66953215 GCF_031143425.1 Pleurodeles waltl | reverse complement strand
CCCTCATTGGCTGACCTAAGGTCTTAAGAAGTGTAGGTAACCATGTGGAAGGCCCTGTAAATGTTTGCAAATATCCACAAAGGTGTTACTTGGTATTTTTCCAAATGTTCAAGGACCACTCCCCCGGTAACTCCCAGAAGGTGACACCTCCGAACAATTGCTGGACGTTTTACAATTGTGGCTGGGATCTTCAGCTACACAAATGTATTTAATCAATCCAGAAATACACATAATCAGCACATGGAGTAGACTATTAATTAGCAGGCATGTGCCAACTAATGGTATAGTGGCTCTGTAATGTCACATTCTTGCTGCAGAGTCCCAAAATCACCTTAAACAGAGCAAATGAATAGTTGGCTAGATTAGTCTCTGCAAACCTTACATAACATAGCAATGTACATGGCTGTATTGTCATAGAATATACTGAAGTTTGTGTCTGTAACTTCCAGCTATAAAACTTTGAAGTTAACAAAAAAGCATTGATGAATTAGAGTGCCTCAGTTCTGTGTACATCAGATTACGTAAGTTAACATGCCATATTTTGGTCTTCAACTGTACTTAAAATGTATGTTCCCACCATTAAGCCTGAGTGGAACTTCGATTTCATTTCTTTGTCTTCAGTCTAATGACTTCAGCCTGCATGTCATCAATTGCTCGATCAGACCCACAATAATCTCCATTTACAGCAAAATAGTTTGGATGAAGATGAAGGATCAGACTGTGGAAAACAATGCCCGCTTAAATCTACAACAATATAGAGATTCTAATTAGCCACAGGTTGTCCAATCAGGAGTACACTATATATAGACACCTGAATTGTAAACCTGTGGATCACCTGTCACTTCCTGAGGCTCTGTGTCCCAAAGGAGCTGTAGTATATTCAAACAACCTTCCTCATGTGGTTAGGTTTGGCATGCAGTTAAGAAATTCAGAAAGACTTGTTATTATCACCTTTGCTAAAATGCCCTGGGTGTCGAAACTTTCCATCATTATTACTTTAGAAATAGTAAAATATTGAGTTATAATTTTTGCAATATGACTGTCACTGTTTTTCTCCTGCCTGTAAATTCTTATAAAAATACATTAAAATAAACAGGGAATCCTATAAGCCATGGATTCATTATTTTTTCCACATCATGATAACAGAATGATCTTAGGACCAACTACTCATTTCCACTAGGACAATGGAAATGAGTAGAGGGTTTGAGGAGAAAGCAATGAGTAATATGTTAAGATGTCAACAAGTCAAAAAAATTATATATAACATTATCAAGGACTTCACAGAACTCTATTCACAAGTGAGTGTGACCTACTTACTCCTGAATTTCTAAAAAGAATGGTTTATGAATAAGGCCAATTGCAAGGGTGCTTGTGGAACAACTAATTACAGGATCTAGAACTGTTTCTATCCTAATTTTAGGGCTTTGGACACATTAGGGAAGGATGTGACAACATGGTACATATAGAGCTATAGATATTCCTTCTGTCCTCATGTAAACCAGACTTCAGGAGAAAGATAATGCATTGCAGCACAGCATATTGTTATCCCCTCCCATGACAATCCAAGTACAAAGAAGGGGAAATGATGACTATCACATCTGTTAGCACATCTCGAAAGCTGTAATCTTGTGGGTTTCCTTTGGAAACCGCACTTAAGTCGCAGTGGTAGAAACGTGTGAGGAGTGGGTGGAGCAGAGGAAAGGGGTTTCATCCACATTGTGCTATTAGTGGCCACTTGTCTTCTGGAGAATATGTGCTAGGGTGACTAGTAAACAGCCAGCATTTTACAACAGACTATTCTGTTTAATGGTCTGCATCAGAAAAATATATTTGCATTCTATCAGACAATGTTCTTGGTGCTTAAAGTTAAATTAAACAAAGCGTTATAGTCAGTTCTGTTAATGTTGTTCTACTATGTCTGAAAGCACCCTCAAAAATCGGCTGGTGAACTACAACATAGTTTTGAACCTGTTTCCAGATATACATATAAGGAGTATTTACTCACCAGAAGATAAGTGGATGGGCCAATATAAGCCACTATTTTAGTTAGTGGCCGCTGTGCAAGTCTTTAGACGGCTTCTCAAATTAACTCATAATAATACTAAAACTGTACTCATATTTCCCCCCAATACTAATCAATCACTAATTCTTGTTGGGTTCCAGAGTAGCATGCTACTCGCCAAAAAGCGATTTGACGCCTCGTCAGGGATTGTAAGCGCTATATAAATACTATTACAATACAATACAATACAATTATTGATCCATAAAAAACGTTATATAAAAACATTCACTAAATACTATTACAATGCCACTGGGAACTCATGCGTACAACTTAAAGGATCACGTTTCAAGGTTGAATGTCTTAATGTTTTGTACACCATCTGCTGTTTTAAAAAGTGCTTGCAAATAAGTGCTATTAACCAGACACCTTAGTAATAGGTAGTTTTTAGCTCACAGTGGGTTAGTGCAGCTGGCACTTTTTATACCGACATTCTTAATGTTTAGTAGCAAAAACAAGAGGATTGTATTCATAGGATCTTTATTCCAAGTCCATCTCAGATAGTTTGTGGTGCAAATACAGGGAGTGCAGAATTATTAGGCAAATGAGTATTTTGACCACATCATCCTCTTTATGCATGTTGTCTTACTCCAAGCTGTATAGGCTCGAAAGCCTACTACCAATTAAGCATATTAGGTGATGTGCATCTCTGTAATGAGAAGGGGTGTGGTCTAATGACATCAACACCCTATATCAGGTGTGCATAATTATTAGGCAACTTCCTTTCCTTTGGCAAAATGGGTCAAAAGAAGGACTTGACAGGCTCAGAAAAGTCAAAAATAGTGAGATATCTTGCAGAGGGATGCAGCACTCTTAAAATTGCAAAGCTTCTGAAGCGTGATCATCGAACAATCAAGCGTTTCATTCAAAATAGTCAACAGGGTCGCAAGAAGCGTGTGGAAAAACCAAGGCGCAAAATAACTGCCCATGAACTGAGAAAAGTCAAGCGTGCAGCTGCCACGATGCCACTTGCCACCAGTTTGGCCATATTTCAGAGCTGCAACATCACTGGAGTGCCCAAAAGCACAAGGTGTGCAATACTCAGAGACATGGCCAAGGTAAGAAAGGCTGAAAGACGACCACCACTGAACAAGACACACAAGCTGAAACGTCAAGACTGGGCCAAGAAATATCTCAAGACTGATTTTTCTAAGGTTTTATGGACTGATGAAATGAGAGTGAGTCTTGATGGGCCAGATGGATGGGCCCGTGGCTGGATTGGTAAAGGGCAGAGAGGTCCAGTCCGACTCAGACGCCAGCAAGGTGGAGGTGGAGTACTGGTTTGGGCTGGTATCATCAAAGATGAGCTTGTGGGGCCTTTTCGGGTTGAAGATGGAGTCAAGCTCAACTCCCAGTCCTACTGCCAGTTCCTGGAAGACACCTTCTTCAAGCAGTGGTACAGGAAGAAGTCTGCATCCTTCAAGAAAAACATGATTTTCATGCAGGACAATGCTCCATCACACGCGTCCAAGTACTCCACAGCGTGGCTGGCAAGAAAGGGTATAAAAGAAGGAAATCTAATGACATGGCCTCCTTGTTCACCTGATCTGAACCCCATTGAGAACCTGTGGTCCATCATCAAATGTGAGATTTACAAGGAGGGAAAACAGTACACCTCTCTGAACAGTGTCTGGGAGGCTGTGGTTGCTGCTGCACGCAATGTTGATGGTGAACAGATCAAAACACTGACAGAATCCATGGATGGCAGGCTTTTGAGTGTCCTTGCAAAGAAAGGTGGCTATATTGGTCACTGATTTGTTTTTGTTTTGTTTTTGAATGTCAGAAATGTATATTTGTGAATGTTGAGATGTTATATTGGTTTCACTGGTAATAATAAATAATTGAAATGGGTATATATTTTTTTTTGTTAAGTTGCCTAATAATTATGCACAGTGATAGTCACCTGCACACACAGATATCCCCCTAACATAGCTAAAACTAAAAACAAACTAAAAACTACTTCCAAAAATATTCAGCTTTGATATTAATGAGTTTTTTGGGTTCATTGAGAACATGGTTGTTGTTCAATAATAAAATTAATCCTCAAAAATACAACTTGCCTAATAATTCTGCACTCCCTGTACAAGTTCTGCTGATATACGTGGATGTAACCCCTTCCACTGGTGTCTCTAGTGGTTTATAGCTGGGGCACACAATGGGCCAGAGATAAAACTGGTGGGACCAACTACAATGAACAATTGTGAAGTTGTGAAATTTGGGAGTGTGTGTCTGTGTATGTAAATATTCACTAAAGCATAGTAAGGTTAAAGGCATTCTTAGCTTTAGTTAAAACACCTGCTTGTGTCTTCTTAAAAAACTCAGACATTCACTTAAAAACATAGTCAAAGTGAAGTTATAGCTTTGAGTTAAGATTAAAAATATTTAAACATTCATTTATCAAAACCCTGTGAATAGATTTACATTCATTCAAACAAAGGCACATCCTTGAGTAAATTTCTACTTTCATGCCAAGTTAGGTATAATTGCATTCATTCAGTGCCATTTTTTGTATGGGAGAGCAAATATTCCTATTGGAGTTAAAATGGGAATGCCAATTTTTGACCCTTGCTGGTGGTTGTATAAAACTTCCTATGCGCAACCCAAAGTAGTGACACTGCAAACGCAATCAAAATGATCAAAAGTACAAAAAATGCCTTTTCAACTTAGCACTAACTATAACAACACAGTCAATATTGTCTTTATGATGCGTTGAAACGTGCAGAGCTTTTTACATAGTTCTACCTTTTTTCCCAACATCTTTACTAGTAATTATTTCCTCTAACATGACGGTTCTGCAATACATCAACAAACCCGCTAGCCCATGCACAAAGATTAAGAATGATTTCTTAAAAGCAGTAAATAACAATATATACAGTTCAAGCATTAGTCCAGACGAACCTACTAGCACTCTCCAAACCTACCACTGATTACAAATGCGGACCTCACATGTTAAGTAGCATTTTCATATATTCATAGTGAATCACCCTCCCCTCTTTTGTCCTGGATTAATGAATTCCTCATCCCATACATGGTTATACACTAGCTGGTTCAACATATGAGCCCACTCCCTTAGGTCCTCTTCCACCCTTTCATATGTCCTAATCACTTTTAACCACAACTTTCCTGCCAGGGTCCATTACAGGATAGCTTTGGTCCATTTCGACATATTGGGACCCTTGTTTGATAACCAATGTATTGCTATACGATGTTGAGCAAGAAGAAGGCCTAATGTTGTCAATTTGTGTTGCACTGTCCCCTACTTGGGTTTGGGTACAATACCCAATAGGCAGTGGTGTACTGATGTTTGGAGGCGGACATGAGACGCTTGTTTAAGTCATGCCACCACCTCACTGCAGTATTCCATCAATGTTTTACATTTCCAGGTCATACGAAGGAATGAGGCCTCTTGCTCTTCACATTTTGGACAAGTTAAGGGTCTACCAGGGACTACCCTATGTATTCAGTGGGTGCCAGATACATATGATGAAGTAAATTAAAATGTCCCTGCTTAATTCCAGTATTACTAGCCACATTTTGAACATGAACGCAAGGTTTCATCCATTCTGCATCTGTCAAGGGAGTCTGTGGGTTTCTACCCCATGCCTGCCTTGCCTTCAACACCACTGGTGGTCTGTCTTCTTTCAGTACTTTGTAATCCCCTTCCTCTCCCACCCTCCAAGATCTGCTCCAACATCAGGGAGGTCCGTGCTACATCCGGGAATCCAGTCCAGACCTCTCTAGCTGTGTGTCAGGCTTAGCAAATTGCAGAAATTGTCCTGCAGTAACTTCAATAAAAGGTTCCCCTAAGGAGACAACCAGCCTCTTTCCATGCTGCCAATGACATTACCTTCCCTATTTGGAAGTTCAAATGTAGCCACTGAATTGGCAGGAACTTACTGAAGGGGAGGCACTTCAGCACTCACCTAATCAACCACTCCCATGTCGCTCCCATGTGTTTAATCACTCCTGGGGTTCCCGCCAACTCTTTTAGACCTTGCATCAAGGAAGTGGTTTGCTGTAGAGTAGAGTGTTGTGCGGTAGAGCAGTGTTGCGTATAATGGAGTGGAGTAAGTGGATTAGTGTAGAATGGGTGTTGTGGAGTGAAGTGGCATAAAGTGGAGTGGTATACAGTAGAATTGCATACAGTGGAGTGGCAAAGAGTGAAGTGCTTACAGTGTAGTGTGGTAGAGTGTAAGACCACAAAGGGTAACAGGGTAGAGTGCAGTGGGGTAGAATGGAGGGGCATATACGAAAGTGAGGTACAGTGTAGGGGCATACAGCAGAATAGCGTATAGTGGAATGCTCATAGATGGAGTGGCCTAAAGTGGGATAGTGTATAGTGGAGTGCCATAATGTAGGCATATTATACTGACGACAACTCAAATTACATCATCCAATGAGTGTGTTAGATTGTCTCATAGTTTACATAGTGGCGAGTATGTACCATATTCGTTTTCTACCTAATTTTATACAGCCTCTGTCAAGCTAATGGGTGTAAGTGTTTACAGAACACGTGCTCTTAATGCATCATAGATGTGTAGAGGTATTGAACACGTTATAAATATTTGTTTTCAGGAGTATCTGTGTGTAGGTGACAGTGAAGACTTACGTCCAGTATGTTCGACACATGTTTTTTAGTTCTGCAGAAAAAGTTTCCAAAGGGGCAAAGACTCTATGTAGTAGGTACTAAGGCCCAGATTTACAAGAATCTGGTGCATCAGTAGTGATGCGCCAGATTTCTTGCACCCCCCCACTGCCACCGAACAACACAACTGGTGCGCCACATTTAAATATGGAGCACCATGGCGCATGTTAGGTCAATAGCGTCAACATTTTTTACGCTATTGTGGCTGCACTAGCGTAAAAAAGTTTGATGCTACTGCACCAAATTGCAGGGAGGCCCATTGATTTCAAACTGCTTTAAGCAGGCATTAAAAATGATGCCAAAAATGGCGCAATTAAATCTTGTAGATTTCCTTGTACCATTTTTGTGGGCCTCCTAACGCCGGAATGCCCTTCTTGTATACATTATGCCGGGTACAGGTATAATATGGTGCAAGGCGTCGCAAAGTGGTGCAATGCATGCATTGTGCCACTTTGTAAATATGGGGTGGCGACTTTTGCTTCATTGAGCCACATTAACGTTAAATAAAATGACGCTAATGTGGTGAAAGGAGGCGCTAGGGCTTTGTAAATCTGGCCCTAAATATTGTAAGCAGCCTTGAGTATGTTGACAGAATCATCTCAGCATGACAATTTTCACATAAGATAGAAGACTCTGCATACCAGGTACAAACCTATGTACATGACTGTGATTAGCTTCAGCAGATGTGCTATCTGTAAGTTTTCACCACAGTATGAAGGCCGCAGGTTGTATGACTTTTAGCACCTTCAGAACTTGTGTAATTTAAGTGACTAGTCTCTCTTGAACACGTTTTGCATAGACTGAACACTGTTCTTAGTACATGCCTTTTAGTACTTTGTGGTGTATTTCTCATGAGAGGTTTACTCCCTGCAGAAAAGTGTGGTAAAGAGTAACCTCTCTCCATGGAGTAAACACTGTTTGCAGTACCCACTTTTCTACTCATATCCACTTCATTTCTCACTCTAGGTTTGGTGGCCGTGAAGGGTCTGTACTAGCGCGTCATTTATATAAGAGAAGTTGCGTATCTGGAGGAACTTGGTTTTCTCTCAATAGCTGTAAACAGGCTGAACACAGTGTGCAGTAGGGGTTACCAATTTACATGCGGTTGATTGTTAATATGAACTCGGCTATCCATGAAGTGCATGGTATAGAGTCAAAGTTGTACATAACACAAGCTTGCTTCTCTTAGGGGGGTTGCATGTGTGATGTTATTAATGATTCTTTATATTATTCTGAGCTATGTGGTACTTTCAAACCTTTAATGCCATACTGCTGCGGCCAGACCCTGCGCCCACCTCCATGCAAGCACCCAACCCCCTGCTGGAGGAGAGTGGTCACGCAGCCCCAAGCCACTACTGGCCCTGGAGACATCAAGGCCCTTTGTTTTTAAA
This sequence comes from Pleurodeles waltl, assembly GCF_031143425.1. Classification (NCBI taxonomy): domain Eukaryota; kingdom Metazoa; phylum Chordata; class Amphibia; order Caudata; family Salamandridae; genus Pleurodeles; species Pleurodeles waltl. The sequence goes on along the minus strand of NC_090439.1, from coordinate 66,945,120 downwards.
AAGCGGAGGGACTGCTTGCAGACCTCATCCCCAAGCCACTACTGGCCCTGTGGACCCTATCCTGTGGACCCTATCCTACCCTACTCTTCTTTTCCCCGTCTTCACTCTTCTTCTCTTCTTCCTCATCTTCTTCTGTGGTCTTCTGCCCTCTGTTCTTCGTTTTCTGTATCTTCTTCTGTGTTCTTCTGTGTTCTTCTGTCCTTCCGGTCTTCCTTTCTTCTCTCCTTCCGGTCTTCCGGTCTTCTGTTCTTCTGTTCTTCTGTTCTTCTGTTCTTCTGTTCTTCCGGTCTTCTGTTCTTCTGTCTTCTATCTTCTGCCTTCGGCTCTTCTGCCTCCTCCGTCCTCTTCTCCCCGCGCCTGCCCTCCTGCTCCTGCCTCATCCCCCTCCCTCACTCGCATCCCCCTCTCTATCTCCCCTATCTAACCCGTTCACTATCTACCTCCCTCACTCCTCCTATCTACCTATCTCTCTATCTCTCTATCCCACTATCTAACTCCCTCACTCTCCACCTCCTCCTATCTTCCTATCTCTCTATCTATTTCCCTATCTATCGATTTCCCTATCTATCTATTTTCTCTATCTATTTCTCTATCTCTCCCCCCCTCCCACCTCCTCTATTACCTATCTTCCTATCCTCTCACTCTACCTCTCACCCTCACCCACCTCTACAACCCCCCCTCCCCTATCTTCACAACCCTACTCCTATCTTTCTCCCTAATCTCCTAAACCTCCTAACACTCACCCCCCTCCCCACTTAAACCCCCCTCCCCCAGCTCTTCTCACTCTACCTGTCCCCCCTCCCTCGCGCTTTCCCGCCGTGACCTCCTGCACGCCCCGCCCCCCAGCTCCCATTCGCCCCCAGCTGACCCCTCCCCCCCTCCTACCTCATATGGCGGCCGCTGCACGACCGCGCCGCTGGCGCGCCTCCGGCGCGCCAGAGGCAAGCCCGTCTGGGCCGTCCGCGCCTGTCCCGCTCCCAGCGCCACGACCCCTGGTCCCCAGCTCTCCCAAACCCCGCTGATCCGCTACGACCCCACCACCCTCCACGCCCTCAACCCAGGGCGCTCCAACACCTGCTTCAAAGCTCACCCCAAACGCACCCATGGACCCTTCGCCTGCAACTCCTGCAAACGCATCTTCCACCACGCAACAACCATGACCACAAGCCCACGCGGCATCAACCACCTCAAGTGCATCCTAGTCAACGCTCGCTCCGTCCACAAACACGCCGTTGAACTTTGGGACCTCCTGGACTCCATAGCACCGGACGTCGCCTTCATCACAGAGACCTGGATGAACGCCTCCTCTGCTCCAGACATCGCCACTGCCATCCCCGAAGGCTACAAGATCTCCAGGAAAGACCGCACCAACCAAGCAGGAGGAGGTATCGCCATCGTCTTCAAAGAATCCATCAGCGTCACCACCTCCACCGAGGACACCCCTCTCGCCGCGGAACACCTGCATTTTCAGATTCGCACCGACCCGAGGACCACCCTCAGAGGATCCCTCGTCTACCGTCCTCCCGGGCCACGCGCCCCTTTCAGCGACGCCATCGCCGACTTCATCTCCCCGCACGCCCTCGCCTCTCCGGACTACATCCTCCTAGGCGACCTCAACTTCCATCTGGAACAAAACAACGACCCCAACACCACCACCCTGCTCGACAACCTCGCCAACCTCGGCCTCAAACAACTGGTGAACACCGCCACGCACATCGCCGGACACACGCTCGACCCCATCTTCTCCACCAGCAAACACGTCTTCTTCAGCCACGCCTCCGCCCTACACTGGACCGACCACAGCTGCGTCCACTTCACATTCCGACGCGAGACCCGCCACCTCCGCACCCAAGCCATCCCTCGTCGACAGTGGAACAAGATCCCCGAAGAGCAACTCTTCTCCGCACTCGCCACCAACCAACCCACCCTCACCACCGACCCCAACGACGCAGCCCTCAACCTCACAAACTGGATCTCCAACTGCGCAGACATCCTTGCTCCCCTCAAACGCACGCATCGACAGACCAACACCAAAAAACCTCTCTGGTTCTCTGACACCCTCAAAGAATCAAAGAAAACTTGTCGCGCCCTTGAGAAAGCCTGGCGCAAGGACCACACCGCTGACAACATGACCGCCCTCAAGAACGCTACCCGCGAACACCACCACCTGATCCGCGCTGCCAAAAGGAACTTTTTCACCGACAGACTGGACAAAAACAGACGCGACAGCAGAGAACTCTTCAGCATCGTCAAGGAGTTCTCCAACCCCAGCGCCAACGCCAACGCCGTCACGCCCTCACAGGATTTGTGCGAATCCCTCGCCACTTTCTTCCATCGCAAGATTAGCGACCTCCACGACAGCTTCGGACACCAGACCCAACCAAACACCACCGAACCGGCATCCACGGCCATCACCCTCAACAACTGGACCCACATCAACACGGAAGAAACGAAATCCATCATGAACTCTATCCACTCCGGCGCCCCTTCGGACCCCTGCCCGAACTTCATCTTTAACAAAGCCGACGACATCATCGCCCCGCACCTCCAGACCGTCATCAACTCTTCTTTTTCTTCTGCTACCTTCCCCGAATGCTGGAAACACGCCGAAGTCAACGCCCTACTAAAGAAACCTACGGCTGACCCGAGCGACCTGAAAAACTTCCGCCCCATCTCTCTTCTGCCTTTCCCAGCCAAAGTAATAGAGAAGACCGTCAACAAACAGCTGACCACCTTCCTGGAAGACAACAACCTGCTCGACCCCTCACAAACCGGATTCCGAACCAACCACAGCACTGAAACCGCCCTCATCTCAGTCACTGACGACATCAGAACCCTGATGGACAACGGTGAAACAGTCGCCCTCATTCTGCTCGACCTCTCGGCTGCCTTTGACACCGTCTGTCACCGCACCCTAATCACCCGCATCCGCTACACCGGGATCCAAGGCCAGGCCCTGGACTGGATCGCCTCCTTCCTCGCAAACCGTTCCCAAAGAGTTTACCTCCCTCCGTTTCGCTCAGAACCCACCGAGATCATCTGCGGCGTACCCCAAGGCTCATCACTCAGCCCGACACTCTTCAATGTCTACATGAGCCCCCTCGCCAACATCGTACGCAAGCACGACATCATCATCACCTCCTACGCCGACGACACCCAACTTATACTCTCCCTCACCAAGGACCCCGCCAGCGCCAAGACCAACCTACAAGAGGGTATGAAGGACGTCGCAGATTGGATGAGGCTCAGCCGCCTAAAGCTGAACTCTGAAAAAACGGAAGTCCTCATCCTCGGCAACACCCCGTCCGCCTGGGACGACTCCTGGTGGCCCATGGCCCTCGGCACCGCACCGACCCCCACAGACCACGCCTGCAACCTCGGCTTCATCTTGGACCCTCTTCTCACCATGACCAAGCAAGTCAACGCCGTGTCCTCCGCCTGCTTCCTCACCCTCCGTATGCTCCGCAAGATCTTCCGCTGGATCCCCGCCGACACCAGAAAAACCGTGACCCACGCCCTCGTCACGAGCCGCCTGGACTACGGCAACACCCTCTACGCCGGGACCACAGCCAAACTCCAAAATCGCCTGCAACGCATTCAAAACGCCTCGGCCCGCCTCATCCTCGACATACCCCTCAGCAGCCACATCTCCGCACACCTGAGACACCTGCATTGGCTCCCAGTCAGCAAAAGGATCACCTTCCGACTTCTCACCCACGCACACATAGCCCTCCACGACAAGGGACCGGAATACCTCAACAGACGCCTCAGCTTCTACGTCCCCACCCGCCTCCTCCGCTCCTCTGGCCTCGCACTCGCTGCTGTCCCTCGCATCTGCCGCTCCACGGCGGGTGGGAGATCTTTCTCCTTCCTGGCGGCCAAGACCTGGAACTCCCTCCCCACCAGCCTCAGGACCACCCAGGACCACTCCGCTTTCCGGAGACTCCTAAAGACCTGGCTGTTCGAGCAGCGATAACCCCCCCTTTTTCCCCTAGCGCCTTGAGACCCGCACGGGTGAGTAGCGCGCTTTATAAATGTTAATGATTTGATTTGATTTGATTATCCCCTAGGGTGAAAGCAATATATTATTAGGGGAGGTCGATGTGTGGTCTCCCTCCCTGACTATTAAGAGACCCATGGCTCCCCTCTCTGAGCCTTAAAAGGCTTTGGGGACCCCATCCAGCAGGGCCAAGTACTTTTAAATTAGGGGAGGGGGACATGTGGGCTCACTCCCCGAATATTAAGAGGCCCAGGAGAAACCATCTCCCAGGGCCAAATATATTAACAGTAGGGAAGGGGAGTTAGACCCCCTTCCCCACCCCAAAGGGGCACCTGAGATCCCATCTTCAGGGGTCCTACTTTAATTATAGGGAAGGGGGCCTGAAGAGGCTTCGGGAACCCCATCACCAGGGGCCAAATACCTTAATATTTGCAGAGGGGGGCCTGTAGCCCTCCTCTCACCAAGCACAAATGGGCCCCAGGGACCCCATTCCCTGGGGCCATATTTTAATTAAAGGGGAGGGGCATGCAGGCCCCCTCTCCGAGCCTCAATAGGCCCCAGGGACCTTATGCCATGCGGCCAAATGCAATTCAAAGGGGATGGGGCAGTGCAGCTTCCCTCCCCAAGCCTCAGTAGGCCCCGGGGACCACATCCCCCAGGGCCAAATGCAATTATATGTGTACGGAGGGCTTGCAGCCCTCATCCCCCAACCTTCTTTGGATCTAGGGGCCCCATTACCTGGGGCCAAATACAATTAAAATGGGGAGGGGGTGTGCAGCCCCTCTCCCAGAGCTGTCTTGGCCGTGGCATCCCCATCCCCTGGGCCAGTGGTGAGTGCCCCAGTGCCCACACAGGCAACCTCCAACCAGCATGTTGGGGGCCGTGGAGGAGTCCATGGCCCCAGCGGCCACAGCCAGCTCCCCGCAGAGAACCGGAGCAGGCATTTCTCCCCCCCCGAGGGAGCAGCTATTTATGCTTGCCCCCCCTGGGATTGAGCAATATCTGTTCTGTTTACCTGCCCACAGGAGGGCAGGCAGGGAAACAGAAGTCTGCTCCTGCTTGCTGGGAGAAGACATGCCTTCTCTGCTGATGTGGCCAGAGAAGGCGTGTTTGCCTGTCTCTGCTAGTGCGGGCAGGGAACCTACTCTGTTCTGGGGTGAGGCTCCGTCAGACAGTAATCGAGCCGGCCCTGGGGGACGGGATCCCTATGGCCTACAAAGGTTACTTCTTTATGTCCTTGGTGCCTATCTGTCCCTGCAACAACTGTTTTCCAACTTAAAACAGCCTCAGGATGGTAGCTTGACAAGGCATGGTGCCTGCCCATTCCACTCAAGAGTTAGGTCTGGATTTCCCACTAGGGAATAAGAAGTTCACTTTCACAAGGTATGATGCTATCCTCAGTAGGACTGGCAGTGGCAATGACGACTACTCCTGTCTCTTTAGAGACAGGCTATCAATTTCTCACAACTACTGGAACGTTTCAGTCACTCATACACCTGGTATCTGCAGGGCAACTATTCAGAGAATTGCTCCTTTGCCAGTTGCTATGGAATCAGTCACTTTACCACAGGATGAACCACCTTTTCTTCAAGAGGGAGATACACTAGCCACTTCTATCAAGGACTCTAAATGAATGACTTGCTTCATGCTCAATTAAATAGTGCACCTGCAGTAGTCATGCCACTCCCTGCGTTCACACTCCTACGTACTTATAGGGAAGGTGGTTCTAAAAATGTAGTTCATATTCCTGTTTGCTCTCTTCTTTTCAGTATTTTTTCTGCTATTGTAGATGCCCCACAGACATATGTAACATGCATGTGGTTGTGCCCCAGCCCTTGTTAAGTGCTATGCCGGCACAAGATTCTAGATTAGTGGTATATGAATACCACCAATAAACAAACAAACAATTTCTGAAGCATACTCTTAGGTTCAGTGGCACATCTATGTTAATGCCTCCTGGCACTATCCCATGGTAAGATTCTGGATATTAAGAGTGTCATTTCAAAGGAGAGTCTCCTTTAGAATTGTTTGAGTTTTCTTTCCTCTTGAGGATAAGCTCTGACAAATACATTGGGGCTTCCTGGCCCACACACCAAACCAAATACATCCCTTGGTGATCCAGTGACTCTAGGATCCTGATGGCCAAAGTATAAGAAATGTGGTTATTCGATAGGACTCAGAGCATCCATCAAAGGTCTTGGATGAGGTAGGCATCGGCCTACAGTCAAGGGGCTTCTTCATTCATTTCCAATGTAATATGTGATATTACTTGGTATTTATGGGCACTGTGGCTCTTCCATTATTTACAGGCCAGGACATACCCATACAAGGCATTGACCAGTACTCCCATTCCGGTGCAAGGGTACATTAATACCAGTGGAACTCGGATCCCTACCATCAGACAACTTCAGTGCTCCTGGACACTAATCACTATCAGACCCAGAGGTTCTGAGCTAGCTAGTAGTGACGAATATTGTACTCCATAAAGTAATCAGATAGTCACCTGCGATTGGCTAGAAAATGGAAGGACCTCAATTACAGCACCAGACATACATACTTCAGAAACCTGAACAAAGATCAGTTACAGCTCTGATGATCTTTCCTAGAGGAAGGAAACCTGTATCCTGCCAATGTGGTTCTCACCTTTTCACATGCAGAAAGAAAACAGGACAGGTTACTAGGCCTGGACTGGCTAACGTTGTCTGTTGTCTCTCATGACATTGGGTTATATTATAGAATTTAAGCATAGCTTAATGCCCCTAACAAGGCCTTGAAGTGATCCTCATCATGTTGATACTCCGTTGAGGGAGGAGGTGCTCTCTGAGTTAAGCTCTTCATGCATTAGCCTGACCTGCCCTCTATGGCTGTGATTTGATGTGCCCCTTATAGACAGAACAGCTCTGTGCAGGGTCTTGTACAGATTTGTGTGCGCTCTCTATGTATTAGTCTGACCTGCTCTCTATGGCTGTGATTGGCGAGCCCCTCACAGATAGGCAAGACAGAAGTGACCTGTGCCACGTAGATGCTTACCATCGAATTGTACTTAGATGTCTAAAGGGTGCCTTTGAAGCAACGGGTCAGCTCAGCTTGCTGTGGTCTACCCATGGTTGTATGCCAGAATACCATCCACATGAATATAGTCTGACATAAATATTTTGCCTCAAATGTCCTTTACAAAAATAAAGTCTCAGTTGGTGTACATTTTCAATTATTAACTTCAGTGAGATATTTTTGTGACAAAATTCAGGATAAAACATGTAGAAGAAGTTGCTTAACCCAAGTATATGCATTAGCTGAGAATCACATTGAGAACTTGGCTCTTTGGTCATCAGCTTGAAGGAACAGCTTCATGGGGATCTAGCAGATATCGTAGAAACATGTTTTTTGTAGGTAGTGTGCTTGTTCTCTTGGTTTAAGCCTGCTAATGCCATGTTGTCCCCCCGAAAGTCCACAGGTCTCCAGTGGTGTATTTGAGCTCCCTCAGGTCTGCTGACAGCAAAATCCATATTTTGCCCCACTAGAGCAACGGAGTAAAAAAATACAGAGACATATTTTTTAAGATTTTGCATCACCCTTGTGCCACGCATGGGGGTGCAAGAGGGACACAAAACCTGAGTGAGATTTATCAAGCCACGCAACCCACTTTGCATGGCCCTGTATGGCTTGATACATCTTTAGTAATGCAAGGCAGAGCAAATAGCTGCTTGAGTTACTCTGCCACAGGGAGGCATGACATGGGTGCAGCATGGGTGTTACTGCGCATCCATCAGTGTATTTTGGTGTATTCCCAGATTTACCATTAGTGGTAGACCTGTGAATGCATCAAAATCCTACGCCTCCACAGCAGAGGTATAATGAGGGGAAATAGGTTTCTCTTCCCACACAAGAACAATCCTGCCTACAATGCAGGCATCCTTGCACAGTGATTCAAGGGTGCCTGCGGTGGCGCTAGGCAGCCAAAAGTGCACCAGGACTGGAATGCACCTTACAATGTTAAATATGCCGCAATCCGCCCTTTCTCTATCGTGCAGCACAGCAAGGTTGGTACATTTGCTACGTTGGGGTGCTTGAATTTTTGTTAATTATGGCCCACAGAAGGTTCACTGCGGCATATCTCTTAGAATGACAACTGCAAGAATGTGTGGCCTGTCGTGAGCGAGCTGCACATTATGTATAATTCCCAGGCCAATGGCTCACAAAACGAGAAAGCATCCACATAAGGACATAGGTCAAAACACACAATGGTATGCTGTCAACGTGCTTGTAAGGTAAGCAACCAGAGACAATGAGGCTTTGGGAGGAATCGTATCCCATGGCCAGTTGCTACCAAGCCCCTCTCCGAAGGCGATATGAATGTCTCAGACACGGCTTACACATGTGAATGGACATCATGGCAGCTACTTGTGACTGCGTTGGTGGCTTAGTGAACACTGTTAGTGGCCTCTGAATAGTTTCAATAGCAAAAATTAAGGGTAAAATCAAGAAAGGACCTTAGCAGAGCTAAACAACTGTAGACAGACTACTTTGGTTGTTCAGCTATTAAGGAAGAACAAAAAATTAAGATACACAAAACATAAAATGCTTTATTAGTGTTAGTTACACTTCAATAAATAAAGGTGTGGCATATGCTCGCTTCATCTCATAGTGCCCACACCCATGGTAAACCACTGGGGCACAGCCCAATGAAACAGATGTTCGACTTGGATTAAAAGGTCTGAAAAGAGTAAATTACATTTTAATAGTGTGCAATGTAAGAAACAGGGATGAAATGCTAAGGAAATATACAAAAGGGACATCAAATGATGGCCGAGTACAAAAATAGATAGGGTGATATTAGATTTAAGGGGTAACATATTTGATTTGTTTTACCTTTAAAGAGCTTGAAAGGATGAAACAATTTTAAAAGCCTGGCTCTAAAGCCAACAGTTTGAGACACAGAGTGCAGCAATAGCTCTGTGGTTGGTAAGAAAGGTAACGATAAATAGAAAGAATTCAGAGAAGTAATCTGAATAGCCTATGTGGCAAGAGTGTTAAAATAAAAACAGCAGAACTGACGTCACTACAGTCACTAATTGCAATTTCTGCACCCTGTCAAAAATATACCATGCAAAAGGACAGTACTAAAACTTGGCTACTTATAGTGTGGTGCATGTGTTTGTCACATCTTCACACTTCTAGGACCAAATCACAAAGCATTTTTGGAAATTCTGTTTCATGACTTCTATGGTAACTAAGGTTTGTTTAGTGCAAACACCGTTTGTCACTATGTTATAAAAGCAGACTAGTGGCAATGGTAATGTGAGACAAGAATATTTGTGCTTATTATTTTAATGTGTTGTCCTTTTTTGTGGTGGTGAAGTGATATTAAATTGTGTTACTGTACGGCTCTATTGTGGTTGTCGTGCTGCTTTCTGTCTTGCCTACTATTTTTGCGCCGGGTCATATGTTGTTTTTGTTGTGTTGCAATTTGGCTTTGTGTTATTTTATTATGTTGTGCTTTGCCCTGGGATTAGAAATATGTTGCTACTCTTCCAGCTAAAGATTTTTTAAAGTTACCGTGACAAACAACCATTTTCCACAATCTGTGATGGTAAAATACCACTACACCAGCTCTTTAACTATTTAAGACACCACTCAGCCTAAAACTGTGGCACCAGGCCTGCCTTTAATTACCATTTGCCGTGGTCTGTTTGTGTGATACACCCATATTTTGTAGCCTGTTATGCGCTGCGTAACATACACATAGTTGTCAGGTGCATTAACCTCTTAGCTGCTGGGCCTCCTCCACCCCTCGTGCTGAGCCCTTTTATGGCTATTTGGGGTAGTTCACGCTTAGGCCTTCATAACTTTTTGTCCACATAAGCTTTCCACACCAAGTTTACGTCCTTTTTCCCAAACATCCAGGGATTCTAAAGGTACCCAGAGTTTGTGGGTTCCCTTGAAGGACACTATGAAATTACCCAAAATACAGCAAAAATGTCGTTTTTCTCAAATAAATGGGAAAAAAGGGCTGCGGAAGAAGGCTTGTGTTTTTTTCCTTGAAAATGGCATCAACATAGAATTTGAGGCGCTAAAATCACCATCTTCCCAGCTTTTAGGAACAGGCAAACTTGAATCAGAAAACCACATTTTTCAACAAAATGTTGGCATTTTACTTGGACATACCCCATTTTTTTCTATTTTTGGTGCTTTCAGCCTCCTTCCAGTTAGTGACAGGAATGGGTGTGAAACAAATGCTGGATCCTGGAAAGCTAAACATTTCTGAAAAGTAGACAACATTCTGAACTCAGCAAGGGGTCCTTTGTGTAGATCCTATAAGGTTTTCCTACAGAAAATAACAGCTGAAATAAAAAGATATTGAAATTGAGCTAAATAAACCAGCCATTTTTCTCCACGTTTTACTCTGTAACTTTTTTTCGCAATGTCAGATTTTTTAAAGCAATATACCATTACGTCTGCCTGACTCTTCTGGTTGCAGTGATATATAGGGCTTGTAGGTTCATCAAGATCCCTAGGTACCCAGAGACAATAAATGAGCTGCACCTTCAATGTGTTTTCATTGTATAATGGGCATTCTGCTATTCATTTGGTGAAATATAAAGACTGAAAAATAGGTATCAAGAAAACCTTTGTATTTCCAAAATGTGCATAAGATAAGGTGTTGAGGAGCAGTGGTTATTTGCACATCTCTGAATTCCGGGGTGCCCATACTAGCATGTGAATTACAGGCCATTTCTCAAATAGATGTCTTTTTTACTCACTGTCTTACATTTGGAAGGAAAAAATGTAGAGAAAGACAAGGGGCAATAACACTTGTTTTGCTATTCTGTGTTTCCCCAAGTCCCCCGATAAAAATGGTACCTCACTTGCATGAGTCGGCCTAATGCTCGCGACAGGAAATGTAACATGGACACATAACATTTTTACATTGAAATCTGACATGTTTTTTGCAAAGTGCCTAGCTGTAGATTTTGGCCTCTAGCTCAGCCGGTGCCCAGGGAAACCTACCAAACCTACACATTTCTGAAAACTGGACACCTAGGGGAATCGAAGATGGGGTGACTTGTGGGGCTCTTACCAGGTTCTGCTACCCAGAATACATTGCAAACCTCAAAATGTGGCCAAAAAACACTTTTTCCTCACATTTCGGTGACAGAAAGCTCTGGAATCTGAGAGGAGACACAAATTTCCTTCCACCCAGAGTTTCCCCAAGTCTCCCGATAAAAATGGTACCTCACTTGTGTGGGTAGGCCTAGTGCCCGCGACAGGAGATGCCACAAAACACAACGTGGACACATCACATTTTCCCAAAGAAAACAGACCTGTTTTTGCAAAGTGCCTAGCTGTAGATTTTGGCCTCTAGCTCAGCTGGCACCTATGGAAACCTACCAAACCTGTGCATTTTTGAAAACTAGACACCTAGGGGAATCCAGGATGGGGTGACTTTTCGGGCTCGCACCAGGTTCTGTTACCCTGAATCCGTTGCAAACTGCAATATTTGGCAAAAAAACACTTTTTCCTCACATTGCGGTGACCGAAAGTTCTGGAATCTGAGAGGAGCCACAAATTTCCTTTCACCCAGCATTCCCCCAAGTCTCCCGATAAAAATTATACCTCACTTGTGTGGGTAGGCCTAGTGCCCATGACAGGAATAGATCACACAACGGTCAATGTTGGTCCTTACATGAGGCAACTGTTGACCGTGGGGTGATCCATTCCTGCCACAGGCACTAGGTACAGGCACTCAAGTGGGGTAGTGTTTTTATCAGGACAGGTGAGGAATCGCTGGGTGGTAGGAATTTTGTGGATCCCAGCATATTCCTGTAGTTTGTGTGACAGAAATGCAAGAAAAAATAGAGTTTTTATTCAACATTTCAGCTTTGCATTGTATTCTGGGTAAGAAGACTTTGGGGAATCTACACAAGTCACACCTCTGTGGACTCCCCTGGATGTCTAGTTTCCAGAAATGTCTGGGCTTAGTATGTTTCCCTATATGGCCGCCGAGCCCAGGACCCAAAACACAGGTGCCTGCCTTACAAGACCAGTTTGTTTTGTGATATATAATTTTGATGTCTCCACAATACGATTTGGGCGGTGGAATTTGGTGCTGAGCTAAATTGGGGAGCTCCCAAGAGAGCACTCTCTCTTTGTGCTTGCCGCCACATTCACCTGCTCTCTGGGTTGGGCTAACCCACTATTGTCCCGTTGCACAGACTGTGCTTGCGAAGGGACAGCAGGACTGTCCTCTTTACCTCCCTCATAGTTACTGGAAGAGGAGTTATTGAATGGGACTCCTCCTACTGAAAAATCACTCCCAGAGTCTGCGCCACGGTCCTATCCCTCAGATTCTGTCTCAGTCTCTTATCCTATGTCAGAGCTGTCCTCTTTAACCTGAGTGAGGACGTGAGCATCAGTCATCCAACGAAATGCCATCTCTGGTACTGGCTAAACTGTTGCTCTACAACACTAGCCCACGTAGAGAGTCATATAATTGCCAGTGTGTGAGTGATACGTGCAACAGTAGAGGTCACCTTACCTTTGCTTCTTCCCTCAATCAGCACGTTCTTTCAAGACAATCAAAAAACACCTTGTCACATACCAATCGTCACAGTCTTTAGCACCTCTAGCGCCCAGTCCAACAATCATTATTGGTGCTCCCACTCCCATGTCCTCCTCCATGGATTCCTTCACTACCACTCAGCAAAAGTGCCCTTCATCTCTCTATAGCCACCCCCGCACATACATTTCATTTGTATTAGAGCACAGGTAATGGCTGACTTTACTAATGTACTCAGCTATTTACAGAAATACAGATTTGCTCTTTGAAGTAGGCATAAAAACCTTCTGCGCTTCTTAATGGCACCAAAACTGCCACTAGACAAAAGTCTGATCCTTTTGTAGCAGAAACATAATCACAGGACTTACTTGACTTTCTTATTGCTGCCTAAAAGCTGCAGTTGAAATGCGTCAGTTGAAGTATGTGCATTGCTTTGAAGACGCAAGTTGCAACTGCAAGACAACTGGTGGCAAATATATATATATATCACTTTTATGTGGGTCTAGCTTTCCTGGCGGCCGATCGCAGCCCCCGGGGAAACCACACGTGCATTGACAAAAGTCTATCTTCTCTATTTATATAGACATATCTATCTATGTAGATAGATATATCTATCTATACAGATCTATATATTTTTTTAGTAGTTGTATGGTTTCCCTGGAGGCCAAAACCGCCCCCAGCGAAACCCTACAACTACTAAAAAATTGTTGTCCCCACAGGAGTCGCCCTTCCAACGGGCGACCCCCTGTCAATTTCTTTCTTTCTTTCTTTCTTTATTTTTTTTAATTAGCCCGGGGGGGGGGGGAATCGAGTGCGATCACCCCCCCCCAGGGGACACCTACCTTTATTTTAAAAAATATGCCCGTTTTCTGAGGGGTCCGACCCCCCTCAAGTGTAATCCCTGGCGTCTAGTGGTGTTTTCTGGCCCTTTATCGCAGCTGCAATCGAGGGCCAGGAAACGCGTTCAGGAAGGCCTCTTGTGAAAGGGGAGAGTCTCCCCTTTCAAACGAGGCCTTCCCGAACACCGGGAAGGCCTTACGGCCGCTTCATGCTCCGATGGGGAAAACAAAACTGTGACGTCAGTACCCGGGGCAGGTGGGGGGTTGGGGGGAGACACAGAAGATCTTCTGTGTCTCCTGTTTTTTTTTTAACCCCCTCCCTGGTGTCGGCCACTGGTCGTGACCCGCACCAGGGAGGTAGTGTGACCGTCGGCCTGTGGAGTCGGAGCAGTAAAGGAGTGTGCAGCCACAATACATGGTTATAAACAATGCATAGTGGTTAAGCATGACTCTGTTTCTGTTTAAATGGATCTCTGACCATGAAGGAATTGTGAGCACGCCCAAAAAGGTGGGTGAAATGCAGCACTACTCTCACTCCAGGGAGACAGGACAGGGCCAGCTTTAGGAGGGTGCGTCTGGTGCAGCCGCATCTGGTGCTGACTTTGGTGGGGACGCAGTGTTTAAAAATAATTAATGGGTTTAAAAACACCTAAACTTCCATGTGCATCCAGCATTTTCAGGTAACAATACAAATGTCAAGATAACTGTAGTGATGAATGTTACTGCTGGTGTGGGATTGGAATTTTGTCTAATGGCAGTTTTGACTCATCACAGCAGAGGGAGAATATGCCTGCTGCAAAGAAAGTTCACCATGCAGATCACAAAACTGAGTGTGAGTGAACTATGAGTAGCACTTTAAAAAATGAAAAGTATGTCAGAGAGGAATTATGGAGAGATGAGGGGCACTGCTGGAGAGTGGTAATGAGGGAATTCATGGAGAAGGAGGTCATGGGAGATGGAGCAAAAAAGATTGTACCCCCAGGTGCTACCAACGCTAGAGCTCGCCCTGATACAGGATGCCAAATTTGGCAATGCAGCTCCTTCTACACTGTCAGTGTCTCTGTAAAGGAAAACACATGCTTACTACAGAAGGGGCATAGACATCCATTTGAATGCGTTGATTGGGTGTAACTCTTTTACTCTCCATGAAGGCTTCCACAACTGTACCTTAAAGGCCTTTTTGCTATTTGTGTGCCAATGTTGGCAATATGGCACAGTTGTATAAGAACAGGAGGTCCATTACTTGCTTGAAGCTATGCCTCTGTTCAAATAATGGAAAGCTTGTATGACACTGAAGGGGCACCAATTTGTGTTTACACAATTTCCATTGCAGAAGAGACAGCACAAGAGGCAGCACAAGCATCTGAGGCCCTATTACCAAGCTACGCTGCATCAAATTTTCTGTTGGACAGCAGGCGCTGCATCGATTCTTCACTCGGGAAGTCAAGCTGCATCGTTCCAGTTTGGCTGTGCGTCGATCAGGTAGGCTGTTTGTCGAAGTCCCGGCCGCAAGGCAGGTGCTGCGTCAATTCTTCACTCTGAAAGTCGAACTGCATTGTTCCGGTTCAGCTGCGCAGTGATTTTCTTGTCACAGTGCAGGCTGTGTGTCATTTTCGGCAGGCTGTGCATCGATTTTGGACGCACAAGGAGTTCCTTAAAGAGATGAAGTCTTTTTGCCCCGGAGACTTCAGAAAACAGGAGGCAAGCTCAATCTAAGCAACGTCAGAGGGCAGCACGGCAACAGGAGGTCAGCAGTCCTTCACAGCAAAGCAGTCCAGATGAGTCCTTTGGGCAGCCAGGCAGTTCCTTTTGACAGGTTGCAGGTTCAGGTCCAGAAGTATCTGGTTTGGTGGGGTCAGGGACTCAGTGTATATACCCAAAAATGCCTCTGAAGTGGGAGAGACTTCAAAGAGTGGTTTTGAAGTGCACAAGGTCCCCTTTCAGTACAGGACTGTATTCCCAGTTGGGGGGTTGGCAGTCCATTGTGTGAGGGCAGGCACTAGCCTTTGAAATGCAAGTGTCGGGCCTCCACCCTCCCAGCCCAGGAATATCCATTCAGTATGTAGATGAGTGCAAGTGTGACTGAGTATCCTGTGTTTGTGGTTGTCTGGGTGAAATGCACAAGGGAGCTGTCAACCAGCTCAGCCCAGACGTGGATTGGAAACAGAGTGTAAGGCACACATGGATTTTAAGTGCAGAGAAATGTTCACTCTCTAAAAGTTGCATTTCCAAAATAGTAATATAGAATCCAACCTTACCAGTAAGCGGGATTTTGTAGTATCATTCTGGCCATACTAAATATGACCTGGTTACCTTTTTCTGATCAGAATCTACCACTCAAACAGCATATGAGGGTAGACCTAATGCTATTCTATGAAAGGAGCAGGCCTCACAGTAATGGAAAACCAATTTAGCGGTTTTCCACTACCAAGACATATAAACCACACATGTACATGTCCTGCCTTTTAACTACATAGCACCCTGCCCAATGGATTACCTAGGGCCTAACCTAGGGGCGACTTATATGTAGAGAAGGGGGAGTTTAAGGCTTGCCAAGTACTTTTAAATGCCAAGTCGAAGTGGCAGTGAAACTGAACACCCAGGCCTTGCAATGGCAGGCCTGAGACATGGTTAAGGGGCTACTTATGTGGGTGGCACAACCAGTGCTACAGGCCCACCAGTAGCATTCAATTTACAGGCCCCGGGCACCTGTTGTGCCCTTTACTAGGGACTTACAAGTAAATCAAATATGCCAATTGGGAATGAACCAATGTTACTAAGTTTAAGAGAGAGAGCATATGCACTTTAGCACTGGTTAGCAGTGGTAAAGTGCGCAGAGTCCTAAAACCAGCAAAAACAGTGTCAGAAAAGTGGAGGGAGGCAGGCAAAACGTTGGGGGATGACCAACCTAAGCCTGACAGGTCTAACTGACAACTACCTCAAATAGCCAAAAAAGGGCTCAGCACTAGAGCACTAGGAAATTAAAAGGCTTAGCAGTGAAGGGGTTAAAAGTGTTCTGTTGAGGCAATACTGCATTTAGTTTCTTTTGCCTCATAGTCCCAAGCCAAAGTTAAATCCTGTGGAGCAAAGGTGGCATTTACCAGTTCTACACATGCACACATTGACACACACATGAAAACACATCTGTTACTGATGTGTGAGGGCTACTAGAATTATGTGATTTAAAGTCCACTGTGTTGTCTGCATAAAGGATGAATTGGGTGAATATTTCGTGGGCTGCAGCAAAAATTTCAGATTTCAGCAAAAACATTTTTACATTTTAAACTGGTATAATGTAGCCAAAATGGAGTGCTACGAAGTATCAGGCACTTTTCAAATGTTAACTTTTCAACTTTCAGCTACTGATAGGTGTACAATACAGGGAAGAACTTTGCACAGATATTGTAAACAGTCCTATGTAATTGATTTGGATAAGACATTTTGTCTGCATCAATATTTTTTTATGTGCTTTCAGTGTGAAATACACAGTAGTGTTCTGCAGGCTAGTTTTTGATTGGCAGCGGAGGTGTCTATGGCCCTGTAGTGAGCAGAATGAACTAGCCACAAAAAAAAATTGTGGGAAAAAATGGAAAACAAAGAAAAAAGCACATGTTTTATTGCAATCTGTCCTATATTTTGTTTTCGATTGAGTGCACACTACATGTGCACTAAACAGCCTTTTATTGTGGGAAGTAGAAATGGCACTGTTAATAAACTGCTGTTCCTCAGCTCGCAAGACCCAATCATTACTTTATTGACAATAGCATTTTGAAATGATATGCTAAATATGTATAGGTTCTTTCCTAACAAATCTGCAAGAACTTGCTTTATGACCTGCTTAAAACGGTATAGATCAGTGGTTCCCAACCTTTTGACTCCTGAGGATCCCCACTGAATCACTACTGGAAGCTGGGGATCCCCAAGCGATTTGTACGATTTAAATTTAAAACATTAAAACTGTAATTCACAAAAAATACACAACCAAGTGCACACTAAACAAATACTTGAATTACTAAAGATATAATTATTTTATATTGAAAAAATATGCAAAAATCGAAATATTTTAAAAGGAAGGTTGGTGCTGCATCTCAGCGACTAACTTTTGTTTGGCTTTATTTGAGAGAGGTGAAGCCTCAAGTCAGATTCTACATTTCCCAAGTGATTTCTGTTTTTATTTTTTAGGTACATAAGTTCTGAGAACGTTTTTTCACATAAATATGTGGTGGAGAAAGGAAGTAAAACCATAAGGGCCTCTCATCTCTCCATAGCCTCTCTGTCATGTGCAATTAATTTATTTTATAGCAGCTCTTATATAATGTAGGGCATCCAAGCACTTTACAAGGGACTACAAGGTGTAGGATTCACATGTCATCCATACTGGTAGGCATTTTCTAAGAGTGCTTGGTCTGGAGAAGCAAAAACTCAGGATTCAGAACATAACACAGTTGTTAGCGCTGACTTTAATAATAAGGATGTATTTCTATGCAAGCAAACCCTTTTTAGCAGCATGAGAAAAATAAAAGACTGAGGAAAAAAACAAAACTTTTTAATTTGTGCCATGCAGTTTGCATGCAGCTCTTTGATGGCAGTTCATGGCTCACTGTGATAGATTACGATTGTAGCTTATGAACTGCACAGTAAAAGAAGAATCTCTGTGACAAAAGCAGTAGCCCACTATGCTATGCACATAAAATACTGTTCTTTACATGATACAAGTTCTTTGCAGCAGGCATATTAACCATATGCGCTACCTTAGATGAATCAATACAGCCACTAGACATCACTCCCATCTCTCTCCAGTAGGTACATTAATCAACAGAGTTATCTTGATGCTTTTATTTTTGCCCAAAAGTTGCTGGATGTACAAGGAACTTTGCAGTGGTTTTAAAACTGCTGCACAAAGGAAGTAATAAATACAAAAACATGCACATGTTTCCTTCTGTGGAGAGGCCCCAGCTGGAGAAGGGCCTTCCTGTGGACCCCCTGGGAATGTGTCATGGACCCCTGGGAGGCCACTGACCACAGGTTGGGAACCGGTGACCTAGAAGACTTGTGCTATCTCCTCAATGGAGAATAGAGTTTGAGTGTGTTCCTCCATTGCTGGGTGGCAGTTACTTCTGGTGAACTGTTGCTAGTCAACTCCAAAGAGAAAACCTTCAAGTTGGCAAAATAAGCATCCTCATTTTCATTAAGTCTGAAATGGGCAAGCATGAAAAGAGGACCATACTTACTAAGTTCCAAATGCAATGGCACCCTTATATTCTGCAGCCTTCCTACTCTCCACCCAACTGTTCTTTTTGTATTATCATCTCTTTATATTAGACCTGTGAAAACAGGTATGGCTTAGACTTCTCTGGCCCTTCCTGTGTAATTATGGCCATCGTGCTGTCTTCTCCTCTTTGCACTTGTCATGATATCAGCTTCTCTGCACCTGTAGTTGTTTGGGAGTAGCTGCTTTTGTCAAATACAGTAACATACATGCAAGTGTCAACATTTTTAACATAACTTTTAACAGCCTTCATTTTTGGCCTCTACGTTTTTATAGAGAACTTAGGGCCTGATGTATGAAATTTTCATTTACAAAAAAGTAGTCATAAATTGCACACCAACTTATTGTACCTGGAAAAGAATTTTAGTAACCAATGTATGAGGTTCACAAAATTTCAAATCATAATGAGTTGCAATCTGTTCTGTTCAATATTCTAGACGTGGGTCGCAAATTGTGACTCACTACAATTGAAGGCCATCACAGTCACTCATACGTATATGTTGTATTAGGGCCAGAAAAGTAAGTTCAGAGAGGGCACTGGCACTGCTGAACAAGTGTTCCTGCTCAGCGGACCGCAATGTCTGTGACTGCATTTAAATTACGTTTTTTTCTAATACAGCCTGTTTTCCTTAAAGCATACAGACTGCATTTAAAAAGAAAAGTTTATATTTTTTAAAAGCTTGACAGTGCTCCCCTGGATCACTGTCTGCTGTCTGCTTCCCAACAATTTTTTTTTTTAATATTCACAAAGGGTAAGAAATCTCAGGGTTTCACCTTCTCTTTTGAGCATGTGTTACCACCCCAACTCGAGAATCAGTAACTTTCCAATGTTTTGCGACTGAGTTACGGTTGAAATTATACAAGCCATAATATTTTGTTATTTGGAAGGCACGCCGTAAACATGCCCCTTCAAATAGTGATTTGTTATGGCTTTCTAAACCCATTTGTGCTTCAGATACGTTACCGAATCACAAAATGGGTATAGTATATTTAAACAAGCGTTGACAAGGCCTATCTGTTTCGCCCCTGAGTAAGCTATTGGTTTCGGCAATTGGGGGTAGGTGGATAACCGGGTGACAGGGGACTGCTGGGGGTGGATAACATGATGATTTTCATAAATACTGTCGAGCGACCAGCGCTAGCTGCTTTATAGCACTTTTCAGGTTGAATGGGCTGGGTGGGAGAGGAAGGAGTGCAAGAGAGAAAAATTTAAATGGAAAAAGAATAAAACTCAAAACGCTACAAATGAATATACAGGATGATTTACCTCACAAATGTAGTATGTGTGACCATAAACACAAAATGCCCCCGAACTGCCTCTCTAGAAAGACCATTTATCACATCTTTAAGGACTATTTTCGGCTACATCTGAGTAAAGGAGTGCAAGCTAATGGAGGCGCAAGTCTGGCTCGCGTCAAACGTCCAGTTTGGCGTGAGAACTCCCAGGATGGAGGAAGAGGCTGAGCCAAGTAGGGCCCTCTGTAAAAAGCGCTATTAAAAATGTTTATTGAGGAGTCATAACATTAACTAAGATGCACATTTCCAAATAAAAGTCACTATTTTTATGAATTAATGCATGCCTTTTTGTATATATTTTGGTTTAAAATACTTCTGCTTGTTTTAACGGTGGCAAAGTTCATTAGAAAATAGTGGCTTGGCAATACTCCACAAATATAGTTTTACCTCCCTGACAGCAGGGGGGAAATGTTAGTGTTATTAAACTTGTAGAGTAACTTGAGGGTTTAATGCAACAGCTACAAAGATATCTGAGAGCCTATGAATGGACTAATATTCGAATGGAACGAAAGCATTGGAGTGTGGTACCCGAACAAATAAATTCCCCCAAAACAACCCATTCTGACAGCGGCGTGCAAAGACACAGAGATACAGGCGGCTGGGGGTGGGGGGGGGGGGGGGGGGGAAAGGGGATGGGAGTGCAGGTGGGAGGGGAGAAGAAACAGGAACAGAGTGGGGGATAGGTTAAAAAAAGATACAGGAGGGTCGGAGACATAGGAGAAGAAACAGTAACTTAGGGGAGAAGAAACAGGGAGGGGTGTGGATAAGTTAAATACATATAAAATCAAGAAGTGTCACATTAGGAAACAATGCATATTTGACTGGAAACAAGCTGGCCGCAAGGCAGCGCCAGAGCGCAATACATTTCCCACAAACTTGTCAATCAGATACAGTAATGAGTAGAAAACAAACTATTAATAAAAGGGAATCAGTGAGTTAAAAAATGTACCAAGTTTAACCCAAAAATACTGTAGTAATAAGCAGACAGTGTCAGTTTCTGTCCAGACTCTGTTCTGAGATTGAGTGCTACCTATAGAGCATATTCAAAAATTAAGTCGCTTAAAATAAGTTTATTTTCCGTCACGCTCACTTTAGATGTGGACTAAAGTTGAGTATGCAGGATCGCCTGTGTGATCTGGTAAAGTTAGTAATGTTCTGGGGCGTGTGGTGTTGTCAGTGTGCAGCGCGCGCTAGCGCTGGGCTTAGGCCCAATAAACAGGCAGACAACAATAAACCTATATGATGCGGATGGTGCGATTGGGACTCGACAATTACCCTGTTCCCGCGCTCTCTGCGCCTACTTATTGCCTATGACCTCCTGACCTCGGGCGGAATCACTTCCGGCCAGAGTAACAGGGAGGAAACTCCAAATACCGTGTAGGAGTGAAAAGGTTTTGGAAGTCCCGGGGTCGGGCACTTGTTGCGTCAGGAGTGCGCCACCCGCGTCTATTTTAACAATATTACAGGGCGGGGGCTAAATTCTGCTGGGGCGAGGAATGTTCTTGAGGTTTGGGAGGGTGTCCGTGGTGGCGGTGGTTTCCTAGAAGCAGAATTAATGTTTTGGAGGCTGCAGGCGGGGGGGGGGGGGTTGGTGCATTGCACTTTTCTTTAGATATATGTCCTATAAAGAATATAGCATACTGATATTTAAATGTGCTTATTTCCACATGCTCTGATGTCAGTGATGTGGGTTGCTTCCAGTACGTTAAACGTAAAGAACATTTGTTTATTTTAAGTATGATATAATTACTGGATCTCTAAGTGCAGCTACAGAAATAACTAATAAATATGACATGACATATGAAGCTGTTTGCTAACCATATTCCTCCAGTTCATCACCTTTCTACTAATAGTGGCAGCTCCAGGCTGTGGAGCACCTAGAGGTCCCTCCCCTCAGCTGTACCAGGCTGATAGCGCTCCGATTCCTTTTCTGGTGAAGGTGGCTTTGATACCAGCCCCCTGCCCTTAGCGCTGACAATTAGCTGATCAATGCTGGCGACTCATCAGCACAGGGGCACCGAGTTGCCTTTTCTGGGTGGTAGCACCAGGAGCAAGAACCTCTCTTTCAAGTAGGGGTATCCCTGCAAACTTCACCCCAGTGAAGGGCTCCTCGTGTCCCCTTAGAAATCCAATTTCACAGCGTGGTGAATGCCCACAGAGGAGATACAGCATGTTATGTAGAGACACAGCGCACGTGCTGCCTAGGTGAGACCTAAAAGGCTATTTTTGAAGTCGCAGACCCTGTCTGTGATTTTGTGTATAGAGGATTTGCAACCGCAAAATGACACTGTACATCAGGCTTTTAAATTATATATAGTCCATACCTGATTTTCCCACTAATAAACAGGAATACCGAATTGCTCCTTTTGTCACTGCCCTCAGCAAACAATTCTTTGAATGTCTCAATAAGACTTTTTGTGAGAAATGTTTGTTTCTCTTAACTTTTTGCCAACTTGAATAGCCTGTCTATTGGAAGCTTATGGTCCTCAGTGGAACAGGACCTCAACGCCATTTCACTGGAGCTGCTGGGTGGCACCTTTGTCTTCAATAGCCTGGCCAAACAGAAGATGCCCTAATTATTGTTTTGTCTCTGCTTTGCTTGTTATTTCACTTTGTTTCCACCAGTTTCCACTACTTTCAGTTTAAGTATAATGAAACTCAGTCGCCAATTCCCAATCGCAGAACAATAAAAAGCATTAGCAAAGCAAAAAGGTCTGACATTTACCAGACTTTTTTGGTTTGTCAATACTTGTTTTTTTTGCTTTGCCTTGGTTTTTGCACAACATTATTGCCGAAAAAGCTACCAAGCTCTTATTCATATACAAAAGAAAAATGGCAAGAAACAAACAGGATTTTGTCTAAAAAAAGTAAACATTGCTGTAGTAGCCCCTGGCACTTAATGGAACTACTTTGTTGTGGAAGTGCTCCTTATCAATTTGCAAAACGCTGTTACTCAAATTAAACTTAGCCAATGGCGTATGTGGGCAAGCTCACTGCCCCATGCTGTATGCTGAAGAAGGGCAGAAGAAAAATTGTAATGAGACAATAGCAAACCAATAGAAGGAAAGGAAGGTCACAAGAAAATATATTTACATGTAATTTCAGAAAAAAACTAAGGGGGTCATTATGACTCCGGCAGTTGGAGTTAATGTGGCGGTAGTACCACTAACAGGCTGGCGGTACTTACTGCCACATTATGACATTGTCAATGTACCACTCCAACCACCATGGTGGCAGCAGCTGCCGGGCTGGAGATAACCATCTCAAGCCCGGCGGCCGCTATCGTGCCGCCGCTGGTATTACAAACCTGCCTACCGCCATGGTTTCCGTGGTGTTCCTAACGCCACAAAAACCATGGCGGTAGGCCCTATCAGTGACAGCAGATTCCTTCCCTGTCACTGATAGGAGGCCACCTTCCCCCCTACACTCCCCAGACACCCCCTCACATCCACGCCCCCATACACACACACACAGACACACACTCATCCACACATACATTCACGCATGCATACATTCATTCACGCACACATCCGCAGACACATCAAAACATACACGCAGACACGCATTCACATTTCCATACATACACACACTCACACACCTACCTACACGCTCTCACACACCTTCATACATGCACTCAAACACCTTCATACACCCACGCTATCAACACTAAACACACACCCGCATTCACGCATGCACTCACACATACATGCACACACCCCCACACACACACAACACCCCCACCCCCCTCCCTTGTCAGAAACCCGACTTACCTGGATCCAGGGGGTCTTCCGGCAAGGGACGGGACGGGGCGCTGCTACTTGTCATAATATGGCTGGCGGTGGTCTACTGTCGTGGCGCTGCTGGTGGTAGCAGCACCACCTTAACGCAATCCGCCAGTATGGCCACAGCCGAATTTCTGCCCATCTTGTGGCGGAAATCCAGCTGGGGTCACATTATGGCGGACGGATGGTAGCCACGGCGATGGTCTTTTTGCATCCGTCGCCTCGGCGGTAAGCGTTTTTTATCGCCATTGTCATAATATGGTCCTAAATGTCTTGCCTAATGCCAGACCTAAAAATCTGGTCACATGACAATATCATATTCAGTTGAACTAAAACTAAAACAAAAACGACATTGTGCAACAAATTGTTTAAATATAACGTACATCGTGTTTCGAGGAGAATGTGTTTTTGTTAAAAGGAGTATAGAACCTAACAGCGGTGAACAAGTAAGGAAGTATATGATCGTATGCGCTGCAGGGTCACTTTTTCAAAACACATTTTTATTTTTAGAAAGGTATGGGGCTAGCACTGTTTAATTCATTTTAATCAGCTGATAGAAATATTGCAACATGTTAAAAGTACAAGTGCCTCTAAAAAGCAATCTTTCCGGAATGTAGTCAGTGCCACTAGAATTATGTGTTAAGGGGTAGGCCAAGTTATGCAGAAGGGGTGACTAAATTATGTGGGGAAAAAAGGCAAATAATGTGGCAAATGTTATGATAGTCTTTCTTCTTTATTTGTCATTTTTACATGTTAACACCGTGCAAATGTTTTACCTTATTATTACTAGTTTTACACCCAAATTCAGCAATTAGTAACCAACCGTCAACCTTTGCAAAGTGCCTTCCACTGCACAGCAACACGTGTTGCCATGTTTTTAGTAGGAGTTTGATCCATTTAGCTAGAAACTACTTTTTTTGTTAAATTTAGTATATTAAGCAGCATATTACAGTTTATGGGGGTAAAAGTAGTAGCAAATCCATAACTATGCAGAAATGGCACGGCAGTTGAATGACATGTTTTCAGTGGCTCTGAATATATTCACTAAAGTCAATAAGACTATACATACGAGCACTAGCAATGCCTATAGGCTTGGCTTTTGAATGAAAGTACCTTTTTTGTCATTAATGGGTTTAGACACCCAATAAGTTATCACACATGCATTCTGTCGCTCGTCGTTGTACTCATACATCCATTTATTCATCTATTGGGTTATTTTTGCATTTACCTTCTCACACAGCAGAAATAAAACACACACAAACTCAACCAGGTTAGATAAATTAAAAGATTAGAATAATACAAGTAGAAAAAAGAAAACATGCTGCTGTCTAAATACGGCAGGCATATTCTTAAAATAAGTAAACACAGCAGCAGGTATTCATCTTGCAAAGGCATTGTAAGTAGTGTATTGTTTTAAAGTTCAAGCATGGCTGTCACATTTAGAGCAAATCTGTTGGCCATCTTGGAACGGTAAAACAATGACACACTTTGGACAACAGCATTCTGTAATGGTCTCTTGCTGGAGGAAGTGGCCAGGTGGGGTGCTGTGGGATGCAGATGAATTTAGCGGCAAGCAAGTGACCTGTTAGCGCTGCCTGGAGAGCTGTGGTATCTTCTAAAGATATCACAAAATACCTATCTGTGGGTTTTAATCTAGTGTAGTAAGAATCCACCCATTAACAGCTATCGACTTTAACATATACTTTTCACAATAAATATGGCAGGCCTGGTGCCTTTATCATAACATTTCATAATAAATAAGTAGTCAGGTTTTTTGCCATGATCACTACCTTCCCATCATAATCACCTCAGTCCTCCTGCATCAAGTAAAACGTTTTCCACACGCCAAAAAGTGCAATCCAAGCATTCTTTTTAGTTCAAACACACACATTTGACCCTATCAAATCCTGTGCTTAGTGGAATATGTGATTGGAGCCCAAGATGCTCCCAGTAGAACTCTGGAAGCTCGTTTTGTTGCGCACATATGGTCATGTAGATTAGTGTAGCCCTGGGCTTTCAAACACAAAACTGCATTCTGAAGTCTGGATTTAATGAGTGCTATCTCATCTGGCTGCTGTCAGAGAAGAACAAATGCTAAATTATCTAGTTAGCTAACATTTCACTAATTTTACAATGTCAGATGTGTGCCCGTGAAAGTTAAAGCTCAGGCAGCTGGATAAATAAACACAATTATTACAGCTGCACGGAGGGCAAGCACCTATTTTGTGGAAGCACATTACTTCGACCCAAACAAAACAAATACCTCTGGCTACCAACATGTGGGCGGGTCCCTCTCTCCCTCTCCTTGTAGTCTTTTTTAGATTAACCACATCCTGTCGGGTAATAGCTGTGCTGTGGAGCCAGACCTAAAAATGGCTCAACAATCCTTTCCAACACAGTAGATCTGAATTTGTTGTGGTGCAAATTAAGTCTGACATTTATGTGTAAAGTTCAATTTCCAAACTATTTTACAAAATGATCAAACCTGAAAACCCTGTGCAAGTTTAAATTCCTTCAGTCTATGGTTCCCTTAATACTTTTAATTTTTCACACAATATTAAGGTTTAGAGCAAAGGGCCTGATTTTCTAAACTTTTTGCAGCTCAGTGTCATTTAATTGCAGACAAAGGGCGTGATTAGGAGATGGGCGGTTGAACCGCCACAACTCCAATACAGTGGTGGTGAGGCGGCCGTCAAGGTGGCAACCCCACCACCATCATATTACAATGCTTTCACCAGGCTGGCTGGCGGAAAGCTTTGCAATTACGACGTTTCCACAGGTCAACCTGGTGGAAACAGTGCAGCGGCATTGTCCTCGGCTCCCTCAGGGATGTGGCCCAATATTATGAAAATGTGTTGTGGATAATTATCTCTTTCAAATAGATGTAGAGACTTCTTTACCACAGAGGACGACTGAGCACCAAGTTTGCTGAAACAGCAGGTTATACTTGCGTGATGCATCTGTAAGTCTTTCATGGGAACCAGAGGTGAGTTCCCAGAAATAGAGGAGGAGTGTCAGTATAGTAGGTGAAGACACAACCTGGCATAATTGAGGAAGCATTCCGGAGGGCTGCTTGAAAGTCTGCTGGAAAGTGACAGAGTCATGATGTTCTAGGACAGTGGTTCTTAACATTTTGAGCTACGTGGACTTTTAATTAATCTTCACTGGAACGAGGGGGGAACCCCACTGAATCATTATTGAAATCCAGGGACCCCACTGAGTCATTACTGGAAGCATGGTACCCCAGCCTAAGAAATTTGATGACTTGAACCGCTAAAACATACATAAACAACTACGCGCACAAGCATTGATCAAACATATACAAAAATGAACAAATATTTTATTTAATTGACAAACAAATTAAAAACAAACAAAACATAAATGTAATGGAATAGTTTAAGCTTTTCTAAATTCAACTGAGACCACTTGTTCATGCTATATTCTGTCTGATGCATTCCTCCTACGAATCAATCTGAAGAAACACATTTTTAGCCTCCAATTTCAAATTCCAGCACATTCACAGAATGTTTTAAAATGTTCAGTTTTAAGTTTTGCTTCATTATTTATATACACATAATGAATCTCTTAATATTATTTAATTTTATAAGCAGTAGATTTCGGGAAACCACAGGTGTCCATGAACCACAGGTTAGGAACCACTGTTTTAGGAGATGAGTGTCTAAGGAATAGTTGAGTGAGCATGTCCTGTAGCGCGGCTCTGATCTTGAAACTCTAGTTAAGGGTCAGCTAGGACTGTTGCCCTCCTGGAGGTCCCTGGCAGGGGCATTCAAGGACTAGGTAGCTGACTAATCAAAGGCACTGGGTATCTACATTCGAATTCCGAGATTTTTTGAAGAACATCTTGATTGGTATGCATAAATTGTTTTTTGAAGTTTGTCTCAAAACTAATTATCATACAATCTGTGGTGTAACAACTGTGTACTATATCAACACAGTGTTAGCACGACAGTACAACACAATGCTCAGGTGCTTGTGCTGGGCATAGTACAATGTATTCTCTGACAGCACAAAGACAATCATATGAACCAGTGAGGTAATAATTGAGGTGCAGAAAGACAATATTTGTTTTTTTCATTATTTAGTGCATTTTAAGTGACCAATAAACTTAGTCGTTCACTTATTAATTCCACTTTCAGCCTCTGAGTGGTTAAAAATCTAGGGGGGTCATCATTAGGAAAACACATTCATTGCTCATGTCTGCAAGATGTGCAAACTTTCCAAAAGAAAAAGTTATGTGGGTGACAAGGATCCAACCAAATAAAAGTTATAACATTTTCTGTATTCTGAGTCATATAACCCAGTTCGATTGAGTATGCAAAAACAATTGAGTTAACTATAAATGAGGGTATTTAAAAATATATAAATTGTACTTTAGATGAACCGCCCTCTCTGATAAGTCTGCTATACAGGTCCGTTTCTGGCATTAATGGCAATTTTATTTTTCATTTTTACAAATCCTATCTTCTTCATATGAAAGAGCACCACACCAAGGATGTAAATGGTTTGTGGGAAGGGTGCAAGGTATTACCAAGTATTAGTAGGAATAAATTACTAAGGATATTGAAAGTCACTTTGGAGTCCAATATCTTTTTGATGTGTGGCAGGTGGTACATTATCTCACATATTCACATACATTTATAATAGATCCTACCTGCTTCAGCTTGTGGTTCTTTCCCAGGCTCCAACTGCTGTGGCTTCATTGCCCAATGAAGCTGTTTGCAGAACTCCTGTCGATCATCGACATGAACGTAGTCATATACATTTTGGTGCATCACATCAGTCTGGAATATAAGAAAAACACCAGATTCAGAACCAGTTCCAATAAAAAAACATGTTTGCTTTTGACGTCCTGCAATATTAACAAAGAAGAAAAGTAGTAATCACATATGGCACAGTTCAACGAAGGACCTTCCATTATTCAATGAAACCATTCAGAAAGAGGGACACTACATTTCTCACTTGATTTTAGGTGACATTTTTTTTGTTTATAAACAATTGGGTTCAGGAATTACATATTCAAATCAGCAAATAACTAGCAAGCAAAAATGAAAAAGGTTAGATACAGAGAACCCCTTGGCTCGGTGTGAATTATGCTAATCTATTTGAAGATTATAAAGCAACAAGGTAAGTAAAATGCCTCACACAATATCAATTTATAATTTTATGATTTTTACGCCACATCTGGTTCTCAATATTTGTTGTTGTGGCCTAGGTCGGGTGGGAAATGCCAAAGGGTACCTTGAAATGGAAAAGGTAGAAATATCTTTATGTGACCACAAATAGAATATTGACCATGTTTAGATAGCATTGGTTAAGGCGTTGTTAGCCACTCTATGAATATTAACTTGGAAACAGCTTGTGCCAAATAGCTTTAATTGGGTGTCATATTCAATAGGAAGAATATGTTTATTAAACTTGTCACCCAGCAGATCCGTATCAGACTGAGGCCCTCATTATGAGTTTGGCGGGCGGGCCAAACTCATTTGCTTGGAAGACCACCACACCGGTCTTCTGCCCATCAGCCCTATTAAGAATTGCCTGCTGGGCCGGCCGGCAGAATCAGCGGGGAACAGGGTCTTAAATTTGATGGCGGCTCATAATTGAGCTGACAGCAATGTGACGTAGCGCTTTTCACTGCCCGTAATTCGGGCAGTGAAAAGCACGATAGGCTGTCCATGGGGACCCCTGCGCTGCTCATTCCAAGTGCATGGGCAGTACACGGGCCCCCATGGGGCCCCCGGCACCCCCTTTCCACCATCCTTTATATGGCAGGGCTACCGCCATGCAAAGTCAGACAGAAAGGGGACTCATAATCTCCAGGGCAGCGTTGCAAGCAGCGCTGCCCTGGTGGATTGAGACCGCTGGCACCGCCTGACTGGCGGCTGGCAGCAACCTGGCGGTTCCGGTGTTCTGACCGTGGCGGCTCTGCCGCGGTCATAATGTGGAGGCCGGACAGCTGCTTTGGTGGCGGCCCGACCTCCACCGCAGCCCTGGCCCTCTAATGAGGCCCTGAGTGTCTGGTTGCAGACCGTTGGGTAAAGTCAACCACTGTTTATGAGTAATTGAGAAAACAGGAAGGGCAGCCCCAGTAGAAATGACATGAAAGGAATCAAATAAAGGTTCACTATGTATTGACCTCTGCAAACTCAACAGGATGGCAGATCATTTACTGCCACTTAATACAGAGATGTTGTTGATATTATTGGGTGAAATTGTTGTGTTTGAGACTTAGAATGACACTCTAGTGTGCAACTAGTTGGAACTACACCCAGCATGAATGTGTTTTTCATTTCTGGAGAATGTCTTTTGGCTTAGTATCAAGAGATTCGCCGTACCTTTTCCACGAAACACAACTATTTTAAAGAAGTCTAAATATTAGCCTCAAAATTAATAGGAAGAGGTGATCAATATAGACTTGTAAAGAAATCCCTAAAAACAGCATAGTACGTCAATCGAGAATAACTTTTGAAAATTAAGGATAGAAAATCAGACATACGGTTGGTCTGCGTTACCACCTTTGGTACCAAATCCAACAACATCAAACACATAGGGCCTGATTACGATTCCGGCGGGCGGCGGAGGCCGCCCGCCAGAATTCCGCCCTCCATAATACCGCTCCGCGGTCAGAAGACCGCGGAGGGTATTATGAGTTTTTCCCTGGGCTGGCGGGCGGTCTCCAAAAGACCGCCCGCCAGCCCAGGGAAAAACTCCCTTCCCACGAGGATGCCGGCTCGTAATAGAGCCGGCGGAGTGGGAAGGTGCGACGGGTGCTGTTGCACCCGTCGCGTATTTCACTGTCTGCAAGGCAGACAGTGAAATACATTTTGGGGCCCTCTTACGGGGGCCCCTGCAGTGCCCATGCCGTTGGCATGGGCACTGCAGGGGCCCCCAGGGGCCCCGCGACTCCCCCTCCCGCCATCCGGTTCCCGGCGGGAGAACCGCCAGGAACTGGATGGCGGGAGGGGGAGTCGGAATCCCCAAGCCGGCGCAGCAAGCTGCGCCGGCTTGGAGGATTCCTTGGGGGCAGCGGGAAACCGGCGGGAGACCGGCGGGAGACCGCCGGTTTCCCTTCTCTGACCGCGGCTGAGCCGCCGCGGTCAGAATGCCCCGCGGGGCACCGCCGGCCTGTCGGCGGTGCCACCGCGTCCCGCGGCCCTGGCGGAAGTAATCCGCCAGGTTCGGAATGACCAACATAATCTTGAAAAATGGTATTTAACAAACTCTAATTTGTTTGTTTTGGGAAAAAAAATGTTTGCATTTAAGAGAGCGAAAAATCTGAAAGACAGACTAGTGAGGGCATACATTCAACCCAAGAAACAATCTATTGCACAACTTTGGGCATTGAATCCAGTAATTGCCCACCATAAATGGGGGAAATTGCATTGCATACAATTACACAGGAACTGTCAAATCTTGTACACTAAATGGTAGAGAATGGACATTAAAACACTTTCCAAATTGTGCTTCTAAAATTGTTGCATATTGTATTGTGTCCTTGTAATTTTACATATATAGGAAAAAACACACAGGTGGTACGATGCAGGATCTTACAGCATCAATCACGAATCAGATGTAACGTTCCAAATGCACTGTTGATTGAACATTACAGAATGATGAACCATACTGCTGATGATATTAGGTTGTTTATACTGGATGTGGCTATGAGGTCAACAAGGAGGCATGATCTGGACTGGATATTCACCATAAGTGAAAACAGATGGATTTGGGAAGGTGACACAGTAGAAAAAGTCTGATCCAACAAACTGAATGGCATATATTGGCCACATTATAATCTCTGAAAGCTAGACCCCTTATTTCCTCTCTAGCAAGTGTATCTTTGCCTTTTGTATTTTGTATACTGGATTCAGTCTATTCTGAGTCTAGTCGAAAAATATTTCAAGGTGGACAGTGACATTTCTACCCATTAAATGTAGATAGGTCACAAAGGTGTATTGTTCTAAAACAATTGGGAACCACTGATAAGGATAGTAGTATATTCCTGATGGTTTATGGTCTATCAGGTTGCTTTCTCCTTTATATTTACTATATAAGTTTGGCTGCAATTAAAACGTGAGTATAGCCCCCAGATAATTAATTTCTCCCATACACAGCGATTCGAAGATTCCATTTTTGTGTTTCCGTACACTTTAGGTGGCATTAGTTACATTGTTAATTATATTGAAGCAGGAGAGCTACTCCTATAATACTGGATAAGCATTTTCTCCCTATCTATAAAGTTTTTAAACAGTCTTATCCCTGAACTATGGTGTTGGCTGACATATTCACACTGGGTTTAGTTTTGCCTCAGGTTTTAGCAAGTGATTTGAAATGACTGCATGTATTCACATAAGGCATATTTCCTTGTTTTCTCAGGAGTTTGGATTTCTGATTAGGGTTTTACATTTCTAAATTAGATTTTGAGAATTTGGATCTTTTACGAGCATCCTGTCCTGAAGATGGTCTCATGTACTATACAGGGAGTGCAGAATTATTAGGCAAATGAGTATTTTGACCACATCATCCTCTTTATGCATGTTGTCTTACTCCAAGCTGTATAGGCTCGAAAGCCTACTACCAATTAAGCATATTAGGTGATGTGCATCTCTGTAATGAGAAGGGGTGTGGTCTAATGACATCAACACCCTATATCAGGTGTGCATAATTATTAGGCAACTTCCTTTCCTTTGGCAAAATGGGTCAAAAGAAGGACTTGACAGGCTCTGAAAAGTCAAAAATAGTGAGATATCTTGCAGAGGGATGCAGCACTCTTAAAATTGCAAAGCTTCTGAAGCGTGATCATCGAACAATCAAGCGTTTCATTCAAAATAGTCAACAGGGTCGCAAGAAGCGTGTGGAAAAACCAAGGCGCAAAATAACTGCCCATGAACTGAGAAAAGTCAAGCGTGCAGCTGCCACGATGCCACTTGCCACCAGTTTGGCCATATTTCAGAGCTGCAACATCACTGGAGTGCCCAAAAGCACAAGGTGTGCAATACTCAGAGACATGGCCAAGGTAAGAAAGGCTGAAAGACGACCACCACTGAACAAGACACACAAGCTGAAACGTCAAGACTGGGCCAATAAATATCTCAAGACTGATTTTTCTAAGGTTTTATGGACTGATGAAATGAGAGTGAGTCTTGATGGGCCAGATGGATGGGCCCGTGGCTGGATTGGTAAAGGGCAGAGAGCTCCAGTCCGACTCAGACGCCAGCAAGGTGGAGGTGGAGTACTGGTTTGGGCTGGTATCATCAAAGATGAGCTTGTGGGGCCTTTTCGGGTTGAGGATGGAGTCAAGCTCAACTCCCAGTCCTACTGCCAGTTCCTGGAAGACACCTTCTTCAAGCAGTGGTACAGGAAGAAGTCTGCATCCTTCAAGAAAAACATGATTTTCATGCAGGACAATGCTCCATCACACGCGTCCAAGTACTCCACAGGGTGGCTGGCAAGAAAGGGTATAAAAGACGGAAATCTAATGACATGGCCTCCTTGTTCACCTGATCTGAACCCCATTGAGAACCTGTGGTCCATCATCAAATGTGAGATTTACAAGGAGGGAAAACAGTACACCTCTCTGAACAGTGTCTGGGAGGCTGTGGTTGCTGCTGCACGCAATGTTGATGGTGAACAGATCAAAACACTGACAGAATCCATGGATGGCAGGCTTTTGAGTGTCCTTGCAAAGAAAGGTGGCTATATTGGTCACTGATTTGTTTTTGTTTTGTTTTTGAATGTCAGAAATGTATATTTGTGAATGTTGAGATGTTATATTGGTTTCACTGGTAATAATAAATAATTGAAATGGGTATATATTTTTTTTTTGTTAAGTTGCCTAATAATTATGCACAGTAATAGTCACCTGCACACACAGATATCCCCCTAACATAGCTAAAACTAAAAACAAACTAAAAACTACTTCCAAAAATATTCAGCTTTGATATTAATGAGTTTTTTGGGTTCATTGAGAACATGGTTGTTGTTCAATAATAAAATTAATCCTCAAAAATACAACTTGCCTAATAATTCTGCACTCCCTGTATGCTGATGCCAAAGACCAAAACGTCGATATCATTCCACTACAACTAAAACTGACAAAGGTCTTTTTCTAGGACTATAGTCACCACCATATTGTAAATTGCTTTTGGTGTCCTCTGGGTCAGTTGAAGTGTTTCTCTTAGATGTTCATTCTCTGACGTGTAAAACATTTTCTTACTGAAAATTGCATAAAGACGACCCTTGCTGCTATGGGGGCAAGCTTTTTTTGGACACCTTAGAGTGTTTCCGTCTCACTCAGCATGTGGCTGGGTCAACTCATAATGCTGGGCACACTCTTGTCCTCATCTTCTCACATTCTTTGAATAAACAGTTGGACTCAATTCTTGAAGTTTTATTGTATGATCATTCTCTTGTTACATTTAAATTGGTCATGTCCAGCTCTAAGGGTCTGTAACCCTCTTTGCAGAAAATCGTCAGACCTTGGAAGTGTTGTGAACGAATGTGAATTTACCTCAAAAAACAAAAGACTAGAAGCAAACATAAGGAATACAGCATAAGTTTGCGTACGCTTAGGGGTAGTACCTTTCCTTCTATCCTCGTATGCCTATCTATTTCAGTATCCCAGATTTCCTGGCTTGGGGTATCTACGCTGTTATTCAACCCTTCCCTACGAGACTCATTCCCCTTTGTATCATCCCCTATACAGAAAGTACATGTCTGGGTTCCATTTGTTATTAAAGAAGACAGCCCCAGACATGGTAAGAGCCACCCTGGGAACACAGATGGAAGCAGGAGCAGATGTGTTTGTGCACTGGTAAGGTGGTGTTGCTATCTCCAAGAATCTTTTTTCTGAAAAATCTGGGGGCCAAACAGCATCCTCCGCAATGGTGCCCTTCCTGCGCATCCTATCTAGCTCAGTCTGGATATTGCTAGGCTCTGTGAAAAGGTACAGTGCTGAGGGACTGGTCTCGTACCGGTTCAGATTTACTACTACCCTATTATGTTATAATTTGGCCCTAATCCTACATAGGTATAGATGGAGAAGGCATTTTGCTTTTTCAGGGGATACCTTTTGGGATAAAAAGTCTATCTGCACCTACTACATGTGGTATCAGCGAACACATATAACATGACCCAGCTAATGTCTCTGAACCCACAGCGGTCTTGTGCTGATACAATGTTTTGTGTAAAAGGGTGCTGCGTAGTGCATGTGAAATGCTAGTGTTGGGTGTGGTGTAATTAAAGGTGATGTGAGAGAGGGCCTTACGCAAGTGCAGTGGTAATTTCTGAATAGACTTCATTAGACTAGGCCACTGTTCGGAAATGCATGGATATGGTAGTACCCCTAGTAATCAAAGGGGGCCCAGTAAACTTAGACCAAAAGTCTAATTTTAGACCAAAATTCTAAGTTTAGACCCAAAGTCTAACTATCTTCTTGCAGTAAAGTTAGTCCTTTGGTACAAGTTTAGACTTTTGGTCTAAGTTTAGACTTTTGATCTAAGATTAGACCAAAAGTCTACAGTTAGACCAAAAGTCTAACTTTACTTATAGTTTACTTTGGTATCAAATAGTAATTTGTGAGAATTAGCAATGTCTTTACAAAGCATGTTAAATCATCGACAAAACACAACCCTCGGGACACAACACAGTTGCATTAATATACCAGCGTCACAATATCAAATAGACACCATTTCCACTGGCACACAAGAAGAAAAGAAATTGACGGAGCACAAAACGATGATTCTACCAAAGATACCTTAGGCTGCTCCTAGCGCATGCTATCCTGTAACCAGAGGAAGCTATGTTGTACATGGAACTAAGTGAGCTCCACAGCCTGTCAAATATTGGCTCTTTGGATAAGGATCACAATTTGTGCTGAGAAAGAAGACAGCTCAACAACCATAGGCCATTCGTAGCCAAACACAAGTTACATCTAATCTCCCAGATCCAAATCTTTTACTTTACTAATGTCTAAATCGCACTCTATATCACACCCAGGGGTTATCTGTACGATCTGTGTCATGCCCAGTGGTCCAAGCGAACAACAACACCTCTCTCTTCTTTCAGATACCAACAGTGTTAGGAGACCAGTGGCACTGAGGAACCCTTTTAAACTACATATTAAGACTGACGTGAGGATCCTATATCAAAACCTGGGCCTATGCATACCATCTGTCTCATGCCAAGTGGTCCAAGTGTATAGGCCTCAGCCCTATATCACACCAGGGGCCTATGAGTACCATCTGTGTCACGTCCAGCCATTCAAGCAAATGGCATCTCTCAAAACAGAGCGGCTGGCCCTATATCACACCCAGAGCCCATGCATACAATATGTGTCATGCCCAGTGGTCCAAGCGATCAACCGTGTATTCCACAGAGAGGCCATGCAATCAACCCTGTATCACACACAGGGGACAGGTGTACCATCTGTGTCACGTCCAGTAGTCCAACTGATAAACACCTCTCAAAATCGAGGGGTTGACCCTATATCACACCCAGGACCTATGCATGCCATCTGTAGCAAGCTGGCTCTGCATATTCTATACCAAAATGAGGTATAGTGTGCACAGAGTCCAGGGGTTCTCAAGAGGCTTAACAGAGGCTAAAGTAGATAATACTAATGCTCTCTTTTGTGGTAGTGTGGTCGAACAGTTAGGCTTATCAGAGGGTAGTGCAAAGCATTTGTTGTACACACACAGTCATAAATGAGGCACACACTCAATGATAACTCCAAGCCAATTGTTTTTTTATAGCAAAAATATATTTTGTTACTTTATTACTAGAACCAGAAGGCCTTTGTTGCAGTTAAGTACAGTTGTAAACAGGTATCAAGCATATGTATCAAAAGTACTTTTTCTGTTTTTTGCAGATTGTAGGAAGTTGGCTCTGTATATACTATTTCAAAGTAAGAAATAGTGTGTACAGTAGATACCTGGGTATTCGTATCTACCACAGCGAGGAAGATATATTTGACTCGATAATCCCTTTTGCACCGGCCCTAGCACTATTAGGCACACCAAGAGGCTCCAGAGTCACTTCAGAATCTGAACTACGCACATGGCACGAAATAGAATTATACACACTGGGAGATCTCTATGAAGAAGCCCAGCTGCTCCATTTTGCCAGGCTTCAGGAGATGGGATTGCCACCTTGCCAGTTCTTACTATATTGCTCCTTGGTGAGGGCACTGAGGTCTGGATGGGGAGACATCTCAGTGGCGCCTCCTACTCACTTACTGATTCAGTATTTACAGGTGGTGGGTCGAGGGCGCCACCTGATCAGCTGGCTGGCGGATGCCCTGAGAACCCAAACTGCCCTTGAAAGTGAAACGCTACGTGTGGCATGGGAAACAGACACCGGCGATTCGATTGCAGTGGCAAGATGGAGATCTGCTCTCTTGGGCCACCTCAATGTGCCTCGCAACTCTCGATTTCGCCTAATCCAATACTACATAGTGCATAGAGCCTACCTCACCCCAGCCCGTGTGAACAGATACTTCGCTCGCAGAGATGCGGCTTGTCCCTGAAGCCGTGATATCGGAGTAGACTTGTTGCATATGCTGTGGTCCTGTCCTGACTTGGACTCATACTGGAGGGTGGTAATTGACAACTTGTCTGACTGTATATCGCAACAAATACCCTTCACATGGGAAGCATGCATTCTAGGACTATTCCCCAGAAGTAAGCAGCTCAGAGCGGAGGTACGCTTCACGGATTTAGGACTCATAGTGGCAAAGCGATTAGTGACCCGTGGGTGGAAATCACAGAATCCGCCACCGGTACAGGCCTGGAGGCGCTCTCTCGAGGTATGGGCGGGGGCTGAGGGCATGGCGCTCGCACGGGAAGAAGTACTGGGGTTGAGACAGTTTCCGCTGTCCGACAACTGGGAGGGAATGCTGCTGAGACTGCGTAACATGGGAGTACACCTAACAGGGGAGGGAATGGAATAATACAAACGGATGTCTACCGACGAGAAAATGTACCACACGTGGGAACTGAATGTGAAAGTTAGCGAGACACGTTCCGATACTGGGAAGCAAAGAGATAGTATCCACCTTACCTTGCACCCGGCCCAGCCCCTCTGTCAGCAAATAAACTTGTAACGATGAGATCCCCACCCTGACTGGAAAATATTTACATGTGTGAAACTTGTGCAAGTGTCTGTTAACGGCAATGTTATCGTTATTTTCGTTTCCTTTTTATTTTATTTCCATTTAAAAGTTAATACATATAAACTTCATAATGTCTGCCTCCTTACCAGAATCTCCTCAGTTGAACACTTGATTCGGAAATAATGTTAAACCGGCTGGAGCTGTCAATGACGCACTAGCCGATGGACATTAGAGACATCGCTGACTTTCCAAACTGAAGCCACGCAACGAGCCAGCAGCAATAAAGCGCACCAAACAGTAAAAAAAACACTGTAAGATGATTGTAGCCAACACAATGCTTAAACTGAACAGTTGAATAACTACAAGTATGTGCTGTACAATATGCTGTAGCAATGCGAATCGTATGTATCAATCAATGTGTGATGGTAAATACATAGCACACCATACTATACTAAAATGTAACAATTGTCAAAACATGAAGCAATGTAATAATAAAATACCAATAAACAGATTTATGAAAAAAAGAAACAGTGTGTACAGAGTCCAAGGGTTCCCCTTAGAGGTAAGATAGTGGCAAAAAGAGATAATTCTAATGCTCTATTTTGTGGTAGTGTGGTTGAGCAGTAGGCTTATCAGATGGTAGTGTTAAGCATTTGTGGTACACACACAGGCAATAAGTGAGGAACACACACTCAAAGACTTACTCCAGGCCAATAGGTTTTTATATAGAAAAATATATTTTCTTAGTTTATTTTAAGAACCACAGTTTCAAGATTTACAAGTAATACTTCAAATGAAAGGTATTTCACTCTAGGAACTTTGAATAATCCAATATCATGTACAGTTTTGACAAAAATGGCAATAAGCTATTTTAAAAGAGGACACAGTGCAAAAATCACAGTTCCTGGGGGAGGTAAGTAAATGTTAAGTTCACAGTTGTCGTCTCCGTCTTCACTGCAGGGCTTCAGGTCAGCAGTCCTTCTTCATGTTAAGGTTGCAGGAATCTGATTTCCTGGGATCTGGGGAGCCCCTAAATACTGAATTTAGAGGTGTGTTTAGGTCTGAGAGGGTAGTAGCCAATGGCTACTGTCCTTAAGGGTGGCTACACCCTCTTTGTGCCTCATCCCTGAGCGGAGGGGGGCACATCCCTATTCCTATTGGGGGAATCCTCCAAAACCAAGATGGAGAATTTCTAAAGGCAGGGGTCACCTCAGCTCAGGGCACCTTAGGGGCTGTCCTGACTGGTGGGTGACTCCTCCTGGTTTTTCTCATTATCTCCCCTGGACTTGCCGCAAAAAGTGGGGGCTTTGTCCAGGGGGCGGGCATCTACACTAGCTGGAGTGCCCTGGGGCATTGTAACATGAAGCCTGAGCCTTTGAGGCTCACTGATAGGTGTTACAGTTCCTGCAGGGGGGGTGTTAAGCAACTCCACCCAGAGCAGGCTTTTGTTTCTGTCCTCAGAGAGCACAAAGGCTCTCACCCCAGGGTCAGAAACTCATCTCTCAGCAGCAGGCTGGCACAGACCTAGTCACTCCTGCACTTAAGGATTGGGTAAAATACAGGGGGCATCTCTAAGATGTGTGCATTTTTTAATAAATCCAACACTGGCATCAGTGTGGGTTTATTATTCTGAGAAGTTTGATACCAAACTTCCCAGTATTCAGTGTAGCCATTATGGAGCTGTGGAGTTCGTTTTTGACAAACTCCCAGACCATATACTTAATATGGCCACACTGTACTTACAATGTCTAAGAATAGACTTAGACACCTGTGGTATAGTGCACACTGCCTTAGGGCTGTAAGGCCTGCTAGAGGGGTGACTTACCTATGCCACAGGCAGCATTCTGTGTGCATGGCATCCTGAGAGGGATGCCATGTCGACTTTGCCTTTTTCTCCCCACCAACACACACAATCTGCAATGGTAGTGTGCATGTGTTAGGTGAGGGGTCCCTTAGGGTGGCACAACATATGCTCCAGCCCTTAGGGACCTTCCCTGGTCACAGGGCCCTTGGTACCACTGGTACCTTTTACAAGGGACTTATCTGTGTGCCAGGGGTGTGCCAATTGTGGAAACAATGGTACATTTTAGGTGAAAGAACACTGGTGCTGGGGCCTGGTTGGCAGGGACCCAGCACACTTCTCAGTCAAGTCAGCATCAGTATCAGGCAAAAAGTGGGGCGTAACTGCAACAGGGAGCCATTTCCTTACACAGATACAGCAGTTTACAAGTAAGTAACACTTTTCAGTTTCAAAAGTTGACAGTGCAATTTTTCATAGGAGACAATAGAGTCCGGGGGGGAGGTGTTATCAAATTTAGCAGGTACACAACTTACGATTCCAGTCTTTAGGGTTTAGGATGTCCACAGGTCAAAGTTTGGGCTCACCCCAAAAGTGCACCTCCAGCAACACGGGGCCGGCTGGGTGCACAGGCCAAATTTGGTGTTGGGACGGCAATGGAATCCTATGAGGACTGGGGATGCTCGGTAGAAAGCAGATTGCAGGTAAGTACCCACGGTTCCAGGACAAAGGCCTGGGGTATTTGGTCAGCACCAGGAGGGGGGGCCACAGGTCTACACCAAACACACCAACACAGCGGCATAGTGGCGGCTGGTTGCAAAGACAGAGCTGGGCGCCCAATGCTTCACCAAAATGTTGCTCGAATGTGAATTTACCTTATAAAACAAAAGACAAGA
Organism: Pleurodeles waltl; assembly: GCF_031143425.1. Lineage (NCBI taxonomy): Eukaryota > Metazoa > Chordata > Amphibia > Caudata > Salamandridae > Pleurodeles > Pleurodeles waltl. Next base: position 66,904,555 of record NC_090439.1, on the reverse strand, counting down.
GGCATCTGGCCAAACAAGAACAGTTTGTTTAATTAAACATTATAGCCAGGAGGACAGTTACAGAACAGGGGTCGGAGGACTGTCTCAACGTAAATCAGTTTGGAGTGGTGTTTTATACATTTCTCTGAGTACCATAAAATAATGAAAACATTCCTTTGCTGGTTAATAATGCAAGTGGTTGTCTTGGAGTCATAATGAAAATGTCACTTACCCAGTGTACATCTGTTCGTGGCATCAGTCGCTGAAGATTCACATGTTGTGCATAGCCCGCCATCTGGTGATGGGTCGGAGTGTTACAATTTGTTTTTCTTCGAAGAAGTCTTTCGAGTCACGGGACCGAGGGACTCCTCCTCTTTGTCTCCATTGCGCATGGGCGTCGACTCCATCTTCGATTGTTTTCCCCGCAGAGGGTGAGGTAGGAGTTGTTTGTTAGTAATAGTGCCCATGCAATGGAGTGAATAAGTATGTACCTATTTAAGATTTAATATATTTACAAATGTACAAAGTTGAAGCTAACTTCCAAACGGCTACAGGCTCCCGGGGAGGTGGGTGGGCACATGTGAATCTTCAGCGACTGATGCCACGAACAGATGTACACTGGGTAAGTGGCATTTTCAGTTCGATGGCATCTGTCGCTGTAGATACACATGTTGTGCATAGACTAGTAAGCAGTTATCTCCCCAAAAGCGGTGGCTCAGCCTGTAGGAGTGGAAGTAGTCTGAAATAAGGTTCTTAGTACGGCTTGACCTACTGTGGCTTGTTGTGCGGATAGCACGTCTACACAGTAGTGCTTGGTAAATGTGTGAGGCGTAGACCATGTGGCTGCCTTACATATTTCGTGCATTGGAATATTCCCTAGGAAGGCCATGGTAGCGCCTTTCTTTCTGGTTGAGTGTGCCCTTGGTGTAATGGGCAGTTGTCTTTTTGCTTTAAGGTAGCAGATTTGGATGCACTTAACTATCCATCTGGCTATTCCCTGTTTCGATATTGGGTTTCCTGCGTGAGGTTTTTGAAATGCAATAAACAGTTGTTTAGTTTTTCGGATGTTTTTAGTTCTGTCGATGTAGTACATTAGTGCTCTTTTGACGTCTAATGTATGTAGTGCCCTTTCAGCTATGGAATCTGGCGGTGGGAAGAACACTGGTACCTCTACCGTTTGATTTAGGTGGAACGGTGAAATAACCTTTGGCAAAAATTTAGGATTGGTCCTTAGGACTACTTTATTTTTGTGTAGTTGGATAAAAGGTTCTTGTATTGTAAACGCCTGGATTTCACTTACTCTTCTTAGAGATGTGATGGCGATGAGAAATGCAACTTTCCAGGTTAGGAATTGTATTTCGCAAGAATGCATAGGTTCAAAGGGTGGACCCATGAGTCTTGTTAAGACGATGTTGAGGTTCCATGAAGGAACGGGTGGTGTCCTTGGTGGTATAATTCTTTTGAGGCCTTCCATAAACGCTTTAATGACAGGTATCCTAAATAGTGAAGTTGAATGGGTGATCTGCAGGTATGCAGATATTGCTGCGAGGTGTATTTTAATGGAAGAGAAGGCCAGGTTCGATTTTTGTAAGTGTAGTAAGTAACCCACTACATCCTTTGGAGACGCGTGTAATGGTTGAATTTGATTATGATGGCAGTAGCAAACAAACCTTTTCCATTTGCTTGCATAGCAGTGTCTAGTGGATGGTCTTCTAGCTTGCTTTATGACTTCCATACATTCTTGTGTGAGGTTTAAGTGTCCGAATTCTAGGATTTCAGGAGCCAGATTGCTAGATTCAGCGATGCTGGGTCTGGATGCCTGATCTGCTGTTTGTGTTGTGTTAACAGATCTGGCCTGTTGGGCAACTTGACGTGGGGTACTACTGATAGGTCTAGCAGTGTTGTGTACCATGGTTGCCTTGCCCATGTTGGTGCTATCAGTATGAGTTTGAGTTTGTTTTGACTCAATTTGTTTACTAGATATGGAAGGAGAGGGAGAGGGGGAAAAGCGTACGCAAATATCCCTGACCAGTTCATCCATAGGGCATTGCCTTGAGACTGCCTGTGTGGGTATCTGTATGCGAAGTTTTGGCATTTTGCGTTCTCCTTTGTTGCAAATAAGTCTATTTGAGGTGTTCCCCAACGTTTGAAGTAAATGTTTAGAATTTGGGGGTGAATTTCCCATTCGTGGACCTGTTGGTGATCTCGAGAGAGATTGTCTGCAAGTTGATTCTGGATCCCAGGAATAAACTGTGCTATTAGGCGAATGTGGTTGTGAATTGCCCATTGCCATATTTGTTGTGCCAGAAGGCACAGCTGTGTCGAGTGTGTCCCCCCCTGTTTGTTTAGATAATACATTGTTGTCATGTTGTCCGTTTTGACAAGAATGTATTTGTGAGTTATGAGTGGTTGAAATGCTTTTAATGCTTTGAAAACTGCTAGTAGTTTGAGGTGATTTATATGCAGCTTTCTTTGATGTACATCCCATTGTCCTTGTATGCTGTGGTGATTGAGGTGTGCTCCCCACCCTGTCATGGAAGCATCTGTTGTTATCACGTATTGTGGCACTGGGTCTTGGAAAGGCCGCCCCTTGTTTAAATTTATATTGTTCCACCATAGAAGCGAGAGGTATGTTAGGCGGTCTATTAACACCAGATCTAGAAGGCGACCCTGTGCTTGTGACCATTGTGATACTAGGCACTGTTGTAAGGGCCTCATGTGTAATCTTGCGTTCGGGACAATGGCTATGCATGAGGACATCATGCCTAGGAGTTGTAATATCATCTTCGCCTGTATTTTTTGTGTTGGATACATGCGTTGTATAATCTTTTGGAAATTTTTAACCCTTTGTGGACTTGGAGTGGCTATTCCCCTCGTTGTGTGTATTGTCGCTCCTAGGTATTGTTGTACTTTGCACGGCAGAATGTGTGATTTCGCATAGTTGATGGTGAAACCGAGTTTGTAGAGGGCTTGTATGACCTGATCTGTGTGGTGTGAGCACCCTGTCAGTGAGTCGGTCTTGATTAGCCAGTCGTCTAGATACGGGAATACGTGTATTTGCTGCCTTCTGATGTGTGCAGCCACTACTGCTAGGCATTTTGTGAAGACTCTTGGTGCAGTTGTTAAACCGAACGGCAATACTTTGAACTGGTAATGTATTCCTTTGAATACGAACCTTAGGTATTTCCTGTGCGACGGATGTATTGGTATGTGGAAATACGCGTCTTTGAGATCTAAGGTTGTCATGTAATCTTGTTGCTTTAGCAATGGTAACACTTCCTGTAGCGTGACCATGTGAAAGTGATCTGATTTGATGTATGTGTTTAGTGTTCTGAGGTCTAGGATTGGTCTCAGTGTTTTGTCCTTCTTTGGTATTAGAAAGTACAGTGAGTAAACCCCTGTATTTGTTTGTGTATCTGGTACCAGTTCTATTGCGTTCTTTTGCAGTAATGCTTGAACTTCTATTTCTAGGAGGTCCGAATGTTGTTTTGATATATTCTGTGGTTTTGGTGGTATGTTTGGAGGGATTTTTAGAAATTCTATGCAATAACCATGTTGGATAATTGCTAAGACCCAAGTGTCTGTTGTTATTTTCTCCCACTCTTGGTAATACTGACTTATTCTTCCCCCCACTGGTGTTGTGTGGAGGGGATGAGTGACGTGTGAGTCACTGCTTGGTTGTAGGTGTCTTGGGGCCTTGAAATTTTCCCCTGCTTCTAGGGAATTGTCCCCCTCTGTATTGGCCCCGAAAGCCTCCCCTTTGGTACTGTCCCTGGTAGGTGGAAGGTGTTGAATGTGAGGTACTGGCTTGTGTGGCTTGACCCCGAAACCCCCCTCTAAAGGTTGTCTTGCGGAAGGTGTTGAAAGTGCCTCTGCTCTGCGGGGAGTAGAGCGCTCCCATGGCTTTTGCAGTGTCAGTGTCCTTTTTTAGCTTCTCAATTGCCGTGTCCACTTCAGGTCCGAACAATTGTTGCTCATTGAATGGCATATTGAGCACCGCCTGCTGTATCTCTGGTTTAAAACCAGATGTTCGTAGCCACGCGTGCCTTCGTATGGTTACTGCTGTGTTAATTGTTCTTGCAGCTGTGTCAGCTGCGTCCATAGAGGAGCGTATCTGGTTATTAGAGATGTTTTGGCCCTCCTCAACCACTTGTTTCGCCCTCTTTTGTAGTTCTGTGGGTAGATGCTCAATGAGGTGTTGCATCTCATCCCAGTGGGCTCTATCATATCGCGCTAGGAGCGCTTGAGAGTTAGCGATGCGCCACTGGTTTGCAGCCTGTACTGCGACCCTTTTACCGGCTGCATCGAACTTGCGGCTCTCCTTATCTGGGCGTGGTGCATCGCCCGATGTGTGAGAGTTTGCTCTCTTGCGAGCTGCCCCGACCACAACCAAATCTGGTGGCAGTTGTGAGGTAATGAAAGCTGGGTCTGTGGGAGGTGCTTTATATTTCTTTTCCACCCTCGGTGTTATTGCCCTACTCTTGACAGGCTCTTTGAATATGTCCTTTACGTGCCTTAGCATTCCTGGGAGCATAGGCAGGCTTTGGTAGGTGCTATGTGTGGAAGAGAGGGTGTTGAAGAGGAAGTCATCCTCGACAGGCTCCGAGTGTAGAGACAAGTTGTGGAACTCTGCTGCTCTAGCCACCACTTGTGAATATGCTGTGCTGTCTTCTGGTGGTGAGGGCTTTGTAGGATACGCCTCTGGACTGTTGTCAGACACTGGGGCATCGTATAAGTCCCAAGCATCTTGGTCCTGGTCACCTTGGCTTAAGGTGGTGTGAGCCGGTGAATGTGACGGAGTCTGCGCCGGTGAAATGTGAGCTACAGGAGGAGGAGAGGGTGGCGGAGTTACCTTCTTCACCAGTTTTGTTTGTGGTGCTTGTTCTTGTTGGAATTTAAGTCTCCTCTTCCTCCTAATAGGGGGAAGGGTGCTTATTTTCCCTGTTCCACTCTGTATAAAAATCCTTTTTTGAGTGTGGTCTACCTCGGTGGATTGTAATTCCTCCTCGAATCTATGCTTTCGCATTTGAGGGGACAGTGATTGTTCCTCTGAATAGGAACCGGTAGTTGGCTCGGTTGCGGGTCGTTTTGGCACCGAAACTATGTCCACGCTCTTTTTCGGCTCCGAGGCGATTTTTCTTTTTTTCGGAGTCGAACCCTCTCGGCGTCGATCCTCCTCGGTGCCGCTGTCTCTGCGTCAAGCAGCTTCGGCTCCGCTATCTCGGCGCCGATCTTTGTCGGCAGCACTATCTCGGTCCCGAGATGGCTGGGTGCCTGTGTCTCGACCCGAGTCGGACGATCTCGGCACTATTTCGGCCTTCTTCGGTGCCGATGGTCGGTCACCGATTTTATGGGTTGAGCCATGGCCTGATGGCAGTGGCGTCCCCTGGGCCTTGTTAGTTTTCTTATGTGCTATCTTCGACGTCTTACTCACTGTTTCGTGGTCGTCGAATTCGTCCGAGTCCGATTCATGGATCGAGAAGGCTTCTTCTTGTTCCTCGAAATCTCGGTGTCCTGTCGGCGTGGACGCCATCTGCAGTCTTCTGGCTCGGCGGTCACGGAGCGTTTTTCGGGACCGGAACGCACGACAGGCCTCACAAGTTTCTTCCCTGTGCTCGGGCGACAGGCACAGGTTACAGACCGAATGTTGGTCTGTATACGGGTATTTGTTGTGGCATTTAGGACAGAATCGGAACGGGGTCCATTCCATCAGCGTCGATGTCACACGCGGTCGGGCCGACCAGGCCCCGACGGGGGATCGAAAACTACCCCGAAGGGCAACGGAGATGTTATCGTATCGATTCGGTGTCGATGCTATCTAACCCGATTCCGAACGCAACAATACCGACGTAATTTTCCGATTTTAGAGCTAACTTTCCGTTCCGAAACCCGGAGCGAAAGGAACACGTCCGAACCCGATGGCGGAAAGAAAACAATCGAAGATGGAGTCGACGCCCATGCGCAATGGAGACAAAGAGGGGGAGTCCCTCGGTCCCGTTACTCGAAAGACTTCTTAGAAGAAAAACAACTTGTAACACTCCGACCCAACACCAGATGGCGGGCTATGCACAACATGTGTATCTACAGCGACAGATGCCATCGAACATAAGGTTCTGATAACAAATGCATGTGAGCCTCTATCTCGCGTGGACACAATGTGGGCGAGTGGAAAACGTGTCCAGACATCCAGGGTGAGGTATATGTGATCACTGCATGTTACTGCGCGTGCAGTGTTCTGATTGGCTAGGTGTTCCTAACTGTATGTGGCATCTGACTTTTATGGTGTTTGGGAATGAGCACACCTTTGGGAACAGGAATGGGGCAAATCTCCTGGGACCATTGTGGTGTCGCTGCACCTATCTGTGGGACTGATCTGAGTTTCCTCTTCACACGTTTGTCTGCTAACTACGTGCTGCCCCGTCTGTGATCTGTCAATCAGTCAGCCTTATGCCTAGGTCTCAGAGTCTACCTGAAAACATACTTTGGGGATCGGGGTTGATGGCGAGCCCATGACGGGGGAACTCTATAGCAGTGATATAATTTTGTTACTACGCATAAACATATCATGGAATATATTAACATTTATTCTTTCAATATGAACAGAAGTATGTGTCAGAATCCTTGTTTTCGGAGGCACTTCAGGAAACCCCACTTGAACTCACAGGGGTAGTCTGTGTGGATTTGGCCGAGATAGATAATTGACTAACTTGGCTGTATTACGCCCTGTAAATAAGTTCTTAATGTAGAGCCAGGCCATAGGGAATGTGTTGGACTTTTGCTTATGCAGGGTCATCCCCAGACTTTTTTGCCTCCTGCCTCCTATATTTTTCTGACATGTTGCTGTTGGCTTTTCAACTCTGAGCACTTTACCACTGCTAACCAGTGCTAAAGTGCATATGCTCTCCTGTTTAAATTGTATGTAAGTGGTTTATCCATGATTGGTATATTTGATTTACTAGTAAGTCCCTAGTAAGGTGCACTAGAGGTGCCAGGGCCTGTAAATCAAATGCTACTAGTGGGCCTGCAGCACTGGTTGTGCCACCCACATAAGTAGCTCTGTAATCATGTCTCAGACCTGCCACTGCAGTGTCTGTGTGTGTATTTTTACACTGTAAATTCGACTTGGCAAGTGTACCCACTTGCCAGGCCTAAACCTTCCCTTTCCTTACATGTAAGGCACCCCTAAGGTATGCCCTAGGTAGCCCCAAGGGCAGGGTGCAGTGTATGGATAAGGTAGGACATATAGTAATGTGGTTTATATGTCCTGACAGTGAAATACTGCCAATTTCGTTTTCACTGTTGCAAGGTCTGTCTCTCTCTCATAGGATAATATGGGGGCTACCTTTAAATATGATTAAAGTGTAGATTCCCCTAGAGAAGAGATGGACAGGTGGAGTTTGGGATCCCTGAACTCACAATTTAAAAATGCATCTTTTAGTAAAGTTGATTTTGAGATTGTGCGTTTGAAAATGCCACTCTTAGAAAGTGAGCATTTTCTTGCTTAAACCATTCTGTGACTCTGCCTTGTTTGTGGATTCCCTGTCTGGGTCAGTTGACAGTTGGGTTGTTTTTCACCTCACACCAGACAGTGACACAAAGGGAGCTGGGGTGTGATCTGCATTCCTGATTAGCCATCTCTGCTAGGAGGGAGGGGTGGAGTGGTCACTCTCATCTGAAAGGACTGTGCCTGCCTCTGACAATGCTGTCTCCAGCCCCCTGGTGTGTGTCTGAGGCCTTGCCTGGGCAAGGCAGGATCTCACAAGAAGGTGTGAGTCCCCTTTGAAGAAAGGTGACTTCAAAGACTAAAATGAGTATAAGAAGGGCACCCAAACTTACAAACTTTAGAAACACTTCTGGAATCAAGGGGAACCTCTGCCTGGAGAAGAGCTGATCGCTGAGGAACAAGTGCTGCCCTGCCTGTGACTGTGCTTTGTGGAGCTTTCCTGCAGTGCTGCTTCTGCCAGAGTAAGAGGGCAAAGACTGGACTTTGTGTGCCTTCCATCTTGAAGAAGAAATCTCCAAGGGCTTGATGTAGAGCTTGCCTCCTGTTGTTGAAGTCTCAGGGATAGCAAAGACTTCTTCCTGCCAGCACCTGGAGTCTCTGGAGAGACCCCTACTCTGCTCTGTGGTGCCCTTCCAGTTCCTGGGACCCTGAAAGGAGAGGCTGGCAGCCTAAGGACAAAAATACACGCACCGAGCGCCGTGCGGAGAAAAGATCGACGCGAATCCGATCGCGGCTGAGAAAACGACGCGACGCCGGTTCCGCAGCTGAGAAACGACGCCGCAGGAAACGCGACCGAAGAATCGACGCCCGGAGCAGGAGAAACGACGCGCAGCATCGCTGACGAAGGCTGAGAGATCGCAACCTGCGCCGCGGGACTTTCGGACCGTCGCGTGGCTGGCTGTTTCGACGCGCATCGCCGTGCCGAGTTGTTTTCGACGCATATAACCGTGCAGGGTTATTTTCGACGCGCACAGCCCGTGCGGGGTTATTTTTGACGCAAACCAGGTACATTTACACGCTAGCAGCGCTAGTGTGTTGTTACAACTACCTAAAGACTCTTTTTATTTTAAACCTTTTAAAAATCATAACTTGACTTGTGTATGTTGGATTTTTGTCGTTTTGGTCTTGTTTTGTCTAGATAAATATCTCCTATTTTTCTAAACTGGTGTTGTGTCATTTTGTAGTGTTTTCATTAAGTTACTGTGTGTGTTGGTACAAATACTTTACGCCCAGCACTCTGAGGTTAAGCCTACTGCTCTGCCAAGCTACCAAGGGGGTAAGCAGGGGTTAGCTGAGGGTGATTCTCTTTTATCCTAACTAGAGTGAGGGTCCTTGCTTGAACAGGGGGTAACCTGACTGTCAACCAAAGACCCCATTTCTAACATTGGTGACCAGCGGTCGGGATTTGGACTTGTATTTGTACTTGACATACAGTAAATAAGTGTACACTACTGTTTTGATCTCAGACCACTACGTGACCACATACTACTTGTCTTGTGATTCTGCTTTTTGTTCTCTGATGTCCTCCTGGAAGTATTGATGATATTTTTGGACTTTGTTTTTTGGTTGTGAAGCCTTTGCAGAAATGGAAGTCAATTTCTGGCACCTATCTATGTATAAAAAGTGGCAGCTTAAAGCATTCTGCATGGAAAGGGGACTGGCTGTGAACAAGGAATCCAGAAGGGAGGATCTTGAGTCAGCCCTGTTTCAGGATGAATTGAAACGTTGTCAGGCAACACCACCAAATGAGTCTGAGGAGGATAACTACTCTGAGGAGGAGGACTACTCCAAAGAGGAGGGCAGTGGCCCTGAGGAGGGAACAGAAAGAGATGATAGGCTCCTAGCTCGAATCCGGAGTCTGGAAGAGCTTAAGAGGGCCGAGGAGAAGAGAGCCTTAGTCCTGGCAGAAAAGAGGAGGGACTTAGAGATTAAAAAAATGATTTATGCTTACGAGCTTAAATTGAAAGAGCTGGAAGTCATGAGGGCTGAGTCCAGCTGGAATGGTGGCAGCAACAATTGTATATCCAGTGATGCTGCAGAAGTACACATGCCCAGAGAGGTGGTGCCCTACTTGAAGGAGGGAGTTAACACACGCCAGGAGGTTCAGGGGTATGAGGTAGCTCCAGTGATGCACAGGGTCCCTGAGGTGGATTGGGGAACTGGCATGGGGAGTCATATTCCTACTGGTGGGAGGGACACTCTACTGACTCTAGTTGAGAGTGACAGGGAGAGGGGTTCCCCCCAGGTAGAAGTCCTGGTTATGGAGTGTGAAGACCTCCCAGAAGAGTGTGGGTTGAGTGTCAGGGACAGTCAGGTACTGTCTCACCAGTCTCAGGAGGGTGATGTGGGGTGCTTTTTCAAAGCAGAGTCACTGGATGGTTGGGTGAAGGGTACTTTGGTTAATTCATGTGAGGGGCTGAGTGATGTAATTGCTGGAGAGCATATGTCTAGTCCTTATTTTCCAGAGCTATGCCAACACCAGGTGGAGTGTGAGTTCTCTGACCCCAGGGAGCTTACAATGGAGGCAGACTTCTGGGTGAGTACCAGAGAGTCTGAAGAGGCATTTGGGGGTGCTCCTGAGAGGAGTGGTCTAGGTAGTTCCCAACCAGGTGAGGTAGGGAAGGATTGTAGTGTCCCAGGTAGGTCCCAGTGTAGTGGGATGGGTGAGGGACCCCATGTCCAGTCTCAGAGGAGAGGGAATGGGGATGGGTTGAGGCCCAAGGTGCCCGAGATCCGGTCCCAGGTCCTGGAGGGTTCCCTGCGGGAACACCAGGAGGGGAGCCTAGCCTGTACCATAGGGCCATCTGTTGAGGGAGACCCCACAGTGTCAGGAGAACTTGGGGGGGCGGCTGTAGCCAGCGTCCCACCAGTTCTGGTGTCTGGCAGTACCACTCCTAGTGAGGGGGTGCAGAAGTCCAGACAGAGGGTTGAGAGGGGGTTGCGGACCCCAGTGGAGAACCTGGAGGGTCAGGGGTCAGCTCTGAGAGCAGAGCCCCCCATGAATGACCTTGGTGAGACCATTTCTGGGCTGGGGGGAATCCAGACTCTGTCACATGGGCAGAGGTCAGGAGACCTGCGCCAGCCAGACTCTTGTGTGGCCCTTCGGGACAGTGTGTCCCTTGAGGGGGGTAAGTGTGCCCCCCTGGAAGTCCTGGTGTGCCAGGCAATGGTTCAACCGCAGGGTGGTGACTCTGGGTTGAATGATCAGGTTCAGGGGGTAAACTCTGACCTGATGGGGGGTAAGTGTGCTCCCAAGGAAGTCCTGGTGTGCCAGGCAGTGGTTCAACCGCAGGGTGGTGACCCTGGGTTGGATGACCAGGTTCAGAGGGTAAACTCTGACCTGGTAGGGGGTAGGTATGCCCCCCAGGAAGTCCTGGTTTGCCAGGCAGTGATCCAGTCTGTGGGTACAGACCCTGGATTGGGAGGCCAGGTTAAGGGTGTCCCCCCTGACCTGGAGAAAGGGGCTACTGCTAACAGTGCCCCTGCCATGTTGTCTTCTGGGGGGGCCACTCCTAGTTGGGTGGTTCAGGACCCCAGAAGAGAGGGCCGGGGGAGGGAAGCCTCACCCCTGGCCCTGGTCCAACCTGAAGGTACAGACCCCAGGTTGGAGGATCAGTTGCAGGTTAACATCCCTGCACTGATGGAAGAATTGTGCAGGACTGCTTCTACAAGCACCCTGACAGTTTTTGACTCTGGGGGTGCCGCTTCTGCAGGGAGGGTACAGAGCCCCAGAGGGGAGGACCAGGGTCAGGTTGTCATCCCTGACCTGGTGGAAGAGAGAGTGGTCAAAGGGTGCCAGGCACCTGGGGCTACCACCCCCCACTCTCCACAGTCACAGTGGTTAGAGAGGCCTGAGGTCGGGCTCTCATCCCTGACAGTTGTCTGGGGCCACTGTGGCTTGCTGTCCTGGTGGACAGAGTTGCCCCTGGGGGGGGGAGGACGAGAGTCACACCCCGGGGGTGGAGTGGGCAACACCACTGTGTTGGCCCTGGTGGTACTATCTGCCCATTGCAATACATCTGTGAGCAAAGTAAAGTTAGGTGTTGCACAGATGGTGTCTGTAGATGTGGAGAAGGGTTCCCCATGGGTTAGCTTAGTGGGCCCTGAGAGTATGGACAGAGGGATCCAACTGGAGTCAGGAAGGCGTAGAACTGGAGCATGCCCCTGCTGTTGTGGGCCTGGGTCCCTGTTCTATCGCCCCAATCAGGGAAGTACATCAAGGTATTGATTGTTCTCCCCTGGCTTTAGGCTGGTAGGGGGTCGTGTTGGACTTTTGCTTATGCAGGGTCATCCCCAGACTTTTTTGCCTCCTGCCTCCTATATTTTTCTGACATGTTGCTGTTGGCTTTTCAACTCTGAGCACTTTACCACTGCTAACCAGTGCTAAAGTGCATATGCTCTCCTGTTTAAATTGTATGTAAGTGGTTTATCCATGATTGGCATATTTGATTTACTAGTAAGTCCCTAGTAAGGTGCACTAGAGGTGCCAGGGCCTGTAAATCAAATGCTACTAGTGGGCCTGCAGCACTGGTTGTGCCACCCACATAAGTAGCTCTGTAATCATGTCTCAGACCTGCCACTGCAGTGTCTGTGTGTGTATTTTTACACTGTAAATTCGACTTGGCAAGTGTACCCACTTGCCAGGCCTAAACCTTCCCTTTCCTTACATGTAAGGCACCCCTAAGGTATGCCCTAGGTAGCCCCAAGGGCAGGGTGCAGTGTATGGATAAGGTAGGACATATAGTAATGTGGTTTATATGTCCTGACAGTGAAATACTGCCAATTTCGTTTTCACTGTTGCAAGGTCTGTCTCTCTCTCATAGGATAATATGGGGGCTACCTTTAAATATGATTAAAGTGTAGATTCCCCTAGAGAAGAGATGGACAGGTGGAGTTTGGGATCCCTGAACTCACAATTTAAAAATGCATCTTTTAGTAAAGTTGATTTTGAGATTGTGCGTTTGAAAATGCCACTCTTAGAAAGTGAGCATTTTCTTGCTTAAACCATTCTGTGACTCTGCCTTGTTTGTGGATTCCCTGTCTGGGTCAGTTGACAGTTGGGTTGTTTTTCACCTCACACCAGACAGTGACACAAAGGGAGCTGGGGTGTGATCTGCATTCCTGATTAGCCATCTCTGCTAGGAGGGAGGGGTGGAGTGGTCACTCTCATCTGAAAGGACTGTGCCTGCCTCTGACAATGCTGTCTCCAGCCCCCTGGTGTGTGTCTGAGGCCTTGCCTGGGCAAGGCAGGATCTCACAAGAAGGTGTGAGTCCCCTTTGAAGAAAGGTGACTTCAAAGACTAAAATGAGTATAAGAAGGGCACCCAAACTTACAAACTTTAGAAACACTTCTGGAATCAAGGGGAACCTCTGCCTGGAGAAGAGCTGATCGCTGAGGAACAAGTGCTGCCCTGCCTGTGACTGTGCTTTGTGGAGCTTTCCTGCAGTGCTGCTTCTGCCAGAGTAAGAGGGCAAAGACTGGACTTTGTGTGCCTTCCATCTTGAAGAAGAAATCTCCAAGGGCTTGATGTAGAGCTTGCCTCCTGTTGTTGAAGTCTCAGGGATAGCAAAGACTTCTTCCTGCCAGCACCTGGAGTCTCTGGAGAGACCCCTACTCTGCTCTGTGGTGCCCTTCCAGTTCCTGGGACCCTGAAAGGAGAGGCTGGCAGCCTAAGGACAAAAATACACGCACCGAGCGCCGTGCGGAGAAAAGATCGACGCGAATCCGATCGCGGCTGAGAAAACGACGCGACGCCGGTTCCGCAGCTGAGAAACGACGCCGCAGGAAACGCGACCGAAGAATCGACGCCCGGAGCAGGAGAAACGACGCGCAGCATCGCTGACGAAGGCTGAGAGATCGCAACCTGCGCCGCGGGACTTTCGGACCGTCGCGTGGCTGGCTGTTTCGACGCGCATCGCCGTGCCGAGTTGTTTTCGACGCATATAACCGTGCAGGGTTATTTTCGACGCGCACAGCCCGTGCGGGGTTATTTTTGACGCAAACCAGGTACATTTACACGCTAGCAGCGCTAGTGTGTTGTTACAACTACCTAAAGACTCTTTTTATTTTAAACCTTTTAAAAATCATAACTTGACTTGTGTATGTTGGATTTTTGTCGTTTTGGTCTTGTTTTGTCTAGATAAATATCTCCTATTTTTCTAAACTGGTGTTGTGTCATTTTGTAGTGTTTTCATTAAGTTACTGTGTGTGTTGGTACAAATACTTTACGCCCAGCACTCTGAGGTTAAGCCTACTGCTCTGCCAAGCTACCAAGGGGGTAAGCAGGGGTTAGCTGAGGGTGATTCTCTTTTATCCTAACTAGAGTGAGGGTCCTTGCTTGAACAGGGGGTAACCTGACTGTCAACCAAAGACCCCATTTCTAACAGAATGTGATTCACAGGTGCACTAAAAGCAGAAAGAACTCGAAGTAAAAACCTCAAGTGCAGGTGGAGGAAATCTTACAACCCTGCCTCAAAGGTTGCTTACAAAAAAGCCTTAAGCAATTTGCGCAGGACAGCGCGTAAATCCAGCAAATAATTTATTTAATCTTCCTTCATTTCTGTGGCTAACAAACCTCATGAATTGCTCAGGGTTTTGAAGTTCTTTAGGCTACCTATTGCATTGCACAATGCCTTGATTCCATCATTCACAATGTGTGAAGGATTTTCTGATTTCTTTCACAATAAAATACAAGTCCTCTACAATCAATTTCCACTGCAAAGAACTACAGTTGCGCTTACTGACCGGATTCTTCTTTAAGGCCCTTTGTTAGCCAATTTTGACCCTCTCCCAATCAAAAATGTATCCACCTCTTTGACTAGTTGCAAATCGGGATCTCCTTCAGACTAACGTCCTCCAGAAATTCTGCGATGGGTTGCACCAGTAATTACTTCCATCTAATGATGACTGCTTCACTTGAGGCAGCAACTGTGCCACAAAGATGGAAATAGGCTATGCTTCTTTTTTTATTGATGAAAGCAAATGCAGACCCTAAGGTGCATAGTAAATTCCGTCCCATCTCCTTGCTTCCGGCTGGCAATAAAATACTGGAGAAGTGGGTGGGTCATCAAATCTCTGGTTTCTTGGAAAATAACTACCTACTCCATGATACCCAGCTGGGCTTCCGTACAGGTTAAAGCACAGAAACGTCTCTCCTGGAGGTAACCAAATTCATTAAGAACAATCCTGATCAAGGATCAGTAGCCATGACTGTCCTTGTTTTGTCAGCGGCTTTTGATACAATCTCCCACTTCATTCTTTTGGATAGACTGTGGGAAGAGGGCATTAAGGGTCTTGCGTGGGCTTGGCTTTCCCACCCTTCACGTCTTCAGCTAAACCATTGGAGTGTGGGGTTCCTCAAGGCTCAACTTTGGGCCCAACACTCTTCAATATTTACGTAGCCCCTTTGGCCAAGCTGGTAGAACCATGGGATATAAAACCATGGGATATAAAAGTTACCTCCTATGCAGATGACTGCCTCAAATTAAACTCGGATAAAACCAAGATTGTTCTTTTCAGCACAACCCTTCATCTGGATGCCTCCAACTGGTGACCTTCAGAGTTAGGGGTCCCAACCCCCTCGCCTCAGTGGCACGTAACCTGGGGGTCAAATCAGAGGCCAATTTATCTTTCGAATCCCAGGTCAGAGCTGTGTCAGCCAGCTGCTTTCTGATATTGAAATTGGTCAGGAAGTTGATCTATGTGATTACGGAGGAATGAGGAATGTCGCAAATCTGTTATTCATGCCCTGATAACATCTAAACTAGCCTATGCTAATAGTTTGCATTTGGGCCTACCATCCTATTTGCTCCATTGTCTACAGATTATTCAGAATGCGTCAGCTTGGCTGGTTTTGAAGCTTCCAGCTTGCGCCTCGTCTATGTCTTCTCTGCGTAGGTAGAACTGGCTACCTATTGTGATAAATTAAACATTTATAACTGTTTATCCTCTGAATATGCCTCATTGTCATTAACATATATGCTTAGAAATTACAATATAAATTGAATTTGTGTAAACAAAATAACTTGTGAAATAAATGCATACGATTCTGTGATCGGATACCCTGGGTACCACTCATTGTAAATAATCGATTTCTCTAATAGTGAATAATTCTTTTATGGGGCATAGTGTGCTTATATTATTATTGGCAGCAGCAGGTTTAAAAATAATTATTACTTTGCTATTTACGGGTTAAAAGTGAGGACAATCAGAAGATGTCATTTACAGACATATTTGTAGCACTAATATGTACACATTAGTTAGCGTCTATACATATATTTTATTCTACAGATTCAATTAATTTTTTTTGTAGCTCCAACACCACTTTAGAAATCCCTTTAACAGTTCTTCCAAACAACGTAATGCACTCATAAGATATTTTTTCATTCCATCTTGTTTCTTATTACTTGGGATACATTTTACATATTTTGTTATTTTCTTTGAGTTTTACATTCCTATAACACTGTGGGGCAGATTTACTAACACTTTGGCCCTCATTACGAGTTTGGTGGGTGGTGGAGGCTGCCCGCCAAACTCGTACCGCCATCAGACCGCCAGCGCACCCAGAATACCGCCGGCCCTATTACAAGTTTCACAACGTTTCCACTTCCCAGCCCAGCGGGAAACAGAGCCTTAACATTGACGCTGGCTCGTAATCGAGCTGGGGGCAATGTGGCGGTGCAGCGGGTGCAGCGGCACCCGCCGTGCTTTCCACTTCCCGTAATTCCGGCAGTGGAAAGCACCACGGGGCTGTCCATGGGGACCCCTGCCAAGTACATGGGCAGTGCAGGGGCCCCAAGGGGGTCCCTGATGCCCCCATTCTGCCAGCCTTTACATGGTGGTATGGGTTCATCAGGGACCCACCCTTGCAGATTACAACAGCCGAGACCACCAGGCTATCAACTGGCGGTAACCTGGCGGTGTCGCCGGTTGGACCGTGGCGGCTCAGCCACGGTTGTAATGTGGCGGTCCAACCACCACAGTGCTTCGACCGCCACTGTGAGTCTGACTCGTAATGAGGGCCTTTGAGTCAGTTTACGTCACAAAAGTGATGCAAACCAGTACAAAGTTTTGTTTTGGGGTTTACTTTGCAGCACAAATCCTCATTTGCATGGAAAAGTAGCCCTAAAGTAACACAAAGTAGCGCTTTGTGTTATTTTGCATTAAAGGGGGCATTCCACAGGTGGTACATGGGAACCCGTATGAAACCACCCATGGATTTTTGGATTTTAGCACCAAACCATAACTACTAAAAAGCGTGGACGGCTCTTTGTGCCTCCTCAAGGTAGGCATAAAGTTTGGGAAAAGTTTTCTTTCCTCAAAATAATGTCATCTTTGCCTGGGTGCTGCACTGTACCTCACACATGCTAAAGTGTTAAACTATGTTAAAGCACAGTTTTTTGTACTGGAGGGCTACCTTTCCGGCACAAAGCGCACGCCTGATGTTACATTCACACTTTTGCCCTTTGGTGAAAATGGAGAGAGAAACAGCACCATATGTTAAATGGATATGGCATGGTTCTGCTCTCTCCCTTTCAGGCAAATCAGTGCAGCAAATCTTGATGCGCTGCATTGCGTGAATACTTGTCAAACCTGCCATTTATTTTACTAAGTTACCTCTATGTCATAATATGTAACTGTTTCTCAGTCTCTGCAATACACTCTAATGTCCTACGGCATAGCTTGCGCTTTATAAAAGCATTATTATGAAATAAAATAAACTGCAATTCCTACTTCTGCAGTTCCCTGTTGTATTATACTGATGCTAAGTAAGGAAGGCTTCTGTGTTCATGTCTTGACTCACCAGGTTTCAACCTACTTCTCAAAGGGATCTCCCACTTTGCACCAGCTTTCTGCTCTCTGGCTTGAGGGAAAGAAAGCTTCTGCCACTTCTGCATCTCTCTTCTTCAGCCAAGGGTTCATCACAAGCTCAATGCAGCAGCTGCCTGGATCTCAGCCAGGAGCTTAGTGGATTATAGGTATTCATCCAGCCGGCCCAAGGTATGCTGCGGCTCCCTGCTTCTGTCTGGAGCAGTCACCTGAAAATGTCTCCTTGTGCGTTCATCATTATTCAACCATAATTAGTGAAACTATTCCTCAACAGTGAAACAGACCATTCCTTTCTGTTGTCTCACATCAAGCTTTAAAGGCGGAGCCGTCACACTCAGACGACAGGCAGGCCTCTATGCCCAAGATGCCTGGCTTTATGGGGCCAGAATTCCTGTCACAAAATGTTTCAATATACCAAAGTAAGTAGGCCTGACCTGCGCTTTTACAATGCATCTAATGCAGCCAAACCACTAGGTGGTGCCAAATACTATTTTTCTCTTCTCAACCAGTGTGTTGCTCTGAAAAACAATAAATGCAACAGTATCTTTGTACAGCAACTGCAAGACAATTTTCTTATCTGGAGTAATTTCAGTGATGGATATTACAGCGAACACAGTTCATGATTTAGGATTACAATACCCTTAGTACAGGGACGCACTAGCAACTTTGAAGGGACTACATATCCCAGTCTGCTGTGAGGCCCCAGGAGGCGGCCATTTTCCACAGCACCTGCACCCACTTGACCAGACCAACGAGCACAATAAAGTGGGTTTGGGCACTTCGCAGCACAGGACGCTCTAGCAACTTTGAAGAGACTACATATCCCAGACTGCTTTGAGGCCCCAGGAGGCAGCCATTTTCCACAACACCTTCACCCACTTGACCGACCAACAAGCGCTATGAAGTGCGTGGGGGCACTTTGCAGCGCCACACAAGAGCGGGCGAAGACCGGGCCAAGACGTGCCGTGTTCGCCCATCAGAGACCAGCAGAGGCTGGGCTGGGCTCATACTCTTTAGACTTTAACTTTTTGATGCATATATTTGGGTTATTATTGTCGTAGGCTTTTTTTAGATCTTGGTAGCCTTCTCCCTAGTGACCTGTGGCACATTGGGAAAAAGGAAGGTGACCACATGTTTCATGTCCACTTCACAACCTCATTCCTGGTCCTCCATTGATAACTTTCTGGTACGCGCAGTGGATTTGGTTTTAAATGAAATTAAGTTGGCAGAGCGCTCCCTTTCTTTAGTGGCAGAGGATATTCAATCTAGACTGCCTAGCAAGCCCTTGAGCCCTGCCACCATATGCAACATTGGTTCTGTAAAAAATACACTGCATGATACTCCACCCCCGGCCCCCGTTACTCAAACCGCTTGTGTTGACGTGGAAGGTATGGTTTCGGATAACATAGCTGGGGATGTAGATGTGACTACTGTTGATTGTTCCGGTGTGCCAGATGTTCTGTGTGGCTCCTTTGACTCCAGCCCATTACCAAAAAGGTGAAGGAAAATTGCTAAATCAGAAATTAAATCTGCCCCAAAGTCACAGCCCTTGACTCAATATACTCTCATTAGTTCTGTGCCTTCACCCCCCAAATGTTGACCCTTGGGCCTTGCTGAAGATTTGGTTCAACGCTTTATTGGACTCTAAGCTGCAACTAATCCATACTCGATAAGCAACACTAGAATCTAGTTTGGGTAATTTAGTCTCAATGTCAGTGAAGGACCCCCTGCAAGCACGGTCAGTAGCATCTCAGTCAGGGGCCCTCATTTGCGCCTCTGTAAGGGAGATGGTTTTGAGACCTAATCACCTTCCTAGAGTAGCAACACAAATCTCTACAGGCTTACAGAATGTGGTTAGAGAAGGTAGCTCAATTGACCAGCTGGCCACTCTTCCCGTAAATTCACACACACAGGAGCTTAACCCTGAAATTGCAAATAGTACTCCATATCTTGGTAGCTAGCATGAACAACAGCAGGCTGTCCACTCCCTACCCCAGTACCTGGTTATAAATCTGCCACCAGCCTCTTGCCCATATGTGGTCATTCTGGATAATGTCCCTAAGCTTCAAGGCCCTATAAAGGAATCTACCTCAGCCCTTAAAAACAAAGTTATTTTTTGCTTAAATACAAATGTAAGCTGCAAGTGGGATGTTTTTAAAGAGGTCCTGTTTGTCCGTCGGGTGGGTGGTATAGGCTCAGCTAGGAGACAATCACGTGGAGAACTCGTGATTCTCAACTTCCGAGATCCAAATGTTGCCCGGGAAATTTTTGTGATCTCTGATGCAAGTATGGTGAGGCTGAAACAGATTAGAATTCTACCATTGGGCTATTTTTATAAACATCTAGCCCCGACAAGAGATGCTCAGGACACTGAGAACACCCAGACTTTCCATCAAGCCCCTATATGGGGCTCAGGGAGCTGCTTCCTTCCAAGCCACCTTCCACTTAGCAATCATTACTTAGTTTTGAGTGAACTGGAAGAGGTGGATTGACTACCACTGGCAGCCCAAATTGAGCCTACTAGAACTACTGGGGAGGAGAATGTGGGGGAGAAGGGACATATTGTCACCAAGCAGATTGTATCTGAATTTATTCCACCTGTAAATGTTCCTGGGGAACTGACTACTTTGCCATCCAAGAGGTGTCCATCAACTGATAAAACTCAACAATGGAAACTCCTTAGTTGGAAAGTGGCCGGTTATGCTTCAAAGTTAGAGGTCGAAGGTTGGCAGCTATTTATGTCAAATTTTGATATTATCTTTATGCAGGAAACCTGGGCTGTTTCAGAACTGGTTATTGGTGGATACACTAGCTTTAGTAAGTTTGCCACCCCCTCACCTTCAGGTCATGCTAATGGGGGCCTGGTGGCCTGGTTTAAGGTCATTCTTGGTTACAAGGTCTTACCAATAACAATGGACTTAGATGGAATTCAAGCATTTGAAGTTCATTGTGGTGGCAAGTTAAGAATTTATCTGGGGAATTCCTACAACAATATCTTTGCATCTACTAACAGCTCTTCCTTTCTTGACCTCTCTCTAGATATCAGTTGTTTGGCTGGTAGGGCGCACGTGAGTGGAAGGCCCTTTAATGTACTTTTGGCAGGGGATTTCAATGCCAAACTGAGAAATATATCCACCTCAGTGAATTCCCCCTTCGATCCCGCTAGTAGGGAAGTGGATCAAACAGGGCTGATCCCGAAGGGACAGCACCTGTATGCCCTCCTTCTAGCGCACAACTTGATTAGCCCCAAATCCTGCCCAGATATCCCAGTGGCATCAACTTTTATTGGCCGGGGCTGCAGCTCCACAATTGATTACATATTTGTTTCTCAGAATCTCTTACCCCTGACCAATGTGCTTGAAGTGATTCCCTCAGTTTTCAGTGACTATAACCCCTTTGCGATCCAACTTAAAGTGCCCTCCCAAACAAGAATGAGAGAACTTGGTCCCAGACTAAAACTAGGGACAAAGGGCAATGGTAGGAAGGTAGTTTGATGCTCGGCAAATATGGTGTTTATTAAAGACCAGGTGCAAACCTCCCCCCCATCGCTGCAAGTATTAAGTCAAATAAGCAGAGGGACCCTGCCATTTGCCTAACAGGTTTTGCTGAGCTCACCTTTTATATTAGGTAACTCATGAGTAAACCAATTAAAAATGTCCCTTTGACTGGCTTCCCGTGGTTTGATAGATTGTATAGGGTAGCCAATGTCTCTCTGCGCCAGGGGCTTAGCCAAAATCCTAGGGACAAAGCACTGTCATTGATTGTAGAAAGGCATTTACCAAGGCGGTACAACAGCGTAATGCTGAAGTTAAGATAGAGCTGTGGAAAAATATAATAGAAGCCTCTAAAAAGAAGGACTCCCAGGCTTTCTGGAGGGTAGTCCGGGCTGGCCTCTCAGATGGCAAACTGCCAGAAGCAATTACATTGCAAATCATCCCCTGATGCTTGGGTTGGCCATTTTTCAAGTATCTACGGGGCATAACGATGTAAGGGGTCAATCTGTACAGATAACTTTGCCCTTGAACCCTGGTTCCCTCTTTTTAGAGAGTGGGGTACTATAGGCGATTCGTGACAGTCTCCCAAATAAGGCTCCCAGTCCAGATGGGATCCCAATGGACCTTTTCCTAAAATGCCCAGAGTTTTGGGCCCCTTTATTGACCAGGAGTTTTAATATGGTGTGCAGGGTTGGACCCCCTATTTCAGGGAAAACTTCTGTAGTTGTTCCAATTTTAAAAAAAGGCAGAATCCTAGACCCTAGGTGTTATTGGCCAATCTCGCTGCTCGACTCCTCCTCAAAATGAATGGGGAGGGTGGTTTTGGAACATTTGATCTCTTGGGTGCAGGAGAGAAAAAATTACTTCTTGGGCCCAATATGGTTTCAGGAAAGGTATGTGAAAGGTGGGTCCATTCACTTGGCCTTTATGGACATGTCTAGCATGTTTGATTATATTAATAGGGAAAAGCTCTGGGCAATTCTTTTAAACATGGTTCTTGATGACGGCCTAGTAGATCGTTCGAGACTCCTTCACAGGGCCATAGGACAAAAATAAGGTATGGGTTGAATGGCGAGACCACCTCCCATTTTGGTGTAAGTCACCCCTGGTTTCTCCAGGGGTGTGCCCTCGCCCCCTTTCTATTTCTTTTATACATTAATGACCTAGAGAAAATCTTGGTTTCTACAGGAGCTGATGTGCCCCGCATACACAATAACGCTATTCCAGCCCTACTATATGCAGATGATGCAGTCTTACCTGTGAGGACTGCAAATGGGCTCAAACTGCTAATGTATAGTTTTGTTGAGTTCATTAAAAATTTAGATCTGGAAACCAACTACTTGAAGACCTTTGTAATGGTTTGTGGCCATAAAAATACCAAGTCGCGCCCTATGCGGATAGGAGAATGAACTTTAACAAAAGTAGGTTTCTTCTCGTATCTGGGGCTAGAATTTGACGAAGCATGTAGTTGGCATCCCTGCTTAAAAAACAGGGTTTTACGCATTATGCGTACAGTGGATATTACCCACTATCTGGCCTCCAGTATAGGGTGGAAGCCGGTTGCCCCCATATTGGAGACTTATAAGAGGAAATCTATGTGGGCTGTGACCTAGGGCATGGGGTTGTGGGGGTATACAGATGTTGGGAACATTCAGGTAGAGAAAAATCGATTCTGCCGCCAGTTGTTGGGTGTCCCGCCCTCTACTCCCCATTATTCTGTCCACCAGGAATTGGGTATTGAATACTTACAGGATAGAATTAGCGTCGCCCCGCTGGGGCTGTGGTGTGCAATTTGGTTTAATAAAGAAGCCGCCCTCAGCAGGCTGATAATTCAGGATTGCCTTCTTAGTGATCCCGCTTGTTCAGTCCTAGTTTTTTAAAGGAGCGGTGGCCTGGCATTAGAGGATGCTATTTTAAAACAGTTGGGATGATTTGTTCGTAGGCGAGGACCTGTAAATATTTTAAATATTTTATACGTTTTTACATTTCATGTGATAGGTGTTTGTTTGAATTGCATATAGGGAATGACCTGTAAGTGTTACTTATATTTTATATGCCTCTTTATCTCGCATGAATTTTAGTATCTTGAACTTAGGTATGGTCTCAGTGATTTGCTCGTATGTTTTTATTGGTGTTTCTTTTGTGGATATTATTATATCAGAATAAAGATTTTACTACTACTAGTACAGTATATGTACAGGAGACAGACATATGCAGTACATGTACATTGTACACGCAGCAGATGTCATTGGCCATGCTCTTTGTGAAACTTGCACATAGCATAGCTTGTGCACGTGCACTGCATACAATACAGATAAAACATGTCCAACATCAATGCCCTGTACATGGTACATGTGTATTGATGTGTAGGCTTGTAGGTATTATGCAATCAATGATGTGATTGGCATTGCTACGGGCTCATAAGTGATAGGACTGCTGATATAATTTGTGATTTCTTCTGTGATGTCATGTGAGGCTACGAGCAATGCATGGGGTTCAGTGCAAGCTGTACCTTACCTTATGGATCGCTGGGCCATTCTTGCTCTTAATTTTCCAAATTTCAGTTATCTGTGGACCTTTTTTTGGTGAGTCGAGAGGTGAAGGGAGTTAGCCTTAGTCAAATAAACTTTCAATTAACAGTGTAGCACATTAGGGTACACAAGGATGACCAACAATCAAGAATAAAGTTAAGGAGTTTTATTACAAGTTAAGTCAGGTTAATAAAATCAATCTCAAACACATGCTACAGAGATACAGGATTATAATAGGATAACAAAATCTCCTGAAAAAATGCAGGCGAGTCAGTATAAGGCAAACTAAAAGTTCAGTTACAGCAATTCAGAAAGTTAGCAATATAATCTGATGCTCAGAGAATAGTCTACAATCTTCTCTCCTCAACATAAGTGATATCTAAAGTCATCTAGCTTAAGACTTAAATAGGCCTAATTAAGTAAATCCGGAAATATCTCAAAAGTCAGGGAAAATTTTGAAAAAGGAAAAAAAACTATGGGGGTCATTAAAACCCTGGCGGACGGTGTTAAAGCGGCGGTAAGACCGCCAACAGGCTGGCGGTCTTTTTTTTAGTATTATGACCATGGCGGTTACCGCCATGGTCATCTGCCGCTTCTCCGTTCCGCCTACCAGGGTGGAGACGACCGCTCGGCTGGAGACCTGGGTCTCCAGCCCGGCGGCCGTCACAATACTGCCGCCGGTATTGTGACCCGGCTTACCGCAGTGGATTTCCAGCGGTAGGAACCGCCATGAAATCCATGGCGGTAAGCACTATCAGTGCTAGGGAATTCCATCCCTGGCACTGATAGGGGTTTCCCCACCCTCCACCCCCACCCCACTCCCTCCCCTACCCCCCCACAACCCCTGCCACCCCCCAAAGGTGGCAGGGCCCCCTCCCCACCCGGACCCCCGACATTACCTTACACATACACACCTGACACGCACGCAGGCACCACCAACACACATACACGCACACACACTGACATACATGCCAACATCCACACACACAGTCAGACACGTACACCCACATTCACGCACACATCCACACAGACATACCTACAGACATACACGCACTCATTTTCAAAACACGCAACACCCCCGCAAGCATACACGCACTCACACACCCCCTACATACACAGACGCACACCCCCATGCACCCACACAACACACAACACCCCCCCTCCCCTAACGGAGATCGACTTACCTGTTCCGTCGATCCGCCGGGAGGGGACGGGAGCCATGGGGGCAGCTCCGCCAACACCACACCGCCAACAGAACACCGCCGCGCAGAATCACAGGACGTGATTAGCTGGGCGGTGTTCTGTTGGCGTGGCGGTGGAGCAACCTCCACTTCCCCGCCACCCGCAAGTATGGCTGTTGGCGGCTCTCCGTCAGAAAAACGACGGAGGGCAGCCAACGGTCATAATACGCCGAGCGGCAAACCGCCACTACTGGCGGTCTTCCGCACGGCGGTCCCTCGGTGGTCTTCTTAAAAGACCGCCGATGTTGTAATGACCACCTATATGTGCTTGCATCAAAGAAAGTGTCAGCATTTTGGAGAACCTCAGTCAGAAGTCTTCTAGAGGAAATTAAGAATTAGCTTCAAGGGGCAAAAATGAGAGAAAGCATAGAGGTCTGCACCTCTCAAAGTCCAAAGCAATAGTATCTTCCTGCAACCTGTGGGGGCAATAGTTAATACCACACAAATCTTCTAAGTAACACTCCTTGTCCAGGGAATCCATTGTCTTCTCCATTCTCACATGTGAACTGCAACATTCGTGGATTCTCCTAGACCAGTTCAGAGAAGGATGTCAGCCTTGATCATTTGTGACTTTTGATACATTACTGAATAAAGACTGCTAGATAACACTCCGGTTCTCACTGTTCCTCATCAAGGTCTCTTTCTCAGGCTCTCTATCACTAGTACAATGTAACATCAATTCTCAAACTAACAATTCAGGAGAATGCTCATGCAAATAAAAAAACATACTAGCAGAAATGTGAAAATACTATTTCATGTTGAGAGAAATTCAGGCCTAGTGATGTCAAGATTAAGGTGGTTATTACAACCTCGGCGGTCTTGTTAGTGGCGGTTTGCCGCTCGGCGTATTATGACCGTTGGCTGCCCTCCGTCGTTTTTCCGACGGAGAGCCGCCAACAGCCATATTTGCGGGCGGCGGGGAAGTGGTGGTTGCTCCACCTCCACCGCCACGCCAACAGAACACCGCCCAGCTAATCACGTCCTGTGATTCTGCGCGGCGGTGTTCTGTTGGCGGTGTGGTGTTGGCGGAGCTGCCCCCATGGTTCCCGTCCCCTCCCGGCGGATCGACGGAACATGTAAGTCGATCGTCCGTTAGGGGAGGGGGGTGGGGGGGTGTTGTGTGTTGTGTGTTGTGTGGATGCATGGGGGTGTGTGTCTGTGTATGTGGGGGGGTGTGTGAGTGCGTGTATGCTTGTGGGGGTGTTGCGTGTTTTGGAAATGAGTGCGTGTCTGTCTGTATGTATGTCTGTATGGATGTGTGCATGAATGTGTGAATGTGGGTGTACGTGTCTGACTGTGTGTGTGGATGTTGGCATGTATGTCGGTGTGTGTGTGTGTATGTGTGTTGGTGGTGCCTGCGTGCGTGTCGGGTAAGTATGTGTAAGGTAATGTCGGGGGTCTGGGTGGGGAGGGGGGCCCTGCCACCTTTGGGGGGTGGCAGGGGTGGTGGGGGGTGTAGGGGAGGGAGTTGTGGTGGGCGTGGGGGGTGGGGGAGACCCTATCAGTGCCAGGGAAGGAATTCCCTGGCACTGATAGTGCTTACCGCCATGGATTTCATGGCGGTTCCTACCGCTGGAAATCCACGGCGGTAAGCCGGGTCACAATACCGGCGGCGGTATTGTGACGGCCGCCGGGCTGGAGACCCAGGTCTCCAGCCCAGCGGTCGTCTCCGCCCTGGCAGGCGGAACGGAGAAGCGTCGGATGACCATGGCGGTAACCGCCATGGTCATAATACTAAAAAAAAGACCACCAGCCTGTTGGCGGTCTTACTGCTGCTTTAACACCGTCCGCCAGGGTTGTAATGACCCCCTAAGTGTATAATGAAATGGTGCATATTTAATATGTGTTAGTTGTGCACATATAACTACAGATATATGAAAATGTTAAAGCATGAATTCAAATTAAACTCATATTACAGTTTGAGATAAAAGCAATGTACTTCTGAATACAGGAGCGTAAATGCAACTGCAAACTACATTTCAAATGCAATGTGAAAATATTAATGCATACATTTTAAACTCTTCTTGCTTCTAGTGTAAAGATATTTCATCCATGTGAGGATGGGTTCTATCTCATTTCAATTGACTACATTTAATTTAATAAGCTTAAGGCACACAGATTATATGATTTACTTGTTTTACAGTGAATTCACTCCAGTATTGTGTTCCAGTGCAACATTCTACATTTATAATGTTATATCACAGAAGATATGTAGAGCTAGGTGCACATAAAATGTGAAAAATGAAGACCTTGTTCATCAAATGTCATATAGTGTCCACAATGAACAAGTGAAGCAACTGTGGTCAAAATGAGAAATACAGTAACTGTCTGCTGACAAGGTACAAGTACAGGACAAAATAATGTTTATACAGTACAACAAGTAGGGCTGGAAAGTAGTAAATCCCATAACAAGGCAACATTTTTCAACCCTCTCAAGTAGGCACTAGTGCAGTCTGCTACTGTGGCATAGATAATGTTATGTTATGTTATGTTATCTGACTTGTATAGCACATAGCTACCCGAAGGCCTTCCAGCGCTTTAGCAGAACCTCCCAGTGATTTTCACAGAAGATATATCGATGTTTACAGCAGCCTCCTAAAAATTGGTTCCTGTTCTGTGAGCCGTATCGATAGGGGAAGGGAATTCCATATCTTTGTGCCTAGGTATGACAGGGACCTTCCGCCCCATCTAGCCTTTTTTACACGCGGAATTCCCGCCATAATGTGTCTCCAACAAGCCCACCACATACATTTTTCCCAAATTGGGATTTTAGGATCAAGATCTGCAGACCCCAATGAAAGTTTGTTAAGAATCAGATTAAACAAATTGGACCAGGGCAATCCTAGAAGTATGCCCATGATTTTATTTGACTACTATTAAACACTGCTAAAAAATATGTAATCAAACCAAGAAGGAATGAAAAACGCGAAATCGCTGACATCACTTCAGATATTTTGTTGGCATGTCTAGTAACTTTTGTGCTATTTTCTTGAAAAGCGTCCTTTTGGAGTTTGAACGGGAACTGCAGTTTTGGGCAACCCATGCAACTATCCTCTTTACCCAGTGTTAGGAAAATTGGTACTTGTGGGAAACATTTTGTGTCATTAGATCAAAGGAGACCAAAGTCATGAACAATCCATAAAGCACTTTTTCAATGAAAAATGCGAATGAACTTGAAATGACAGAGTTGCTGATTCTGTAATAAACTGTTTCTGTATAATACCTGGGTGTAACAACATATGTGTTAGTTCCATGACAACAAAGAGGCAGATCCTGCAGACTGAAAACTTTTTTATACGAAGGAGCTCTGACGTGACTGATAACTTCAGAGTGTAAAGTGATAATATTGTATCTTTTGTCATCCAGCTATGGTACAGTAATTTTCCCCACAGCACACAGCGATTTGTTTTGTTTGATTGATGGCAAGCGGTACACTTCCTTTTTCTATATTACTTTGGCCGATTGGTTGTGATTTTTCAGATTTACTTATGTTTATTTAGGTTTGTTTTCAACACTGAGTCCTGACGATGGTCTCATGGACCGCCTGGCCACTCTGAGACCGAAATGTCGACGATCCTTTCTCTTTAACATAACTTATAGCACTTTTGTGCTGATGCATCCCTGATATTCTTTGAAGACACCTTGCTGTTTTTATGCACGACTGATCATTGTACTGTATTATCCATTAAAAAGAGGTTTTGCCTCTTAATGAACCCTTATTCATACCAGTGAAACTATGATTATGTAGTATCATTACAGGGAGGGCAACAGTGTTGACTACTGAAGATGTATTTAAAGTATTGACTTTACTGATCTGATGCAAAATACTAGTGTTCATATACCAATACGCCTCATGCTGTGTTTTGTTCATTCCTTGATGCATTTGATGATATGCTGGTTGGATTGAGTCATTAATGAAATAGGAGAATACTAAATAATTCCTCCAGGAACACTGTACTTTTGGCACCTGACTTTAGGAAATGTAAGCTCTTCTGTTCGAATTGTCATGTTCATTGCTAATTTGTATTAGAGAGCTTCAGCGGCCCTTGACATAAAGGGCATTAGGTCAGGGCAGATTGAGATATTGAGGGACAACACATAAAGGATACCGGCTCTCATTAGTCCTAATTGCCTTATTCATAGAGCCGAAAGCAATTATGATGTGAGAGAGGGCCAGGCGTGTTAGGATACGGAGCTCTCCCTATGGTGGCCAACAAATGCTAGTATGAGATGATGTACGTTGATCAACACAGAAACATTTAGGCAATGTCCCGGTTTGTGCTTGATTTTGAATCCATGGTCCTGTGCAAATAACACTTACTTCAGTGTGTGTTTTTTTAATTTGCAACGGTCTCCAGGATATTACCATACAGCATTTCTGCTCGCAATAAAAGTGCACAAGGGTAAAAAATGCCCAATAACATCAATAGCCGAGAATGTTACTGCACGTTATTCATTGCTGCAGGTTGGGAAACTTTTAATTGGGAGCAAAAGCTGCACAGTAGAAATCTGATACCATTCAATAACGGTATTGTCCCCGACACTTCAGTTGCAGGTTTGTAGAATAAATATGGACTCAACAAGGTGAAAATAAATGTGCTGATATATTTGTTGCACAATCATTTATTTTTAATGTTACATACTATCAAATCTGTCTGTAGCTCATGCTCTGAAGCTAGTAGCAGACACTGTAACATCACACTCAACTACATTACATTATTACAACACATTGTTATGTCCAGTTCTTACTGCAAGTACAGATTGATCACATAGGGGGTCATTCCGACCCAGCACTGCCAACAGGCTGGCGGTGCCCCGCAGGGCATTCTGACCGCGGCGGTTTGGCCGCGGTCAGACAAGGAAAACCGGCGGTCTCCCGCCGGTTTTCCGCTGCCCTGGGAATCCCCCATGGCGGCGCAGCTTGCGGCGCCGCCATGGGGGATTCCGACCCCCTCACCGCCATCCTGTTCCTGGCGGCTCCGACCGCCAGGAACAGGATGGCAGTAAGGGGTGTCGTGGGGCCCCTGCAGTGCCCATGCCAGTGGCATGGGCACTGCAGGGGCCCCCGTAAGAGGGCCCCACTTTGTATTTCAGTGTCTGCTTTGCAGACACTGAAATACGCGACGGGTGCCACTGCACCCGTCGCACATACCCAATCCGCCGGCTCCATTCGGAGCCGGCTTCTTCGTGGGGAGGGGTTTCCCGCTGGGCTGGCGGGCGGCCCTCTGGCGGTCGCCCGCCAGCCCAGCGGGAAAGCCAGAATGGCCTCCGCGGTCTTTCGACCGCGGAGCGGCCATTTGGCGGCTCCCTCCAGGCGGGCGGCTCCCGCCGCCCGCCGGGCTCAGAATGAGCCCCATAGTCTGCAATAAGTCAATGAGATACAGGTTTTAGAATGCAAGGCAGGCTTTAAAGTATTACATTTGGTATATTTCAATGCAAAATGTAACACATTAGGGTCTTATTTAGGGAAAAGGAGATGTGAAGTTCAGGATGCAGTCAGCGCCTTTGAATCACACGATTTTAAGTGACATCGTTTCAAATATTAATTGCCCTGCACCCAAGCGCTCGTGCATGGGCCTAGCACTTAAGGGAAAAATACAGTTTCCATCTCACCACGTTGTAAGGTTAAAAAGATGAAAACAACATGTGCGTCGCGTGCAATCATCAAGAAAGTTTGCTTGTCCAAATCTAAATAAGAAATCCTCAGTTTAGACCCACATTTTTCCAGCGTTAGTCTGTGCTTTCTGTCATGAATGACAGATTCCTTTTCAAATATTTAACCTCTTTACATTTTCCAGCTCGCAGGCACGCAAGGGAGCTAACACATGCCTTATAAAACAATTCAAGAACAAAACATACGGCACCGCCACCGATTTAAAACAGTTCCAAATTTACATAACCAGCTGGATCGAGGGATTTGTGGGAAACTGGCTCTGTGTGAAAAAGCAAAACGAGGGAAAACAACACAATAGGCGCGGTTTTTCAAAGGACTTCTCATTCCTACATTAAAAACAGTAATTAGCTCAGCAATTAAATTACCTTGAAGGCCATACTGAGAGCCTCATATTCTTTGGCATTTTATTTCAGCCTTCTCCAGTGCTTAATTTGTAAAACAATAAGTGCTGCCCCCCAAAGTCTTGTTTAGAAGCACGCAGCCTGCACAACTGAAGATCGTTATCGACACTCCCTGGATCTTTAACTCTCTCTTGTAACTCAAATTAAGCACTAGACTTCTCTGAATTTTTACCACAGACGGTCAGTGTGCCTGGGAAGACTTTATGACTAAGCAAGTTGAGGTGTCACTTTAAAAGGACCCAGATACCCCCAGTCTGGTCAGAGCTCTTCCCAAAACCCATACGAGACACTGACAGAACACAGAGCATTACATGGGAGAATTATATTTATTACAGGTAAATGAAACACACAAAATTAGCTTAACATTGTGAAGAGGCAAAAAAACATGTGAGATAACATCACACAGTAGGCAATTAAGTACATTTGTCAATAAAGTGATAAATGTGGCTAAATCATAACAAGCCTAGAATATAAGGGCAAGAATACACCATACATAAAAGAGGTCCCCACAATGAACATACCAATGTCAGAGTCTTAGGCAGTCCTTCATGCCTTTGGGCCTTTGGACTACACAGATGCAACCACCTGCATCCATGAAGGGCGATCCCACTTCACTGTACAATTGTCTGCATTACAAGGACCCACCCTGAAACACCATGCTGCCTGAGGAGCTGCGATTAGTTTGACTAGGAGCTACAGCCCATGCTCAACACAGGTAAACCATGAGCCCTAGCCTCTAAGCTGGGGTGTACATCCGGTGGTTGGATCAGGATTGCTACACCCTACCCTCAGTGCTGTTCAGGGAAGTATGAACCGGAGGACCCCTCAGCTAACTAGAGGTGAAGTTGGGAGTAGAATCCCTGGCCAGTGGTTTGAGTGAGTGAGAAAAAAAACTGCATAGCTCATCCTCCAGCTTCTCTGCTGCCGCAATGCACCACTGAAAAGCCCAAAAGGGGTAGGCCAGGGGCAGCTGAACCTACATACCTTTGGCCATCACGGCAGCAGCAAATGGAAGTGACGCGCAAATTGTGCGACTCTTCCTTTCATGTCACCCCCTGTTGCGGCTCACAATGCGAGGCGACAGGAAGTACCAGCCACAGAAGTGCAGATGCCAACAACTGTAGATGGCTGGCATGTTGAATGAGAAGCAAGGGATCTGTCCCACAGTGGTCTCGGGTCACAGCACCACACCCTTCTGTTCAAATTTCTGAGGTCACTGTGTATTGCACTCAACATCTGCAGGATCTCAACCTGGCTCTGCTTGTCAAAAGGTGCACACACATTGACATTTGGGAACACACTGGCAGAAAACCTGGAGGAAGTAACAACTGTGGGTTTAACTAAATCCCTCCCCTTTGTTGACATTCTTCATTGTAACTCCTGGCTTGTGTACAGTTGAGTTGAAGGCAATGCAAGATCTGTTAGAGAACTCAGTGAACAACGGATAGATATGTAACTGAATAATGGGTAGACACTATCAAGTGCGCTTTCCATGTTACCTCTGCAGTGTGGATTAGAGCAATCCCACTCCCTTTCTATCCTCTCTGTTTCTACAGAAACTTTTGAGCCCTGGAAAGTGAAGGCACAGGCAGACGGGGACAGAATGGTCTCTGAAGAGACAGTTAGACCAACTATGTCACATCTGTTGCCAGAAAAGAGCCTAAAGTGTTTAGAGTGTGCTTCTGGAAGGTGTGGGTGTTAATGAGAATTGATTTCTGCAGGTAGATAGCCTGAGAAAGCAGGCTGGGAGAAGCCTCTTCTTTGGTGATATTGGTTCTGTGGCTCTTTGTTGAGGATGTCAAATCGAGGTCTGGGGGGGGGAGACTGGTGGAGTCCTCCAGGGTTTAGGAGTGATGTGAAGAAGTGGTTGGATTGACAGTACTGTGGTCTGTGCACTGTGTTGTTGGACATCAGAGGAGAGTGCAGTAATGGCTGCAGTAACTGGTATTGTGTTGCAATGTAGCACCCAAAAAGGGCTCCTCCTGGAAATATAGCCACTAGACTATTACAATGCTAAGTGTTCATCAACATTGTATTGCATTGATTTCAGCGTGGGCACATCTTTCTAGCCACGTCACAAAACAGCACTATGCAACTCCATGTTTATATTAGGGTTCTTTCCTGTTTTACCAAAAGGAGTGAGGATTTGAACAGCATATAAAGATTCTGGAATGTAAAATGGCGCTAGTCCTTCCTAAATGCCAAATACACTATAGGAAAATGTATATAATAGCCCATCAGAAACTTTTGTGGGACCGCATTAAAGACTAAACCGGCTGTCTGACAACTGCTTCCCCATTTGTGTTATAAAAGGTAAACCAAGATAGATCCGCCATTAGTGTAATGCCTGCCAATTTAGAGCTAAGCACACAAAATCTATTAATCTTACTCTGTTTTTAATCCTGCTACTTGAGTATGTTTAAAGAGCACTGAGCTAACATTTTTGCAACATTTTATTACATTTTAACATAAAAGCACATTTGTACTTAATATCAAAGATGTGAAAAAGGCATGAATAACAATAAATTTCCAGTAAAACAGATCCACATGAATTATGAAAGAACACATGGAAAATAAATGTCAGTGAGTCTAATCCTTGGGAACAACTCTATAACTACATGAAAAGATATCTAATTTTGAACGCAAGTTCCTGGCAAACAGAAAAAAATTGAAATCTTAGGCGTTCTAACAAAACTCTTTAACAGCCCTAAACTGAATATCGCATGCGTGTTGCAAGCAGGTATGGCCAGAGAGTTAAGTCACTTCGTCAAATGGAATTTAACCCGATGCATCTCGACACAGATATTATCTTCAAATTGGAAAGACCAACTGTATCCTTCTACTGATCAAAATGTACTTCTACATTACTGAATTCTCTCATATGATTTACCATTAGCCTTGAAAAAGCCCAAGGCAGATCTGCCACAGGGGGCGAAACACGCGTCAGCTCTCAGCTCCTATATCCACGTGTCATTGTTCAAAAACTACAATAAAAACCTTCTTGAATCACCCTTTTTGACTCAATGTAAAATATATCACTACATATCTACGAATTTGGAATCTCACATGAGAATACATTGTGGGTTACACTTCTTTTTTTTAAAGTCACAAGTGAACAATCATCTTAGCTGAAGAAATCACTTTCACTCAGAACTCTTTAGGTAAAATCCAAACTCCAACAACGATTGTTGTTTTGTTTTCTATTTGAACAGTAGCAATGCCTATGGGCTAGATGTACGGTGAAACTGGTTGCAAAAATAAGCAGGCACAAATTATGCGCACATTTTTGTGACCAGTATTTTATTTTGCGATCTATTCAGTTCAATGTACTGCATTGCAGCAATGATATACCTAATCAATACCCATGAGGCAGGTAGGAATGTGCTACCCGCTGTGACTGGCAGCAATCACTGGATGCTGGTCTGTGAGGGGCAGCAGACCACCCCCTCTGATTGATTTCTAAAACAAAACTTTTTTTAAGGCAGCGCAAATCCTGTTTTATATCTGGAAAACTTCCATAAGAGAAGGCAGTGGTACTCTGGACTAGTGGCTACTTCTCCTGAAGCTGCCACTGCAATCCCTGAAGAGAAGGGGGTCCATGTGTCTGTTTACCCTTTACAAATTATTTACCACTCGAACTTGGGCATCCGTAACTGTGATCGCAATCCATTAATACACAAGTAAAAAAATGTGTAATTTGGAAGAAATGCCCTTTCCAAATTAATAATCATTTCTAATCCCATTTTGCAATTTGGAACAACTCTTCCAAATTGCAAAATGGGTTTAGAACAAATGTAAAAGTGTTACACGGTTACAAACCCTGAATTTTAAGTGGAGGGGTCGCAACTGCAAAAAAACACTTTTGTACATCTGGCCCTTTTAATTTATAATTGTGGAATCAAGGTTTGAGGGGCCGTGGAGTGTCTCACATAGCAACACTTATACCTTGAAAGAGTTTTAGGTCTGGTAACGTATTATTACAATTTCTTTTAAACACACATAGGGTAGGTTTTGGCTCCAGCCAGAGAAGTATTCTCTGTCATATCATACTATTTGGTGTTTGGTGTATCATTCCACCTCCTAAAAGAGCCTCTGTTTCAGTACACAAGAGACTACTTTATGCACTGCAAGTACTCTAAACCCTCACACATTAAATTGTTTATTCACGGATGCATTTTTGTGTTTTTTTTACTGCCATATGCATTTTTTTTTTAATATATATCTTTTATCAAGGTCTCAGAATGCAAGCCAGACCTATTCCCTTTGCCAATGCTTGTTTTTAATGTGCAGATGAGAAAAGATGATTACCGTATGGCTTCATGTCACATGGACGCTGTGTTTAAAGTCTTCAGCTTAATTTAACAGTTATGTGCTTTGCAGGAGCTGTAGTATCTACACACCTGAAAATAATAATTTGATGGAAAAAAAAAAGCCCAGTACTCTAAAAGTGTGCCCTGGGTACGTGGGCCATCTGGGAAACCGAGTGCAACAATATGAGAGCATGAACGATCAGTGTCAGTAACAGTTGGCGAATGGTGGTATTGGCATGGAGGCAGCAGGAGGCAGAGAAGCAGCACGTCTGGAAGGAAGAGAAAGAGCTCGCCCACATATGATAGGCCGCATATGCCCTTAGATGCGGTAATTAGGGAGAATGAGGGCCTCATTTCCAGAAGGGTTAAATCCAGTGGGATAAAGGGGGATGCAGGGACACCCACTAAATGTGATGCAGAAGCTTGCAGAGAGCGCTGCCGCTGCTGTAACCTCACAAGGAAGGTCACTGGAACTGATGTGTCCAAGCGAGGACACTAGAGCAGTCTGTGCTGGACATGGTCTTGGTGGTAGGAATGCATTGTGTTGGAGACAGGTATGACAAATGCATATGAAGGAGGTGAGTGCGTTAAAGTAGTTCCAAAAATTCGGACATTTCTTCTCCTGCTTGAAAATACATCTACATTTTTTAGGAATTTACAAAACTTTATAAGCGGGAAATGTTTTATATTTGCTTGTACAACACATGTGAAATGATTTTATACTAGCTCAAAGTATTTTGTATTTCAGTGTTGCAGACTGCACATGTAGCCTGGCAGTTCAAGTGAGTGTAGCCTTGTTTTGAAGCTGGCAGAGACAAGTGGGAATGCACAGATTTGGTGGTCCGCTTTAAGTAGAGTAAATCCACAGCTCAAATTAACCCATAATAATACTAAAATTGTACTCATATTTCCCGATACTAATCCATCACTAATTCTTGTTGGGTTCCGGAGTAGCGTGCTACTGGCCAAAAAGCGCTTTGACGTCTCGTCAGGCGTAGTAAGCGCTATATAAATACTATTACAATACAATACAATAAAAATGTATTGCATTTATCACTGTATGCTCCAACGGTTCAGATGGTGAAGCACAGGTCCGCTGATACTGCGAATCATAATCAGAATATTTTTAGCAAGTGTCTGTTATCTTTTACATAAATCTTATCAGGTTTCCAAGTGTACTCCTTGGAAGGTTTTGTGCACTCAGGTTTTTTACTGTATTCACTGCTATTTAATGAATGTGTGATTGTACAAAGAGCGCAGCTGTGCACTTTCAAATAGCAGTAACTTTGTGCTGTAGAACTTTTTTTCTTTCTTATTTTATCTCCACCTTGGAAAAATATAAGGGAAAAAAACCACTCCCTACATCCTCATGAAATTTGAGTGTTTTTCTTTTCTCTTCCCCCCAGCAATACAAATTCATTCCGACCTCTGCAGGGGCAAATGTATGACAGTTTGAAGGCTGGGCAGGGGTTGGAAGGTGAATGTCCATAAACTGACCTATTTGTGGCCCTATAGAAACTGTCAAGACATAACAGCTCCTTAAACCACCAACCACTGTCCCCTTGTGTGGAATTGTCTGTAATGTACTATAAGCAATTTTGTGGTAATACTACACACGAGTAAATAGATTTATGAGCTCCAGGTATCCTTTTGTGAATATCTTGCACTCATAAAAACAACTAGTTGAGCTCCTACCATTCATTTCCAAGCGCATATGGCTTTGTAAATCAAACCCAAAGTGCTTGTGAAAACAAAAATCAGAAGAGACATGAAAAAACATTCTTTGTGTGTGTGCTTGCGCGTTTTTGCATCTGTGTGTGTGTAAGTAAGTTTAGAAGAGCAGCATCTGCAGATCACAAAGAGTACAAGGGAAGTACGATTGCTGCGCAGAAGACATCAAACTCAAAGAAAATAGCTGAAGTATATTACAGGAAAAAATGAGCATTAGCCTCTGGCACTTTGGAAACAGGGAACAGTCAAGACCGCTTTCATGTAATTCTCACCAGATGTGAACATTCTTTACATTTCCAGATAAAAGGATGTGTAGCAATAACATGCAACGGAACATTTTAATACATGGAGAACTGAACGTTTTTCCCTATCAGCAGCAATTAGGGTGCAGCATGTGCATTACTCTGGTGAAGGGTGATACTCTGAAACTTGCCCCAGGATGCTTGTTCCAGGTCCAGGGAGGACCTGACCTGGCAGTTGAGGCTGGACTGTTCACATGGGGAACAGGCTCAAGACAGATTTGTATATGGCTGGCTCCAAACTCGGTTGACATGGTGAGCAAAAGAACAATGGATTAAACCCAGGCCTGTGAGTGGCTAAAAGGTTTTAGCACTCCAGCCATCATCCTTTTGTGTTGCTAACGTTGCCCTAAGTGGGAGGGTAGGCTCAGATGTGGGTCCCTTGCTTATTGTGCCACTGGATTCAGGCTAGCCTGGCTGATGGTTCCAGGATGCTTGTTTTCAGTCCAGGGAGGACCTGCCAGGCAGTTCGGGCGGGACAGTTCCTATGGCGAACAGGGTCAGAACTGATTTGCATATGGCTGGGTCCAAACTTGGGGTGGCATGGTAAGCAAAAGAACGATGGATTAAACCCAGATTTGTGACTGGGGGGAGTGGCTGAAAAGTTTCAGCACTCTGTCCATCATCCTTTTGTGTTGCTAAAGTTGCCCTAAGTGGGAGGGTATGCTCAGACATGGGTCCCTTGCTCACTGTGCCACTGGATTCAATCTGGCTTTGCTGAATGCTGTAATACCCTGAAATTGGTTCCAGGATGCTTGTTTTCAGTCCAGGGAAGACCTGCCTGGCAGTTCGGGTGGAACGGTTCCCATGGTGAACAGGGTCAGAACTGACTTGTATATGGCTGGGTCTGAACTTGAGGTGGCATGGTAAGCAAAAGAACGATGGATTAAACCCAGATTTGTGACTGGGGGGTCAATGGTTGTAAAGCTTCAGCACTCCGTCCATAATCCTTTTGTTTTGCTAAAGTTGCCTTAAGTGGGAAGGGAATGCCCAGACATGGGTCCCTTGCTCACTCTGCCACTGGATTCAAGCTAGCCTGGCTGGTGAAGGTTGATACCCTGAAACAACTCCCAGGATGCCAGTTCAATTCCAGGGATGGACCTGACCTGGCAGTTCGGGCTGGACTGTTCCCATGGGGAACAGGGTCAAGACTGATTTGCATATGGCTGGGTCCAAACAGGGGTGGCATGGTGAGCAAAAGAATGATGGATTATACCCAGATCTGTGACTTGGGGGTGAGTGGTTGAAAAGTTTCAGCACTCCGTCCATCATCCTTTTATGTTGCTGAAATTGTCCTAAGTGGGAAGGATATGAACAGATGTCGGTCCCTTGCTCACTCTGCCACTGGATTCAAACAAGCTTTGCTGATGAAGGGTGATACCCTGAAATCTGTCCTAGAATGCCTGTTACGGGTCTAGGGAGGACCAGGCCTGGTATTTCTGGCTGGACTGTTCCCATGGGGAACAGGGTCAAGACTGATTTGCATTGGGCTGGGTCCAAATTGGGGTGGCATGGTGAGCAAAAGAATGATGGATTCCATTCTTTAGAATGGGGCCCTATGTACTCTGCAGGATTAGCACCAATATTTTGGCGTTGCTCCTGCAGAGTACATCAGTAGCGTCATGAGAAATTATGCTATTACCTCCTACCGTGTACCATGGTTGCGGCAGGGGGGTACTAAGGGGCGCAGGGAGAGTGTCGGTGTATTGCCACTTTCCATAAATCTGCCCACAGTTTCAGATAGGGAGCACTTCCACTTTAGCACAGGTCAGCAATGTTAAAGTGCCCAGAGTAACAAAAACAGCAAAAACAGAGTCCAGCACACAGCAACAACCTGGGAAGTAGAGGCAAAAAGTAAGGGGAGGCCACGCCAAGGATGCCAGGTCTAACACGTGTCCCCCCAGCTGAAAGTGGGGGGAACTATCCAATCTCATGGGAGTTCTCTTCACTATGGCCGAAGAATCTGGACAGACTATCAGCACTGGAGTGTTCTCTTCCAGGACAGTGTTCCACTATAAAATCCATTCTTTGTAGAGAGATGGACCACCTAAACAGTTTTGGATTCTCACCCTTCATCTGCATTAGCCACCTGAGTGGCCTGTAGTCAGACTGAACCCGGAAGTGAGTCCCAAAGAAGTAGGGTCTTAGCTTCTTCAGCGCCCAGACTAAAGCAAAAGCTTCATGCTCAATTTCACTCCACCTATGTTCCCGGGGAACTAATGAAGGATACAGGCTGGTCTAGGCCATCTTCATTTAGCTGCAACAACACTTCTCCTACACCATGCTCTGAAGCACCAGTTTGCACGACAAATTATTTAGAGAAGTCTGGTGCCTTCAGCACGCGTGCTGTGCACATGGCTGCCTTCAGGGCATCAAAAACTGTCTAAGAAGACTCAGCCAAGATCACTTTCTTTGGTTGCTTCTTGGAGGTTAACTCTGTTAAGGGAGCAATAATGGGGCCATACCTTAACAAACCTCCTATAGTATCCTCTGAGACCTAAGAAGGCTCTCACCTCGGTCTGGGTCTTGGGAGGTCCCCAAGCAAGAATAAAGTCAATCATTGGCTGTAGGGGTGCCACCTGGCCACTCCCCACTTGGTGTCCCAAGTACACCACAGAACCCTACCCTATTTGGCACTTGCTAGCCTTAATAATGAGGCCTGCCTTGTGCTGGTCCTCTAACATTTTTCAGAGGTGCTGCAAGTGTTCCTCCCAAGTGGGGCTGAACACAACAATGTCATCCAATCCAGCCAACACCTGGTTAACCAACCTCCGAAATGTGGAAGGGGCATTCTTCATCCCAAAGGGCATCACCCTAAACTTGTAGTGCCAATCTGGGGTGGAAAATGCAGACCTCTCCTTAGCCCTCTCAGTCAGAGCAATCTGCCAATATCCAGAGGTTCGGTCAAATGTACTTAGATATTTGGCAGCACCTAACCAATCAATGACCTCATCAGCTCAGGGGATGGGGTGCGCGTCAGTCTTAGTGACCACATTGAGTCCCTGGTAATCCACACAGAACCTGAGTTCTGAAATTGCACCAGGAGCAGCAGCCTTTGGGACCAAGACCACAGGGGTGGCCCAAGGACTACTGGAAAACTCAATAACTCCTAATGCTAGCATCTTGGACACCTCATCCTTGATGATAGCCCTAACCTTGTCAGTCACTCTGTAAACCTTATGTTTTACAGGAGGACTGTCCCCAGTGTCCCCATCATATGTACACAGATGAGTGACCCTTGGGATTAAGGAAAATAGAGAGGCAACTTGTTCCATCACTTGGCAACAGTCCCTCTGTTGCTCTGGGGTCAGTGAAGGGTAGAGGTTCACACCCTCCACAGACCCATCTTTCTCGTTAGCAGACAGGAGGTCAGGGAGAGGCTCACTCTCTTCCTCCACCTCATCATCTGTTGCTAGGAGCACTGTCACATCTGTACTAATGAGGCTTGAGGAGGTTTACATGTAGGACCCTCAAAGGGTTCCTATGAATCCACAAGTTCAACAGATAGGTGACATCAATCTTGCACCCTACCACCTCAATAGGCCCAGTCCACTTATCCTGGAGAGCCCAAGGCTCCACTGGGGCCATCACCCACACTTTCTGGCTAGGCTGAAACTCAACCAG
This sequence comes from Pleurodeles waltl, assembly GCF_031143425.1. Taxonomy (NCBI): domain Eukaryota; kingdom Metazoa; phylum Chordata; class Amphibia; order Caudata; family Salamandridae; genus Pleurodeles; species Pleurodeles waltl. The sequence continues at coordinate 66,863,938 of NC_090439.1, read as the reverse complement.
AGTGGCATTCTGGTCATACCGGTGCTTCATATGTTCCTGGCTTGCTTCCCGGTTCTCTTGGGCGAGCTTCCCGAAGCGGGCTGTCTGGTTTCTAAAAGCCAGCATTTAACTAAATACATCCTGGGGGGGATTACTAGAGGCTTTCTTCAAGCCTTCCCTAACCAGACTCAAAGGTCCCCTGACAGGGTGGCCATACAGTAACTCAAAAGGGCTAAATCCAAGACCCTTTTGAGGCACCTCCCTGTAGGCGAACAGAAGGCATGGCAAGAGGACGTCCCACTTATGCTTCAAGGGCTCTGAAGGTGCCCATGATCATGCCCTTCAAGGTGCGGTTGAATCTCTCAACCAGACTGTTACTTTGGGGGTGGTAAGGAGCGGTGAACTTATATGTCACCCCACACTCCTTCCACAGAGACTTCATATAAGCTGATATGAAGCTGGTACCCTATCAGATACCACCTCCTTGGGAACCCCATGATGGTAAAACCCCCCATCAATGCACGTCCCACCACAGGGGTGTTGACTGACCTCAAAGGAATGGCTTCTGGGTACCGGGTGGCATGGTCCACCAAGACCAGGAAAAAAACTGTTGCCCATGGTTGTCTTGTGATCCAGAGCCCCCACAATGTCAATACCAACCCTTTCAAAGGGGGTGCTGACCACAGGAAAAGGTTGAAGGGGAACCTTACATTTCCCCCCACTCTTGGCACTTTCCTGAAAAGTTTGGCAAGACCTACAGTGTACATCTGAGTGTCTGCAAATTTGGGGCCAGTGGGTGACAAGCTGTTCAAAGGTCTTGTCCTGGCCCAAATGTCCAGCTAAAAGTACACCATGAGCCATTAAGGCTCTGAAGCACTCGGTTACCAACAGCACACTGACTGACCCAGGATCAGCAACCTTAGGCTCACTATATAGGAGGCCATCCTACCAGTAGATCAAATGTGATCCAGACCCATTGCAAGACGCCTGGTCTGCAGCCTGCTGCCGCAAACCCTCCAGAGTAGGGCATGTCTTCTGTGCTTCACATAATGCTTCCCAGGTGGGTTCCCCTTCCTGCTGCCACTGAGTCAGCTCAGGGACCTCCCCTAGTTCGGCCACCTGTTCCCCTGTAGGCTCCGGGACATCCCCCTCAGGTTCAGCCTTCTCCCGGACCGTGGAATTCTGGAGCGGGTTTCCCACGCCCCTTGTCCTTCCTCCTTCTGGCAGACACCTGGGCCACTCTTTCATGCTCCAGGGTCTCCTCATCACCCTGACGGGCTGCCATTGATAAGGTGGACACATACACCCACCCAAGCAAACCCAACATCTCCAAGTGAGAACTGTGTTCCACCTCCTTCCAAGGAGTCCAAGAGGAATCCTTCCATCCTCCCAAGAGGAATCCTCTCAAGGCACATGAGACCGCCCCCCATTAAAAGGGAACCTGCATCACTCTGCAAAGGCAGTCTGAGTTGTCTGCCCCAACTACTTGGTGAAGTACATGGGGATCTGACTGCTCTTCAGCCACCAGGTGACTTCTCACAGTAGTCACACTGGCTCTGGTGTCTCTCAGAGCCTCCACCCTCTATCCATTGAAGATCACCCACTGCCTGTTCCTTAGCGTTCTCAGGCACAAGGCTTCTATGGACCATCTCACTGTCTCCTAGTGAGACAAGGATCATCTCAGCTGGCTCAAACCCACCTGTAACTAACGCCTCCTCAAGCGCTATACTGGCCAAACCCTGTGACTGAGCACCAGTGGGTGCCGGTGTTCACTTGGGGCATTTGGGATCCCCCCTCACATGACCCACCTGGTCACATGCATAACACTTGCGGGGACCCACCCTGTAGGCTTCCCTTTAGAAAACCATGGCTTCTTTTCAACTGGAGGCTGGGAATCCTTACCCTGGGAACTAGGTTGGAGCCCTTTAGAGAACTCCCCCTGTTTACTCTTACCCCCTAATTCTTCTGAAAGGGACCCTACCCACCCTTGGCATGGTCTCCCCCATATCTCTTTTGGACCCTGGTGCTCTCCCAACGGTCCGCTTCCTGCGCAAGCCACCTGAGGTCAGTCAGCTTGCTGTCAATCAGGTGCTGACACAGATCTGGAAAACAAAGACTGTACAAGTGCTCCCAGGCAATTAAGTTGTAAAGTCCCTCATGAGTTGTTACTTTACTGCCCTTTACCCAACCATCCAGTGACCTGCAGAAATAGCCTACACACTCCATCCAGGTTTGGTAATCCTTCTTCTTATAGGGCCTTAACTTTTCCTTGTACTGCTCAGGGGCGAGACCATATCTAGTGAGTAGGGTGTCCTTCATAATAGAGTAGGGGAGTCCCCGAGGATCCACAAAGGATGCCAGAATGTCCCTCCCCTGTATCCCAAAGTGCTTCCACAGACCCGCTCCCCAATGTGCCTCATGGACTACATTAATGTGGAGAGCTGACTCATACCCCTTAAACCACAGGTAGATGTCATCCTCCCTCTTGTAATCCTTTACTAAGTCCTTTGGTATGTGTACCCTCCTCTCAGGCTGCACTGAGGTACTGCTGTCACTATCTCTGCTGGACTGATCAAGTTCCCTTAAACTGAGCTTATGAGCCAGGAGCATTATTTTCTTTTCTTTGGCCAACCTTCTCTCTTCCATCTCCATTTTAAGCTTCTCTAACTCCAACTGGAGAATTCTCTCTGACTGCCTGTCCTGCAACTCTTCAGGAGTCAGACCCTTGGATGACACACTGCTACCTGCCCTGGAGACCCTCCCCCCAGGCAGAACGGGTACATCCACTACCCCATAATGAATACTCTGCACCTCCCCACCCTCCTCCTTTGTGTGTCTTCAGCCTCCTTGGCTGCCACCCAAACATTCAATGCCTTTTGCAGCTCCTCCTTTCTGGCGAAGCTCCTGATTGGGCAGGCAAGATCTGTACAAAACTACTTCAGTTGAGCAACTGTATAACTCTCCAGCTTCTCCAACTGAAAAGCAGCTCCAGCTGGGGCCTCCCCAGATTGCGACATGTTGGTGAGGTTCACTCAAACATGCAAAGTTTCAAAAAGAACAGAAAGTTCTCAAGAGAAGTTCAAAAATCACCAAAAAAACATATGGAAGCAGAAATAGTCCAAAAAGAGAAGAAGCAAAAACAAGCAGTATGTGGTCACGGCATGGTCTGTACTGAAAACAGTAGTGTACACTTAATAACTGTATGTCAAGTACAAATGCAAGTCCAATCCTCACCGCTCATCACCAATGTTAGAAATGGGGTCTCTGGTTGGCAGTAAACGACCGCCTCGGATGCTGGAGACCCGGGTTGAAGCCTTGGTGTTGGCGCAACGTCATGTGATTCTGGGCAAATCACTTAATCTCCCTGCACCCATGGACAGCGCCTTGAGATCCTCAAGGGTGATAAACTGTGCTATATAAGTCTACATTTCATTTCATTTCATTTTCATTTCAGTCAGTTTGTACTCTGTCCAAGCAGGGACCCTTACTCTAGTCAGGGCAAAGAAGTTACACACTCAAGATAACCCCTGCTCACCCCCTTGTTAACTTGGCATAAGCAGGCCTATCTCAAAGGCAATGTGTAAAGTATTTGTACCAACACACACAGTACTACAGTGAAAACACTACAAAATGAACACCACACCAGTTTCGAAAAATAGGTAATATTTATCTAAATCAAACAAGACCAAAACGACAAAACTTCAACATACACAAGTCAATATTTAAATTTTCAAAAGAATGAGTCTTACTCCATAGAAAAACAATGGAAATGTTGATTCTACACAAAGTACCTGGTTTACATCAAAACTAAAGCCGCACAGGCGGACGTATGTCAAAAAGGTCAGCGATGCGTCGATTCCTTACTCGCAAGTGAGGCAGGGCGTTGTTTCTTCTCCTGTCAGGTCAGTGATGTGTCACTTTTCTCCCCTGCAAGAGAACAATGCATCAATTTCCGGACGGGCGCCTTGAATCTGCGTAGGCCTGAATTGATTTTTGGCGCCCAGAGATGATGCATGAGAAATCCTCCCACACGGTGTTGGAAAATGGCGCTGCGTGGGGTTTGTGTCATTATCAGCAGCCACAAGCGGGTGTTGCGCCATTTCCCCAGCCGGGATGTGTCAATTTCCCATCCGCAATGCAGATGGGGCATCGGTTTCAGCCGCGAATTGGGTGGCACGACGTTTTTCAGCTGCGTTGCAGGTGGTGCGTTGAAAATGTTCCCACGCAGTGTTCTGTGCGTGGATTTCAGACCTTGATCAGCCAACTTCACCTTTCAAGGGCCCAGGGACTGGATGGGGCACCACTTGGCAGGGCAGAAGTCTCAGCAGAGAGTCCAGGTGCTGGCAGAGGAAGTCTCTGATGGCCATGAGACTTCAAAACAGGAGGCAAGCCCTTGGAGATTCTCCTCAAACAGGCATGCACAACAAAGTCCAGTCTTTGTCCCCTTTCACAGGCAGAAGTAGCAACTGCAGGATAGCCCAACAACACACAGGCAGGGGCAGCACTTCTCCTCAGCTCTTCAGCTCTTCTCCTTGGCAGAGGTTCCTCTTTAATCCAGAAGTGATCTAAAGTCTGGGGTATTGAGTCCAGTACTTAGCCTTTGAATTAGGCAAACTTCAAAAGAAAATTCTCTGTTGTTTACAGGATCCTGCCTTGCCCAGGCCAGGCCCCAGACACACACCAGGGTGTTGGAGACTAAACTGTGTGAAGGCAGGCACAGCTCATTCATTCAGCCCAGATGGTTCATCAGGATATGCAGGGTACACCCCAGCTCCCTTTGTGTCACTGTCTAGAGGAGATTTACAAACAGCTCAACTGTCAGTATGACCCAGACAGGGAATCCACAAACAGGTCGAGTCACAGAATGGTTTAATCAAGAAAATCCCTACTTTGTAAAAGTAGCATTTTCAACCTAACGATCTAAAAACCAACTTCACTAACAGATGTATTTTTAAACTGTGAGTTCAAGCTCCATATTTCTATCTGCTCTCAAAGGGAAACTACACTTTAAGGATATTTAAAGGCAACCCCCATGTTAACCTATGAGAGAGATAGGTCCTGCAACAGTGAAAACCGAATTTAGCAGTATTTCACTGTTCAGACATGTAAAACTACACAAGTACATGTCCCGCCTTTAACATACACTGCACCCTGGCCATGGGGCTACGTAGGGCTTACCTTAGGGGTGCCTTACATGTACAGAAAGGGAAGGGTTGGGCCTGGCAAGTGGGTTCACTTGCAAGGTTGAATTGGCATTTTAAAAACTACACACACAGACACTGGAGTGGCAGGTCTGAGCCATGTTTACAGGGCTACTTATATGGGTGGCACAGTCAGTGCTGCAGGCATTTGTAGCATTGATTTACAGGCCCTAGGCACGTCTAGTGCACTTTACTAGGGACTTACTATTAAATCAAACATGCCAATTACAGAAAGGCCAGTTACACATACAATTTCACATATGGAGCACTTGCACTTTAGCACTGGTCAGCAGTGGTAAGGCACCCAGAGTAACAAAAACAGTCCAGCTCATAGCAACAACCTGGGAAGTAGAGGCAACAAAGGTAGGGGAGACCACGCCCAGGATGCCAGGTCTAACAGCGCTATTAACTGCACACTAGAAATTCTCAATTAGGACCATTTTTTAGTAAAGTGTAAATTATGAATCACATCATGTGGCATTGTTATCTAGATAATTTCTCAGTTTATAACACAATGATGCAAAAGAGCTGGTGGTGCTGCAAAAACACAAAGGTTTCCTGAGAAATAAATTACAGACATTCAGAATATCCTTCAAAATGATATTCAACAATATTTAGTAAAATGTGTCCTGCTTGAAAGCACAGAAAAACGTTGTTTAACACTAGACTTTCTATCTCTCATAGGAAAATAGAAGGAATAAAACATACTCAGTGGCGGCTCCTCCTTTAGGCTGGAGGAATGTCGCCCAACTGCTGAGGGCCAGCAGATACAAACATGAAAAATAAAATTATAATAAAACAATTGTATTATCATTTTATTTTTCACTGAGCCGGCTGAGTGTTAGGGCGGGGCCATCCTGATGGACAGCAGCTAGGAGGAGGAGTGGTGAGCATTGCGAGTGTGCATGTTGGTTTGGCCGGCTGTCTTAGGGCGTCCAAACTGACATGAGCAATTAGATTTCTCCAACCCGAGCTGTGTTGCCCAACCAGATGGAGAACAGGCACAGGCTCCCTATCCCTGAGCAAGTGGCAAACCAGCCCGCTCAGACCTATCCCGGTGCTTCTCTCATGCTGGGTAATGGTATTAGTAGGGGAGTTGCAATAAATTTGAGATCGCTTCATCCTCCCACCAGAAAAGGACCATATCCATAGACTCAAATTATATTTTGAGAACAGTGCCTCAGAACTATATGTTGGGGTCGAAACCTGATCTCAGAACTTGCTAGAACCATATGGTTCATTTTGCAGACAATAATACTTTTAACTACCTTACATTCCCTTTATGTAAAAACAGAATTATTGTTTTGAAAAATATACAGTTCTGCTTGTACAATGAGTTTATCGTATCTTGTTACAGTGCATCGCTGTATTTGAGGTCCAGACCAACAGCCTCCTCCTGGAGCAAACCTTAACTGCTTCGCCAAACTACGTTTGTCAAGATTACACAGGAATTTTCTTGGTTATTCAGCTGAATTTCATTAGTATCTGACATTGCTAGACACCAGTGGTAGGCGACAGTAGACTTCCAATTAGTGGTGGTAACCAAGGACAGTCCTAGGGCCCACAGAACAGGCCATAAAATCAGTATATTCCAGCTATCAATTTTCTGGCCTCCTACACGCCATAATGGTATTTTGACATTCTTCCCACTTGGGATCTCCAAACCATAGGTCATACATAATCTTCCTAAATCTGTATGTAAGCTATTGGATAATTTCACATACTTGCCCATCAACCTGGTTACATTCATCTACCACTACAGAGATCTCCTATCACTTCTTGGCTAGCACCATCCTTGCTTCTCCAGGTTTCTTGCTGGATCTCGTTGTTATTAAACAGCAGGCACATCAGCAGACCTATCCTCCGATCTAGTCTATAGTGATCCTCCTACTACAATTGCTCTGCAGCTAATACAGACTTCTTTCCTGCAACTCTTTCTGCTGATACGTCTCTCAGCTTATTTCTCAACCTACATGAAATCTGCCTAACACCTGAGGAATTATAAGAAGCCTTTCATCACTGAAAAATGACTTTATATCACCCTAGCATTCTCTGCAGATTAACCTCTAATTTTTCCTCAGCCTTCACTACAATCACTACTATCCCACTCAGACACATAATAATTGTTTTCACTGTAAAGGCTTTGTTTCTGCTTCCTGCTTCGAACATCTTTGTTATTCCCCTGTCCCATGCAACACTAGTCCTGGATCACTGTTTAGAAGGTCATGAATCTCATCTGCTCCTAAAACCGTTTGCTTTCAAACCATATGGTTTCTCTCTTATGCTGCGAGTTTGGGCCTGTTGTCTAACCTGCAAAGCCCTCTTCTGTCTTAGGCCATTTTACTTTAATAGACACACTGATATAGCATAAATTTGCAGTGCAGTCAAATCATATTTAATTCAAAACGTATATTGGTAAAGCATAACTCTGATTGGAGGCTATAAAATGAATGTGTTTCAGGCACAATATGGCCCATGTAAAACTCAGAATGAACAAAATGAGGGAGTGTGGGAAACCAGGGTTGTAACTTTGTGGTTTCAACATCTCACTGGTGTGAACTGTGATGCACGAGTAAATATTATGTTTGTATCATCAGGATTGATGGAGCACACTCATCAAATATAGATCAAATAAATTGAGGAGCACTGTCTGTGTTCTACTCTATTATTTTGCAAAGACCATAAGATCCAAGCAGTGTTTCAGGAATAAGGGACACCGTGGAGAATTACACATGGAATGCATGGTATACTACAAACAGTCAAGATGATCCTCCAGAATCCTTCACAGTTATGGTGGCACTTCAAGAGGGAACATATTACAGGAAACTCTGTACATGGTCTCAAATGCTTCCCAGACCAGGAATGCAGCAACCCACATTAGATTTACCATATACATATCTATAATTATCAATATATTTTTATAATAACACCAGATTGTGAATCTACATTTTAAACAGCTGTCAATGGACTACAGTAAAACAGGAACTGGTTCAGACAGAGAACGTACATCACATTACTCTTGAACAAAGAAGAGACTTCTCAGGTTCGCATCTGCACTGGGGACTACACAGCAATGAAAGAGTTGTGTTTCAAAACACTGCTCCCCAATTAACTGACTGTAAATTGACCTACCTTTGAGACTGGGTAGAGAATGCAACCACCTATGGGAATGGGTATGGCATGTGGAATCCCTGAGAACTGAGTGCCTATCCCAAAACACCCCTAGGGGTGCACTAACTGTGTACAGTTTCCTACAGCCTGTTTCCCACTGTGCTTACGTCTGTAATATGACGTGGATGCAACAGCAAAAGCGTTCTCTCTTTTGTATGGGGCCACACCCTCATGGAAATGAGGGAATGCCCTCCACCAGAAGGGGTCACACAAGCATTTATAGACCTTTCTGCAATATGGAAGTGTCCCGGGGTGCACAACGAGGGGTTAATCTCCCTGCTTCCATAATCTGGCCGCTCATGAACTGAGAAAAGCAGGGACTTTGGGCCATATGTACGGACACATTTTCCCATAGACACAGAATGGGTAAAACCCTTTGCTACATCTGGCTCTTAGTTACATAGACTGTATGTTCATTTCACATTACATTTAATTAAAGTGTTCCGAGATACAATTCTGAATTCCAAAAATGTTGCCAAAACAACAGGCTTCTAACATGGCCAAGAATCTACTGACCCAAAAACATACACAACGTTTGGGGTTATATATCTTGAAGACCACTCTCAGGTCAAGTCACAGTCTAGTTCAAAAAATGGAAAATCTGCTTTGAATTTAAAAACGAGTTTATAATTTTCAGAAAATAAGCTACCTAGGTATATGATGAATGCATATTTTGTTTCAAAGCAAATTTTCATTTGTGAAGGATAGTTAATGGCAGAAATCAAATAAAAACAGAGTAAACCACTCTGCGCCTCTAGATACAGAGACTCTAGACAAGTGCTTGATTCTGTGTTACTCAGGAGGTATGCTGTTTCCTTCACATCATATAAAATTAAATTTGTGAAAATATAATTAGTGTTTGGCTGTAGGCGAAACCTACATTTAAGATGATTCACACAATTGACGAAACCTGTGTTAGTATTGCCAAACTAATTTACAACCTTAAATACAAAACATATTTAGCAATAGATGTTAGCCGTAAAGAATAGGAAAAACCAGTAACTAAGATTCTAAAGGATACTCCCTAGCCACGCCACGTGTCACTAACAGGCCGCATCCAGATCAAGTATGTGGCTGGGGGGAGGGGGTAACAAGGTGCGCTCAAAGATGCCTCGTGTTGATAGCTTGTTGTACCTAGACAAAGGCAGTTCCCGATCAAAGGTGAGTAATTAAAGGCTTGATTGAGGGCACCCTTGTGCCAAGACAGAGATAAGCATGACTGAAGCCTGTGTTTGAGCCACATTGTGGCAAAAGGCAGCTGGGCACATTTAATGCTTGTACTTAATTGGCTTGGATAGTACATACCATGGGGCATATTTATGGGAATTGTCACACAGTGCAGCAAAGCAAGTCACCGTACTGCGATGCACTGAGTGACAGGAAAGGGCAGGAATGCACTGTATTTAAAATAATGTGGCGTATTCCTGCCTTTTATGCTGTGCTAGTGCCCTTTTGGCTGCTTAGCACCAACGCAGGCACCGTTGCACCATCTTGCAAGGTTGCCGGTGCTGCATACAGAATTGTTTTTGTGCATGAAGGGGCACAATGCAGCACACATAGAAAGAGGAAAACCATGGAGAAATAAAGATATTTCTCCTTGTTATGCCTCACCTGGCGAGGCATACGTTTTGGTGCATTCCCAGGTCTACCACATATGGCAAATCTTGGAATGCTTCAAAATCTTTGGATGTTGCATGGGGACAGCCATGCAACACCCATGGAAACGCCTTTCTGGGGCAGTCTAATGCAATGCAGCGACTTGCGCTAAGTTACACTACTTGAAATTCATAAATCTCACTCAAGGTTTGAGTCACGCATGTACAATGTTGTGTGATACAAACGTGATGCAAATCAGATCATAAGTATGGCCTCAGGTGTCTTGTCCCATGCAATCACAGATTGTTAGTTTGTTCAGCACACATTTATGCCATGCACAGTGAAATGTTTAAGTGCAGTGTGGCCTAAAGACTTTTCCAAAAGCCTCTTATAGGCAGGAAACTGGATGTGGATTGTGTTCCAATGCTACCATCCTTCACTCAGAGCCCAATGGTCACGGACTACAGATGAGCCCAGTAGGCTTTGTGGGCAAGGAATGTCACCCTGCTTCTATGTCCAGTGGCTTTTGGGCATAAACCTTTTCACACCCTATGTCAAATATTCTGTCTCCAAAGGTTGTAGCGCATGACCACCACTTACGAAAGTTGTAGTCATATCTCCATGAAGAATGTGAAATTTGAGGTGCATACTGGATAAAGGAAGCTGGATTTCTCTTCTTCCTTGAGCCCACAGAAGAGAGATTCCCCAGCCAGGAGACCAACATTTGTGACTGATAATCGGTACAGTGATGAACTGGTTGTGGTGGCATGTCAGTGTGTCTTAGGAGACAATGTATCAGGCCAAAATTGACTGTGGTGTATTATAAACTGTGATGCATTATTGAAATAACTGCTAAGTTGAAATGTTGTGTCCATCTCGTTTTTAATATATCCTGCAGCAACAATGAAAGCACACCTGGCTCCATATAAAACCATCAAGGAGATGAGGGAGACAAGGGTGGATACACTACACTATGTGCATTGTGTAGAAAAAGCCTTAGAGGACTATCATTCTGTGGCTAGTATACACATCAACCTAAACATCAACCTCCCTGCCTCCTTTCATTGCCCAGTAGGACAAGGGTGTGGAACACTCAACTCAACTCCATGTACCAGAGTTATCTGACTGTCCATGTCTTTCATACTGGCCCATCTGCAACGTCTGTGACCATGTATCAAAGACTTAATGGCAATATTCCTTGACATGTACCAGGCGTCCTCACCCCCTTATCAAGGTACGGGCACACAATGTCCCTCTGATCACTCATCTATAGTAGCATACACAGTTTTGTCAGTCTCTTATGTACACTCAAGACTGAACATGAGTGTAGAATCAACGACAGACCATAGCAAAATGCCATGTCAAATGAAGGGAGGAGCAGACTTCCATATATGAGGATGGCTTTTGATGGGTCCCTGACTGAGAAAATTGGGAACTCACTGGTGGGAGAGCATGACGTTCACACTGGTAAACTGGAAGTAAAAGGGTGCTGCAGATGTAGTACTTTCATTGGTCAGAGTCACAATTGGAGACATATGATGTGCTGGACCTTTGTAGAGAAACAAGAGCCAACACTGTTATTGACTTGGAAAAAAATATTATTTACAATGAGAAGGCAAAACCAATTACCTCTCCCTAGTATTAACACATGCCATTTATCCAGAACCATTGTAACTGAATAACATTTATCACACAGAAGAACAAATACAAAAGCGAGCAATTACCTCAATAATAATTTTTTTTGACATACATTACATACATCAAAAACATATGGCAATATACAAATTGAAAAACACAAACTGACACAGAAAATCAAACAAAAATTCAGGTCCTGCACCAATTTGAAAGAAAGGGAACTCAGAGCCTAGCTCATTCACAAATGTTTTAAGGCTCCTCCTTAAACGTGCTAAATATAAGTCTTTGTCGTAGCTCGAACAGGAATGATGTGCAATACAAGACAATGCTTTGAATTCTCCCTGAAGGCCATACCTTCTTTAATAGCGCTCACCGCTGCTCCCTATTGTCAAATAATGTTTCCAAGTCAATTACAGTGTTGGCTTTTGCTGGCTTTTGTTTCCTTTGTGTAGTTTGATTGGCCTAGCCTTGCTGGTTTTATAGGCCAAACCCCTTTTCTATTACAGTGGACCTTTGTAGAGGGCACCATTGCCAGAATCAAGGAATTCAAGCAATGATTTGGAGGAATGCAGGGATGAAGAAATTGAAACAACAATTTAAGTGGCTCATAAGAAGAGAACAATAGGTGAGGTGAGACACAGATCCAGTGTGAGGCCAGGAAGATGTCCAGTATGACTTCCCAGACATACAAATAACATACTGTAGTTTCTCAGAACTGTCAAGCGAGACAACAAGTTGGTGGAACGATAGATAGGTTTGTTGAAAGAGTTGAAATGCTCATCAAACATTGCAAATTCAGTGAATTTAATAATGAGGAAGCCATAAGTCATTAATGGTTGTTTGTTATACTTGTTCAGGAGATGCATGATGTGAGAGACATTCAGTCCAGAAAATATTAATGACTGCTGGAGCTCAGGAACAAGGCGATCAACAAGCGTCTGACACAGAAGTGGGAACAGCAAAAGGTGAATCAGCATTAGTCATGAAGAGTAGACACCAGCGCCAAGCAGATGCCAATAAGTTGACATCCTCCAAAAAAGAAGGACTGTGTTTCCGATGTGGATTTTCATTGCCATGCGAGAATAAATGGCCATTCATCAGACAGATGTGTAAACAGTGGAAAGGAGAACTACTTCATAACTGCTTGTAAAGCAAAGAAAAAAAATGAAAAATGGAACAAGAAAGTGGAGAGGGAACTAAAGGAGTGCCATTTATGCAACTGCCTGTCTCCCAAGGTGCCCCAGCATCCCCTGACAATGTCCGATCTCCCTGTCCATGTGTGAGAAAGAATCTCCTTTGAATTCTTTGGGCCTTTGGCGAATGGGCACCCCCTTATGATGGTCATTGATGATCATTCTTAGTTTCCTCTGGTAGAAGACATGACATCTGCAACCCACAACAAAGTCTTTGAGTGCCTAGATAACATCTTTGCAGTGCAGGGGCATACTGGACATTCCCAAGCCTGACAATTGTCCTTCGTGCAACAGCAAGGAGTTCAAGGAGTTTTTAGCTGGCCTTTACTTCAAACATCAGAAAAGCATTCTTTTAATCCTGAAGCCAACTGTGCCATGGATCGATTTATGGGGACCCTGAAATGGTTGATTCAACATGCATCGATAGAGGAACTTGATCTAAGTCAGGTGTTATGTGAAGTCCTCCATGCTTACGGGTCAACTTCTCATTCTACTACAGGTGAGAGTCCCTATACTCTTATTTTCGGGACAGCCATGAGAACCAACATACCACAGGGAACCCCTTAGTAAACCTCACATGATGATGTGGGTCATACTCCTGCCGCTGCTTGGAAGCATCAGATGAAGATGCATGCTGATCAACATCGTCAAACTCGAGTGACCGTGTTTAATGAGGTTGACTTTGTTCACAACAAGCAAAACCTAAAGCGAAAGACAGATCATCCATTTAATGTTGAGCCTTCAAAAGTTGTAACACTAAAGGGACATATGATAACAGCTCATTGTCCCAGCAAATCCATCACAAGGGACAGACATCTGTCTCATCGATCATCAGTCCCTACATGTTCAGAAAAAAATACTCCACCTGAAGACTCTGATCAGACATTAGGCCCTTTACCTCTGGGGTCCACCTCGGGTAAAGATCAACTACCTCATACCAGGTGGTCTTGACGAACTGAGCAAGCACCTGGATGGCTGATTGAGGAAATGTAATGTTGCTATTTGTTCATGTCTTTTTATTTAACAAATGGGGATATGTTGGCCCATATTTATGCATTTTAGGGCCACATTTGTGTCATTTTTTTACGCAAAAGTGGCGCAAACTTGCAAAATACAATTGTATTTTGTAAGTTTGCGCCATTTTTGTGTCAAAAAGTGGCGCAAATGTGGCGCTAAAAAATTATAAATATGAGCACTAGTGTCTTAGAACTGTAAGAGCTAGAACTCTGTGATTAGGTGCAGACTTGTGAAGGACATTATGTAATCACTCTGGGAGGTGTTAGGCTGTGGCCTCTAACAGTTTTTTGAGATATTGAGAGTTCAGTTGTTGGCTGATGAATAAAGACATGGGTGGTGTGTTCTTGTGCATGCTACCAGGTTGGAGAGGGCGCAATTAAAGAATACCTTAGAATTTAAGATAAATACCAGAAATGGGGAAAAAAAAACATCAATTTACACCCCCCTCAAAATGCATGATGTAATTTTCACCCCCGATTAAATATTCAATAGACCGTGGAGTATACATTTCCAAACCAGTAAATAGTTTCACAATTTTCGTCATACTTCCAGTACACACACAAAGGCTACAAAATCCACTTGTTAGTGTATACATAAATAAAATAATTCCAATGAATTATTAGTATCCTATTTAGCGTTAGTTCAGTGTGGTCACAGATAACAAAGAACATGGTCAAGTATGCTGATTAAATCTCAAACACCTGCAAACCTGATCTACTACTATAATCAGAGCCACTGGAATGATCGGATTCAGTGGCTGCAGCGTTTTCTGCATAATTAGTTCTAATAAAGTGAAATATTTACAATTCAGTATTAATTTTTGTGGTAGTGACCAAATAATTATGCCACAGAATGTGACTTTGCAGGCCGCACATTTTGCCTTTTGCTGTATAATTTAGTCAAAATTGTTGCATAATTTGGTCCTAATTTGCCAGATAATTTGGGTGTCCCAGACTACATCTTCAACTCCGAAAGCATTTCAAGCTACCTAATCATAAACATTAGATCATTGTCCATCCCGGAAACCACATTTCACCTGTGTATCTTTAAAACTGTCCACTTAAAGGTCATTATAAAACACAATTAAAGCGATATCAATAGGGAATATGCACTTACCGTTCCTTAAAACAGTTCTACAATTTTCTAACTCGCGATTACAGAATTCTAATTACCTCACCTCTGCCGCATCTAAGGAGAAATCATCACTGATACCCAGTTACCAATGGCCCGCATTTCATGCAGTCACCAGCAGCGGCTTGTATCTTTTTAAAATGGTGGGACGACTAAGGTGCCCCACAACTTCACAAACACAAAACAAAAGAAACAAAAACACCTCCTCCCTCAAAAACCCCAAAGTAAACCACCCCTCTGCCCTAAAACCCAAACACTATAACACATACACTACACGTACATCCACTACACACTTGCATGCACTACACACATACATAATATTACACACATGCATTAAACAAACATTTGCAACAAAAAAAGGCACTTATTCACGGGCTGTATGTCCTCCTCTGTGTGCTTCTGCTCTCCGATGATGGAGCTACCCTAACCAATCCAGGCACTGCTCTCATGCTGTTAACCATCATGAAAGAAGCATCTGGATTGGATGAGGCGTCCTTGGTGGACGCTCCTTAAGGCCCTGAAGGCCTCTGTCTGGTCTCCACCCAGCTGTCTTAGACAGCTGTGTGGAGAGCTTCAAAGTGAGCAGGCACTTTGGCCGGCACAAAGCAGTCAGCCAAAATGACATGCACCCTTTGGAGCGTCCCTGTGAGGCACTGCTCCAGTCCTCTGTTGCCGACAGCAGAGAACACGCCCACATGTTTCTGGGCTGGTACGCACTGCGGGGGGAAAAAAGTGGCAATGAAAACTATCTAGTTCTGGCTTTTTAATCAACAGTAATTTCCATGCTGAGGCTTGCAGGCCCATAGTTACAATGTAAAAGGGGTAACTACAAATTTCTACACCAAACATACTATTGTTTAAAATACAAGGAATCACGACAAACAAGATCTTCATTACACAGGGCAAATTTGTAGCAAAGCAGATGGCACATTGGGGCATATTTACAACAAAGTGGTGCATCATAGATAATTCACCAGTTTTGTGGCGTCCCCCTACCAGCACCTACCAACATCATGGTTGCGCCCTATTTATAATACGCCGCACCATGGTGCTCGTTAGCACAATAGCATCAACAATTTTGACGCTATTGTAGCGCTTTTCTACACTAGCGTCAAGAATTTTGATGCTAGTGCATTAAAGCACAGTGATGCCCATTGAATATAGTGACTTCATCTCTTAAAAGCCTGCTCTGAGCAGGAATTGAAAATGACGGAAAAATGTGCAGTGAAATTGTAAATTTCACTGCGCCATTTCTTTGGGCCTCCCTGCGCCGGAACGCCCCCTCACATACATTATGCCTTACACAGGCATAATGTGGCTCAAGGGGTCGCAAAGTGGCGCAATGCAAGCATTCCGCCACTTTGTAATTATAGCACTGCAGAAAAAAATGACGCTACTGCGGGGCTAAAGTGGCGCAAGGGGCTTGTAAATATGCCATATTGTTTTTTGTGCCTATTTAAGAGATCTGTATGTAAACTGCATGTTGCAGACACAGCCATAGAATCCTTCCTAGGTTATAGGATTTGTACCAGTGACTTTAGCAATAATAACATCCATTATTTGCATGTCTAGAAAAAATGTAGTTAATGTTGTGCTCTAAACGAGTAGTCTTTATGACCAACCACTCCTCTTTGTGCAATATCATGATAGAACAGTCCAATAAACCAATAGTCTAATGATGTTGAAAGTTCGTGTTTTTTATGTGCATTTAGCACAGTTTCACCTTAACGCAGAAGATCCTTCACTGGTCTGGATTATATGTTTAGTCACGTCTGTGCAGGTATCTCTGTTTATCTTTGTAAACCACATCACACTTCCCCTCTAATGTGTATTTCGATGTTGGCGTGAAATAAAAGAGAGTA
The DNA here is from genome assembly GCF_031143425.1 of Pleurodeles waltl. Lineage (NCBI taxonomy): Eukaryota > Metazoa > Chordata > Amphibia > Caudata > Salamandridae > Pleurodeles > Pleurodeles waltl. Next base: position 66,847,153 of record NC_090439.1, on the reverse strand, counting down.
GTGTCTCACTCTCATGTCAGGACACGTCCACATAAGCACTTCCTAGTTAGGAGGGACAATAGTGAAAGGTACCCTTCAGTGCATACTCAAGAATAAGACATCTATTACATTAGCTAACACCTCCATCCACATGGATAAAAATATAAAAATAATAATACAGCTTGTGAAGCATATTTACCAAAGTAGCGATTATCAAGCTCTTTTAAGTTCTTCTGTGTAACAAATAACACTAAACACAGGCAATGAAGTTAGGAACATACATAAGTAGTTACAAATACAATTTCCAGTTAATAAATAATAATGGAAATACTTCAATTCATCAACATCACTTAGTTCATAAGTTTCATTATTAGCAGTTGCTCTAAACCACTCTAGGCATTATCCTGTAACTACAAAAGCCTATAAATAAATAAATAGTTCATTTGAAGTAAATAGCAGGTCCTTTTGAAGTCTTTATGTACAACAGAGCTGTATTAACTTTTAGTGCAGTAATTCCTTAGCCCTGTTTGGACACCTGCGTTAGTTTCCTTAATCATTAATTTAAATAAAGGGTTTGTTAATTAAGACCTTCAAGCTCTCAGCTGTGGCTCTAATCATAAAATACTTTACCATTCGTGAACAATGCACTGAGTAGTGAAAACGTAAATTCTGCCCTTACTTTTAAGCATTGTTCTCTCACTGTTGTAAGTACATGAACAATGAATACTAAAATAACCTCTTTCTCTAATATTTCTACAACTCAAAACTTTAAAATATTGTTATAACAAACTGCCGAGTAGCAGTGCGCATATCTGGGTACAACATGACAAAGGGAAGACTTTTAAATAATCCAACAAAGCAGGCAAAGCACTAGCCAATTACCTAACTATACTCCCTCTATTAGGAACAAAACGGGAACAGCCATCATTGCATCACTTGAAATAGTTGAAGTTTTGAGAGAATTCTATGACTGCCTCTATAACACCAACCAATTCACATCAATAGCCGATTGTGGGAAATATTTGGAGAACATTCAGCTCCCAGCTCTTTCTGACCCTGATCTCAACTCTCGCTCCGAAATAAATAAAAAGATACGCTCTCTTAAACTTGGCAAAGCAACAGGGCCTGGTGGATTTTCAGCCATATTTCACAAAACATGCTAAAACGAAGTAATCCTTCGATTGGAATCCCTCTTCACTGACTTCGAGGAAACTACTAAAATCACAGGTACAACTTCTGAAGCCACGAATACCATGATTCATAAAGAAGGGAAGGACCTCTATAGGTCAAAAACTATAGACCCAATTCCATCCTAAACTTGGACTGTAAACTTTACGCAATAATTCTGGAGTCCAGACTAGAAAGAACTCTTTTATCCCTTATCCACAGATCACAAACTGGCTTCGTAAAAGGAAGACATGGCTCAGACGTTAGACTTTTCTGCCACATCACTGAAAAACCTAAATCTCTAACATCAACTACAATGGCCATGGCCTTGGATGCAGGAAAGGCCTTCCATAAGGTCTCCTGGCCTTTTCGCGCACACTGTAATTTGCAAATTTAATCTTGGAGAGACCTTCATCCATCAAACATTTGTGCTGTATGCCCAATCCTTGTCTCGTATCAGAGTTAATGGGTTCCTATCCAATAAAATAAACTTAGTGCAAGGTACTAGACAGGGGTGTCCCCCTTCTCCCCTTCTCTATCTATTAGTCATCGAACCTCTACATGTCTCCATCAGGACCAATGCACTTATAAAAGGCATACCTATTTAGAACACTCTCTACAGAGGAGCCGCCTATGCAGATGACACATACTCACAAGAGGCTGAAGCTGCCATCCCTGCAATTCTATCTGTGATTAATTCCTACGCACAGGGCCCAGCCTTCAAATGAACTAGAAGACACAAGGAAAATATTTGAGGAGATTCTCCTTAGGAAAATCAAAGGGATTTATCAGCCTGGTTGACAAAATTCGTGACTTGGTGGGGTTGTGTGGAATGAAAATAATGTTTGCCCCACAAATAAACTTTATTACTTCCATGTTTCCCACACAACTAAGAAACAACTTCTTCGAACATATAGACGCTGTAAATTCAGAATTCCTTTGGAAAGGGAAAATGGGTAAAATAGCCCTCAAGAAACTAAAACGTAATAAAGGCTCTGGAGGCCTTAACATCCCAAATGTCTTGAAATACCAACTTGCCTTCTGATAGAAATTGGGTCTCTATTTGCCAGAGGTTTGCACTCAGTCCAAGTAGGGACTACAATCTTAGTCAGGGCAAGTAGTATACACACTAAAAGGTTACCTGTGCTTACCCTCTCGTAGCTTGGCACAGAGCAGTCAGGCTAAACTAAAGAGGCAATGTATAAGTATTTGTGTGCACAAACACATGGACACAGACACACACACACACACACACACACAACACACACACACACTAACACAGTAAAAACACTACAAAAGGACTACACATAGCTAATATTTATACACAAGACCAAAATGAAAAAAATCCAACATACACAAGTCAAGTTATGAATTTTCAAAGATTAAATCAAAATGCAGAACTTAAAAAAACAATTGCTCCAACCAGAACTTCTGGTTGTGCTGGACCGGGGCAAATCCAAAAGTGCAGTCCTATCGCAGACTCCTTGACAATACCTTTATTGAGCCGATGCTTAGTGACAGTGAATTGATCCAGATGAGTGGATGCGTCGCGCTGGCAGGCGATGCGTCTTTTCCTGATCAGGCAACGTCGTTCATGCGTTGATGTCCAGAGCGATGAGTACTGGTTCCGATGCTTAGGTGCTGCTTCGGCCGAGCCAGGGCTATGTTGTAAGTCGGAGTTATTGAGTTGCACAGTTGGCAAGCGGTGTTCGCAGCTTCAGTCTACATATTTCACCATATGAATTAGTCTATACTCGGTACACAATGAAAAACCATTCTTCATGCAACTCGGTTGGTGGCTCTGAGTACCTTGGGTTCTTAGAAAACCTACAAACTCTAAAAATCACTGCAAACAGTAGGGCCAAGCGGATGTAATAGTATATTGTTTTTGTGAATCAGTGATTGGGACAAAAAGTTAAAGATGAAAACAGTGTCACAAATGGCTGTTCTTTCCTAGTCATTTTCAGTATTTATTTATTTAAACAGTTAGTTTATTTGGGAAAACCTTGAGGGTGTTCTACACACATGACCTCTTGCTGAATTTGGAATGTTGTCTACTTTTCAGAAATCTATAGCTTTTCTGGATCACCCACGGGTTTCACACTGGTTTCCACCACAAACTGGAAGTAGGTTGGAAGCACATAAAAATAGTAAAACATGGGCTTCAATTTTGAAAAATGCCAAAACTACCATCATTTAAAAAAAAAAAAAAACAGCTCTGCATGTTCCTGGAAGCTGGGAAGAAGGTGCCTTTAGCACAGCAAACTAGTTGTTGCCATTTTTATGAAAAAACAGACATTTTTATCCAGAGCACTTTTTTCCTATTTTTCCCTAAAAAGTTAACATTTAGCTATATGTTGGCTACTTTCCAGGGACATACACAAACTCTGGGTACCTTTAGAATCCCCACGATGTTGGAATAAAGGACACAAATTTAGCATGGATAGCTTATGTGGACAAAATGTTATAGAGGACTAAGCGTGAACTACCCCGAATAGCAAAAAAAAAGACTTACATTATCACAAAAATGATGTCACCATTTTATTATTTTTAAACTTTCATACTAGTGCCTGCATCCAATCAATCATTTTAAAAATCCTCTAGTCTGGTTGATTATTTTTGTGGCGCTGGATTAATTTGACATATTTTGTATTTGATTTTCAAGCCCATAATTTGACATTTTTGTTAGCTCTCGATGCACACACAGCGTGTTATTTGCTGGCTTTATTTATCTACTTTTGGAGTACAATTATTTTTACTACGCAACCCACATAAATTGTAATGGGCCAGGAACACCATAACTTGAAACAGCTTGTACTCGGCCTGCTACTAGCAATTTTCGGAGACACTGTTCTCCTTTCTTTGTTTTTAAGCTGAGTATTGTTTTGGTGGGAGTGTAGACCCATGAATGAAAAATATTTGTCCAAGTTCTCCTCTTTACTAAGACCCATAGAAAAAAGAGGAATATTCTTAAAAATCACACGCAACAGTAATGGATGGATGGTAGGTATTTCTGGATTCCCCAGAGATGTCGTTAGTAAATTACATCCAGCTACCCATTCACAGTGACAATCCTCAACTGAGTTCCAGTCAATAAAAGACTACTCTTAAAAACTTTAAGCTTCAACGACTGAACACGTTGACAACAGGGATATGAAACCAAACAAAATATCTTCACCTAAGCGTGTGAGCCAGTTTCCTCTGTCCCACAAGTTTTGCTCTCCTCAAACTCAAACCAAGTTTAAAGGGACATGACTGTTAAAAGGTCTGACAGTGGTCAATATCTGCCACTAATATAACCAGACAAAATAAAAAAAAATGAGTTTTTTAGAAATAACTTTTTAACGCAGAAGCCACCCTCCACAACTATTGCAGTTTATGAGGAATGTGTATCTGCACCAGTTGTGCAAAAGGGCATGCACATCTTGTAGCTGTTGCCATTTTCTAAACTTTCTAACCTAAGAGTTATGTAAAGCAACTTCCAGCTATATGCAAGGCTGTGCAAAGAAATATAATAAGTAAAAGAACTCATAAGCAAAAAAATATACACTTGCAGATGACGGGCTAAAGGTAACATGGAGCCAGACTGGAGCTGGTAGGCTAGAAGACAGTGTCGACAGGAGTTAAATTTATGAACAAAATTGAAGATGGAGTTTGATTTCAGATAATCCTATTAAAATACATGACAGAAGAAACTGTTGTATAATAGGTCCACTGGTGATTCAAACCTGCACGCAGACATTAAAGCCATACTGTGACAGGACAGTGATTTAAATGTAGAATTGATAAATAGTATATAACTTTTACTTACCTGATGAAAGCCAAGGTACTCAACAATTGTTGAGGATGCATAAAATATCATCCCTTCTGCGCTCACCACCAGTGCGAAACCATTGAGGGACTAAAAAAAACAAAAATGCAAACAAGTTAAAAATTAAATATTAATGCTAAATGTTAAAAGTATATATACATACATTATACACAATAGGTTTTCAGCAGTGGCACAAAAATATGCTCCTTTGTGGAAATCTAGCAGATGAACAAATACAGGAGATATTATGACAGAGGCCTAGAGTAAAAATTGCACTGAAAACAAATCAAATGTCGGTCAGCCAAGTAATTGTGGCAATTCAATATTTGTGTTCACTGTGGCGAGTCAATATTTTAGCAACTGTAAGAACAAGACCTTTGATGGGTCCTGCATTAACTTTAAGAAAAGACTAAAATCCCGCCATTGTACACTTACTACTTTCTCGCTAAGCAATAACAACCTGGAAAAGGCTTAAACATATCTATAATTTGGCAACATAATCTTCTGACCGTTTCTGCATTCAAACCCAACACCATAAAAGTATTTATTCAGAAAAGAGATACTGATTGTTCAATAGCCCAGTAGACGTGAGAGAGCGTAGCTTATATAATCTATATTAACATGAAATGTTTATGAATTAAGGTGTGATGATGCCGCATAGGAACTATAGTAATAGCAATTTTGCTTAGACGTGCGCTTGAATTGTGACCATGGTGAGTCTCCACCAATGTATACGCGAGCTAATAATGATGACCAAAATGTTTATGTTACGTTCAATTAAGCTTATACTAACATTTGCGTTATTAAACCTGTATTGAAAACCTCATAGGCCTTAAGTTAGCATGAGCTGCAGTTTAGCTGTTTGGCTCTCATATTAAATGCATTTTTCTATTTTTCTGTGTGTTGACTCATAAGGGGCCATGACTCTGTTTGTTCTTTTTCTTCAAACTTGGAAGATGAATGTAACCATGTAGATCCGTTTCCCACTGCTTCTCATCGTCTTCAAAACTAAATGTTATAAATGAATTGAAACGGTGTAGATTAATGTAATGTACAAGGTCATTCAAACCGGTGAAGACAATGGAACTGCTGACCAAAAGATGTGCAAAGAATTACCAAGGGATGAAGTCACACCGGACGTGCCACCTCTGAAGACCTCAATTATGAAGACCAATCAAAGACTTGTAAAACAATATGGGGTGAAGATTAAGATTACCTAATGTGTTATACGATAGGTTAAAAATAGTGGGGTATAGCAAATGTCCAATAGAATTTTGGGGGAATGTACTACGAAAAAGGGATAAAAACCCATGTCACTGGAAGTCAGGAGAATTAGGTGGGGAATGCTATTGATTTTATCCAGAAACTCTGTCATTCTGTTTGGTGACTTGAGATTTTATTAAAACCATCCTCACCCTTAGACTGCCCATTTACACTTTACCTCCTTATGAGGGAAGTGCCCTTTTGTCCCAGAGCTGAGTTCTGACTGATGGCGATTTGACTGATGTCCTGAAGACGAAGACTGAACCTGTGCGCTGACCTAATCTTTGGAGGGTAATTATGACAATGCATTTGTAATTTGTCGGTTTGCTTTTCCTTTCTATGTAAAAACATCTTACTTTTGACAGCGACCTTAGCAAAATGTTTTCCAGATTGGTGTTCTAAATTGTTGCGCATGAAGCACAACATGCTAATGCTAATCAGTGGTTAGGACAGGTGTTCACCTACATTGACGCAAATAGACAAATGACCAAGACTATGCTTTGTTGAACTGACGCGATATTGACTCTCTGCCAATCTTGATCTATGTTCACGCCGTGTTATGTTCTAATGCTTGTGATTCTTGCTTTAATGAAATCTTATCAAAGTTGCCATATTATGACTATGCTATTATGTTTCTTGGTTTTGAGGTTAACGCATTTGCTCTTAGATTGTAACTGATAGGGAATAAAACTCATAAAATTCTACTAAACTGGTGTGGTTATTCATGGCTGCAAGGTCATGGTAGAGTTTTGAATTGATTAATGACTTTGACTAAAGTGAAATGCATGGTTGTGATAAAAATTGATGACATTATTGATGTATTGATTGACATACTGATTAGCTATCTCGTCCTAAGGTGTCTCTCAACTGGGTCAAAAGGTTCATTGGCCTAAAACGAGTCCTAATGTGTAATAAAATAGGATAAAAGGATGCATTAACAGTTCATTAATGGTATTCAATCCCACACAGAGAACTAAACTAACTCTGCCCTCATTCATGAAACAAGATATTATAAAATGTCCTCCTCTGTTGCAATATTTCCTGCTGTCCCCTTGCAGCTAAGCCGAGGCCCTAAAACCATGCTTCTCTGTAAAATTCCTAGATGTTTGGAATAGTTTTTAAGCGATCGTTCATCACATCATAATTGACTTTTCTTACTTGAGGTGGTTTCATCAACTATTATTTTCCTAGACATATTTTGTAGATTTCTGTAAGATTAAACACAAGACAAAAATATAAGAAAATAATGAAAGACACATTATGGGCTTTATGTGTTTAGCCAACCCTTCTTTCTAGGAAAACAGGAGAGTAGCACAATTAGCAGCTTATCTCTGAGGAAAGAGGAAAAAAAGAGAGGTGGAGAGAGGCAGAGAGAGATCAAGTAAGAGACGGTAAGAGTGTGAAAGGGTAAAAGAGAGGGAAAGGGATAGAGAGAGAAAAGGGTAAAAGGGAATGAGAGCAAGAGAAAGAGAGAGAGAGAGAGAATGCCAGCCAGAAAAAAGGACAGCATAGCATGATAGATCGCCTAAAACTCCTATCTGTCGTGGAATCCAAGTATTGTGCAGTGGTTTAGCCACAGGGGCTAACAAGCCCATATAGTAGTAATCCACTGTACATTATAGTACGGTGTTATGTCAAGTCAAGTTATACCACTGTGTCTTTTAACATAAGCCTCTTTTCTTTGGATCCCCTCCCAGCCTCCACTTCTCTTCAGCCTGCCCTTATGCCCATCCACTACAAGTGTCCTACATTTCCAAAACAATCAGGAAGCATGGACTGATCTGACTCATTTAGAGGATTGCAAAGTAAACTAACTACTAGTAGTAAACGTGACTGTTTCTTATTGGAGGTTTACAATAGGGCCTACTTCAAAAGGTACATTTACACTTGTCAATATACTCACATGTAAACTTACTAATCACCATGTCTGTGTATCAATTTACTAACAGGTCCAGACTGTGAGAAAACAGGGCTGATTGCAGAGACCCCCCTAACTTTTTGCCCCCATTTGCCACTTTTTGCTGGTGTTTTCCTGACTCTGAGGGTGCCCTGGGTACTGCTAACCAGTCCCAGGGCCTGTGCTCTGTATAAAATAAGTATGCAAATGAGGCTAATTATAATTGGCGATGTCAACTGTATTAAAAACAGAAGAGATGGGTTCTCCGATGCAGATCAAGACCCTTTAATCGGCCTGCTACAATTACCTTTCCCTTGCCAGTCTCAATCCAACTGACCTCAGGAATTCAAACCACAACATTCCTCTGCAAAACATGGAACGCGGGCGCTCCTTAGTGTGAGTTGAGCACTCGTGAATGCGACGGTTCCAAGTATGACACATCCTTCTCCCTTACACATTAAAACAACAAATAAGAAAACACAAGTTAAATACAATGAACAGCTCCCTAAGCTGGGAATGAGATAACTTGGAAGCACAAGTAACAGGAAAAACAAAAAATTTGGTAAATAGTAAAATTCAATGGAGGTCACATTTAAACCCAAATGCCTAATGTAGGGCACATGTTATGAACATTCTTTTTTCTTTTTTAAACATACCACTAGCTCACTCTGAAGCACTCAAGTTAAGTTTCTTAGGAAATATTCAAACCTGTTCCCTTACATAATTGTTCAAATATACAGGCGGTTTTCTTTCTCTCACTATCCTGCCTTCCCTTCTACTACCACCCTCTCCCGTGAACACCTCATCAATCTCACATCTTCTTACATCACTACCTGGAGGCAAAAAAATATGAGGGTTATCTATAGATTCACCTACTACCTCTTCAGTCAACACGAAATCACTACACCCCTCTTCAAAATTATTAACAATATTTCTCAATTCATCTCACGTACTTCCCTTCTGGTACAAAGCTGCTTTGCGCTTATTCCACTTGATCCCATTGCTCAACACCACATATAAATTACTCACTTGTCTGACTTCAAAAGAACCACAGCACTTAAACCATCCCGTCCTACACGACCATCATTGACTTTTACCCAGTCGCCAACTTGTATACCACAAAGTTTACACACCTGCAAACTCTTCACAGAACTATCAACCTTTACTACATCATCCACCAACCAGCTTGGAACTAGTTTCGTTCTGGCCTTACGCCCTCTCATGAACTCAAAAGGTGTTTTATCTTTATCCTTAAGCTTGGTGGTGCGATGAGCCCAAACAGCTTCTTGTACTGCTACATCTATATTTTGATTACACCTCATGGCCAACTGAATAGTTCCCTTAACCATAGGATTCATCCTCTCAACAACACCATTGGCTTGAGAGTTATGTAGGGCAGTACGATTGTGTGTGATCCCATATGCCAACAAAAACTCCTTCATTTCGACAGAAGTCAACTGCGTGCCATTGTCCACAATGATAGTATGAGGACAACCTTCCCTCCTGAAAACATCTTTCAAAATAGCAATAGTTTTCCTTGTCGACACCTCTCTCATGAACACTACCTCCAACCATTTAGAATACACATCCACCAAGACCAAGGCAAATCTTCGGTTGTACCCTACATCTGGCAGAGGCCCTATAAAGTCTATACAAACTGTGTGCCATGCTTCACTAGGGTCTTCAATGTGACAACTCCGCCACCCTGCTTGACAACCTCTCCAACCTCGGCCTCAAACAGCTCATCACAACATCGACCCACTCCGCAGGACACACAAACCACCCTATTTTCTCCGCCAGCAATCACGTCTCCTTCAGCCACACCACCGAACTCCACTGGACAGACCACCACTGCATCCACTTCTCCTTCAAGAAACCCACAACGGATCCCCCACTGGAGTTGGAACAAGGTCACCGAAGTCCAACTTATCGCGACCCTCTCCCAGAACCCATCCACCGACACCACCGACACTGATGTAGCTGCCTGCAACTTCAGCCAATGGGTCAACTCCTGTGCCAGTATTCTCGCCCCAATCAAGCATCCCTCCAACAGACGCAACAACAGAAAGGCCTTCTGGTTTACCGCCGACCTCCACGAATCTAAGCAAAGCTGCTGAAGACTCGAAATAAAATGGAGCCAAGATCAGACTCTGGACAACCTCACAGCCTTCCAAAACGCCATCTGCAGGCACCACCAACTCATCTGAGCCACCAAAAGAACCGCCTTCAAAGACCGAATCAACAACAACGCACAGAGCCACAAGGAGCTCTTCAACGTTTTGAAGGAACTCTCCAACCCCAGCTCCAACGCCATCCCGCCATCCCGCCATCCCAAGACCTCTGCGGCTCCCTAGCCTCCTACTTCCACTGCAAGAATGCAGACATCCATGACAGCTTCAGCACCCAGACCCCCCCCGGCAACCACCAACACCACAGATTCACCTCCAACCAACCTCCTGCTCTCCTGGACCCCTGTCAACGACTACAACACAATCGAAATCATGAACACCATCCACTTCGGCTCTCCATCTGACCCCTGCCCTCACCACATCCTCAACAAAGCAAGCTCTGTCATCCACCCCAACTACATAAGATCATCAACAGCTCCTTCGAGTCCGCCACCTTCCCGGAGAGCTGGAAACATGCCGAGATCAACGCCCTCCTCAAAAAACCCAAGGTGGACACAAAGGACCTCAAGAACTTCTGGACTATCTCCCTGCTCCTCTTCCCGGCAAAAGTAATCGAGAAGGCTGTCAACAGACAACTAACCCCCTTCCTCGAGGAGAACCCCACCCTGGACCCTTCCCAATATGGATACCGCAGCAACCACAGCATCAAAACCACCCTCATCGCCGCCATCGACAACATCAGAACCATACTGGACAACGACAAAACCGATGCCCTCATCCTCCTGCCGTCTGCCACCACACCCTGCGCTCACGCCTCAGCAATGCTGGAATCCGCAACAGAGCCCTGGACTGGGTCACATCCTTTCCCACCGGCAGAACCCAGAGAGTCCGCCTCCTCCCATTCCGCTCAGACGACACCGAAATCATCTGCGGCGTACCCCAGGGTTCATCCCTCATCCCGAACCTCTTCAATGTCTACGTGGCCCCGCTCGCTAACATCGCCTGATCCCACAACCTCAACATCATCTCAGAGGCCGACGACAACCAGCTGATCCTCTCCCTCACCAAGGACTTCGCCAAGACCTACTTCCATGAAGAAATGAAGGCCATCACCGAATGGATGAAGATCAGCTGCATCAAACTCAATTCCGACAAGAAGGAAGTCCTCATCTTCGGCTCCATCCCTCCGCATGGGATGACTCCTGGTGGCCTGCCACTCTCGGAGCCGCTCCGACTCCCACCGACCACGCACGTAACCTAGGATTCATCTTGGACTCCTCATTATACATGACCCAGCAAGTCATCGCCATCGCCTCCTCCTGCTTCAACACCCTCTGCATGCTCCGAAAGATCTACAAATGGATATCCACCGAAACCAGAAGAACAGCTATCCAAGCCCTTGTAGGCAGCAAACTGGAGTACGGCAATGCCCACTACGCAGGAACCACAGCCAAACTACAGAAGAGGCTGCACCGCATCCAGAACACCTCCGCACGCCTCATCCTGGACATCCCCTGCCACTGCCACATCACAGACCACCTGAGAAACCTGCACTGGCTCCCAGTCAACAAGAGAATCACATTCAAACTCCTCACCCATGCTCAGAAAGCACTGCACAACACCGGACCAGAATACCTCAACAGACGGCTCTCCTTCTACACCCTGACCCAACATCTCCGCTCCTCCCACCTCGCCCTTGCAACCGTCCCATGCGTCCGCAGAACTACAGCCGTACTCTCGCACCTCGCTGCCAAAACGTGGAACACTCTTCCCACCCACCTGCGCCAGACCAAAGACCTCCTTACCTTCAGGAAACTTCTCAAGACCTGGCTGTTCAAGCAGTAGAAGCACCTCACCCCCTCTTTTGGCCCCCCCCTCGGCACCTTGAGACCCTCATGGGTGAATAATGCGCTTTGCAAATTCCTGATTGATTGATTGATTGATTGATCTGGGACTTCGTCCCAAGTTTCAGTGTTTTTTCCCTCTCCTTACAGTGAATACACTCCTCTACCCACTGAGCAATTTGCACATCAATACCAGGCCACTAAAAGTTTTCTTTAACTCTCCTTTGAGTCAACGTCTGGCCTAAATGTCCTTCGTGCACCAACTGTATGATTCTCTCCCTTAAATTCTCCAGTGGTACAAACCTGTTGCCTCTCATCACCACACCTCCGTCACTTACCGACAACTCATCCAAATTTTTTACATAAGGTCTTACAGATACAGCAACTGCACTCTCTCTCCTTCCACCCTTGACAATCATCCTGCTCACACTCTGTAATACAGAATCTCCTGCCATTTCTCGCACCCACTCCGTTTTAGAAAAACACCTAACCCATGTTGCACTATACTCTCCATCCATGCCACTGCCCGTTCTTCCCCTTTGTTCAAAACTGTCTCTCCATCGACAACCTTCCAATCCACAGCAAGATGTTAAAGTGCATCAGCTTGAACATTTTGCACCCTTAAATGTATTCAATATGATACAAGAAATCCTGTAAGCGAGCAGCCAACTTAGCCAATCTTGAGGACTCCTTACCCGCTCCTTCTGCAGATAATACCTTTAACAAAGGCTTGTGATCCGTTCTCAACTTGAAACTTATGCCCCACAAAAATGTTCTAAAGTACTCTGCTGACCACGCTGCCGCCAATGCTTCTCGCTCGATCACCGAGTAGTTCCTTTCACTTTCAGTCAGCGAGCACGAGGCAAAAGCCACCATCCTTTCAACTCCCTTGTGCAGCTGTGATGACACAGCACCTACACCAGACGCACTGGTGTCTACAGTGACAATGGTAGGAAATGAGGTATTAAAAGGTATTAACATTTTTTGCAGCACACACATCACGCGTTATATTATCAAAACACACCTGCTGAACCTCCAACGACTCAAATATACGTCCTTTACGCAGTAAAACCTTCAGCTCCTCTGTTTTGGCTGCAAAGTTTTCAACTAATTTTGAATAGTACTCTATAAGTCCCATGAAAGATATTAGTTCATCCTTGTTTTTTGGACATGGAGACAGTTTCATGGCTTCCAAAAGATATCTCTTTAGTTTGATTCGGTCACCAGAAATTGTGTTGCCCAAGTATTCAATCTCTTTACTCACAAAAACACATTTCTCTTTATACAGTGTAAGACCCACTTCCAGTAGTTTCCTAAGCACCTTTCTCAAAATCTGATTGTGTTCTACAACAGTCGGTGCAAACACCAAAATATCATCTTGGAAGAATATTACATTATTAAAACCCTCAAAAACTTGTGACATCATGCGCTGGAAAGCACTTGCAGTAGACGAGAGGCCAAATGGCATTCTAATGAAGCGGAATGTGCCATCCATGGTGATGAATGCTGTAACATATTGTGAACTGTGATGCAAACAGATCTGATGGTACGCACACTTCAGGTCCAACTTTGAAAAGTACTTGCCTCCATTGAGTAACATGAAAAGTTAATTGATGTTAGGCAGGGGAAAAGTATCTGTTACAATGCTCTGATTAGCACAGCGAAGATCCACACAAAAACTTAATTAGCCATTAGACTTCTTTGTAATAACCACGGGTGAAACCTAATCAGAAGCCTCCACGGGTTCGATTACACCATCCCTTTTCATATCTTTCAACATGCTACTGATTTCCTCTCAGACTACAATAGGTACTTTACTAACTTTGTGTTTCACAGCAACAGCGCCTGGCTTCATGCAAATCTTGTGCACATACCCTTTCAACTCAGCAATCTCTTCTCTAAACACTTCTTTCACTTCCTCAAGAATTTCATTCACACCACTATCTTCAACAATCAGAATTTGTTCAGGACCCCTTGGGTTCACAATTAAATTGAGGTCGTATTGGTGCATCCACACCAAGATTGGTGGCCCACTTTCAGCCACACTGACTTTGCCATGAGTTTCCCTCGTTTTGAATCGTATAGAAGTTGTAAAAACAAAACAAAATGTCAATCTCCTCTCCATGATATCCACCAGGACAAATGTCCTTTGCCTCCAAATCAACCTGTGGCTAGTTCTTGAGGAACACATCTTTAGCAACGATGGTATACTTTGAACCCATGCCCACCATTAGTTCGACATCTATGTTCCCTATGTTGAACCAAGCTTTGGGCCTGCTTTTCCTTTTATCGTTGTCTGTTTTACTTCCATCACTTAAGCTAAGAATGCAGTCATGAGGTTCACCTCTATCCTCACACGCCGCCACAGCCTTTGACTTAGGCCACTCACTACACATACGTGCAAAGTGCCCCTTGCGTCCACACCTCCTGCACTCTCTATTTATAGCATAACACACCTTGGACTCACTGTTATGTAAATTGCTCCCACATCTGTTACACTTCTTATTATTTAACTTATTGTAAACAAATGTTTGTGTTTTCTGTGAACTCTGTGTATTCTTTCCAACAGCACCCACACTACCACAACTACTCTCAATTCATCCTACTACTTCCGTCACGTGTTTTGCTCCAATGCCGCTATATTTCCCCATTTCTCTCATGAATAATTCTGATTCATCCACTACTTTAGCCATATCAATCACATCCTTTAAATTGGGATTTTTTGCAGCCCACAATCTTTCTTGGATCTTCCTACTCTTGCCATCAACTGATCTCTAATAATCTCCTCACACATCCCACCAAAATGGCATTTCACTGACAGCTCTCTCAGGCTTGATACAAGCTTGTCAATAGACTCACCAACTCTCTGTGGATGAGTATAAAACTTATACCTCGCCATCACTACATTAGTTTCCTTTGCAAACCTATTGCTTAATCTCATTCTGGCTTCCCTGTATTCATCATCAATTCGAGCTCCATTGTCTGTAGCTAAAGGCATGCATTTAAATAATCTCTGCGCCTCTGACCCTAAGCAATTCAATAAAATAGCTTTTTTTGCGTGCAGAACTGAAATCCTCACTGTCTAAAACCAAAAGATAATTATCGAAAATATCTATCCAGTCTTCCCACTGAATCACCGATACCCCTTGGTGAGGGAAAAAGAGTGGTGGTGCAGCAATTGATATGTGTTCCATGATGTACTGACAAACAATTACAATAAGGTACAGTGTAACCAATAAACACAATGTACTGTCTTGGTGTGTGCGTCAATGCGCTTTGAAACAGAATGCTGGTGTGTGCATCACCGTGCTTTTAGAGGTAAGTTTAACCGTGAGTATATGGTGGGCACATCACTATGCTCTGCAATCTTGAGCGTTTGGTGTGCACGTCACTGCGCTTAAAAAATTGAATAGAAAACTGAGCACGATGCAAAGCTTGAAGCATCTATCTGCAAGTAAGCACTGCCTCTTTAAGGACTGATTTCTGGTGTGGCTGAAATACATCTGTAAGCAAGCACAGCCCCTTTACGACGTGAGTCTCCTCCTCCTGTGATCCTATCACGGAAAGCCATAGCTGGACTGCCCCTTTAAGGAGTGGTTCTTGATGCGGCTGAAATGTATCTGCAGGCAAGCGCTGCCCCTTTAAGACGTGAGTCTCCTCTGGTGATGCTATCTCATAAAGCCAGCGTGCTGCCGTGTTTGGAATACGCTGTCAATGGCGCACGTAAACCTTCACAAGACCCTCGAATGGCTATAAATTCAAATTCAGCCCTCCAGATCTGGTAGGACTATGAGGGTCATCACAACCCTGGCGGTTGTTTTGGCGGATTTCACCAAGAGCAGGCTGGTGGTGAAATCCTTGGTATTACGACTGCAGCGGAAGTGCCGCGGTCGCACCGCCGGGACCGGCGTTTTCCCGCCGGGACTGGCGTTTTCCCCGCCAATTTAGTCCCGGCAGGAGTAATCCTTCAGGGCAGCGCTGCTTGCAGCGCTGCCCAGGGGATTACGAGTCCCCCTCCCGCTAGCCTTTTCATGGCAGTTTGCACCGCCATGAAAAGGCTGGCGGAAAGGGGAGTTGCGGGCCCCCTGCCACGGCACGTGCAGCTTTTCACTGTCTGCTATACAGACAGTGAAAAACGCGATGGGTGCAACTGCACCCGTTGCACGCCGCAACACCGCCGGCTCCATTTGGAGCCAGCTCCTGTGTTGCGGCCAAGATCCCCGCTGGGCCGGCGGGCGGAAACCAGGTTTCCGCCTGCCGGCCCACCGGGGATCTCATAATGGCCGTGGCGTGAGTGTGGCTGCATTGGCGGCCGTCCGGCGGTCAGACCTTGGCGGAAGGTCGTAATGACCCCCTATATATCTCACGGCACCCACAGTACCTTGAATACACTCGACACTTGAATACTCGTAAATGCACGAAGATTTCAGCTCTCAGGCTTTGAATTCTTGAAGCGTCATATACACTCCTGGTCACCTAGCAGGCCAGCGATTAAACTGGTATTCTCGTCGCCAAAAAATGTAGTAAATACAGAAGAAACTGGTTCTCCGATGCGGATCGAGATCCTTTAATCGGCCTGCTACAATGACCTTTCCCTTGCCAGTCTCAATCCAACTGGCCTCAGGAATTCAAACTACCACATTCCTCCGCATAACTTGGAACGTGGGCACTCAGTGTGAGGCGAGCGCTCGTGAATATGAAGGTTCTAAATATGACATCAAACTACTTATAAGTCCCTAATATATGGTAGGGCCTGTAGGTTTAGGGACCCCAGCATAGGTAGTGCACCCATCAGTGCACTGCTGAGGTGCCCAGGGTCATTTTAAAAGCAGGCCTGACTTGCTGGCTGTTTTTAAATTAAAGTTATAGGCAAATTTGACTTTGGAATTAAAAGTACTTCCAAAGTCTTAAACTACCTTATTTTTACATTTAGGTCACCCCAAAGGTGTGCCCTATGTGCCCCTAGGGTTCGGTGAGATGTAGCTATAAGCAGGGACCTTATACAAATTGTTTTATAAGCCCTGGTGAGATAAAATAGCCAAATTCGTTTTTCCCTCACTGTAGTGAATGGCCTCCATAGGCTAAAATGGGAAGACTTTATTTTAATTAACAAAGTCCCCTTAAGTGTCAGATATCTCACGTTTGGTATCAAATTAATTGTTATAATAAATCCCACAACTTACAATTGTTGGATTTAATTTTAACTAGTTAAGGTAAAGAGTTTGAAACTCTACCTAAAAAATTGCCAACTACAGCTCTGTAGTGCCCTTCTCTGATTGGCCAGCCTCTGGCAGCCAGGCCAGGCTTCCTTGATGAAGTGTGAAGTGGCCTGGGCAGAACACAAAGGATGTGCCTTGGGGAGGAGAACTACCTCAGCAGATCGGGAAGCGAGAGGGGAGGGCTGCCAAACTGGTCTTTAAAGGACATTTGGAGCAACCCAGCACCTCCCTCACATTGTGCAACCCCAGACAATTAGGTGCCCCCTTGATTAGATTAGGAGAGGGCGGGAGAGGGGTGTGTTTAGGATTTTGAGCGACACCAGTGGGTGGGCTCAGCCAGATGTAACCTCCAAAAATCAGTTTTAGCCATGATAGATTTTTAAAGAATGTTGCTCTCTGGGATTGATTTTTGCCACACTTCCCAGGAAGTGGTCATCACATGGGGAAGGACCCTGCATCTGATTGGAGAACCAGGACTCCCCTGTTTTTCACCCAGGAGCAAGGATAAATATGGCAGAGCTGCACCCACACCTCAGATCCCTATCAGATCACTACAAGGAAGAACATCAGAAGAAGGACTGCCCCGCTGGATCCTTGACCTGCACCTGGGCACTGCACTCTGAAGGACTGCACCAGCTGCACACTTGGGCTTCACCTCTATAAGGACTTTGCCTGTCTTCTACTACTTCAAGAAGGGTCTCCATGTTTGCTACAGGTACAAAGGAGCTGCCCAGAGTCCCCTGCATCAAGTCCTGCAAGCAGAGCTCAGCTGACCAGCGTCTAGTGGTCATTTGAGGATTCTGACAAAGTGCATTCTGGGAATTGTAGTCCCAAATCCTAAGGAGCAACTCAGAGCCTTTGGAACCTTGGATCAAGTTATGGACACTTCAAGGACCGAAAAAGGACCTCTGGAAGAAGATCCAGAAATTTGGAAATGTTTGGAGCAACTCCATAACTTGAATAGGTGCATTGTGGGAGTTGTAGTCCCAGACCCCAAGAGGTAACCCAGAGCCTCTGAACCCTTGACTGGTGCTGTGGACCACTTTCCTGAATCAAGAAACACTTCTGAAAGTAAGTGTGACAGTGTTACCTGATGGGTGGCCTGAACTCTGGACTTTGTTCCTTTCCAGTGTGACGTTTTTAAACCCTTTTAGCGCTAGTTGCTTCTATGAGCTAGAAAACATTAATTATTTTTAAATTCATATCTCCGGTTCCCCTTATCTGATTTTAATTGTTTTGGTGTAATTTTAAAGATAAAAATATAATCTATTTTTATAAATTGGTGTTAGATTTTTATTGTGTTTTGTGTTTTACTCATTTATTGTTTTGTGATTTTTAAATGCTCTACACACTAGTCTCCTAATTTAAACCTTGTCGCTCGTTGCCAAGCTACCAAGGGTTGAGCTGGGTTTAATTTATTGAGACCTAAATGAACCTAAATGGAGGTTAGTGGCCTATTGCTAAGTTTAGGTACTTACCTGCCTTTACCAATAATCCACTTTTGAAGAAAGACATATGTCTCCACTCCCTCAAAATAGGGGATGAGTCTGCAAGAACAGGACTTAACAAGTGTAAAGTTACTACTAGTAGCTTTTCACGGGGAGGCGGAGGTCTCCCTCACCAGGGTAGAGATTTCCATAAAGTAAAATACAAGGGAACAATAATAAAGAGCAATAATTATTACAAAAAAAATAAATCTTATTTGTTAATTTAATTTCCAAGAATTATAATTTTTGATTAAAAGTTTAATGTTTATTTAATGTTTAAATTTTTTTACCTAATTTTAAGTAAAATAACTTGAAATAGAAAATAAAATTTAACATGTTAAATATATATTTAGCTATTGTAAGTATATTATTATGAATATATATGTGTCTGTGTATTAATTAAAATTTGAAATAAATGATTGTATTAAACATTGTTAGTGTTCTTTTAAGTACATGCCTCCATTGTTTTCTATGGGAGTGTGTTAGTGTGCTGCAGCATCTGAGTGGCCATGTGTGGTGTTGGACTTACTCTAAGGATGGGCTGGAGTACAATTATGACTGTTTTGAGTCTTTTTGGGCTGCATCAACTTTAGAAGTGCAGTTTGTGAGTAGCAATGCGCTTACACTTTTGTGGGTGGTTATTTATATTTGCATGCCCTTTCCTAAAACTCTCCTTATCCCTCCCTAAGCCTCTCCCATTTATGAGTAATTATTCTTCATTTCCCAGCCACACCACAAGGTTACTTCCACATTTACTACTAATTCATATTCCCACATGTACAGAGATCTCAGCAACTGAGGCTGACAACTCTCATAGGAATGATAAGAGAAGCAGAGGTGGAGATCGCAGCACATAGGTTTGTGAATTACTTGAGATGTACTATTGCAATACTAATAAATGTACTATAAACTGCAGTTTAAAAAAAAAAAAAGTCCCAATATGTATTTTTTTACTGGAGTGCTGAGGTCTTAGGCTTTTTCATCAGCTTTTTGTGACAGTTACCACAGAGATTTTAAAGAGACCCCTTGTTAATGTGGAAGCTTTGAATCCTGTGAAATCAGAGAGGCATTGTCTCAATTAGAATTTGCGGATGCTAGACATCTGACAAAAAGCAGAAGATGTTCCATGAATCAATACACCCCAAATAAGGTGAACTGGACATCTGCTGCTTCTTGGCAGATGTCCCATGTTCGCCAAACTCTAAATTCGCTCCAAAGATTCCATTTTAAAAGAAGAAAGCGTTCTGTACTCCCTATTTCACACCTTAAGATGATGGCAGGCGTACTAAGTGCAATACCCAAAGAACGTGCAGCCTAAATTACAAACATTACATGTCCTAGAGGCAATCTAGGCCTAGCTCAATCTACTTATTCGGACAACATATAGAAAACACTTTTTTCCTGCTGCTGGATTACAAGGTTAGTACTATGTAGATTGTATTTCATTATTGTTTTTTTTAAGTTTGAATGAATTGTATTGAAATAGAAAGGTTGTGATTTGTTCTGTGTATTTCAGTACTGTAGGGTTTTCTTTTGCAGGCATGAGTAACTACCAACTGTCTGAAGCTCCTTTCGACTTTTTCTTTGAATTAATTTGGTCTGCCTCTTTCAACACATGGTCCTCCTCCACAGGCTGGCGGGTTGACATGCTCCCTTCATTACCTTTCATCCCTCTCCCATTCTCGCTGTGGCAGGGTAAGGGACCTGGAGTGCTCTGTGGGGGACCAAAGTTAGAATGGTTTGCACAAACACCTTTAGAGATCTGTAAACTGGGCACCTGCACTGTGTGGATGATGGGGCCAATCTAGCACTGGTGTTATAAAGCCAGCAGGTTGATTGAGGCTGCTGCCAGCAGAAAGTCCAGCCAACATCCTAAGAAGCTGTTCTGACGCCCATGCAACCCTTTAGAGATTCCAGATCAGAGAGGGTGCACATAGTGTGATGCAACATGATTGTTTAAGGCGTGGCTACATTAATCAGACCAGAGAATAGCATCTTCTAGTGCCAGGCTTGATGTGATGGAAGATAGTCAGTTACTGCATGTATAGTCTATTGGCATGACAGGGGTGAGGGGCAGGAGAGTATAAAGTCTGTCTCTCATGACTGATTCCTATCACTCATTCCTGATTATTCTCCATTGTCCCAAATTAAATGAAAACAATTAAAATAGGGCAGACTATTAAGACTCTGGGCTGACTCAGGATCTCAGTGGTCTACCGAGGCTGAGAATATGTTCAAGAGCAGAAGTCTCCTATTGGCTTTCAAGGAGATTTATCTGAAGGTATTGTTTTCTCACTACAGTGGTCTGTGTTTAGGGTTGTGATAAAAGTAATGCTCCCTATCAACAAGGAGTTCTGGAAAATGTCATGCTCCAGGCCTTAGAAAAAAACCTAGGATGAAGAGGGTCCCACTAGGAGTCCCACTCCATACTTGTTGTATAGCAGGAGGTAACACCTGAGTGCTGGAAAAGAGGGAAAGTACAAGCAAATGAAATTGAAATGTATTGGCATTGCCACTGATATAAGAACTTCAACCTATAATGCTAGAAAAGATTCTCAGCAGAATTTATTGATTAGGTGCTTCATCAAGTCTGCAATAAAGGGAGCAACAGAGGTAATAGGCATCAAGGTTGATTACTCAGTCAAACTGTCCATGATATGAACATTCTACTATATTCTATATTCTACTTGAGTGGTTTCAGATCTACATTCAAGTAATCTGTCACTCCACATTCCTTTCAAGAACACTATCACCCTAGCTTGTGACAATACGACTAGGACACTGCATATCTTGCACCTTAAGTTGGAAAAAGATTGAACAAAATGTAAAAGAAAAGATTGGGAAAATAGGAAAATCGGAAGGAGATGTAGCAAATCTGGTTCTAAGCCAATTATGGCTCAGGCAGCAGAAAGTGTTTTTTTACAACGTTAGTTTTTCACTGAAGTTATCGAAAATCAGATTTCTCAAGTAAATCAGCTTGTGAAAACTGTACAGCAATGTCTTTTATTAATTTTGCTAGTATTTTCCTAAGCAGCGATTCAAACAATAATTATCACTATACCTTGACCTTTTTGGGAGAATGCAGTCCCAACCTGTACTGATAAAACAGCTTTTGAGGCCACTGTCACTGTAGGGTACACATTTCAAATATATAGTGTTCCCTTTTTTATATATTAGACACTCTGCCTTCTAGGCATACCAGGCACTTTTTTTAGGGTGACAATGTTTAAAAGAAGGGGTCCTCACATGGAAAGGCACTAGACCTTTCCATGTCTCACTACAGCGCTTTTAAACTGAAACCCACCAAGAATACAGTGGTGCACCTGGCAGCCATCATTTTATGCTGTATATTATGTGGAGAAAATATACACTGCAGCCCACATATGACTTTTTACTTCTATTCCAACAGTGTAATTTTCAGCACCATCTACAATGGCCTTACAGGAAAGTTAAACAGACTAGTTGGGTGAAACCAAAATTTAACAGAACAATTGTAGGGCCAAGCAATGTGCATGGTAGCAATGCCACAGGGTCCTCACACAAGCAAAAACAGACTCCAGAGAAAGGTGAGAGAATCTAGGTTGACCATGTAGAAAATGCAGATTTCCTGTACTCAAACCCAAAAGTATTTAAGTAAACAATATTTCCATTGAGGTAGACAGTCATTCCTTCTAATACTTCAACCTAAGTTAAGAACACATCATCCATACACTTCAAATTAATAGGTGGTCCCCCACACGAGATCAAAGAAAAAGTGGTTGCATTAGGATACTTAACACTTAATTAAGTAAATCACAAACTGAATGTAAGGTAGAGTATAAATATGTAAACAATATCAATGTAAGGTAGAACAAACAAACTTGACAACAAGCCTAAGACAATTGTATAACAAGCTAAATACTGTAAATCATCAATGTTGTCATTTGGCTTTTGTAAAATAACATTTCATGAAAATGTGCTTCTTCCAGAACATAACACTCTCTTATGAATTGTAATCATTTATACAAAACAAGCTAAAATAATAAAATGGTTCACTATTGTCTCATTTCTAGGGCAATTCTTTCATAAGCAGTAACCCAGTTTCAGAAGCAATGAGCTCCTGTATATGTATATGTTAATTGAAATTAAAGCACATTCCTAGTGTTAAAAATTGCAAACACACCCTTTTAGAACAAGATAAAAGAGTTTACAGTGTGTGCTAGACAGCCATGGGACACACTTACCTGCAACTTGAATGGATTCAGAATATGATTTTTATCCTTCAACCACCTGCTGCATGAAATAAAATCCTGTCTGTAACAGCACAGAAATAAAAATTGAACACTGCTAGACACCCAATCTCAAGTTCGTTTGCTACTGATATTCGTCATATTGTGCTTCTTGTCAGCAATTTAGAGTGTTACAATGTACTGCTTAAGTGACACGATGCGTTTGACCCCACTCATATGCAAGGCAGCAGTACCATGTGAAGGCTGGGCAGCAGGATGTGATATCATCAAGCTGTCTTCTAGGTTAAGTGGAACGCAAAGTACTCCATGATCAGAGAGTACTCCATGAACCACAACTCTATTAAGAAAGATTACAGAAGACCAGAGACAGGTGGTACATTTAAGAGGACAACCAAGTCACCTCTGTCATCATGTGGTTTGGAAACGTAGAGTTATTCATGAAATGCTCTTCCACACTGTCCAGAGGATGGCTTCGGACAGTGATCAAACCACAGGTCGCTGCCCCTGGCCTTTCTAGAATAGTGATACTACAATTAGAACAGCACAACCACCCTAGAGGCTCTGCTGGGGAAGAAATGCAAGCCAGTAAGCAACAAGACAAAGATTGGAATGCCAGGCGTTTTTTGATTGATGAGGGTGATAAAAACACTAAAGACACCGTCAACAAGGATACCTCCAATGAGTCAGATGATGATTTTGAGTATTCCCAAACCTGAAAGAGTTAAGGTGAAGTTCCCCAACTAGGAACAGTGGCTGGAAGCAGATAACGAACAAAAGTTCTCCCTGGATGATCTAGGGTAACCTGCATGATCCGAATGGGTCCTCACTTCACGAATGACATCTTATATGCAGGCATGCCTGCATAAAGTATAATAAGCAAAAGCACTTAATAAGCAGCGGAAAACAGTTGAGCAGAATGTCCACAATAACAATCAAGCAATCAAGCCAGTAATCGTCCTAAAAATGGTACCTTTTATTGGAATTTTTACGATTACCCTACAAGAAGCATAGATAGTTCCTCATGGGCTTGCAAAATAAGCTGACAGCTATGACATCTTCTCTTTAATAAAATCCCAGAGATGGCTGAAGCAAACTAGTCCAGATGGTCTCAAGGGGTCCTCTACTTGCTTGGCAACACCAACTGCACCATCTCCAAGTAATTCCTGCTGAAGGATGATCCCAAATTGAGAGAGCTTGTTTAATCGGAAGTAGGTCCAATAGCTTCAGGCTAGTTACTTGGTGACTACCACATTAAGGAATTAGAGAAATATGGTCACACCAGATCAAGTGCAGGTCTTGCAGTGGAAGGTGTTTTCAGCAAAGATAGTTAAATAATGTAACTACTGCTACCTCATTTTCCACATTTACAGATCACTCACAACTGGGAATGAAAATCAAGTTTGCCCATTGTCAAGTGAGTCGGCCGGGGCAAGAGTGGGCTAGAGTCCCAAATATGTTTTTGTAAATAGGTGTGCCATACTATGACTTGTTCTTGAATTTTAAGGTGTTAAGTTACTGTCAGAAACGCAAAAACTCTTAAAAAATCAGGCTCTTTGTTCTAGATTTCCATGAATACTGACATGTGTAAAATTAACACAAGCAAATTTTTCAATATGTGGATCCTTAGGATGTTTAAATCTGAAATATGGGTGCATTTACACCACTGTTATGGATGCGCTCTTCCCTCCCCATTTGTGCTGTAGAACCACCATCACTTCTGCCTGCAGGAGGTATGTGAATATCTAAAACCTAAGTTAAATTCACCCAGAAACACTCCTGAAACACTTCGAAAACTACATTTATATTACACCACACTGATAGAATTTCTGCATCTTGGTGAAATATAAAGGTACGGAGCAGCATAGATTTTGCTGCAACCCCTTACATCACAATCATGATTTATATGTATTCATAACTTGACAAAATAAAGTGTGCTTAACATTTGAATAATGTTAAGTGGTGCACTCAACATCAATATTGAAGTGCGTTCATAGCAGTGTTAGAAACAAAATATACTGCATGCCTTAACCTTATTAAATGAAAACTGATGATTGAATTGAACTTCATAACCATTCTCATGTTATTTGATTGTATTTGCATTAGAAACAATAGCAATTTATGTAAGGTGTGCACTAACGTTTGAAGTTTAATGTTGAAAATGCAGTTCCTAGTCACCTTTAAACTCATGTATGTATAATTCATGCATTTATTTTACCTGTAACGTGAAATCCTAATTGAATCTATGTAATTGATATCTATATAAATGTAGACATTAATATGTGCACGATATAACCTGAAATTAAATGTGCATTAACAAATAATGTTCTAAGTTGACTTAACTAGGCCTGAATATCTTTAACATGAGAAACTGTTCTTTATTTTCTGCTAACATGTCATTTCATTGCAGGTGCAGTCACCTAAAATGTTAGTTTGGAAATGGATGTGCTATAGTTTTACTAATAGAGAGTTTGAGAGAAAAACCTTGGAAGGAGAATACAAAGAGACCAAGTGTGAGATGACTGTCCCGTATTCATACATGTTGCAAACAGAGTTCTCAGGACTGGTATGAGAAAAGGAGCTAATTCTACAAGTTACACCGTTGGGCAGGAGAATAGCATGGAGCTCATGATGGTGTGAATTGGAGGTGTTACCTAATTGGATTTTGTGATATCAAATAGGGCTTTCACTTATTGATTATAGGACACTTTTCCCCTGGACTTTGAGAGGTACAGACCTGAGTGTGGCTTAGGATTATATTTAGAGAGGAATACATTAACCACTTCGCTGCCAGGCCTTTTCCCCCTCCTGTGCCAGGCCTTTTTTTGCCTATTTGGGGCAGTTCGCGCTTAGGCCCGCATAACTTTTTGTCCACATAAGCTAACCAAGCCAAATTTGTGTCCTTTTTTTCCAACATCCTAGGGATTCTGGAGGTACCCAGACTTTGTGGGTTCCCCTGAAAGAGGCCAAGAAATTGGCCAAAATACAGGGAAAATTTTGTTTTTTTCAAAACAATTGGAAAAAGTGGCTGCAGAAGAAGGCTTGTGGTTTTTCCCCTGAAAATGGCATCAACAAAGGGTTTGCGGTGCTAAACTCAGCAGCTTCCCAGCTTTCAGGAACAGGCAGACTTGAATCAGAAAACCCAATTTTTCAACACAATTTTGGCATTTTTCTGGGACATACCCCATTTTTGCAATTTTTTGTGCTTTCAGCCTCCTTCCAGTCAGTGACAGAAATGGGCATGAAACCAATGCTGGATCCCAGAAACCTAAACATTTCTGAAACCTAGACAAAATTCTGAATTCAGCAAGGGGTCATTTGTGTAGATCCTACAAGGGTTTCCTACAGAAAATAACAACTGAAAAAGAAAAATATTGAAATTTAGGTGAAAAAAACATAAATGTTTCTCTACGTTTTACTCTGTAACTTTTCCCTGCAATGTCAGATTATCGAAAGCAATATACCGTTACGTCTGCTGGACTCCTCTGGTTGCGGGGATATATAGGGCTTGTAGGTTCATCAAGAACCCGAGGAACCCAGAGCCAATAAATGAGCTGCACCCTGACGTGCGTTTTCATTCTATACCGGGTATACAGCAATTCATTTGCTGAAATATAAAGAGTAAAAAATTGCTATCAAGAAAACCTTTGTATTTCCAAAAAGGGCACAAGATAAGGTGTTGAGGAGCAGTGGTTATTTGCACATCTCTGAATTCCGGGGTGACCATACTAGCATGTGAATTACAGGGCTTTTCTCAAATAGATGTCTTTTTTACACACTCTCCTATATTTGGAAGGAAAAAATGTAGAGAAAGACAAGGGGCAATAACACTTGTTTTGCTAATCTATGTTCCCCCAAGTCTCCCGATAAAAATGATACCTCACTTGTGTGGGTAGGCCTAGCGCCCGCGACAGGAAACGCCCCAAAGCGCAACGTGGACACATCCAAATTTTTGGAAGACAACAGAGGTGTTTTTTGCGAAGTGCCTACCTGTAGATTTTGGCCTCTAGCTCAGCCGGCACCTAGGGAAACCTACCAAACCTGTGCATTTCTGAAAACTAGAGACCTAGGGGAATCCAAGGAGGGGTGACTTGCGGGGCTCGGACCAGGTTCTGTTACCCAGAATCCTTTGCAAACCTCAAAATTTGGCTAAAAAAACACATGTTCCTCACATTTCTGTGGCAGAAAGATCTGGAATCTGAGAGGAGCCACAAATTTCCTTTCACCCAGCGTTCCCCCAAGTCTCCCGATAAAAATGATACCTCACTTGTGTGGGTAGGCCTAGCGCCCGCAACAGGAAACGCCCCAAAGCGCAACGTGGACACATCCAAATTTTTGGAAGACAACAGAGGTGATTTTTGCGAAGTGCCTACCTGTAGATTTTGGCCTCTAGCTCAGCCGGCACCTAGGGAAACCTACCAAACCTGTGCATTTCTGAAAACTAGAGACCTAGGGGAATCCAAGGAGGGGTGACTTGCGGGGCTCGGACCAGGTTCTGTTACCCAGAATCCTTTGCAAACCTCAAAATTTGGCTAAAAAAACACATGTTCCTCACATTTCTGTGTCTGAAAGTTCTGGAATCTGAGAGGAGCCACAAATTTCCTTCCACCCAGCGTTGCCCCAAGTCTCCCGATAAAAATGATACCTCACTTGTGTGGGTAGGCCTAGTGCCGGCGACAGGAAACACCCCAAAGCGCAACGTGGACACATCCTAAATTTTGGAAAAAAACAGAGGTGTTTTTTGCGAAGTGCCTACCTGTAGATTTTGGCCTCTAGCTCAGCCGGCACCTAGGGAAACCTACCAAACCTGTGCATTTCTGAAAACTAGAGACGTAGGGGAATCCAAGGAGGGGTGACTTGCGGGGCTCGGACCAGGTTCTGTTACCCAGAATCCTTTGCAAACCTCAAAATTTGGCTAAAAAAACACATGTTCCTCACATTTCTGTGGCAGAAAGTTCTGGAATCTGAGAGGAGCTACAAATTTCCTTCCACCCAGCGTTCCCCCAAGTCTCCCGATAAAAATGATACCTCACTTGCGTGGGTAGGCCTAGCGCCGGCGACAGGAAACACCCCAAAGCGCAACGTGGACACATCCTAAATTTTGGAAAAAAACAGAGGTGTTTTTTGCGAAGTGCCTACCTGTAGATTTTGGCCTCTAGCTCAGCCGGCACCTAGGGAAACCTACCAAACCTGTGCATTTCTGAAAACTAGAGACCTAGGGGAATCCAAGGAGGGGTGACTTGCGGGGCTCGGACCAGGTTCTGTTACCCAGAATCCTTTGCAAACCTCAAAATTTGGCTAAAAAAACACATGTTCCTCACATTTCTGTGGCAGAAAGTTCTGGAATCTGAGAGGAGCTACAAATTTCCTTCCACCCAGCGTTCCCCCAAGTCTCCCGATAAAAATGATACCTCACTTGCGTGGGTAGGCCTAGCGCCGGCGACAGGAAACACCCCAAAGCGCAACGTGGACACATCCTAAATTTTGGAAAAAAACAGAGGTGTTTTTTGCGAAGTGCCTACCTGTAGATTTTGGCCTCTAGCTCAGCCGGCACCTAGGGAAACCTACCAAACCTGTGCATTTCTGAAAACTAGAGACCTAGGGGAATCCAAGGAGGGGTGACTTGCGGGGCTCGGACCAGGTTCTGTTACCCAGAATCCTTTGCAAACCTCAAAATTTGGCTAAAAAAACACATGTTCCTCACATTTCTGTGGCAGAAAGTTCTGGAATCTGAGAGGAGCTACAAATTTCCTTCCACCCAGCGTTCCCCCAAGTCTCCCGATAAAAATGATACCTCACTTGCGTGGGTAGGCCTAGCGCCGGCGACAGGAAACACCCCAAAGCGCAACGTGGACACATCCTAAATTTTGGAAAAAAACAGAGATGTTTTTTGCGAAGTGCCTACCTGTAGATTTTGGCCTCTAGCTCAGCCGGCACCTAGGGAAACCTACCAAACCTGTGCATTTCTGAAAACTAGAGACCTAGGGGAATCCAAGGAGGGGTGACTTGCGGGGCTCGGACCAGGTTCTGTTACCCAGAATCCTTTGCAAACCTCAAAATTTGGCTAAAAAAACACATGTTCCTCACATTTCTGTGTCAGAAAGTTCTGGAATCTGAGAGGAGCTACAAATTTCCTTCCACCCAGCGTTCCCCCAAGTCTCCCGATAAAAATGATACCTCACTTGTGTGGGTAGGCCTAGTGCCGGCGACAGGAAACACCCCAAAGCGCAACGTGGACACATCCTAAATTTTGGAGAAAAACAGAGGTGTTTTTTGCGAAGTGCCTACCTGTAGAGTTTGGCCTCTAGCTCAGCCGGCACCTAGGGAAACCTACCGAACCTGTGCATTTCTGAAAACTAGAGACCTAGGGGAATCCAAGGAGGGGTGACTTGTGGGGCTCGGACCAGGTTCTGTTACCCAGAATCCTTTGCAAACCTCAAAATATGGCTAAAAAAACATGTTTTCCTCACATTTCAGTGACAGAAAGTTCTGGAATCTGAGAGGAGCCACAAATTTCCTTCCACCTAGCGTTCCCCCAAGTCTCCCGATAAAAATGATACCTCACTGGTGTGGGTAGGCCTAGCGCCCGCGACAGGAAATGGCCCAATACACAACGTGGACACATCACATTTTTTCATAGAAAACAGTGCCTACCTGTGGATTTTGGCCTCTAGCTCAGCTGGGCCCAGGGGGGGCAGAAATGGCCTAAAATAAATTTGTCCCCAACCCCCCTGCCCCCCCGGGAGCGACCCTTGCCTATGGGGTCGCCCCCCCTTGCGTGACATTGGTGCCTAGTGGTTTCTGCCCCCCTTGGGGCAGATTGACCTACAATCGGCCAATCTGCCCCCAAGGGGGGCAGAAAATGGTCTAAATACAATTTGCCCCCCAGGGGAGCGACCCTTGCCTAATGGGTCGCTCCCCATCTCTACAAAAACAAACAAACAAACAAAAAAAAAACACAAAAAAAACAATTTGCCCTGGTGCCTAGAGGTTTCTGCCCCCCCGGGGGCAGATTGGCCTAATACCAATAGGCCGATCTGCCCCCAGGGGGGGCAGAAATGGCCTAAAATAAATTTGCCCCCCCAACCCCCCCGGGGAGCGACCCTTGCCTGCAAGGTCGCTCCCCTTGCGTGACGGCGCAAAAAAAAGATCCCTGGTGCCTAGTGGTTTCTGCCCCCCTTGGGGGCAGATTGACCTACAATCGGCCAATCTGCCTCCAAGGGGGGCAGAAATGGTCTAAATACAATTTGCCCCCCCAGGGGAGCGACCCTTGCCTAGTGCGTCGCTCCCCATCTCTAAAAAAACAAACAAAAAAAAAAACCACAAAAAAAATGTGCCCTGGCGCCTAAAGGTTTCTGCCCCCCCCGGGGGCAGATCGGCCTAATACCAATAGGCCGATCTGCCCCCAGGGGGGCAGAAATGGCCTGAAATAAATTTGCCCCCCCAACCCCCCGGGGAGCGACCCTTGCCTGCAAGGTCGCTCCCCTTTCTTGACTGCGCAAAAAAAAGATCCCTGGTGCCTAGTGGTTTCTGCCCCCCTTGGGGGCAGATTGACCTACAATCGGCCAATCTGCCCCCAAGGGGGGCAGAAATGGTCTAAATACAATTTGCCCCCCAGGGGAGCGACCCTTGCCTAATGCGTCGCTCCCCATCTCTAAAAAAACAAACTAAAAAAAAAAAAACACACACAAAAAAATTTGCCCTGGCGCCTAAAGGTTTCTGGCAGATCGGCCTAATACCAATAGGCCGATCTGCCCCCAGGGGGGCAGAAATGGCCTAAAATAAATTTGCCCCCCCACCCCCCCCGGGGAGCGACCCTTGCCTGCAAGGTCGCTCCCCTTGCGTGACTGCGCAAAAAAAAGATCCCTGGTGCCTAGTGGTTTCTGCCCCCCTTGGGGGCAGATTGACCTACAATCGGCCAATCTGCCCCCAAGGGGGCCAGAAATGGTCTAAATACAATTTGCCCCCCAGGGGAGCGACCCTTGCCTAATGCGTCGCTCCCCATCTCTACAAAAACAAACAAACAAACAAAAAAAAACCACAAAAAAAACAATTTGCCCTGGTGCCTAGAGGTTTCTGCCCCCCCGGGGGCAGATCGGCCTAATACCAATAGGCCGATCTGCCCCCAGGGGGGGCAGAAATGGGCTAAAATAAATTTGCCCCCCCAACCCCCCCGGGGAGCGACCCTTGCCTGCAAGGTCGCTCCCCTTGCGTGACGGCGCAAAAAAAAGATCTCTGGTGCCTAGTGGTTTCTGCCCCCCTTGGGGGCAGATTGACCTACAATCGGCCAATCTGCCTCCAAGGGGGGCAGAAATGGTCTAAATACAATTTGCCCCCCCAGGGGAGCGACCCTTGCCTAATGCGTCGCTCCCCATCTCTAAAAAAACAAACAAACAAAAAACCCACACAAAAAAAAATTTGCCCTGGCGCCTAAAGGTTTCTGCCCCCCCCCAGGGGCAGATCGGCCTAATACCAATAGGCCGATCTGCCCCCAGGGGGGCAGAAATGGCCTAAAATAAATTTGCCCCCCCACGCCCCCCGGGGAGCGACCCTTGCCTGCAAGGTCGCTCCCCTTTCTTGACTGCGCAAAAAAAAGATCCCTGGTGCCTAGTGGTTTCTGCCCCCCTTGGGGGCAGATTGACCTACAATCGGCCAATCTGCCCCCAAAGGGGGCAGAAATGGTCTAAATACAATTTGCCCCCCAGGGGAGCGACCCTTGCCTAATGCGTCGCTCCCCATCTCTAAAAAAACAAACAAACAAAAAAAAAAACCACACAAATTTTTTTTTGCCCTGGCGCCTAAAGGTTTCTGCCCCCCCCCCGGGGGCAGATCGGCCTAATACCAATAGGCCGATCTGCCCCCAGTGGGGCAGAAATGGCCTCAAATAAATTTGCCCCCCCACCCCCCCCGGGGAGCGACCCTTGCCTGCAAGGTCGCTCCCCTTGCGTGACTGCGCAAAAAAAAGATCCCTGGTGCCTAATCGGCCGATCTGCCCCCAAAGCGGGCAGAAATGGCCTAAATACAATTTGCCCCTCCAGGGGAGCGACCCTTGCCTAAGGGGACGCTCCCCATCTGTAAAACACAACAACAACAAAAATCCCTGGTGCCTAGTGGTTTCTGCCCCCCGTGGGGGCAGATCGGCCTAATAAAAAGGCAAGGGTCGCTCCCATAGGGGGAAATTATATTTAGGCCATTTCTGCCCCCTTTGGGGGCAGATTGGCTTATTTTTATGAGGCCAATCTGCCCCCAAGGGGGGCAGAAACCACTAGACACCAGGGAGTTTTTTTTGTTTGTTTGTTTTTCACGTAAGGGGAGCGACCCCTTAGGCAAGGGTCGTTCCCTTGGGGGGCAAATTTATTTTAGGCCATTTCTGCCCCCCATGGGGGCAGATCGGCCTATTGGTATTAGGCCGATCTGCCCCCGGGGGGGGCAGAAACCTTTAGGCGCCAGGGCAAATTTTTTTGTGTGTGTTTTTTTTTTTTTTTGTTTGTTTTTTTAGGCCGATCCGTCCCTGGCGGGGAAGGGGTTAAGCCATCAACCTTTTGGTTTTTCATATGATGAATTCTGAATTAAGCATCTCTAAGTCATCTTCTGTCTGGAGCCAATTAAGAATCTCAGTAAATGCAGAAAAACAAATCTTATACCACAAAGAATGATAACCATGAAATACACAGTAAAAAGAATTTAGGCCTACACAACTTCTGCATAAGTAAATAATTTTGGTTAAAAGCCACACATTTTTACGAATACTTTTATATGAGTAATGTGGAAAGTTGCTTTTTACCCTATGTTTCTTTCAGACCCAGAAGTAATTATAATGGAGATGACACATTCTACCCTTCAATTTCCTAATTGCTTCATAAAATGTTTGGTAATAGACGTTTCCGCTGCTTTCACTTTAATAACATTACACTTGTTACAAAGGTAAAACCTGAACTAATATGGTACTCTATATTAATTCCAAAGTGCCCAGGCGCTTTGTGATGGAAATAACAGGATAACAACTAGCCAATATCTTTAGTACTTATGTTTTTAATTTTTAGAAAGTTGAAAAGACAGATGTGTCTATCAAGCATTTGGGAACTCTACTTTCCGTAGTAGACAACTTCTACACCTTGGAGTGCAAGGAGGGCTCTAAGGAAACATTAAGGGGTAGATTTTAAAAAAGTAGTGCTGCACCCAGTGTAGCGCCACTTTCCTTGCGCCTCATAGCACCCCCCTAATGCCACTATGTGTGCGCCATATTTAAAATACGGCACACCACGGTGTAGGGTAGGGGGCAAAAGCTTAAGAATTCTTGACGCTGTTGATGTACTGTTCAGGGTTAGTGCCATTATATTGGTGCTAACCTTGAGCAGTACATAGAACCCTTTTGTAACCAATGGTGTGCCCCCTTTTAACGCCTGTTAAATGGTGCAAATAAATCTTTTAGATTTAGGTAGAGAGTAAGGATTCACTATAAATAGAAAGCAGGGGCTTAATTTAACACCATAAAACAAGATCACATACTCCTGACCAAGACATAAACATGAATGTCTTACAACAACAAATTTAACACATCATCAACAAAGATGGCACCTGGCCACAAGGATGAAATCTTGCTTCTATCACTCACATATACCCAAACAAACATGGCATAGCAGATTACTTCTGGAAATGAGAATGTGTTCCACTTGTATCACAGACATCTATGGAGATCCAAACAGCACCAATGAAATTCAGACAACTTTCAGTACATAGATAATCTAAAG
This sequence comes from Pleurodeles waltl, assembly GCF_031143425.1. Lineage (NCBI taxonomy): Eukaryota > Metazoa > Chordata > Amphibia > Caudata > Salamandridae > Pleurodeles > Pleurodeles waltl. Next base: position 66,813,380 of record NC_090439.1, on the reverse strand, counting down.
AATGCATCTATGTATTTACAAACAAAAGCCATCAATTAAAACAACTTTTGTATGTGGAACCTTTGGCGTGACATAGTATAAGTCATCACCAACATGGGCATGATTTGCTTAGCAGGCTTATTTTATAATTATACTAACTGAATCCATGTCTCTGTTAATCCTATACCGCTGGATTTTCCAAACTAATTCCAACGAACTCTTCCCACCAGCCTCACTGACTCGACACCACTGTCATACAGAAACACAGGTTACTAAAACAGTCAAACAATAGAATGATAAAAAATTCCATCCATTACCTTCAAACACAGAGACACAATTAGAAATACAAATTAATAGATGACTAAAGCATTTGCATCAATAACAACTCTCAATTTCCCTCTTAATTAGAAACTGCAAGCAACTAATTGGTTTACCAACTTGGGTAATCGCCCTGGATTTTTTGCTTTTGAATACCTGTTTTTGGCCACACTTCCTGAGTCTCACTCACAGTAAATTCATGGTAAATTAATTTTAAGTCAAATGTCATAAGGTAAGGTCACTGCTGTGAAGCTAGGGTAAGAGGACCTGGGCTGGTTCAAAATGCGCACACGAACATATACGTGTGCACATGTGAGCATGCTGCATGTGGGAGACTGCCTCTTGCACAGTTTGGTATCTGCGCACAGGTAGCCTGTCTTGGAAGAGACCATTTAAGGATTGGTGCTGACCTTGTGTAGGCCTTATATTGTTAGAAGACATTCACAGAGTAAGTTTGTAGCGCATACTGAAAATCAGTGGCTCTTAACTAAATTACACATTATTGGCAAAATCAGCAGCAAGTTGCAGATTTGAGCTACTTAGGCCTACAGGGTCCAGCGAGGTATGAATCCAGGTATAAACTTGCATCCCATGTGTAGGTCACACTACTGTACCTTCATATCTAGACTCCTTTTGGTAATTTAAGAATTATCATATTTTCCTGGCCCAGTTCATAACTAGATTACAGACCTTTGTCCCCCCTGCTGGGCCATGTTACTTACTCCACCATCAAGCAGGAGAAACAAAGGCCTTCCCACACAAGATACATTACCAGTGATTGACCCAGTTTATGTGAAAGGAAGGTGTGGGATGCAAATTTGTATCTATTAATTAGCTAGTCACACTGCACCTGGGCTGGTACAGCCCAAGCCCACTGAAAAAAAGAGAGCTAGACCTCTGGAGCCAAACACAGAAAGGGTTTGCTCTTGAGGTTTGATGGAAATGGGTCTTTCCACAGACAACTTGAATTCGCCATTGACCTCTCAAACCTTCCATCCCCACTTACAAACCACTAAACAAGGAAGAGACTATGTAGACACAGGAACGGGGGGAGAGAGACAGCAAAACAATTCCCAATTGGAAGGAGAAGACACTTCATGTCTGGACAGACTGAGAGACTTGACTCAAGCTGACCCTCACTACTCAGATGGGTCACATCAGGGCCAGTACCGCTGGCTCCCTTATGCCCCTTGAGGAATAGCTGCGGGAATGGACCTGCTGGGGGACCCTGTGGGTTCCCTGAGACTTAGGTGAACTGGTACAGCAGCTAGGTGATCACCAGTAGGGAGGTTACCACTGACTCAGCTGGTACACAGAAGCCCTGCAAGACAGCCATGGAAGATGGGGAATGCAGCAGGGAGGGTGTTGTAATGGTTGAGTGTGGAGGGGCTATGCAAAACACCCCCACAAGTAGGAGAGAGCACCAGGAGCCTTGGCAGAGGACAGGAGCACAAGAAGCCTTGCAAAGGATAGGTCTGGTGCAGGCAACCCTAAAAACCATGCTCCTCATGAAGAGTATTCTGTTTGAGTCCAGAAGGCATGAAGAACATTTTCTTGGTGGCTAGGGATGGTTGCCAGAAATAATACTAGCTCAAGAGAAATGAAATTGGCCCTATGTGGCCTGAGATACAGTCTGGTCCCCAGAAAAAACTGAACGGAGAACAAGATGCCTGGTGTTTCATGGAGATATTCAACTGGGCCAAGCATCCAGGGGTTGGCACACCCCTATTAAATCAATTTTTAGAGGGGGGGTGGGGCCCTCTACCCAAGCCAATATTGAGGGCCTTATGCAAGTGAGGATATCCCAGAGACCTCATCCCCCAGGACAAAGAAAGAACAGGAGGGGGCTCAACCTCACCTTAGCAATGTGCTGCTCCCTGTGCCTGTTGTCCGGGAGGAGCAGGGCGCACATCATCATAAGTGCTTACTGCCTGTGAAGAAGGGTAGGAAAAAATGTCAGCTCCTCCACCAGCACCAGCAAAAGCACCAGAAAAAGTGTTGGCTAAATTGAGAACGGAAGGGCAGCGCAGAGTCATCTCACCACATTGCCTCATCAACAGAGGCCAGTGGGTGCCCAAGGCTGAACGGAAGCATCCACAAAAAAAAGAATATTGCGGCATGAGGCCTCTTTGACATCTAGCAAAATGGAGAAAAAAATGTAAAAGCTTTGAGGAAGGAGCAACCATAGAATGCTCTGAGTGCTCAGGAAATTAGCTAATGCTCTTTGTGCGGCCCCATAGAGGGCAGAGGCACCACCAACCTAATTTTAGGGGTATTTGGGGGCTGCAGCTATTGAGCAGCCCAACCAAAAATAGTTCTAGTATTTTAAGTATGATTGTGACTTTGCAATACTAATATACTTTCTAACAGAAGGTGTTAGCCTTTCTCAGGACCTTCCTTTTAGACCTAAATGTTGTGATGATATGGCAGACCCATACAATTTAGCTTTCCTTGAGTCTTTCTTTAGACAAAAGGATTTTCTAAAACCAACTCGAGCTATAGCCACTGCAAGAATCACTGACATGTGAAGTAAATAAAAGATTGACTAATTATTTATATTTGGATACTGTAGCTGTTTTAGACATTTTGCTAGCTACAAAAACACGTAAGTTATGTCAATTTTGTATGTAAGTAATCCATAGCCTACAAAGCCAGAAAATAAGTAAAACTCTTTGCAACAGACCTATAGCTAGCCAACTCCAAGCAAAGCACTAACGGATTGTGATAACTGTTTTTAGTGCAGCCTCTTCTCCCCACCTTATACAAAGTTAAGTAATTGCAATCATTGAGGAGGAATATAAGAACATTGGCATATTCCACAAAGAAGGTGTTTGCTGAAAAACCTATAAAATAGAAGGACAAGCATTTATTTTGGAGGTTGTTGGCAGAGGAGAGAGACTTTGGGGGTCATTACGACTTTGGTGGTCCCAAAGCAGGACTGCCAAAGCCACGGGGAGGTTGCTGCAATCATGCCAGCGACCCCCCCCATCATAGTACAATGTTCCCGCCGGGTTGACTGGCGTGAACATTGTATTACAACATTTCCGCCGGGCTGACTGGCTGGAACAGTGCTATGCATTGGCCTCGGCTCCCTTAAGGAAGCCAAGACCAATACCGTAGCACACCAGGATCCTGCAAAGCAGACAGTGCACATTCCAAGGGTACTGGATGGGGGGGGCCCTAACACTGTGTTTCCACTAACCTTTCCATGGTGGGGCCCCCGCCATGGAAAGGCTGGTGGAAATAGGAGCTGTGATCAGCAGGTCAGCGCTGAGTTCAGAGCAGCCGTGGCTGACTATGAGTTTGACTGCCACCAGCCCGCCGGGAACCATGTTCCCGGTGCTGAGAGTGGTCCGACCGCCAGGGTTGTAATTTGGCATTTGGACGGTCTGGAGAGCAGCGGTCCGGCCGCCACCTCGAGTCTGGTGGTCATTGGACTGCCAGCCTCATAATGAGGCCCTTTGTGTCAACGGGAGCGACTTTATGTCTACTGCTGTATGGATTATATTACTGATTCTGTAAGGTTTCGAAATATTGTTGAATATGACACTCATCTTTTCAGCCACCACTAGCACATTGAAAAATTATATGTCAAAGGTTTACTCTTTTTTAACACTAATGGGATAAATATATTCACATTTTAGTCCCACAATTCTGGAGCATTTTGTTCCCGGCATGCTTGCAAGCCTTGTTTTAAGAGGATCATTTTTATCTTTAGGCCAGGAGAATATTATTTCTTGGTCAGTAAAATGCAAATCGTTATATAATGCTGAAACTTGGAGAGGCCGCATGCATCAATTCGATATACCATGGAAGGAAGCAAAAGTTAATCCTGCAAACTAGAGGCTAACATCCTTGGTAATATTACCTACAGGAATTTGCAAAAAAACAAATACACAGTTAATTTATGAGGTCAAAGGCTGGTAAGAAGGGAATAATTCCTATTTCCCAAGTTGCCTTTCATAACAACACCTCACTTGGAAAACTGGCCCACACGATGACCTTTCTGCAAAAGAGCATATTTTGTCTATATTTTAATTATTTCAGAAAACCTTTTGATTCACTTGACAATGTCCAGCATCTGATCTACGTTGTGGGAAGGTCAGCGGCTACAGGGTAGTTCACAGATGAGTACATGTTGCTTAGCTTACAACTGGTGTCTCAATATCCCTGAAACCAATGTGCCTCTGAACTGCTGGCAAGTATTCCTCTTTTGGCCTTGACTCTACGGGGGCAGAATTTGTCAAGCAGTTAAAGCATAAGAAGTGACAAAGGCATGGAATGCTGACACAATCTTACACACATGACACAAAACAATTGCTCCCCATAAAGGTTACTATCTCATCAGAACTATATATTTAATTGAGAATACATTTTTATGAAGAACATCAAAACTATAACACACAAACAACAACGAGGAGTATCCAAGCGACTTCTTAGTTGAACTACAACCCAAAAATCTCTATATTGCTTATGCAATAAGACACAATACCCACACTAATGATAACATTAAAATCTACCAGTAGTGTTATCCTATGGACTGGAGATCACACCTCCTCTGTCCTATGCCTATTCTTAGGTCCAGTGCTTAAATTGAGCGAGTGGTTTCTGGTGGTCAGCATATGCACTTGTTTTTGAGAATGATGGGGAAGGCCGGGCCACAGCACGTGCACAGTGGCGGGTCTGTGGGGATGGGATGGCCTTGCTTGCATTGCTCACCATGACTCTCTCTGCTGCCCACCTGCAATGCTGTTAGCTTGGTCACTGTGCTGCTCGGCTGCATCTGGGGACATCTAGCTGCAGGACCCTGAGTCATGATAGAAAGTCTAGCCTGTTCTGAAGAGAAGAAAGACACTGGACAGCTGATCACTCCAAACCTGCAGAGGGCCTGACCAGAAAAAGATCCTGGCCCTGTGGGGTACACTTCAGCTTGCTTGCATCTGCTGGCCCCTGGCAGAGATTAAGCTAGAGCAGTAACAGTGGCACCTTAAATCAATGTACTGAATGGAAATCTAACTACACGGAATACTGGGCTGGTAAATTTACCATCCTTCTGGATGGATGAGGACACATACACATTGTGCCACCAGGGACCACTTGCACTCTCCACGCGGTCACCGGTCTCCAAAAGCTTTCAGCTGAGCTTCACAGGAATTCATATGGACTAGTGTTGCTTTACAAATTAATTACTGGCTGGATCACTGTTCCCTATCTTAGATTTTAGTTTCAAGGAACTTAGTAACAGTGTTGAATGCTACAAAGCAAGAAGCCTTTTGTCACAGTTTATTAAACCATTGGCGAGGGACGTTTATTTCAAAAGACAGATCATTTCTTCGGGACAACTGTGGGTTAGATCATAACATGTATGCTGCAAAGTAAGATTTGGATGAAAGCATGGCTGGGGAAAACCAACAGTCCTAACATGCAAGTTCCAACTAGGCACGGTTTAGGCAGGCAGCATGGATACCTACTTCAGTTTTCCTATGAAGCCTGCTAAATATGATGTGGATATCAACACTCACCGTTCTGGACTACACAGTTATATTGGCTAAAAACTTTAAAAGTGCTGCATAAAGCAAGGGACTCTTATGTGAAACGTAAAAATTGTGAATTCACAAACCAAAACACATTGTTCAGACGCATACTTGAACATTTTCATCGGTTGGCTTATCTTGGAAATATCTCCCAAGCATTCTACGCGTGATATAGAATATAGAATATGAGCTGGATGAAAATGGAAAATCTTTTTGCAAGTAAATAATTTTATGATTCCAAAATCAAGCGATTTACACTTTTAAAAACTGCTATGTACGTCAAGCATAAGAAGACAAATAGGCCAACAGGCTGGCAGAACTCCTCCCTAAAATATGACATCGGCGGTTTGGCACAAGCCAAACCGCCAATGTACCACTCTGTCCGCCAGGGTGGTAACAGACGCCAGGCTGCAGACTTCAGTCTACAGCTAGGCGGCCGTCACTGTCCCACCCGCGGGATTATGACCCCGCCTACCGCCATGGTTTTCGTGGCTTCCTTACTGCCACGAAAACCATGGTGGTAGGCACTATAAGTGACAGGGAATTACTTCCCTGTCACTGATAGGGGTCTCCCCCCTCCATCCCCAGAGTCCTCCCCTACCCTCCCCCTCCCACTCCAGCCCCCCCACGACAGACACACACATTCACACACCATCATACACACATGTGCACACACTCATACCCACATTCACCCACGCATGCATACATTCATTCACACACACATCTACACACACTTACATACATACAAGCACCCACGCATTCACTCAACACAACAGACACGCACACTCACAACCATGCATGCACACACGCATTCCACATGCCACACACACACATGCACGCACACACAAACATACACTCACCCCCCCCCACACACACACACAAAACACCCTCCACCCCCCTCCCCTGTCGGAGCACCCGACTTACCTGATTGCAGGGGGTCCTCCGGCAGGAGACGGGATGGGGCGCTGCTCCCAGCAGCAGCGTCCGCCAGCAGAACACCGCCAGACCGTATCATAGGTCATGATGCGGTCTGCGGCGGTCTACTGGTGCGGCGCTGCTGCTGGCAGCAGCGCCACCTTACCACCATCTGCCGCCATAGCCGCAGCTGGAATTCCGCCATCCTTTTAGCTGAATTCCGGCTACGGTCATAATATGGCAGACAGCAGGTAGCCATGGCGACAGTCTTTTGGTCAATACCACCATTGTCATAATGAGGGCCATAGTGTTGTGAATCAGGCTGTTAACTCAAAAAGTAAAGATGGCTTAAGCATATAGTAAGACCAATGCAATCACAAAGGGTAGAAACAGCATGATAATACACAGTAGGGCGCAGTCTGTCAACAATTACTGCGATTGAAAACACATCTGCAACTTGTAGGAGTGCATCAAAGAAATATCTGTTATTTCGGTGAAGATTAATGTACATCATTGAATTCTCCTATGCACCTTCGTATTTACTTTACTTTGTATATATTGGAACATCTATAACGAGAACCCTAAAAAACAACGATTTTAACTCAATCAATTTGCATTCCTTTCCACAGAGTTGGAAAAATACCATCTAGTGATAGATGCGCAATCCCTAATCCATTAAAAAAATCAAAGAATAATAGCAGTAAAGAAATTATTTAAATTTGGTAGTATATAAAATCCATATAAAGACTTTAACATCCTTTTATGTTCATATTTTGAGAAAATGCCCAAACTAACCAGATGAGAATCTGAGAGCAAGTAATGAATATTTTGCTACAGTACTTTTGGTATAAAAGAACTCCATAGTAAGTAAGCTCTAAGAGATCAGAGCTAGCTAGAAAAAAAGGCCAACAAAGGAAAAGTCATGAGTTGACCAACTCAACCAGGCACAACATTCATGACCACGCCAAGCAGGAGTTACAGATACCTGCAACCCAGAACAGACAACCGAAAAAGGGGTCAGCCACCATTTAGATCTGCACTGTGTGACAGTTTTAGTTGCCTTGCCAGGCTACTGTAAGAAAAAAAGCATACATAATATAAATACAATAGAGGGGCTTTTGGTTTGTAGGTTTCATACATTGGTCTGATGAATCCTCATTCACATTTTCCTTTCGCTGACCACTGCATACAGCCTGGGGCAATGGGTCCTTTAACTATAGTCATTGGCTCCCTTAGATTCGAGTGACTGCAAAAACCTTGTGCACATTGTTCACATTCGCTTACAAATAGCTCCTTTCTCTTTAATCAATAATCTCTTTCAAAGTGATTTTTTTAAATGTTATTTTTGCATGTTATCTTTAATGAATTGCAGTTTATTGTGCTTGCACTTCAGGTGTCCAGTGAGATGATGATTCATTTATTTCCCTTCTCCTTTTTAAAGCAACTTTTATAACATGTTTATAGGACAATTTGACATTTTATCAGCAGCAAATTTAGTGCTTGGTTGGGTGACGGTTTCTTCTTGCCATCCTTATAAAAATGAATGATAAAATGCATGGCATTGCTAAAAGGCTTGGTGTGTTTCGTTGAAAAAATAATTAGTGAAAAGCGTTTTAAATGTAACATTTTTATTGTAAGCATATGGTGGCCGCATTGATGTGGTGGTCTGTTTTCTTTTCTTTTTGTGGCATATGTTTGCAATAAAAGACCTAACCTTTGCAGCAGTACCATAAGGCCAGACCTACTGACGTTGTCAATGTGTGCTTCACCACTGCACAATCACTGTGACCATGGGAAACATAAACTTATGAACTGCCAGACATCAAAGGAAGTCAGTTAGTTACACTTATGGCCTCGTTTAGAGGTGGGCAGTCATGAAAAACTGCCAAATTATGGTGAAAGTGCTAAATCCACTTATGATGAATCGGTTGGCAGGATTACCAATGCCAAAGGCATAGTGCGGTTCAGGTAAGTTCAACAGTGGTTTCTCCACCAGAGGAGAATCCTACAGAAGAATATCTTGCACTGCATCCACATATTAAAGTATTTACTGTCACCACCCAACTTTAAACCAGGACCTTAGTGATTGCAGGCCTGGATACAGCCTTGGCTACTCAAACCTTGAATTATAATCCTTAGGTGCTCACCTTCTCAATTCACTGTGGAAAGCCTAAATTTCGTGCATTGCTTCACAACTGGCTAAAGTCCAGGTTGGCACTACTCAGGGAACAATTCTCATTCTACTCCAACAGAGTATAAGGAAATTCCTAGATTAGGATTTAGGTCTCTGACTGAAGGTAAAAATCTCTAAGAACAGCCAATACTGACTGGTGAGGTGCCAAGGTTATTGGCTTTTCATTAGCTACACAGTTGAAAGTAAGCAACCTAAGACAATGTACTAATAAGATGATATAATAATCTAGAATGTAATAGAGACCAAATGAAAAGATTTTTATTAGCTAAGAAGTTAGATTGCTCTAGATCGCTTACCACATATGGGACAAGAGGCATATGTTTCAGCTCCCAGTCCGGGCCCCCCTGAACCCCCAATATTTAATAAGATCCTTGGAGCAAAGGTTATAAATTAGCTGATGGATTAACCCTGGCAGTCATGGAGAGGAGAACAGAGAAGGTGCCTGGGGCCATCAGAATGATACGAGTAAAGAAACCTGGGACGTAGGCGGGTCCTTAATATGGAGGATCTGAGGAGGGCTGGAAGAGACTGTGATGCCCAACCAGGACTAACTTCTCTTTCTCAAGTCCTTTTCTTTAGAGCTGGGCCAGTTGGCAGATACACTGTTACAGTTGTGTGAGGATTACAATTGCGTCAGTGATACAGGAGTTAACAGCGCTGCACAACCAGTTTCAAGCCAAAAGTCCATTAGTGCAGCAAAGGCATTTACCACCTGGATGAATGATAGGGACCAGATGGCTATAAGGAGGCTGCACCACAGTACGACTATCAATTATTCATTTTGATCTAGTCCACTGTTTTCCAAACTGTGAGTACAGGGGTCTTCCTGACATATGGGGCACTAACCTGAATGTTTTCAAAATTGTTAAACACAAAAGCCCCACTTTTACATGGTGCTGCAGTTGCTTATGGCAATGGGCAATAGTAGAAAGGGATGGTACGGAAACATCTAAATAAAAAGGCAGGGGAAAGTGAGAGGTAGACCTGGGCCACGATACTCTAGATAAAAAATGGATCAGGATATTGTTTAATACACAGTGTCTGAAGCACTAGACTGAAGGTTGCACAGTTTAATTTCCTGCGCTAACTATACTCACTGGAGCATAGCAGACATTTTCAGGGAATGATTTACCTGAAGCCCTGCCCAAGACATAGGTCACTGTCAGCTTCTTTCTTCCATATGATGTGAGGGTGCCCAGTTATACTGCCTTACTGGGTGCAAATAGTCAGACACCTGAGCAGACCCTGGGGAGAGACATAGCTGTGACACCAAAGGTCTGCATTTTATTGTTGGCTCTTGCCCTAGCACTGGCCATGAAGCAGATAGCTATGACTTGTAGGGCGGTAACGGGCCCGACTATACTAGATAGTGAGCAGAGGGAAACACTGGGCGACTGCAGAGGAAAGGCCAGAAACATGGCCAGGTGTCCTCTATCAGACATGGAGAGGTGTCCCAGAGCTTCATTGAGTAGTCTAAGACACTGAGATGCAAAGTGAGACTGCCACTGAGTCAGTGAATGTGGGATGGGGCTCTGGGGAGAGAAATACTCTACTCTGGAAGTACAGTTAGGAACTGTGGAAACCCCAGACAGTGGACACCATAAACGCATCAGCGACTAGTACAGTTGAATCTTCCATGGCACAGTAGCCTTGTGGATGAAATTGGAGATACTTGACCTTGGGTTAACACTAGAGCAGACCCTCACTCATTTCATTTACATGTATATTAGATACAGCTAGATATATAAATATATAATGTTGAGATGATCATGTACTCCTCTACATTACACACTTAAACCAATAAAAAGAGGTTTAAAAGAAGAAAGCCACATCTCACTATTGATGCCTCAATGGAAGTTCTAGTAAACAATAGTACCAGCATTTTACTATCATTTCTAGATAAACTTGCTTCAAAGAGGATAACAAAACAAAACCACCTATTTAAAGGAAACTTGGTAGGGCGACAAACTGAAGATTTTGAAGTTTACACTCAGAAGTAAAGAAAGAACCTGGCATAAGACGACTGAGGCTGAATAATACCTCAAATTACTTAGAAAATAATACAGACAGGTAAAACATATCCAAAATGTTTTAATAAATACGATACATGAGATAGCAAATTTATTCCAGAAACTTAGCAAAACCTTGAAATATACAGTTGACCTTACATATAGACAAGTACAATAAAACAAGCTGGAGGAATAGCCCAGACGATTTTTTGAAGGAATACATCTTCAAGACAAGATACATTTTTACATTCTAATTTGTGTAAGGATTCTTCTGTAGGAGAGATAAAAGGAAAAAATATAAAAAATATGAGAATAATTGGCACCTGAAAATCACTCATTTCAAATATGTCTTGATGGATTCCTCAGTGCTGGTGAAATAATGGTGTTAAGACGAAATATAGAAATTATTATTTTCTGAGCCTCCCACAAGCCTTGGCATCTCTTTTCATATTCGTTCTTCTGGTGAATTACTCTTTTCTAAGTGCCATACCTTGAGTTGAAAGGAGGACAGTCTGAAAATGGTGATTTGAAGGGGGGACTATTTCTTGCTTCTAAATCACCAAGCTTCAACCTAAAACTCCTGATTATACAACTCACTGTACAATTGAATCCCCTCCTTAACATCATTATTTTTTTGCTGAAAAGTGACATATTACATATTTGGGGTCTGTGGTTGCTTGCAACATTCTCAAATGTGAAAATTTATGAACAGTGATGAATGTCCTGATTCTGAGTTTGACAGAGAAGCAAGTTCTATGTATTGCACCTGATAAATAATGATACCAAAGAATGTCTTATTTATTGGGTGTGATAAGTAGTGCCTAGTCTGGGTTTTGGGGGATTTAACACACCAAATTCGACATGGTATGGTAATTATCACACACCCTGTTAAATTTTATAAAGCCAAAATTTCACCTACCAAAATGATTTAGAACTCACTGGCCGGGTTACTTTGTCACAACAGTGAGGATATCCTGTGCGCTGAAATATAAATCTAATTGTATACTATGGGATTTAGAGTTCAGCGGATGGGATATCCATCACTGTTGTGACAGAGTAACCCAGCTGGCAAGTTCTAAATCAGGCCCGTAGTGTTTTATGCTTGCTGTCAATATATTTTGCTATTATAAATATTAATATTTTGATATCCCTCTGCTATTTCCTACATAAATCAAAACCTTATCTAAATATGTGGACCTCTGTTGAATCTTTATGAAATCCATTAGGAGGTGAGGGTGTGTATGACAGAATTACAGCACTACTTAAATTGTGGCAGAGAATGTAACTCTGTAAGTAATGTTGTTATTTGGTGGTGGACTTGTAGAATTTTGGGGGGCTAATTTTTGTACAATACCAATACTTATTATGTGATACGACACACCAATGGTTATCATTTGCGTAACATTGCTTTAGTTGGAGATGCTGCAAAACTGAATGGCCTCTGAACATGCGGTGCAAATGTTGCTCACATTTGCACCTCCCTTTTTTTCTCACAGCTTATTTATGGTATGCAGATGCTACTACCAGGGACCCTTCTGTTGAACAACGTGTAACCTATTTCAAGTTTTAATATGCCCCCAGCTGTTTCTCATACTTATTCAATACGATATGTAATATAAATAATAAATGACAATCTTTTTTAATTCACTCTGGTAATAAATGCATGGAACTATGACGACACCTTTTGTTTGACAGTAACAAGATTTTAATTCTCATGTATCAGTACATGGTTATTTTTGCCTTTTTACACAGAACAATATGCCTAAGATGCCTCTTGTGAGGTACGCTGCGAGAATGAAGTGCCCCAGGATGGGTACCGCAGACGCTGTTCTGTATGCTATTCAAGAGTCTCACAGAGGCTGTGAATAAATTTAATAGTGAGGATATTCTTGCATAACAACAAGCATTTGATTCCTAGTTGTTTGAAGTGCTTAATTTGAGTTCGTGGTTGCTGGTGGAGGGGGCACTAGCACTTATTTTTGGGGACTGACACTTATTTTATGCCTCAGATATTTTCTGAGTGCATGAGAGGGAAAACGCACAGATCGGAAAGACGGAAAAAGAGAAATATAGCAAATTTGTCTCAAAGGGAGACAGAAGGAATCAGCCAGAGCGAGAAAAAGTGGCAGGGAGTGTGTGGTAGTCAGGGGTCGAAGTGGGCAGGATAGGAGGGGCACAAAGTGCCCATACTTTTTTAAATGATAAAAAAAGCATTCCCCTACTTTTTGAGAAAACACAACCGTCCCAGGACAGATAATTCTGATAGTTTAAATGATTCAGCTGAAGTATCATTCAGTGAGTCTCCTGTGTTGTAAAACTGAAGGCGGGCAGACTGCTAAACAATAAAAAAAACCTTCTTGCCAGGGTATCTGCTTGCCTGAAAGAAAACCATATGTGCACAACCGGTTAATCTGCAGATGTGAAGGATGCTTAAGAGCGGTACTGGCTTTAATTGATTGAATCACTTGAAGCTCGTTGCGTGGTAGTACAAGGGAGTTACCAGTGGAGATGTGAAGTGCTTGCTTTTAAGGGACTGTATTATAAACAAAAATGGATTATGTGGGTATTACTAAAATCTATCATTTGGATGCCCTATTTTATCATAAACATTTTTGAGCATTTTGCAGCAGTATATCTTACACTGTGTGCAACACAAGTTTAAAATAAAGACTTACATTTTCACAGTGAATTCTGCCATTATTCTACACTGCACCAACAACAATTTAATTCTGTGGAACTCTGGTTACATCCAGACCTCTGCAGCATATTACCTAATAGAGGTTTCATAATGTAGTGCATTTGCCACAGAATTACCTAACTTTTTAAACATTTATTTCTCATTTAAGCTGTGCACTGTTATATGTAGCTACCTGAAGATGAAAGACCAAAACAATTTACAGAATATTCAGTTTTTTTAACCACACCTTTGACCCCGCCCGCGCTCACTGACTCCGCCCCACTGCATGCTGCCTCACTGTTCCAATAGCTTGTTTAATGCACTTCGACTGTTGGTGTTAGTGTATTAAACACTACAAGCCTTGATATCTGTGGTGCCGATGATTAACTGCACGGCCGCCGACTTCTGAGCAGATCTTCGGCACCAATACTATTTTATTAACAAACTAAGCACTGGCTGTTTCACATGTGCTCAGTAACAGTGTATATTTGCGCTTAGTATGCAGCTTTAGACTTTCACTGCCTCCACTTGGAGTCTTCCATTAGAGGGCCCTACCATCTGGGGTCTTACATAAACTGTGATTAAACTGTCCTCGAGTCTCTTTTCGTACAGGTAATTATTGCACGGCCTAGACTTAATGGTATACCATAACTGTGCTACAAGAAAATGACAAGCAGTTCATATTTTTGAATTTATCACATTATCTATTCTAGGGCAATACAAGACTTTACAAACTACTGCCCATAGCTGTTCCAATGACTGTTACAAACTTACATTCTAGGTAGAATTAAGAATTCAATGGAGGATACGAGCACTCAGAATCCAAGAAGTGACAGACTAATATTATATGAGGTATGCACTACATGGTATTATCATAAGAGAGAGTGGCTATCTGTATGTAACAAGTTGGGCCTCACACTGATTGTTTCAGATATCAGTATTCGTCTGATTCCAGTTTTAGTACATCATAAGTCTTGGTACAATGTCATAGAACTACACTAGCGTGGATGAAATGGCTAAGACGCTTGCCTATTATATGCCACATTTTGTGTAATGCAATGAATTTCTGTGTAAATCTGATGACGGTTCTTGCACTGTTTGTTCTAAACATAGGTAATCCGAAACAGTTTTTACTTCAGTTGTATTATTTTGACAAGGTTCCTCCCAGTGGACGAAACATGTTGACTGTGGAAAGAAACATGTCGGCTGTGCAGCCGCGACTCCTCTGCAATGGCAAAGGAGCACCTCCACACTGGCTGAGATCCAGCAGCAGAAAAATAAAATTATATTTTTATATTGTTTTAATTTCTAGTTGGTGGCTGAGGCAGCGAGTGCAGGGAGGGGGCAAGGCTAGGCCTGGGGAGGGGGAGGAGGAGAGTGGAGTGCACTTAAGTACGCATGTCTGTTTGGCTGGCTGTCATAGGCCGGCCTAACAAACATGTGCACTTAGGTTTTTCCTACCTACCTGTATTTGACAGCCACTTTGGAGAAACAGCACAGACTCCCTGTGCCTGAGCGAGTGGGAAACCAGCCCGCTCAGGCCAATCCCCATGCTGCTATCATGCTTGGTAATAGCATGAAAGCAGCACTGAGACTGCACAGGGATTCTCTGAAGCTGCTGGTACTGCTGGGATTAGGAAGAGGAGTGCAAGATGGCTAGCAGCACCAGGTAAGTTTTATTTATTTTTATATTATTAACTCCCCCCGCCCCCCTTTGCGTGCTCCCCCATGCACTCCCCCCACGCCCCATCCTCTTGCCCCCCTACATATAAAATGCATTGGTTACCACTGTGGCTGACACTGTATTTTGGATGTCTTTGATTAAATGAATAAAGAATTGTTTTACAGATTATTGGAAGGTGTTGAGAAATTCAGTCACATGAACTTAAAAGATATTTACTAAGATATGCCAAAGAATTATACCAAGAAGTAACATTTAATTAGGGACTTCACAGTAATGGAGTGTGACTCTTTCACTCTTGAATAAACAAATGTGTGCATTGGCAACGTATAATATTCTTGTATGACTAACTGATGCAGGGTAACTGATGCAGCATGTTTGCTAGGGCCATCCTTTCATGGACGTCATTTAGGAGTCACAGTTGCAACCCCCAGCTTGCCCCTTGCGACCCCTGGCACTGCCTTTGCGACCCCTGGCCTTAGAGATGGCAAAATGACTGCCGTTAACACAGGGGTAGCTTGTTATTAAGGACGTTGCTTGGGGCTCCAGTTCCTTGTTTCAATAATTTTTTATTACACTAATAATGAATAATATAATAATATTAGTATTATATTATTCACTATTAGTGTAATAAAAAATGGAATAGCTGGAATATGACCCTCTTTGGTAGCTGAGGTAAGTAAAAAAACACTTTTTAATGTATGTTGTGTGTGTGCTTGCGGGTGAGAGTGTGGTTATGTTAAAGAGAATGTGTGTATGAGTGAATGTGTGTTTATGGGTAAGCGTATGTGTGTGAGAAAGTAGCCTCTTTCTATCATGGTTACCACATTTTTGGCATGTTTGTCAGTGTGTTTGACTGAGTCACTGGGATCCTGCTAGCCAGGACCCCAGTGCTTATGGCTTTGGCCTGTTTGTCAGTATGTTGACTGTTTGTCAGTATGCTTGACTGTGTCACTGGGATCCTGCTAACCAGGAACCCAGTGCTTATGCTCACTCTTTTCCCAAATTTGTCACTACATACTGCCAACCCAGTATTTCATCCTAAATTGGCACACTGGTGCCCCCTTATAAATCCTTAGTATATGGTACTACCCAGGGTATTGGGAACCCAGGGGATCCTTATGGGCTACAGCATTACTTTTGCCACACATAGGGAGCCCATGCAAAAGCTTCTACAGGACTGCCATTGCAGCCTGCGTGAAATTGTGCATGCACCCTTTTTACAGCCATTTTCACTGCACCAGGTCACTTATAAGTCACCTATATGTCAGGCCATCCAACCCTGAAGGCTGGGTGCAAAGTACCTGTGTATAAGGGCACCCTTGAACTAGCAGAGGTGCCCCCACGTCATCCAGGACCATTTTCACGGACTTCGTGAGTGTGGGGACGCCATTTTATGCGTGCACTGGAAATAGGTCAATACCTATGTCCAGCTTCACAATGGTAACTCCGTATATGGCCATGTAAGGTGGGAACTGGGAATTGTACCCCATTACTGATTCTAGTATTGGTTTTACAATTCCAGGCACTCTGGTGTCTTCACAGCGGACCCCCAGTACTGCCATACCAGCCTTCTGAGGTTTTCCAGGCAGCCTCAGCTGCTGCCATCTCTGTTGCTTCAGCAGCTCAAGCACAGGAAGGCAGTACAAAGCATTTCATTTGGGAGAGGGGTGTTACACCCTCTCCCTTTGGAAATAGGTGTCACAGCTATGGGAGGGCTAGCCTCCCTGAACCTCACGAAATGTTTTGAAGGGCACAGATTGTGCCTTAATTGCATAACACAGTCTACACCAGTTCAGGAACCCCCAGTCACTGCTCTGGCATGAAACTGGACAAAGGAAAGGGGAGTGACTACTCCCCTGTCCATCACCACACCAGGGGTGGTGCCCAGAGCTCCTCCAGAGTGTCCCTGGGTTTTGCCATCTTGGATTCCGCCAGCAGGTGAGGTCAGAGCCCTCCCCTGATAGGTGTTTACCTGTGCAGCTGATCAATCCTCCTTTCAGGGCTATTTAGGGCCATATTTATACTTTTCGACGAACAACTGCGCCAACGCAGTTGTGCGTCAAAAAATCTAACGCCATTCTGAAGCGCCATGCGGGCGCCGTATTTATTCAATGACGTTAGCCGGCGTTAGCCGGCGGCGCTGCCTGGTGTGCGTCAAAAAAAATGACGTAAACCAGGCAGCGCCGGCGTAGGGGAATATGGAGCTTGAGCGCCAAAAAATGGGGCAAGTCAGGCTGAGGCAAAATTATCGCCTCAACCCGATTTGCGCCATTTTTTTCGACTCCCAACCCCCAATGAAATTACTCCTGTCTTAGCAAAGACAGGAGTCATGCCCCTTGCCCAATGGCCATGCCCAGGGGACATCTGTCCCCTGGGCATGGTCATTGGGCATAGTGGCATGTAGGGGGGCACAAATCCGGCCCCCCTATGCCACAAAAAAAATTAAAAAAAATACTTACCTGAACTTACCTTATGTTCCCTGGGATGGGTCCCTCCATCCTTAGGCGTCCTCCTGGGGTGGGCAAGGGTGACAGGGGTTGTCCCTGGGGGCATGGGAGGGCACCTCTGGGCTCCTTCCGAGCCCACAGGTCCCTTGACGCCTGCCCTGACCAGGCGCTAAAAAACCACGCAAAAGCGGCTGGACGTCATTTTTTTTGACCCGCCCACTCCCGGGCTGATTTTTGCCCGGGAGTGTAAATACGGCACATATGCCTCGGAGTAAATTTTTTAGACGGGAACGCCTACCTTGCATATCATTAACGCAAAGTAGGTGTCCACGCTAAAAAATGACGCAAACTCCATGGACTTTGGCGCTAGACGCGTCTAACGCCAAAGTATAAATATGGAGTTAGTTTTGCGTCGGAATTGTGTCAAAAAAAACGACGCAATTCCCGCGCAAACAGAGTGTAAATATGCCCCCTAGAGTCTCTCCTCTGGGTGTTTCCTCAGATTTGGATTGCAAGACTCCAGCAGGAATCCTCTGCGTCCTTTACTTCACCTTCTACTGATGAAGCTGCATCTGGACCCTCCAGGAACTCTGCAAATTACAACAAAGAAGCAAAGATGACTTCTGCAACATTGTATCTTCAGCTCCTGCCAGCAACTGCAACTGTTTCCAGGTTGTGCATTGTCAGAGGATTGCCTGTCTTCAGCCTGCACCAGAAGAACAAAGGAATCTCCCTTGAACTGAGTGCTTCAGCAGGCACCCCTCTGCAACATCGACCGGTGCTGTGGGTCCCCTCTCCTGACAAAGTGCGTGGATCCAGAAACACAGATGGTGGACTGAAGTTGTCCTGACGGTCCTAAGGTCCAGCTGTGAGCTTGCCTCCCCACAAGACAGTACCCCGTGCACCGCATGATTTGCACTTGCCAAGGCTTGTGTGCGTTCTTCCACTAAGTTCTTTCTGCACAGCACAGCTCCAGCCCCCAGCACTCTTTCCTGCGATGCACAGATTCCTGAGTGATTCTCTGGCATTGTGGGATCCCTTTGTGGTGTGCTGCGTGGGCCTCCATTTGCACCTTCTTTTTGCCCCGTGCTATGGGACTCCTGTGCACTCTGCCTGGTCTCCCGAGGGCTCTCTGAGTTGCTGAGAGCCCCATCTGTCTCCCCCTCCTGGCTAGAGGCCACCAGGTCCCTCCTGGTCCTGGGCAGCTCCATTTTCCGCTAAACGTGAGCTTTGTGTGTGCAAGGCTTGTTGGCGGAATCCAGCAACGCAAACCAGACTGTAATCATCCATCCGGCAAGGGACATCTTCTGCACCAACCAGGAACCTGCATCTTTCTTCTTGGGTGCATAAGTGACTTTGTCTTCTCCCCGGTGGTTCTTCTTTTGCACCTTCATCCCAGTTAGCTGGGGCTCCTGTTCTCCCTGGACTCTTCAGTGCTTCTTGGACTTGGTCCCCTTCTTTCACAGGTCTTCAGGTCCAGGAATCCATCGTTGGTGTGTTGCAGTCTCTTTTGGCTCTTACAAAATCTTCTATCCCGCGTCCTTGTGTGTTCTAGGAACCTTACTGTGATTTACTCCTGCTTTCCTGGGCTCTGGGGTGGGTTCTATTCCTTACCTTTGGTGTTTTCTTACACTCCCAGCACCCCTCTACACACTACACTTGCCTAGGTGGCAAACCGACTTTCGCATTCCACTATTTCAGTATATGGTTTGTGTTCCCCCTAGGCCCATTGCTATCTATTGTGATTTTCACTATTTGCACTGTTTCCTTACTGTTTTTACAGCTATTACTGCATTCTAATGTATATACTGTGTATATATACTTACCTCCTAAGGGAGAATAGACTCCAAGATATTTTTGGCATTGTGTCACAAAAAATAAAGTATCTTTACTTTTGTAACACTGAGTATTTTCTTTCATGCGTGTAAATACTGTGTGACTACAGTGGTATTGCATGAGCTTTGTATGTGTCCTAGATAAGCCTTGGATACTCAGCTACAGCTACCCCTAGACAGCCTGGCTTCTAGACACTGACTACATTTCACTAATAAGGGATAACTGGACCTGGTATAAGGTGTAAGTACCTTTGGTACCCACCACAAACCAGGCCAGCCTCCTACAGTGTGTGCATGAAAGTAAAGATGAAATGGCGTGTGATGTCTCTTCCGCTACCCCTAGCATTTTGGTGATTTGACGTCTATGCATCCTTTGTAAATTAGTGAGACTCCATACCTTGTTACAATCAAATAGACTAACTGTCTCTAATATATTTGGGGGAGGTTTTAGATCTGCCCCTTTAAAAAGTTGTTTTTTGACAAGTGTCTTTCTGACCCTTGTTTGAGTCTTATCAGTCGCATTGTGGCTCAGCTCAGCGAGGCACTGCTCTCTCACTTGATGGTATTGGCTGTTGAGGTGTATCTTTCTGCCCCAATGTTGTGCTTGCATTGAAGAGCAAGAGGGACTTTTTTCACAACTATGTACATCCATTAGCTACGCATAGCTCGCTCCTTCTACTTTTCCTCTAGTGTTCACTTACGGTTGCTCCCTCCCGCTCTTTTGCCTTCTTCTTTTTGTGCATGATTCCTCGTTTTTCCTGCCTTTTGCTTGCCCCGCCCAACTCTCCCTTTTTCCTGTGTTGCTTTTTTCTTCCAGTCTGAACCTCAATCTCGTTCCTTTCTCCCCCTCCTTCGTTTCTGTGTCTCGCGTTGTTGTTCCTGCACTCCTTCTCCTTGCAGCTTTTCAGATCTCCTCATTTTTCCTGTATCACTCGCTGCCCCGCATCTCCCACTTGTTCCTCCCTCACTCTTCCATTGTGCGCTACTCGTTCCCTCACCTGTCACTCACTTTCATTCCCCCTACCCACGCTTCCTTTTTAAATTTCCTAGAAATGAAGGGCTGTCTGTATTAAAAACTCTCTTTCCTCCAATATGTATTTTTTTTGTTTGAATGTCAAATGAAGGTCAGGTAGTAAGTGTACCTTCATTTACAGCCCTTTCTTTTATCTACCTTTTGGATCTAAAGAAGGAGTATAATGAAGGCTCATTTTGCCTTCCGACCTTTATTTGAGGTAGAAACAAGAACAATACTGTACAAAGACAAGGGAGCCATCAATGTACACAGTATTATGTTTATTTGTCTGGCTTTAATGTGCTTTCCCAGCATTCTATGGTACATTAATATAAGCACTACTGGCTTCGCCAGTTTGCTTGTTCTGGAGTGACAGCTGCATACATTTTTTTAGGCCTTGGGCGATGTTTCAGAAATGCCTCTTGAAAGTGAGTTTCTGCCATTTTCTGCACCAAATGGACCAGCATCGCCCGAAAAATAGTTTAGTTCATGGTGTGTAGAAGACAGCTTGCTCTAGCTGGCAAGCTTCTGTTTTCAGCAACTCATTCCAGATCCCTTAAAACTAAACTACGGTTCTGTAAACAGAAATAAGTTCTGTCGTCATGTTCATTTTATTCAACACTGGAAAGGAACACGATGAGCCAACACGTGATTATACAAAAGACACCATCTGATTGTGAACCTCAAAAGCAATTAAAATGGTTGGTGTTAGAAACGGGGTCTCTAGTTTGCAGAGCTATGCACCCTGCCGAAGCAGGGACAATCTTAGTCAGGGTAAGTCACAACACAACCTAAATTATCCTGTGCTCATGCTCTATTAGCTTGGCACAGAGCAGTTAGGGTTATCTAAAGATGTAAAGTATTTGTGCAACAAACACAAACAGTAACACAATGAAAATACAAAAAGATTCCACACAGTTTTAGAAAAATAGACAATAATTTTATAAATACATGAAGATGAAAAAAAGAAAAATTCAATAGAGTGATGATTGTTTTTGTTTAACTTTATTTATCCTTTTGAATTTTATAGGTCACAGACAGTACATACAACAATGAGGGGTACATATATGGGAGAGCATCCAAATTGGGCATTTATTAAATCTGATGAAGCATCAGCAGGTACCAATTTCCTAATGAGAAGTTCCAGAAGTAGCTTTCCCATTAAAAGTAGTGCACCAGGACTAGGAAGCACGGGTACTCTCACCTTCAAATTAAAGTAGTGCAAGTACTCAGTATCTGAAAGTACCTGCCTATTTGAAGTACTGGAGCCAGGGCTTAGTTTGTAAAGGAATGGGGGTCTCATTTACAAGGCCTTTGCATCATTTTCTTTTACGCAGCAGTGGCAGTAGCAGTGCTTTACATTGCTCCAGATTTACAAACTGATGCACTGGGCCCAATGTGTCAGTTTGCAAACCCTTGTGTTACATTATACCTGCACCGAGTATAATGTATGCAGGGTAAATGTTTCCATGGGAAATGCCACAAAGAACTGATGCAGTGAAATGCACATTTCACTGTGTCATTCTGTGACTTCACTGCGTCAGAATTGTACCACCTGCTCAGAGCAGGTATAAACTTGATGCATGGCTTTTTGCCATGGAGGCCTCCTTGCTCTGCTGGAGTAGCATAATTTATTTGAGGCAAGTCCAGCAATGCATGAGCTTAGTGCCAACTGATGTGTCAGATGTTCTGATGCATCTGTGAAAACGTGGGCCATGGAGCTCTGTATTGTAAATACAGTGCATTCAAGGTGTCATTAGGGGATCATAGGGCAGTGCAAAAAATCTGACACATCAGGCTGATGTGTCAGATTCTTGTAACTGATGCTCTGAGTGCCAGTGGTAAAGCTCTGCTTATAACCTCATGGTCGGTGCTGTTAAATGCTGCAGGCTGAATACCAATGCTGTGCAGTCTGGAATCCACCTTATGCCTCTTTAAATCACTTCCAGACACTTGCTGCCTCTTTATCTCACTCTTGCAAATTCCTGCTCTTCTTTTTGAGACTGATTTTCCCTCGTTCTCTTCCTCCCTCTTTCACGTTTGTGTGTTTTTCCCTCTCTTGCTTGTGGATATGTTTAATGCTGAAAAATAAGTGATTTCCCCAAAAATGAGTGACCCGCACTGGCAACCACTGGCTCAAATTAAGCACTTACTAGAGCTGTCTAAACCATTCCTAGGCGATCATTAAAGCAAATTGAGGAACAATTATCGTCTCAAAAAGGAATACTCAGGATCTGCACAAAATGTTACTGTGTCCTCACAGAACTGCGTGACAGGAGAAGTGGGCCCAGTCTGAACTGTAAGACATGGTGGAGGTGTCTTTTCTGGAGGTGACGAACCAGCGGGTTAATGGCAATGATAAAGTGAAGCGGTGACAAGGAGCAACTCTGTCTGGAACCCCTGGTAATTTTGAAGGTATCAGTGAGGGAGCCATTGGCACGAATGCACACCAGTGGCTGCATGTATGGTAACTGAACCAGTGAAATAAAGCCACGGGGGAGTCCCAGTTTGTGCAGTGTCTCCAGCAAAAAGTGTCACTCTAGGGAGTCAAATACCTTCTCAGCGTTTAGGAGGGAAACTGTAGCTGGCACATTTGTAGAGATCCCGTGGAGCACAGAAAATATTGTGCGTAGATTATGAGATGTGGATTGTTCCGGAACAAAGTCTGATTGCAAGGGGAAAATAATCTGGTCTAATTAGAGGGACTATCAAGTTGCCAAAACCTTAGCCAGTATTTCGGTATCAAAATTTATTAGTGAAAGGGGCCGATAGGAGGTGCATTGTAAAGGATCTTTGCCCGGCTTGAGAAGCAACATAATAACAGATTCATGTAATGTAGAGGGCAGGACACCTGTTTCCACAGAGTCGGCATAAACCTCAAAGAGCTGTTGGGACCAGTAACTCCTTGTAGGTTTTATAAAAGGCACCCATCAGACCATCCAACCCAGAAGCCTATGATCCACGAGGGCATCTATCACCTGCATGATCTCATCAGTAGAGATAGGGTCACTAAGGAACTGCTGTTGGAGTCCGTATAGCATTACCATGACAGTCTCAGAGAGGTAGTCAGAGACAGCGGCTCCGTCTCGGGTATCATGCACAGTATAGAGTGTAGAAAAACAATGGAGTAGTTCAGCCAAGATGGTTGTGTTGTCTCTAATCCTGGTCCCGTTGTCTTGCTGTAGTCCTGGAATATATTAACTGCCATGCGTTGCAAAATACGTGTCAGGGTGCGACCCGGTGGCTCCCCCTTCCCATATCAGTGGGCCCTGAAATACTTGCTAAGGAAAATGACTTAGCGGTCTGCAGATTCTTTGAATTCATCAAGGAGCAAAACACAACAAAATAGTTGCAAACCGTGTAGTTGCTGGGTGTGTGGGTTATCAATGTCCAGGTGTTCAGTTTCTGTGCGAGCTAGTTTGCTCCTAATATCACACAAGAGCCCCAGAATGTTTGGAGATGGAAATCTCCCAAATGTATGCCTTGAATGCCTCCCAAAGAACAGCTTGTGTTGACACAGAGCTCTTATTTAATTCAAAGTATTCATTAATTAAAGTATGGAATGCATCATTGTTGGACCTGACCCTTTTACAGGGTCATTCCCCAGACTTTTTGCCTTTTGACTCCTTATTTTTTCTGACCTTTGTTAGTTGACGTTATGACTCTAAGCACTTTTTCACTGCTAACCAGTGCTAAAGTGCATGTGCTCTTCTTTGTAAAATTGGTATGATTGGCTTATACCTAATTGGCATATTCAATTTACCTATAAGTCCCTTGTAAAGTGGTATCCATATACCCAGGGCCTGTAATTTAAATGCTACTTGTGGGCCTGCAGCGTTGCTTGCGCCACCCACTGAAGTAGCCTTTCAAACCTATCTCAGGCCTGCTAGCGCAGGGCCTGTGTGCACAGTTTTCTGCCACAGGGACCTGGCATCTAAATTTACTTGCCAGGTCCAGAACCCCCCTTTTACTACATATAAGTCACCCCTAAAGTATGCCCTAGCTAGCCCTATGGGCAGGGTGCCATGTATGTAGAAGGCAGGACATGTGCCAGGTTGCATGGCCAGTCCTGGTAGTGACAAACAGCCTAACTTGGCGTCTCACTGCTGTAGGTGCTGCCATCTCATAGGATTACATTAGAAATGCCCTGCCTTATGTGTAAGGGGTATTGTCTGATTTATGAGGGGTAGTGTAGGCATGTTTGGTATGGTTGTGATAGTGATGAGAAATGCTGCATACTGGTGTAGGTGTATTTGTTATTACTATGACAGAAATGCCACTTCTAGAAAGTGTGCATTTATCTGTGCTTATGACTCTGGTGTCTTTGAAGCTTGACTCCAATCCATGTCTGGGCAGACTGACAGTTGGGGCTTTGTGCATACATTTCAGACAGCCCGTATACAGGGAGGGTGGAGGTGTCACAGAGGTGCATCTACATATTGTATAGTCTTCCTGGGCTAAGAGAAGGGAGAGGCGGGGCACACCTGAATTTGTAAAGGCTGTGCCCTGGCCTCACACAATAGGGTCGTTTATGCCCCCACTGATGTTTTGAACCTGTGCTGGAGGAGAGAAGGGGCACTCCCAGAACCAGTTGTAACTGTCTGGAACCCCCTCACCTCCTCATTGTATAACACACTGTAAACTTAGTATAAGTACAGGTAAATTTTCCCCACAATTTAGACATTCTTGGGACATTTCTGGGAGACCAGAACATACTTGGAGCTGGATAAACACACTGCTGGATGAACTCACCAGGAACCGCCTTGGACTGCCGCTGTTGTGCTGACCTGTGACCTGCTGGTCACTGGGAGAATCTGCTGTTACTCGCAAACCTTGTGATGGCCTGTTTGTTGAGCATTGCTGTCCTGTGTTCCCTCCTGTCCTGTCTCCAGGGACTGGGCGCTGTGGCCCATGCTCCCTGCATCTACCTGCTCCTGATCCCCTAAACAGTGCTCCCTTCCTTGAGCCGTCACGCTTGGGGAGGAGTAGTTGTGAAGCGCTGTTGGTGTTAGGGATGATGCCCTTTAAAAGCACTCCTTTTTCTTGCCGGATAATCACCGCCGCAGCCTGGGCATCTAAATTAGAAGAAGCGCGAGTGTCACACGCTCCCTTGTGCCAAATTCACCGCCACGCCCCGGGAGGAGTTTGTGCACCATACTCGGGTGCAGGTGGGGCCAGAAGCCAGTGAAGCGACGGGCTCTGAAGAGCTCGCAGCACGCACCCTCTCCTTTCCCTCTTGACTTGAGGGAATTCCAGCCTCGGGAGGTCCTTCCTCCCTTGAGGCGTTTCATCTGTCTGCCTCCTTACTCCGGACCGCACGGAGAGTTACATGGCCGGGCAGGAGGACAGGCACGCTCACCCCTCGGAGCCGGTGGCTCGGGGTGCAACTAACCCCCCTCGGGGTTCAAGTTATTTGTGTCCGTCCGGATGGCTGCCTCTCCCAGAGAGAGGCTTGGGCAGTGGGACGCAGGGGGAAGACAGGAGTGCCTCGTCCCGTTTTCCCCGGCTGTTGAAAAAGGAGCGCAACGCTCCAAACCTTCGTTGCTTGTAATGCCCCAGACGGGGCCCAATAATAATGTAGGAGGGGGGTGTATCGCCCTCTTCCCCCCTTACATCAGCCTATGGTCCCCGCTCTGCGCAAAGGAGCGCCGGGGGCCCTCCTTGTCGGCTTCTAGGCCCGGGAAGCGCCTTCTCAACTTAAGAACAGGTACTAGTTTTGGACATACCCTTTCTTAAAGTTTCAGATATGGAATTAGGGAAGAAATGTGGTAACCTGCTTACTGATGGGATGCTGAATGTATGTTCTGATGTTCTGTTTACTGCCCCTGACTTGTCATAGGTTTTATAATAGCCTTACTAGAGGCATTTATTCATATGGTTATGACAGAGGCATTTATCTCTTTACTGTGATTCCTGACTACTGCTTATGTTGCAGAATCCTGAGTACTTATGTGTTCTAATGTGACAACTGCTTACTCCTGCAGAGTATTAGTAACTTGTGTAACGTTCTGACAACTGCTAAGGTAGCAGGATATTACTGACGTGTAATGTTTGGTCTAATTATTTTTTGTGCAATACAGTTTATTTTCACATTGCTCAGTGTTGTGTTTACTTTGTGGTGTACATCTTGCATCACGTGTGTTGCGTGTGTTGTGCAAATGCTTTACACATCGCCTCCAGGTTAGGCCTGACTGCTCGTGCCAAGCTACCAAGGGGGTGAGCAGGGGATATCTTGGACAGGTAACTCCCTTGCCCTGACTGGAGTGGATGGGTTCTGCCTGGCTTAGGTGCATACCCTGGCCAACCAGAAACCCCATTTCTAACAATCATCTAATGAGGCATTGCAAGGTAATCTGCAGTGGCGCTTCACCCCCGACCATAAGGCACCCGAAGCACAATCCCAACTGTAGAGTGGTGATAAAGTGTGCATTGGAGATGGCTGACATTCCTTAGTCAAGGGTTTGCAGCTCCTGAGAGCAGCTAATAGTCAATGCGAGACCATGTGTCGTGGGGGACTGAGTGAAAGGTATACCCAGAAGTGTCTGCATGTAGCAGTCGTCAAGCATCCCTCAATGTATAGGACTCAAAGAGGGAACGGAAAGCCTGTAGGGAGCATGGTTTACCACTAGGCATTGGGGTTCGTTGACTCTTGTAGTGGATCAAGAAGGAGATTGCGGTCTACCCTAAAATAATGTGACTAGAGTCCACGTGGCCCAATAGGTCTACTAGAGTGTGAATAAAATTGGGAGAATTTACGTTTGGGGCATAGATGTTAAGAAGGAGAATACTCTAGCTGGCCAGTGTTCCAAAGACTGCCATGTATCGACTGCTGTCATCTGCAAAGTGAGCCATGGGATAAAAAGGGAGGGATCTGTTTATCAAAATGTACACTCCCTGGGAGTAGGTGCTATAACTGGAGAAGTACGATGAGGGCCCCAATCCGCTGCAGGAGTTGTTAGGAAGGACATGAGTCTCTTGCAAAAATGCGTCTCTAACACGACAGCGTGTGATGTGCTGCAAAATCTGCTTTGTGAGTTGTTGATGCCTCTGATGGTCCATAACATGTAAGCTCAACCATAGAGCTTGGCCGACAGGTGCCATCAGTTAGTGTGATGTGGAAATGTGGAAATGTGCAAAAGTATGTACCTGTTAACATGTTGTGTTTTGTCGTGACCAGAAAGCAAAAGGAACCCCTCAAACAACAAACAACATGAAGTCCCCCAACCGTACCCTCCACCCACAATGGACAAAGGACTGTCCAGCGAATCCCAAGACATAACAGCAAAAACTACGAAAGAAGAAACATAATACACTTCAGAAGAAATCACAAGTCAGTAATGCGGTGTGAACAAAGAGGGGTGAGTAACGCTACTGCATCTGAACCCAAATGATATATATTTGTAACACCCTACCAGAGTTATTAAGACTTTCCCGCTAGATCAGCAGGCAAAAATCATAGTTTCTGCCCGGCGACCTAACGGTAAGGAGGCTACAGCATTGTCTTGGTGGCCAAATGCAAGGTAGCTCTTAAATGGGGCAGAGGCACACCCCGCACCACACTGCCTAGCATTTAATTTACTGCACCAAAAATAGTAAGCTTGATGCTGATCTGCAGCCCCTTCTTTTAGGCCCAAATATATATAGGACCCAATGTGCACATTTCCATGCTAAAAAGACACATCACCCTAACACTACTGATCCTCTCCACTTGCACATAATAGCTGACACACTGGTAAATCTAACTCCACTGTAATGTTTTGGGTTGCTGATTTCTTGCAGAGACACAAATATGTGATGATATGTGATGAGATTGCTGTGATTATGTGGTTTAACGCTTTTGGCTCTTGTGAAGCTGAATATTTCATTGATTGGAAAAGTTGAAAATAACGTTTAACAAAACTTGAACTTTGTATGCTCAAAGTTCAGAAACAACATCCAAAAGATGGAGTCCAGCAATGCAATGTCTGGACATTGTCCTTGGGTTGGCATTACCTTGCTTACGGTGAAATTGGCCACAGAGAACCTAAATATATGTTTAATGGATGGATAGTTATAAAACCACAGAGAATTCGGATTCAAACAAACTCTGCAATTAGTGACTATCCATTATACTGTTATATCTAGTTCCCAGTCAAATGATATTGTCCTAAGCTCAACTCACAACTGTGATCATGCCTTTGATGGCTTTGGCAAATGTTGGGAAGCGAAGGTAAATAAAATTTGCAATTATATCAGTTAGCCTCCAGCAATGCTACATCCTGACAGTCTCTGTACCTCAAATATTATTTAAAGTACACCTATGTTTTGAGAACTTCCAATGCAAATGTTAACTTTCATATTGTACCTGACACTTTACTTCACATATTTCAAAATTGTCTCAACTTTTGAATTTGGACAGAAACAGATGAGGTGAGGTATCCGGGAGCATGCAATTTGCTCACTTAGGGAAGCTGGAGATATATCTTAGGTCTGCAGTCATCAGATCAAATTTTATGTCCTTTCAGCAAATTCAATGACCAATTTTTCACAGCATTCATCAACAAATCCCATTGGCCACTATAAAAGGAATGAATAAGAGAATGTGAAGCATTACTGTTTGAGTACTGGGTCATCTTCAAGTAAGAAGGAGCATTAGTTAAAGAGAGTGGCACCTTGAAGAAGTACTTTCGTACTTTACAAGGTCACGGGCGTGTAATGGCTGATAAATGAAAACTGAATTCACAGTTAGTACTTTTAGACTCCGTCGATGCTTTGATGTCCAGCTTGGATGAGCGCATTTGAAATCATACCATTAGTGTCCACTGGGTTTCTTACTGGCAGTAGCAGAAAGTTTAATAAGTGGTTACTCCAAATACGATATTTGTGGGCTAGAGTTTCATGGGTAAAGGCAGAGAGGAAATCCAAGAATCATGTAAGTATCTTCTTGATTAATATGCATGCATATTGTCCAACAGAGTTACCTCGTCCAAGTGTTTTTGGGTGTCTTGTTTGCCAGTTTATTGCATATTTTGGCTCAGCTGTATGTATCTTCAGAGTGCTGCAGTAAAAAGTTCTGTTGTTGAATTGAGTGTGATATGTCTTGTTGGATCCTCCAGTTCTGAGCTCGGTGATACCCAACAGTATGCAGTGTCTGAGCTGTGCTGGATGTGTGTAGTTTTTAGTATAACCACTTTAAAGATGACCGGGTGCTGCCAACTTGAAGAAAAATGAACTCCATGAAGCTACTCTGACCATCTAGCTATGTTTAAACTGCAACAACTGCGAAATGTGACTGCAAATCTCCACATGACATTCTGCGACATAACAGGTACCACTTGTGGCTGGCTAGTGTGGAAGGGCAAGTGGGTGAGCATTGGAAGCCATAACTCCTGGCTCCAAAACATGCTATCAATCTCTACTTGAGATCACCATCTTTTACACTAAAGCATGTTTCCTTGCTCTATTGGAAGCCATCGCTCATCACTCAAAATCATGTTGCTTCATTCCATTTAAATAATGACTCTTGATTGCAACACCAATTGCTGCACCTCACTTGATGCTAACTTCAAGCTGTATTTTCTCACTCCACTTTCAGCTGTGAGTAGTGACTCTAAAACCTGTGGCCTCACTTGACGCTCTGACATCTGACTCCAAATTGTTGCTCCACCCCAATGAAAGCCATTAGTCCTGATTCTAAACCCGTCGCAACACCCGTCTTAAAGGAGTCACTCCTGACTCCAAGACCTACTACTTCATCAAGCTGTGACTCCTGACTAGAACAACCCGTTGCTGGAAGATATGACACTTGCCTCCAACACCTGTCTTCTCACCTGACCAAAGCAGTGACTCATTACTTTAAAAACCTTTTACCTCACTCCACTTTGAGGCGAGACTCCCAACTCCATAACCTCTTCCGTAGGACCAACATCCCACCTCCAGTAGCAAGTTGAATTGCACTGTGGCATTTGTGATACCATTTACTGCTTTTTTGTTTTAAAAACATACTTTAGAAAGATTTTAAGGCGCAACATATGTTGTAACGTAAGAAGCAATGCTGCGCCTACAAAAAATCCACCCCACGAGTAAAAAATCAATCACAAAGTACAGACTGGTATATCGTAGTATACAAAATGAGTCTGACACAGAACAAAATGCCAATAGGGTCAGCACATTAAGTAGGGCAGGATATGAAAGGATGTTACATCAAAAAAGAAAAAAGAAAAACAGGATTAGACACATTTAAGGGGGTAGGGCAAAACAAAATGAAGCAAAGAATATGAACAACATAGCAACAAGATTCCACTAAGGCATATAGGGAGACCAGCAAGATGTGCAAGTATTGTTCTAGAAGGTGAGATTGGGGTTCAGGGCACCAGGGACAAACCAACTCTAATCTGGTCCACCCATTCCTAGCTAAGACCAATCACTCAGTGGGGAACAGTTCTCGAAATGAAACCTGGGTCCCCTAGGGAGTCACTCATCACAGGACTCTCTATCGTCGGGGGAACCATCGGCCAACGTCATCTATGAATGGGCAGTCCTGCATGAACATTTCCCACGGGTGCACATGTTCAGAGTTGCCCAAATCCATCTGTGCTTCTAATTTCAACAGGGTTCCTTTGCACTCAGACCATTTAGTCAGTTCATGTCTATACCCTTGAAGAGGTGGACCTGTTAGGGACTTCCAAGACATGGACAACTGCCTTCGCGCCAGGATATGGACTAGGTCTGCAAATCACATAGTTTAGTTGTAGGTTTGTGGTACAATCCCAACAAGCAAACTGCCAGCAACTTGCCTAGGTTTTGGTCCGTGGAGGCTTTACTGAGTTTGAGGACCATTTCCCAATAATGCATGAGATTCAGGAAGTCCCACACCATATGATAAAAATCCATCCTTTACAACTGGCACAATAGACAGGGTACATGGGCTTTAGGAAATATGAGGTTGATTCATTTGTGTGTCACATAATCCCTTTGCAGGTAGTATTAGTGGATCAATTTGAACCAGACATTTTGAAATGTATAAGAGTATATGTAAGGATATTGGCTCAATCCACATTCGTAAGTGTCAGGCCCAAGTCCGTGGCCTATCGCTCAAGAAGCCCAGTTAGCTCGCCCTCCACATGTGTCAAGAGCAATCTATAAAGAAGGGTAATCATTAATGTTCCCTCTAGTTTTGTTCCTCCACGTGCATCAGTGAATGATCTCTGTGCACCGCAGCTAAAGCTATGTGCATCAAAGACATGCATGGAATTACTTTACAAGCAGATGCAACGAATAAGCTATTAAATGCTAAAATGAGAGCTTTTTTAAATGAGAAACCCAAATGTTATTTAGTTTGAAATATAAACATACCTTTCAGACTGAGCACCACCACACCCCTACCCATGTTAAAATGAGAGCTTTTGATTCACATTGCCATCTCATTGTCCATAACAAGGCAAATATCTTTACACTCACTTGACAGCTGCTGTCTCACCTCTAGTCTTCTCTACACTTGAATCGTGGAATATTTAATGTCCACCAGTGTAAAAACCTTGAAAGAAAGTTTCTAACCACGTTACTTCCCTAATTACATTGCTAAATATTTTGCCTGTGATATTATGGTTGCACAATATTTTTTAAATTATATTTTGGCATTCAACCACCTCATACTATCTCCAGCCTTGCCATCAGATCCATTCACACACCAATTGTGATCTTGTGAACAGGTTTGAATGTGTAGCATGACTTTTAACACTGACGTCCCCGTCATAATTTGTAGTTATTTCTCTGCTCTCATTTTCATCTGTTAGGAGTACCTAGAATCAGACTAAAGGCTTCTATTAAGAGTATGATGCATACCAGAAATGCATAGAATTTTACACTGGGGAGTAAATAGTACTCTGTTGCAGGTTCTATAATCTTACATTATCCAACTGTTTTACTTCTCTGTGTGCAAAGAACAATTACTGCTGATTCTTATTTGCAGTGCAGCCAGCACCTAAACGAATAGTGATGGGTGTCCGCATCCTCCGATGGCACTCTTGAGAATTACTTTGTAAACATATAATAAAATAACTGTCAGAAAATGGATGGTAGCTTCCCATGACATTTTTCATTGTCTGTTTGTGTGGTCTCAAAAGTCAGTGGATCACTGCAAGACTCTTTTAAAACATTGGTTCTCAAAGCAATAATGTTGATTCATCGTGTGGGGCTGTTGTACAGTGCACCAACGCCTGAAGTGGCACCATTAACAATAATGAGAAAACTGCAATAAATAAAAAAGCATCAATGAAAACCCTTTGCACACTATTGTTCTTTTACCCTAAACACAGACTGTTTTTAATGTTTAACAATCTGTATTTATACCTTACCGTTTACACTGTATCAAATCTCCTTGAAGCTGCATCACAGCACCGTGTGGTGCTATACATATACATTCAAGAAAAACAGGCACATTCAGCATTTATGCCTCCCAGAACTGATGAAAGAAGTGCCAACATCATGCTCACTAACAGTGTCTATCACTGATCAAGAAGGAGACCATTGAGTGTGTGGTATTCGCTATAGAGTTGTGAAACATTTTCAATCTACTGTTTAAAGACCAATGAGGATATTTTTGACAGGATGCCGCATCTGAAAGGACAGTAGTGAGTCGCATACAAGGCTATGCCTCATAGTGCATCTGACCTGTGACCAACCTTAACTCCTGGCCTTGTGAAAGGCACCAACCTATCACAAGGTACAACGCAGCACCATGCAGTAGAGAGCATGGGTATAGGCATTTCTCTGAGCTTTCTTCCCCTTACTGATGAAACTCCTTCCCTATCGGCTTCTGAATTCTCTGAATCTGGGCTAAGCCACATGTTTAGACAGCCAGACTTCCCTCAGTGAATTATGGTAGATAGATGTAAAATAAGGTAGAAAAAGAGATACCCATCTCAATGCTGAACTGCACAACGTGGATCCAATATCCCCAAATAATGTGATTATATCAGTGCTGGACAATAGGGAGATATTGGTTCTAACAGCTAAATCTAGGCCTGGAACTGGCTGACAAACGGAAACATGCTGAATTTGTACTGATGGCATTTTTCTGACACCTTGACACATTCAGCAGTACCTGTGGGTTGTCAGGCAGTGAGGGTGGTTTCTGAATGTAGATATATCTTACTGCTAGAGCCATCCGTCTCGAATTGCTGGGCACACAATTATCTCTGCAGCAGGTATCTTAAACCTGTCAAATATTTTAAAATGCAGCCTCTTTGTGACCTGTTCTGTAGTCTAGAACAAATTTACTGTCACATGTGTACTTGTCAATTTCTGTGCTGCAGATGTTTTCAAATAAACGTGTAATTAACCTCTTGATCCCTAATTTATAGATTCCTATAGTAATTGTTTTTTTCATTCTAGCACTGGATTCTATGCAAATATTTTATTTCAATGAGCCTCCCTTTTCTGCATTATCACATATGAAAGCACCTTCAAATACATGAGCTTAGTATGAGAGCCGCACAAAATCCTCTTGTATGTTGATTTAATAGACTATAATGTTGTTCCATACATAGTAAGAGTCTAGGCTACGTACCGGATGCACAAAATAGGCTTGCCTCTTGAGTTGTTGTTAGGGTAAAATGTCTGGATGTGTCTAAGGGCCAGATGTATCATCACGGCCCTTTGCGATTCGGAAATTGCGATTTTTAAGAAATCGCTATTTCCGACTCGCAAAGTGCCATGTATCACATTTGCGATTCGGTAATAGCGATTTCTTAAAAATCGCAAATGCTATTACCGAATCGCAAATTGCGATACCGGCCCCATTCGCAGCTATGGGCCTGTTGGTCCATAGTTGCAAATTTTTTGCATTTCCAAAATTGCGATTTCTGAACCAGAAATCACAATTTTGGAAATGCAAAAGCCCAAGGTGCTGGGACCTAGGGCCCCCTCTGCTGCACCCCAAAATCATTTTTTGCAACATGTAAGGTACACACATGCCAAAAGGGCATGTGTGCTTTACATGTTCAATTTAAAAATGCAGTTTAACTGCATTTTTAAATTTTGCACCAGGTTACCACCTGGTTTCATATCATGGTATTTTGCATGTGCAAAATGCCATTCTGCGAAAAATCGCAATTTGCGATTTTTTGCAGCATCGCCTTGCGATGTGGATTTTGCGAATCGCAAATTGCGACTCGCAAAATCCAGGTCGCAATGCAAGAAATCGCAATTTTAGAGATTTCTGCTTTGTGGTCTGCGAATGCCTTTCATGCATTGCAGACCACTATTTTGCACTCACAAACGGCCGAATTTAGCGATTCACACAGTTTGCGAGTGCAAAATATTTTCATACATCTGGCCCTAAGTTCGTTTTAAAAAACTATCACTTTTAGTAAACATCTCTCAGGGCAGTGCTCCACTAAGGTGAAACGTTAAAGAAATATATTTTCTTAACTTTTTTAAAGGTTTTATCATGTTTCTAGTGGTGGTTGATGCACGGTTTATATTTGCCTGTAACATTTTCAAGGCCCAGGTCTTACACTGAAGCGAGACCCTACACTTGTCTTTGCTCTACTTATTAATGTATTGGCCCATACACTTCTTATTTAAATCAAATGGTAGAGCAGCATTTCTTTTCTGTCAGAAGGCCGCCCACGCGCTCCCTGTATCTTCGTCACCTCCAGGCTAATGGAACAGCATGCTCCCATCACAGTGCAGGGCATGTCTGGCCCCGTTCCCGGCTGGGTCCCTTTGTCTTCGTTGACAAGCCACCCAGCAACATACTTTAAAAAAAAAATAACATTTCAACAAATAACAGGGCAGTACAGTACAATGCCAAGGACGATTTAGGGCAGTATACAATGAGACCATTCAATGAGGCATAAGCAAGGGAAATTATCAAAGACATTGAATAATTTGGAACACTTTTTTTTTTTTAAATCTGTTTATTGCAATTATTAATTTGGAACACTTAACATACAATCCTGACTGTCCCATAATAAATATTCAATTCCCACCAATGGTTTATACACCTTCCCTCGAAATTCTCTCCTTAGGGACCAGATTTTTTCCAACTTGCGAGGGCAAACCCCACCAGTATATATTCTTCTTTCCACTAACATGTACCAAAATCCATGTCTTTTTCCCAGTCATTCACCTCTGTTTCTCACTCCCCACAATCAACCAATGTTCTGCTCGGTGTAGGAAAGTCCCATCTTGCCTGGTATGTTACTTGTGTGTCAGTTTGTTTTTGCCTGTCTCACTGGGATCCTGCTAGCCAGGATCCCAGTGCTCATTGTTGTGGCCTGAATGTGTTCCCTGTGTGGTGCCTTACTGTGTCACTGAGGCTCTGCTAATCAGAACCTCAGTGCCTATGCTCTCTCTGTCTTTAAAATTGTCACTGCAAGCTAGTGACTATATTTACCAATTCTGATTTGCACACTGGAATACCCTTATAATTCCCTAGTATATGGTACCTAGGCGCCCAGGGTATTGGGGTTCCAGGAGATCCCTATGGGCTGCAGCATTTATTTTTCCTCCCATAGGGAGCTCAGACAATTCTTACACAGGACTGCCACTGCAGCCTGAGTGAAATAACGCACATGTTATTTCACAGCCATTTTACACTGCACTTAAGTAACTTATAAGTCACCTATATGTCTAACCCTCACTTTGTGAAGGTTAGGTGCAAAGCTACTAAGTGTGAGGGCACCCTGGCACTAGCCAAGGTGCCCCCACATAGTTCAGGGCAATTTCCCTGGACTTTGTGAGTGCGGGGACACCATTACACGTGTGCACTACATGTAGGGCAATACCTATATGTAGCTTCACAACGGTAACTCCGAATATGGCCATGTAACATGTCTAAGATCATGAAATTGCCCCCCCCATGCCAAATCTGGTATTGGTGAGCCAATCCCATGCATCCCCGGGTCTCCACCATGGGCCCTGGGTACTGCCAAACCAGCTCTCTGGGGTTTTCTCTGCAGCTAACTCTGCTGCCAACCTACAGACAAGCTTCTGCCCTCCTAGGGTCTGGGCAGTCCAGTCCCAGAAAGGCAGAACAAAGAATTTCCTCTGAGAGAGGGTGTTACACCCTCTCCCTTTGGAAATAGGTGTTAAGGGCTGGGGAGAAGTGTCCTCCCCCAGCCTCTGGAAATGCTTTGAAGGGCACAGATAGTGCCCTCCTTGCATGAGCCAGTCTACACCGGTTTTGGGAACCCCCAGTCCCTGCTCTGGTGCAAAACTGGACAAAGGAAAGGGGAGTGACCACTCCCTTGTCCATCACCACCCCAGGGGTGGTGCCCAGAGCTCCTCCAGTGTGTCCCAGACCTCTGCCATCTTGAATGCAGAGGTGTACTGGCACAATGGAGGCCTCTGAGTGGCCAGTGCCAGCAGGTGACGTCAGAGACCCCTCCTGATAGGTGCTTACCTGACTAGGTGGCCAATCCTCCTCTGAGGGCTATTTAGGGTTTCTCCAGTGGGCTTTTCCTCAGATAACGACTTGCAAGAATTCACCAGAATTCCTCTGCATCTCTCTCTTCGACTTCTGCCAAGGATCGACCGCTGACTGCTCCAGGACGCCTGCAAAACTGCAACTAAGAAGCAAGAAGACTACCAGCGACACTGTAGCGCCTCATCCTGCCGGCTTTCTCGACTGTTTCCTGGTGGTGCATGCTCTGGGGGCTGTCTGCCTTCACTCTGCACTGGAAGCCAAGAAGAAATCTCCTGTGGGTCGACGGAATCTTCCCCCTGCTAACGCAGGCACCAAACTTCTGCTTCACCGATCCTCTGGGTCCCCTCTCATCATGACAAGCGTGGTCCCTGGAACACAGGAGCTGGATCCAAGTGACCCCAACAATCCAGTGGTCCATCTGTCCAAATTTGGTGGAGGTAAGTTCTTGCCTCCCCACGCCAGACAGTAATCCTGTGTACGTCGTGAACTGCAGCTGCTGGGGCTTCTGTGCACTTTTGCAAGGAATCCTTCGTGCAAAGTATAGCCCAGGTCCCCAGCACTCCATCCTGCATTGCTCAACTCGCTGAGTTGACCACCGGCTTCGTGGGACCCTCCTTTGTAGTGCTGTGCTCAGTTTTCTTGAACCCATGTTCAAGTACTTCTGCGGGTGCTCCCTGCTTCTGCATGGGCTGTTTGTATTGCTAAGCGCCCCTTCTGTCTCCTCCTCCAAGGGGCGACCTCCTGGTCCTTCCTGGCCCCAGGCAGCACCCATTTTCTTCAACCGCGACCTTTGCAACTAGCAAGACTTGTTTGCGGTCTTTCTGCATGGAAACAACTCTGCACCCTCCAGCACGCTGTGGGACATCTTCTGTGCAAAGGAGAAGTTCCTGGCATCTTCTGTTGTTGCAGAATCTTCAGCTTCTTCCACCCGGAGGCAGCCATTTTGCACCTTTAAAGTAGCTCCTGCCCCCCTAGACCCTTTTGTGACTCTTGGACTTGGTCCCCTTCCTTTACAGGTCATCAGGTCCAGGAATCCGTCTTCAGTGCTTTGCAGTCAGTTGTGGTCTTTGCAGGATCTCCTATCACGACTTTAGTGTGTTTCTGGGGAAGTAGGGTAACTTTACTCATACTTTTCAGGGTCTTGGGGTGGGGTATCTTGGACACTCTTAGTGTTTTCTTACACTCCCAGCGACCCTCTACACACTACACTAGGTCTGGGGTCCCTAAGTGGTTCGCATTCCACTTTCTTAGTATATGGTTTGTGTTGCCCCTAGGCCTATTGCATCCTATTGTATTCTACAGTGTTTGCACTACTTTTATAACTGTTTACTTACCTGATTTTGGTTTGTGTGTATATTTTGTGTATTTTGCTTACCTCCTAAAGGAGAATATCCTCTGAAATATTTTTGGCACATTGTCACTAAAATAAAGTACCTTTATTTTTAGTAACTCTGAGTATTGTGATTCTTATGATATAGTACCTATATGATATAAGGGGTATAGTAGGAGCTTTGCATGTCTCGTAGTTCAGCCTAAGTTGCTCTGATATAGCTACCTCTATCAGCCTAAGCTGCTAGAACACTACTAATCTACTAATAAGGGATAATTGGACCAAAGCCAAGGTGTGAGTAACATCAGGTACCCACTATAAGCCAGGCCAGCCTCCTACACTCGGCCACTCCTATACCCAATGGTAACCAGATCTTATTATATCTGGGCGGGGGATTATGTCACCAAATATGCAGGGTACAGCATTTGGCTGTGTCTGGGACCTCCATGCCAAGCACCTCTC
The DNA here is from genome assembly GCF_031143425.1 of Pleurodeles waltl. Lineage (NCBI taxonomy): Eukaryota > Metazoa > Chordata > Amphibia > Caudata > Salamandridae > Pleurodeles > Pleurodeles waltl. The sequence continues at coordinate 66,774,570 of NC_090439.1, read as the reverse complement.
TCATAACTTCACAAAGTGCTGACCAGCAGGATCATATCTTTGGACAGGACTACAGCATGTGAAGGAAGGTACCCATCTCCCCACATTCCTAGAAGCAGATGTTTGTGGGGCATCTACCGAGTGCGTTCAGAGTTGTGCTGGAATAATAGGATAGGTGCAGGCTATGCATTTGCATTAGCTGAAAACCTGTTTTTATAGCAATCTCCCTGAAGGTACCCACGGCTTTTCCAATTTATCATTCTCAAAGTCCCCCTCCCTGGCTCCTCATTTAATCTTAAATGTATGCAGTATGTCTGGGGGGTTATTAAGTAATTTTCTGTATATCATCGAGATTACCCCTTTAGGTAGTGATTCTGTCAGGATGCGATCTTCTATGGGTGAAGAGTCTTCAATCAGGGAGTGTTGGGGGATGTGTGCAGCTAATGCGTGTCGAAGTTAGATGTACTTTTTAAAAAATATTTCTTTATTAGCAATTTTAGCAATTTAGACGTCAGCGAGTTCATGTGATTACCGACATGTAATATTACAGTTTATATGTGCATCACTGTACAGTTGGACATGATGGAATTTCCAGATACGGTCTCTTTACTGCATCAAGTTATCTTGAGTACACTTACAGTTTTAATTAATCCAATGCTATATTGCCAACAAATAAGAAGTCTAACTGACAAACCACGGATGTGTAGGTACCCCTGCTCACTTACAGAGATGGGGGTTTGGGAGGGGGAGGAGGTGTGGAGAGTGTGTAGCCCCAGTCAGGACAACACCTACCTAATATAGTGATCACTCATTGAGAGGAGTAGTAAACGAGGGTGGTAGAACAGAAGGTTCTGTACCCTTGGTTTCAGTCCACCTCGCAGTGAGTGATAAGTGTGGAACTGTGACAATTTTGTTTCCCACCACTTCCAGATATTTCTGCCAATTTGGAGGGTTACTTGGGGTCTAATGGCCCATGCTAGCACTTCTCATTGCCTCTTTTTCGACCATTATGCTAGCATGCAGATCCAGTAGCCATTGTCATAGTGGGGGTCGGTAGTTGACTTCCAATTCATGGGTTTTCTGCGTTTCGCCAAGACTAATGCTAGATCTATCAATTTGTTAAGGGTTTAGGGGCTGCTGAGAAGATGTGATTCTTATTAAAAAATGTGAGGTGTCTTTGTTGAGCGTGAAGCCAAATGCCTCAATAGGGATTAAACTGGAGGCAACCTAGATCACGTGTGTAAAATTAGCATCAGTATCTCGGCATCGGGGCCTGGAGCCAAAAGACCCTGGATACATGTGGGCCTGTCTTGTGGGTGCGAGGTACAGGGGATCTAAGTAGTTCAATTGTGTGTATTTAAGGCAGTTATTTATGGAGAATGTTTTTGGCATCGCCAGATATTGTGCCCACTGTTTGTCTGTAAGTGTAGTGTCAAGTACTTCGGCCTAATAAGTAAGAAGTGAAAGGAGTGACATACTTTTATCAGGTCGTAGCGAGTTGTACAACTACGTGGCAGCATGAGCCCCATGAGTCACTATGACCTGTAGAGACTTCGAGGTATATGGTTCATCATGCGTTCTGTGCCAGACCCTTTGAAGATGTCTTGTTAGTGAGGCGGAACTTAGAAAGGAGCTTGGAGGTATACCATAATCAGCCTCCAAACTGTCGAACGTGCAGAGTATTTTATCAATAAAGAGGTCGCCCCATGTTGTGAGTCCAGATTCCATCCATCTGAGTGCATTTGGTCAGGAGTCAGGCTCTACACAGCCTGGTATTATTAAGAGAGGCAATTCTGGGGCATAGCTGGGATAAGTGCGTGGCTTGATCAAGTAGGTGATCCAGCACACCTTTCCATTAGAATATTTTCTACAGCCTTGGTGATCACTGTGTCGGACTCCAGTAGCCACTCCAATACCCAAGTAGAATGTGGCTCCCCAGATCGTAAGCTCAGTTTGGTGATATTTTAATTCATTAGCCAGCAGGTAGGCCACTGGAGTTGCACTGCTGCGTAGTAATATTCATAATTCAGTACACCCAAACCACTCTCCTCCAACAGTGCATATAACTTAGAAAGCGCCACTCGTCTCCTCCCTTTGCCCCATATTAAAGCGATCAGGAGTGTGCATAGTTATTTAAATGTATTTTGGGGCACTAGTAGAGGGAGAGGGAGGGTGGAGAAGAAGTACAGTAGTCTGGGGAGGAGCAGCATTTTAGATATAGCAATGCGTCCCATACAGAGGAGAGGCAAGGAAGTCCAGAATGGTCGAGAGGATCGAGCATCTGCCAGTACCCTGCCAAGGTTGCCCTCCACCAGATATCTTTGTGAGTAATAAACATGAATTTGATCGAGTCGGAGGTCCAGGGAAGCAAGGGGTGCAGGAGTGCCTGATGCTGTTCTGCCGACACAAACATCTGTGAGATTAGTTGGGATTTATCCCAATTTACACGCAAACCAGAGATATCTCCAAATCGTTGCAGCAATGCCATAAGACTCAGGAACACTGCACTATCATTCCGAAGGTTTACTATTGCATCATCCACATACATTAATAATAAATGCCCGTGACTGCCGGAATACAGACCCAAATTAGATGCCTGGTTCTGAAGTACACATGCCAGCAGTTCCATGGCCAGTTCAAAGATAATCGGCAATATGGGCTCTGACGAGTGCTGTGTTAGATAGTGAATGGGTCTGATATAGTTGCACCAGTTTTCATTCAGGCAAGAGGGGAGTTGTATAACAATGATATCCATTTCAGGAATCTGGGACCAATTCTGAACCTACAGAGAATTTTCATAAGGTATTTCTACCCCAGGGTGTTGAAGCCTTTTCGATGTCAAGAGATGCAACTCAGGGGCGGGTACTCGTTGCTTGTGCCAATCCATCAGTGCGATCAAGCGACAAAGGTTTAGGAAGGTTCAGGAACATGTTCCTGCCAGCTATGAACCCGTTTTGATCAGGGTGTATCACTTGTTGTACAACACGGATCAGGTGGTTGGCCAACACTTTACCAACGCTTTTGTAGTCTGTATTTAACAGTGAGAGCGGGCGGTATGCGTCTCTGTCCGTTTAGGCAGCACCACCAACTGTGCTAGCAGAATGGCAGCTGTCTGATCAATAGGCAGTTATTGTTCATATTTATGAATGTCTGTTTTAAGTGTGTGGAGTTCTTTATGGAGTGTTAGTTTGGCTCTGTATACTGCTTTAATCGTGTGGCTGTGGAGCACGGCTTTTAATGCGTCCTATTCAATACTGGTGCCTGATGCTGTGTTAGTGTTTCCTGAGAGTACTTTGTAATAGGCTTTACAAGGTAGGCACAAAATGCTGAATCGTGTAGAGCAATTGTGGGGGGCGCCAGGTAGAGATTGGGGGTGAGACTGCCCATACACAACTGCATTTGTAAAGGACAGTGATCTGATACAGTACGCCCAAAGTATTCCGCCTGTGTGACCCTCATGAGTGTGTCAGGGGTACAACAGAAAATATCTATTCTTGTGTGTAGGTCATGTAGGCCAGAGTAGTAGGAATATTACCTGGTATTAGGGTGTAGTCTACGCCAAGCGTCCATAACTTGGTTATTGGTAGTCCTTATCTGTAAGTGATGTGTAAGGGTGATGGATTGAGCCCCTGGGATTGGGGATCTGGATCTATCAAGGTCTGAGTCAGGAATGCAAATAAAGTCTCCACCCCAATAGCAAAGGGCCAGGGCTTCATGCAGGAGTGCTGGAGCTAAGAAGTGTAGGAGAGGCGCTTGGTTACTGTTCAGGGTATATACAGGGATTAGTGCTAAAGGGTGTCCATCCGCAATCCCCTCCACTATCGCATACCTTCTTTCCGGTTCTACTCTGCTGTGTACCAAAGCTAGAGGTACCCCTGGGGCCACCTATATAAGGACTCCTCTAGCATAACTGGAGTAAGTGGTACCAATCAATGTGCCTCACCAGGTTTTGCGCATAGCCCTCAATGCGGGGGCAGTGAGGCGCATTTCCTGGAGTAACGCTATCTGGATCCTGCATCTCAGAGAGTATTGATAGGCTTGGTATCATTTCCTGTAACTAGCAACCCCCGCACATTCCACGACATCACAAGGAATGATGTCCCCAGTGATTCGTTATTAGTGCACATTGATTCCGTAGTGTGTTGCCATCCCTCGTCTCACCGCCCCCTTCTAACCTCCCACCTCGTGTCCCCCTGCCACCCATCCCCCCCTCAGTCACATCCAGTACAGTAACATTACGATAAACAAAACAATAAACAATGAAAATATATGGATAACTCCCAACACCTGCTCCCCGGCCGGTCTGCCAACAGGCGCCCAGCTATAAGCACAGTGATGCAATAATAACTGTTTTGGAGACACTAGTCTACAATGGTGTTACTGCTCCATTTTGGAGGAGGCAATGTATAAGTGCAGATATCTATCACATTGTGCAAGTGAGTCCGTGCCCCCCAACTGTCCTATAAACAGTATAGCCTGTGGGTTCCCCCCGCATACATACTCACAAGTAGTGTTGCAAAGGTCAGATACCAGTCATTACCCAGCTGCCTATATCAAGTCTTTGGCTGTTTGAGGAGTAACTGATGGGCCTCCTCTCAGTATTGTGTCAATCAAAGAATCAGGTGTCTCCAAAGGCCCATTGATATTACTTCCCGACTCTGACCTCTCAGAAGGAGCGGCAGTCACTCATTGTTTCACCTCAGCAATTGCTTGTGCTCTGTCTTTGGCAGCTTGTTCCTTGGATGGGCTGACAACCCGGCTGTTGAGACGAGGCCTGCGTCGATGATGTACAGTGGATACATCCCCCTACTCAAGGAAGTCGAGATACCTTTGAGCTCCAGCCAGGTTCAGGTATCCTCAGGTGTGGCACAAAAAGTGGTTGTGTCATTGTGTTTGATTTTGAGTGTGGCAAGAAATTGCAATGCATATTTGATGCTGCTGTCCCGTAGGAATTTCTTAATGGCCAGGAAGGAGGATATTCATTGTTGCACTTCCATAGTGAAGTCAGGAAAAATGTTCACTTGGGAGTTATTGATCATCCATGAGCTCCTGGCACCTGCAGAATGTGATCCCTGTCTCTGTATTTAAAGAGGCGAGCGACCACCAGGGGGGAAGGAGCCCCCGAGAAGGAGGGTCTGCCTAGGATCCCATGGCAAGCTCAACTGAGAAAAAATTTGATTGTTTGCCTAGCAGGATCATGTTGGTGAACCATTCCTCGAGGTACAGCGCCATGCTTGGGCCCTCTGCTTTTTCCTGGAGGCCCACTACCCTTACATTATTTCATCTCAGTCGTCCCTCTTGGTCCACCCATCTCTGGAGGAAGTTGACTTCGTCCTGTAGTGCCTGCAGATGTTTTCCAGTATCTGTGACCGCGGGGAGGAGGGTGGCCAACATCGACCCTGTGTTGTCAACTTGCTCCTTCAATTTCTTGTGATCCTTGCGCATGTACCCCATATCCATTCGCAGTGTGTCAATTATCAGGCCCAGTGTAAATTTAATATCTAAAACTGTGGATAGTAGTTCTTCAAACTTACGTGTGTTCCGATAGCGTGTTTGCCAGTGATCCTTTTGAGGTACTCACCTCTCTTTCTCCAACTGTGGTTTCCCATGCACCAGAAGCTGGTGTTGAGGTCTTATTGTTCTTTGTACGCTCCATGTTGAGCGTGGTGTCCGGTAGTGTAGTTAACGTGCAGTGAGTAAACTGTGATGGTTCTAAACCCACTTGCGATTTGAGAACCACTGTACGATGGTCTGCTGTGGGCGGTAAATATTCTGGGGCTATATGGCTGCCACTCTGGTCTACTGCTTCTGGGTCACCTCTTTAGAGAAGTTCTGTCATTATCAGGCAGTACCACCGTAAGTTTGTAATATATGAAAAGGTCTCGGGGAGAGCAATGCTGTGAGGGAAGGACACCCCGTCCCTGGGTATGATCTTCGCAGACCTTATGAGAGAGGCAGTTTTATTTCGTGAGATGTGACGTTGGGGACCATCCTCCTGTGATGCAGTTTCTGTTTATGCCCAGGCCTCTTCAATCTCTTGTCTCTGGGTGGCGCTTGCGGTCCCAAGACATGCAGGCATGCCCCCTTCTATGTAGCCCCTTCTATGTAGTTCCTCGTGTAAGTCGACCAGCAGGCTGGCAGGTAGGTTTCCTACGGGACCCTCTCACCAGGGGGAGGGTCGCTGCACCGGCCAGGTGAAGCGTGACTTGCGCTATTGGGTTGGGTAACTGGATCTTCAGTGCCTTCAGTTAGAGTTTGCTGACTCTTACTGGAGTTTCCTGTCTCCGAGCGGGAAACAGTTTGGGCCCATTGTCTCCATTCCACTGGCTCTCCAAGTGCTCCACTAGTCCTCTGGTTGTGAGTACTGTGCTAGTGTGATTACTGACTTCTCAAAGCTTACAGTAAGGAAGTCTGAGCGGCTGTGCCAGCGAGCAGATAGCAGGGATCTTTTGCAGATACCGTCTCCAGAAAAAGTCCAGGTGATATTGCACGTTGGGACTTGAAGTGAATGGGGCCTCGGGTAGTCTCCATCTCCCGCAGGGTCCCCTGGGTCTGGGTCGCAAGTTGCAGTTGCAGCCGGCAGTTAAAGTCTTCCTACGGCCCACGTATTAGGCCGCTCTCTTGCTTAAATGTGGAAACGGCTGGGGAACAGTAGCCCGCCTTGTGATCGAGGTCCCCCTGCAGGGGCTGCAGAGGCTGAAAGGAGTCCGGTCAGGGCTTCGCTGTTACGCCGGCTGGTCCTCCTATGGTCCAAAGGGGAGGCCGCACTTGTCGCTCGAGTGTGGTGGCAGCTGGGAGGATGGTCGGTTGTCTTGCAAGCGATTACAGCCAAGATCCACAACCGCTGAAAGACGGCAGGTCAGGTCCCAACTCTTCCGCTGCCTGGTTGTCTTATGACCCACAGGATAGGCCCCATGCACCGCCAGAGTGTGGAGACTGCTAGGGGATGGTAGGCTGTCTTGTGTGCGAGCTCAGCTGGGAGCCGCAGCAGCTGCAAGGGATTGGGTCAGGGCCTAGTTGTGTTGCCGACTGGTTCAGGCAATCTGGGTGAACAGTCTATATCTTGGGACTCTTGGGAAGGCTCAGGATTATTATTAATACTGGGCTAAGGGCCACGGAGCTCCGAAATCTGTGTCTTATTCTGTTGCCATTTTGGCACGCCCCCAAGTTGGATGTATTTATATGTCTTTGTGGGTGCCAGCTTGTATTTATCTTGCATTTCTTTCAATGTGAACATGGAACCCTCCTTCCACACATCTCAGAGTGGACATTCAAATGAGGTTCCACTTTGGAAATCCACATAACTTCCCCACCTCTCTTAGGATGTCACTAGACCAGAGGGAGGTTATATCCGTTGGTTTCCCCCTCCAGCCCAAAAAGGTGGTCACCTCCCTCTTGGTTTGTCCTACTGTTTTTGTATTCAACAGCAGTAGGCTCGACGTGGAAGATGCGTAGCGCTCTCCCTGATATCCCTCCAGTCCCCAAGTCAGTCTTTCCTGCCTAAATGCCGAGTCCTCCCGCACAGCAAATACCTATTATGCACCGCTAACTGAGTGGCCCAGTAGTATTTTCTTATGTCAGGCAGGCTGAACCCCACCTTATATACTCCGTGCATTAACCTTTGAAAAGTTATTCAGGGCAGGCCAGTGTCCCACAATAGTAAGCGGAGCCAAGCCTTCGGTTTTCTGAAGGAAGTCCTCGAGCACTCAGTATGGAGTATTCTGGAGCGCATATATTATTTAAGGTAGCATCATCATTTTGAACATTGCAAGGACATCGGTAGTGTCTTCCAATGCTACACATCTGCAGCAAAGTGGTCTGAGATAGGGGCCAGGATTTTGTGATAAAAGAGCTGTGTTCAGTTATGCTAAGAACATACTTAATAACTTTCACTCAAGCACTTTTTTAAAAGACGTGTATTGAGACACAAAATGCTCTTTAATTATTTCTGGAGTAGTCTACGCTATCCATAACAGACTCTGGGCGCTTTAGGGAAGCAGGGTACATGCACGCACTCTGGAGGGAACATAGGTAATTATCTGTGCACCCCTAGTAGTCAAACCAATATCTTTCAAAGAGCTATGTTTAGCAGGTTCTTGCCCACCTACTCCCCCCCAGGCACACCTTATGACAAATGTCACTGTGGCATATAGTAGGACGCAAAGCTTGGAGAGCACAAATTCGTTCATAAGGTTATGAAAACCTGCAGTTGCCCATTAGTGTACCAAACTCCGAGTGTGGTCATGCCTCTATGGGCCCAGTCACATACGCAAGACCAGTGGTCGTCATGGGGGAGATGCCATAGGGCTGTAAGGGGAAGAGACTTCACATAAGGAAGCTTTGTCCTGTTGTGCATGAGAGGGCAAGCTCATGAATACTGGAGCATGCTAAGCAGGAGACCAGTTGGGTGTGCACATTATTTAAGCTGAGGTTTAAGCAATAAAGCTAACAGGTCAGCGTGAGTAGGGGTAAATCGTGTATTAGTAGTTGCCTCATTCCAAAGGTCAGGTCTCCAACAGGCAGCCCATTTCAGCTGTGTGGCTAGATAATAGAGTTCCATATCAGAAACTGTCATCCCACGTTCAGCAGCGGGGAGTTGAAGCTTACGAAGGTCAATTCTGTGATGGCCCATCCCCCTGATTAGGTAAGTCAACCGGCCATCTATCTCACGAAAGAGAGATTTTGGGAGGCGGATCAGAAGCGCAGAGAAAAAATATTAAAGGCGAGGAACAAAAAACATCTAGGATAGTGCAACCCTTCCCATTACAGACAGTGAACGAGTAAGCCAGAAGTGTATGACTACCACAAAGAGGATATTGCAGCTGTGACGCTGTCCTCGAGGTAAGTTGGTTTCAGTATAGTAAACATCGATTCCCAGGTAATGGAAACATCCATTACTGCTTAAAGAGATTCAGGTTTGCTTGTGCCAGGTAGGGTGATCAACTCCTTTCAGGTCATTACGGGCAATAGTTACAATCCTGAATGTTCATGGGATCACCTAATGCATTCTGGGTGTTGTAGTCATGCTTTGCTTCCAGTGTCCTAACTAGACTAACACATCTGAAACTGACGGTTTGTAGACAAAAAGCTCCTTTGTGGAGAAACTGTCTGTGGTTGCCTGGAATAAGGCGAGCAACCAGTGAGGTGGTCAACCTTGTTCCAGGTGTTACACTGTGTGCCTCTTTGTGAACAGTAATGTTCATTTTTACAGCCCAAATGTTTTGAAATGGCTTTAGAATAATGTTTTACACTATTGAGAGTTTTATGATATGTGCAATTCATGTTTTTTCTAACTTTCCAGGGGAAGAAGTTGGGATTGTAATAGAAGCAAGCCAGTGAGTAGGAAAAATACAATTGTCTGACAAAGACTTTAAAAACTGAGAAACATCTCAGCCTTGGAGTCGCTGTCAACCTGATATAAAAGGTTTCCTTTGCAGTGAATGGTTTTGCATGAGGTGTGGTGGGGGTTGTGGAAAACACAACTGGACAGGATACTTTGCTTGGAAGGAAAGTCTATTTAGGAGTGAAATGTTTCCAGCGTTATTTCCTAATACACACAAAACAGTACTGGGAGTACAGTTATTATAATCACTCTGCTAAGCGCTGCTTTCAGGTACAGCAGGGCCCTTAGGCGCTAGAAGTAGAGGTGCAGAGGGTGTAAAGAGGGTGCTGCAGCACTCCCAAAATAGCCATAATAGAGTGCAGAAGGTGAATTATCTTGTCATATTTGCTGTGTGTTTAAAGACAGAGGTCAAACATCAGGCTATGTCTTCTGACAAATTGCTGCTTATTCTTTTAACATAGAGTTTATTCTAACAATTTTCCTGGGGTGCAGGGAGTATGATTTTTTGGGCCACCCAACCTCATTTAAATACCTGTAAATGTACTTTACAAATATTTCAAACCATATCAGCGGTTAGGAAACTATAAAGCACATTTTTTGTAATTCTGAAGTAAAATGCAAATAAAGATTATAAAAGGATCAAAACAAATCAAGACACTTTACTTGGTGACGTGCAAATAATAAATAATTGCTTACACCCTATTTCAACACATCATCTGCGCTATATAGTTGTATCAGTTAAACTGCATGTCAGTGCGAATTCTCTGGACATTTCAATGGAAGATTAGTGGCCTGTAAGACACTGTTTCCATACCATTTTTTGGTAATATATTTGTGACAGTATGCTCTAGAATGTGCCACTGGCTACATACCACACCCTTACCACTCTCCTACTGCGTGTACGTGGCTCATTTGCTATACTTTTCAATGGAAAGATTGTTCCTGGACCACTGGCAGGACCTCACCTTAACATTTAGATCTGACATGGGGATCATGATTAAAAAATATCAGACAGGGCACCCTCTCGTCCGATTGGACTCTAAACAAAACTCCCTTTTTCATCAATTTGTATATCTATTATATGTCCTAGAGCTTTGAGGTAATTTAAAGGGAACACGTAGTGCTTCATAAAAACGCAGAACTAAATGTTATCGCACTGCGTAGGTCTTATACACATTAATTTATTGTGTGTTTCTGTACCACCCACCTGCCCTCTTTTAGCTCACAGTCTGGGATGCCATCGCACCAGTATTTTACTAGCATGGCCAGAATTTTATGTTACATTATTGAGCAAATCAATAAACGCTGGCATTTCCCCCCTTTAAAACACTTCCTTAAAATAGTAAATACAGGCAGAAATAAATACAGAAGTGTTTAGAACTGTCCAGTGCTTTAAAACTAAATATAGAAGGGCATCACCAGAGTACCTGTTTGCTAAGGAGAAGTACAAGTACTCGCTCTGCCATTATAAGTACTGCAGCAGGGCTAAGAAGCGCAGGTACTCTCACTTTCAAATTAAAGTAGACCAAGTACTCAGTACCTGACAGTACTTGTCTTTTTGAAGCACTGGAGCCTCACTGCACACTGAATACCAATGCTGTGCAGCCTGGAATCCAGTTTATGCCTCTTTCAACCACTTACAGACTCTTGCTGCCTCTTTATCTCACCCCTCCAAATTCCTGCTTCCTTTTTTTAGACGGACATTCCCTCTTCCTCCTCCTTTCACGTTTGTGTGTTTTCTCTCTCTTGCTTGTGGAAATGTCTGATGCAGAAAAATAAGTGATGTCCCCAAAAATGAGTGGCCCCCACTGGCAGCCACTGCCTCAAATTAAGCACTGACTGCAGCGGTCTAAAACATTCCTAGACGATTACTAAAGCACATTAAGGAATAATTGCCTTCTCAAAAAGGAATACTAAGGATTTGACACAAATTTTTATGGTGCCCTCCCAGAACCTCAAAACCTAACCAAAAGGCCAGTGTTTTTTTTTAAGCTCAGTAGAGTAGCAAGGATTCCATATGCCCTACCTAGAGCAAGCAAGACAAAATGGTCCCTTTGGCTGCTGTCATGGTAGTAAAGTACAACAATTGTCAGAGTTCAATGGGCCCCTCAGCGCGTTCAGTGTCGGGGCAGTGCACCTGCTTCACCAATGGTAGCTACGCCCCTTCTGAGTCTAAGGGACCCTTTTACAAAGCCCTTCATGTTATTTATGACCATTTTGTCACAGACATACACCCTGCACGGTCAGATATGGGAATGTTCCAACAGAGCTTTAATATAGGAAGAGAATGTGTCTTGGGCGCCGCGGATTGCGTGCACTACACAGAGAGACGACAGACTTGTGTCACTCACTTCTTGCAGCAGGTGTCCTTCTGGCATGGCGTCCCCAGCGGAGAGGGCGGGGTCTGCGATCGCGTGACCGGCGGGCTGGCAGAGCTGCTTCCTGGCGCGCTGCTCCTGCAGGGCTGCGAGACAAGGTGTGCAAAGAACACGTATAAGAGGCGAGCACATCCTAATCGCTTACTCGAGTGTTACAACGCGCAGGTCACAGAGAGGACGCTATTAAACATTTATACCCCGCACGCCGGGGCTTCCAGCATTTAAAAGACTGAACGGGACCAGAGGACTGGAAGAGCGGAATGTTTGGCTACGCTACTGAACTGGAGGTGACAAGTTCACACGCAGTGCAGATTGGCCACGGGGAGGTGAGCATGTGTGCCCTGGTGCATTTTGCCCCTTTTATGATGAGGGCCTTAAAGCAACGTTATCCAACAAGTCTTCGAGTGAGCCCATGGAACATACATAACGCTATTCAGTTTTGCATCACCGCTCCCATTTATCCACATACATTTCTGCATGATAAATGCACGTCTCCTCACACCATCCCATCATATATATGCCAAGCTCCCAAATCACAAGAACAGTCAGTGAGCTGCACCAACCAGTGGCAAATCAAGGTTGTCAGAGATCCTAGTGCAACTGTGCAAGCTACTAAAAGTTCCCCCACCACCTGGTTCGGTAGTGAGAGACAGCCTTAACTGAGCTGTCGAGGTGTCCTCAACCCCACAGGCGCTGGTGCCACTGCTCCTTCTGAACTTACGATAACTATGCCCTGGCCTCAGTTGGTCATACCAAGACAGAGCGCTGCCTGTCTTCCCTAAGTAAGTGCCAGGATTCACGGATGATATGACGTAGAGGGAGTTCCCTCAAACCCAGGTGATGTGCCTGGAGGCAGAGCTGCCGCTCATCACTGCCAATTCTTAGAAAAAGAGCTGGCAGGGAGTACCTGGAGGAAAAGCTGATAGTCTCAGCTTGTGTTGATCCTGGCCGATCTTTCGTTCTGCTTTGGCGTTTGTTTGGACTACATGCTGCCAGTTCCCACACGAATTACCTACAAAAGGAGCTGTCCATTTCAAGTGGTTCTACGAGGGCCGAGCTGCCAGTCTCAGCCGAGTGGCTACTGACATTGCAGACACGGGTGTGTAACTATCCTCCTCTCTCCTTACATGTGGACCTACATGTGCACCGTACGGGCACTGCAGGGCAGATTGCAATGGTACTACCCACGAACATGCCTTAGTTCTGGAAACATGTACGCGCTCATGATCATGTGTGCTAACATGACCACATGCTTGCCTGCACATTTATATGGATGTGTTTGCATAGTAGGGGGCATTATTGAACAATAAGCACAATATGTACTTAAAATCAGGGCTCATGCTCTGTACTCCTTAGGGGACAATGATCCTTTCTCCTGGGCACAATAGGTCGCTGCCCCAATGCCCACGCAGAGTGCATGCACTTTGTTGAAGGCAGTCTGCAATGGCAGTGCTTTAGTGAACCAGGGAAATTAATACAAGCAAGAGTGAGTCTGCCCATGTTGCCTTGCAACCCTGGGGGGGCATTACATCATCACTGATGACAAATGCATAAGTTCTAAAGCAGGTAGTCTGGATGGAGCAAGAACTAAGCAATACCGTTATCATCAATAACATTCAATCAGAATTATTTACAAAGAAACAGTTCATTTAATCACTCTAACTAAAAATAGGGCACAGTGAACATATATATAAGGAGAACAAAGAGGTTCAAGAAACCCACTTTCTTGAGAGATTGGTGTCAACAGGACAAACTTGGGGACATATTTAAAAACAGTGGGAAAGCCTATTCCATGCTGCAGACCCACGTTAGCTATTTCAACTCGAGAAACTCACAATTGTAATCAGGGTGTGAAAGCAAGGTATTTTGCAGTTTTTTTTAGATTCTGCAATTCCCTTACAGCTTCCGAAGCTTCAGACTTGGGGCAGATGTTAGGCTAAATCAGAGAAAAGTTCTGGCCCTGGTTAGGTCACAGCTTCAAGCAGCAACTTTCAAACACCATCCAAGTGCCTCTCTGCAACCCGTATGGGCCTTGGACCTGTGCCATTCAGTATGGCATCAAGGCCACCAAGGTGATAACAGAGACCATTGGCTGTATGTTCATGACAGCCCCGGTGCAAGAGAATATGGTCAGGCCTTGTACCATATATCATTGCTTGCAGAAACCCCAACTCTGAGTGGAGTGTCAATAGCCCACTCCCGCCAGCCCCACCCTTCCAATATATGGTCCTCATTACGACTTCGGCGGTCTTGAAAAAATACCGCCGAAGCCGTGGGCGCCACAATACCGCCAGTGCTGCCGGCATGCGTGGCACCCTATTTTGACATTTCTGCTAAGCCCAGCAGAAAAGTCACATCAACATTGAAGCCGGCTCATGATAGAGCCGGTGGCAATGTTGATGTGCAGCAGGTGCAGTAGCACCTGTCGCGCATTTCACTGCCCATAATTCGGGCAGTGAAATGCGCGATGGGGCTTTGCCTGGGGTCCCCTGCACTGTAAATGGGCAGTGCAGGGGCATCCTGAGTCCTGCTTACCACCAGCCTTTCCAAGGCGGTGTTTACCGCCATGGACAGGCTGGCGGTTGGGGACTCATAATCCCCACGGCAGCTCTGCCCTGGGGATTATGACAGCCTGGAGGAAGCCTGGCGTTATAGTGGAGGGGCCATTGGTATGGCCGTGGCTAATGTGCCACGGTCATAATACACTGGCGGAACACGGCCAGCCTGTTGGCGGTGTTACCGCCAGTGTTCCGCCGGCCGCAATGGCCGTAATGACCCCCTAAATGTCATTTCGAGCTGCAAACTCTGCACAGGACACCATCTGACTCTTCACAGAGAGCAGCAGACCAGTTTTCAGAGCTCTTTTTTGGAAGTGGAGATAGGTGCCAGCACATGCAGGCTAAGTTTGTCACCTTGCGCCCCTGGATTTATTTGACAACTCCGCCCTTTCTGTGGTCTGGCTTGATGGTGCAGCTGTCGCCAGACAGTTATGTGGGCATCACCAGGAGAGGGGCTTTGGCTCTGCCCACATGTTGGGAGCCAGGATTACATGATTTGAATGAGCAGAAGTTGTGTGCTTCCGCAAAAGCAGTGCCTTCCACACAGCTGTAATCATTTTGTTTATTTATCCAACGGACTGAGCTTGAACTTTCAGAGGCACAGACATGACACTAATGATATTAAAGTGTCTTAGATAACTTGATAATTTATGGTGCTTTTCTCTGCCAGTAACACAGATGGAAGGAGGGCACTCATTAACCTACATGGATTTTTAGGTCTGGCTGGACCTCATCTGTCACCTGACCTATTAACCTACACCAATGTTCTACAGTTCTTTACTTCCACATAAGTACATATCCATTCCCATGCTATTTACTTGTAATGCTTCACATAAGTATGCAACATTCCTTTAAAGCCAGACCTATTGGCATTGCTAATGTGTGTTGAAGAAGGCTGCCTGGGCTGGAATGGAAACCAAAATCAGGCCTGGAAAAAATGTTTAAACCAGACCCACACTGATGAAGGCCTTAACCTGAATCCAGTCTTGGGGCCTTAGAGGGTCACAGCTGGGTCATAGCAGCCCATCTTGCACTGAAAGCAGTCCCCAAGGCCACATCCTACCAGGAATATGCCACATTGGCAGAAAGGACAACCCGCCCCTGGAAGCCTTCCTCTGCTTACAGTAATATTGCTACTTCAGGTGTTTTGTTGACCTTTATCATTTGTGGTTCCTTAGCTATCTCTCACATACTATCATTTTTTTCTTTTTTAACTAAAGTGATGCCATCTTTTGATTTATCCCAAGATTCCTAGCTGTCCGTCCCAGTGAAGAGAGTTCAAGTAGTTTGAAACATAAATAAACCTTCCTACCATACAGAGGGGGTTTGAAAGAACAGTTGAAACCCCACTGGATGGCAGGAAAGCTAATGTTTTAAACAAATTGAAAAAGCCTCATTAGAAAGACTGCCAACAATCTCGCGATGAATCAGATGATGACACTTTGTAGACGAGTAAACTAAAGCTACTAAAACTGGCTACCAAGTTTCCCGTGAGAAATGAGAGAGACAATGCCATCTTATAGTCAAATATTGCGATTAGACAGGGAATTTGAAAATGAGAGCATTACCCTAATCAATTATGACAGTCCTTGATGGACAGCAATTTTTGTCTTCTCAACCATGAATTCATTCTGAGGGCTTAAAATGCACGTAGTTTGGAAGAAATTAATTAAGGTTGCTATTTGTTTTTTAAGTTCCATACAATAAAGTTGGAGTATTTGAAGAAAACTCAAACGAGAACCTATGCTGACATTACTAAGAGTTGTGATTTATTTCTAAGTAATAATACCTGTGACTTAAGTGATTTTGATCCTATTTAAATGTTTCCTATGCCCAAAAATGTGCCTGTACCGTGGCGCAGAATAAGGAATGCATTTACCTCATCATTCACTTCTGGTATTTATGGTAACTTTAGTTATTATTTTATCACCATTGAATAATCCAAATATATTGTTTTAATAAAGTATATATTCTGTAGCCACAAGTGAGAGACCTGGGGCTCTAACTTTCTCCAGCATCTAAGGTACACATTCTTACCCTGTCTCATCCCTCCTGCCTGCGATTGGACATGTTGGAAAGCTGATATTTACCTCAGGACGTGTGATTTAGCAGTCTAAACTTTCGTATCTCCAGCCTTCACTGCTTAACCAAACGTCGTGATTCTGCGAAAATCACTTTACCGCATCACAACGATATATGTGCAATCCCCATATATATGTTTTCATGATTTCTTTATTGTAGCCTGGTGATGTTATAATTTCCATGTAAAAACGGAAATTAAAAAACGAATGGCCTGTATAACTTATTACAATATAATTAGAAAGTCATCACACTCTTGCTTTGCTGTGTGGTAGAAACATAAACTGGTCTATCTCTCAGTAGCCTCAGCTTCCACTAGTGAAATATCTGACCATCAATAGATAGGGCCGCGCTTTTTTTTTGGAATTGGAAGGAAGTGCTACGAACTTCCAAATGTAGATTTTCTGAAAATGTAAACAAAAGGTTGTCCTTAATGTTTAAAAACAGGTGTATTTTTAATAGCCCTGTGTGCGGCCTGAGTGTCACTTTTTGTGACACACCAGTGGTGCAAACTACAAAATCCTATCTATGAGGACGCACAAAGGCACTTTGTGTGCATTTGAGTGACCTCATAGATATGGAGTAAGTCAAAGAAGTGTAAATCGCTGTGCTGCCTTACTCTGCGCTTGAGAGGCATTCCATGGGCCTTGCGGTGGGTATTCCCACACAAGACCCTTGGTTTTTTACATTTCTCCAGATTAACAGAACCACATAAACCTGGGGATGTGCCAAAACTTTACGCCTCACGATATTTTTATTTCTCCTTTCCGCCGGATACATTGAAAGAGATAAAAGCCTCCCAGGATTGTTTTTGTGCAGGAAGGTGCTTTTTCCTGCACAAAAACAAACCTACCTACAACAAGGTACTGTTGCACCATAGAGCAAGAGTGCCTGCATTGGTGTTAGGCTGCCAAAATGGTGCCAGTACAGGGGAAAGGACAGGAATGCTCCATATTGCATAAATATAGTGCATTCCTACCCTTTCGCTTTGGTGAAGGGCAGTGCAGCAAGGTCCACTTTTCCTGGGACACCGGGGCTTCCAATGCGCCTGGCTCCAAAAGCTATAAGGGCAGATGTGGTGGGTCCCCAGTTGCGGGTCATGAGGCCTGGAACACAGACAGTGCTTAATTTTTGCTTGTTGTTTCTGGTATGGGGCACCGGCACTTATTTTTGTAGGCTGGCACTTATTTTTCTTCCTCAAGCATTTACTGTGAGCAAAAGACACATATGGGAAAGCGGCAGGAAGAGAAAAATGAAAAAGCATCACAATGGGAGAAAGCAGAAAGCTGCAAGAGCTGAAGGGGCAGCGAGTGGCTATAAATGGATTGAAGAGGCCCGAGATGGCTTCAGGATTATGCTGCCTCAGTATTCCGTGCTTGCACATTTAATTGTAATAGCTGCATGTTTGAGAGGAGAGCTTTGGGCACCGGCCCGTTCTTATTTACAAATTAAGCACTGGATGCAGTCCTGGAAACACCCCTGGACTATGGGCACTGGGTGCGCATTACAATTTTTTACACCAAATGTACCTGACTCCCAGGGCTCTCCATTGCATATCACATACCCGCGCAGATGCCTGCCCTCGTTGTGGAATGTGAGGAGCTGATTTCCTCCACTTGGTCTGGACCTGCCAGGCAGTGCAGGACTTCTGGAACCAGGTGGCTGGTGAACTGACCTGAGTTACTTCCCTGGGGGTGGGGGCAGCCCCTCAGTGTTGCTTGCGGGGAACGTTAAAAGGCCTAAAGGTCAGGATGATGTATACATTTTTGCGGCTAACATTGGTACTTGCTGGGTGCAGAGTGGCCATCATTTGGATGGGCCATTGTGCCCCGGAGGTGGCTCACTGGTACAGGGAGAGAGCAACATGGGCGTTGGCTGAGGAAGTTCATATGAGGCTAAGTAGACGGGGCAACACAATGGGGGAGGAGCTCCTCACATGGCAGAGGCTGAGCAGCAAACTCATGGATCCTGACTCTGCCAGGCCGGTTGGTGGGGGGGGGAGCATAGTGAGAGTTCTAATAACTCTGAAGGCACTACTTAGTGATTCCCAGTTGGACTGGCCACGTGAATGGAGGGCAGATATGTGTTTAGTAGCACAGTGGCGCTCACCTGTTCTGTACACTGTTTCACCTTGATTTCATAAATACCTGCCAGACGTACTTTGGAGAGTAATCATTTGCTACTCCTACTGTATACTGTTATTGTGACTCAAACTACTGCCCTGTTACGTTACATAAAGCTGATAAATAAAGGTTTGTTTTAAAAAATTATTTTTTCCAGTATCTCAGGATCTTCATTTTGTCCTTCCTTATGCCAAGAATTACCTATGCTGTCCCAGTGAAAGTATTTTGCCACGGGTGCCACATGCCAAGAATTTCCTCCAGTATGCAAGCGCCAACGTCATTAGGTATCATTCATATCTGAGAGAATGGTGATTTATTTATCACATTCTATCCACTGTGGTTTAAGTATAATGAATATCACATATTTAGTTGATCAGTGCCTCAATATTGTAATATCCCTGGTATGTTTCAGAAATAAATCACCCGCAGCTTGCTAGGTTATATCCTACATGGATATGTACTCTTCCTACTTTCCAAGTTTAAAATGGACTTGTTTCCGTAGATAACACGATGACACCAACGTGTGAATCCACATTTTGTCATGACCTGCTCTTACTGCTGATGCATTTCACACCACCACTGCCATATCTGCTCGGTTCTGCTTTGTTTGTCAAACACCCTACAAAGAAACTTCACCTTCCAACATAAAACTGTTGACAACACGCCTGACCTTTTGCTCACATTACTCAATAACTACATCAACACAATCAACCAGGTAGACCCAGCTAGAAAGTGCTCCCTTCTATTTCACGTCCTTAGTGTTGGTGTCCTCCAAGTGACAAAGGGCACTTCCAACTAACTCAACTATAAGGACTTCATACAAATTCTTGTGACCATGTCAACGCTCAGGAAAACCCAGATTCACAAAGGTAATCTTACATTTTTGTGTAAGTGTACTGTGTTTGGTTATTCACAAACTGCAAGTTTAGTTTTACGGATAGTAAATATTAGAACAGCGGAGACTCCGCACATAACAAGATGGGCCTGGCCCTTCTGAAGCTTGCTGTAAAGTTAAGTAAGTTTAAGCAGAGAGACAGGAAGGAGATGGGACAGCACAGATCCAACAGACTGTCAGGGTGGCTCGAAGATCCAGAAACCGAAGACTATTAAAGCAGCAGAGCTTAAGAATAATCATATCTGAGCTGGCTTTGGAAGAGCAAGTATCTGCCTCAAGTGAGGGGTTGAGGAACTTTTAGAGACACGGGGGAAGAATAAGTTGTTTAGAGCCTGGGGAGAGGGACAGAATATATATATATATTGGTTTGCTGATTAGGCTTTTTATTATTTTGTAATGCTAACGTATAAAGCTGTTTGTAATTGTAAACTTGAATCAATTGAAATAGCATCTTATCAACCAGAATATGAGCCCATTGATCTCTTGCCAATAGCTCAGTGAAACGAGAATGGATCAGGCTGCAGGTGCAGAGGAAGCGCCCTGGCTGGTCTCAACACGCAGCTTAGTGTGTTCAAGCTCTGCTCGTGTGTTCAAGGCCAGGTGCAGTGTTTTATATCCACATTATGGTTGGTATACTCAGTCCACATCAAACACATTCCTTGTTCTATCAAACGCATTCCTTGTCCTTCATCTATTGTCATCATAAATATTATCATTGATGTCATCAATGATGTAATTTGAAATGTCATAAATTATGGATCCTTTCATGTCACATGGCATCAGTGATGCGCAGCTCACTGGCAGAGAAAGGAGTTAAGGGTTGTGCAGCTTATTATGACTGGGAAATTTCAGTGTTTTTTAGGTTTACACTCTAATCATAACATCACTTTTAACTACGGTTTTTCAGGACAATTCTTAGCTTTTTATGAACAAACCTTAATTTTATGTAAGCAAAGGGAGCCATAACTCCAAATGGGGTTGCACAGTTACATATGTGCGCCTGCAGAATCTCTTGTCACCAGTAATTTCCACATTTAAGTAAAGACAGGTTAAGTGTGTTGTTTCACAGCCAAGGGAGCATTTCTCCAGGCATTTCAATTTGACATTCATTACTGCCACACCTGAGGTCTTTATGTATTTTCACTCGCTGGGTAAATTACTCTTTGGCAGCACTTCGCGTGCACAGTTTGACTCTGCAGGGGACCAAAAGTCTAGCAGGAATTCAAGTTCTGACTAAGTCAATGTAGTAAACACAAACCGTGTAAGTCAGCCTGACGGTGTGATCCTGAGCGAAGCTTTGGGCCCTTCCAGTTTTAATAACAAATTAAGCATTGAGCATGCCACTAATACGAAAGCAAGGCTCGCCCTTACTCTTTTTGTGAATCTCTTCTTACCCCCGTAAACGGCATAGTTTTGGCATTATCTGGCGTTCTCTCAGGCCCCTAAGCAGATATCCAACCTGCTTTTACCTGTTTCAAACTGTATACTGTCAAAATTACATGTATTTCTGCACGGCAGATTCAATAAATATTCTAAACAGCAGCACTGAAATGACAGTCTTTTTTTAACAGAACCATAACTTTAACTACTGAAGGAGAGAGAGAAAATGTATCAGGAGGAATAATATTATATCTATATACACAGTGGCAATCGTTATACATTATACGTGAGTCAGAGCTTCTAAAGCAACAGCATTTTTTGTTTTGCTAAAAAAGTTGGTGCTGTTTGACAAATCGCCACAAAATTTCCCCCCAAAACAGACGTTCTTCCACCTCAGCTCCTTCATGAAAAGTAGTGAGTGCCGAAAACATCAGGGGTCCCAAAAACACCCTTTTCCCAATACATTTTTCATTGGAAAAATTAGCCAATAGTACTTATCAAGCTCGGAGAGATGGGCGAACCATCTGGCCCCACTGTATAATTACTATTTTGCTTCCAGTCAAATGCCAGACTTTTGGCGTGGTGCAATCCTCCCCCCAATCTTTAAAAGTGGTAAAATAGTGATCCTGCTTTTTTAGACAATGAGGACCAATTATTATGCTGGGATCTCCTCCGTAACCTGAATAGCTGGGCAGAGGACCGGAAGATAATTCCACACAATCATACTGGATTTCACCCTGAGATGGGCACCCTGACCCAAGTACTGGTCCTGACAATAAGAAAAGCTCAGAAACTCAAAAGCTGCTTGTGTGCATGTTTTGTGGATCTGAAGACCATGTTTGATCGTCCAGACAGGATAAAGCTCTGGTCTAAACTTGCAGCTTACAGGATCTCAGAGAAATTATTGAAAGCTATTCAACAACTTTACATTGATACATGGATTAGGATAAAAATGGAAAACAGAACAAGGGTCTCCTGTAAGATCCAGGCCACAAAAGGCCTTAAACGGGGATGCATGCTCACCCATCGTTGTTCAACCTCTTCCTGGCAGATCTCACAGAGGCTTGGACCAGGCAAAAAACCACGCACCCACACTAGGGGGGGAAATCATTGCTGAATATGTTATACTCTGACAATATACTTCTTGTCAGCAGAACTAAGGTCGGTCTAGAAAGGCTGTTGTCCAAACTAAGTAACTACCCTCAAGCAAATAATGAGGACATTAATCTGGCAAAAACAAAGTTGGTAACATTAAAAAAAAGAACTAAGAAAGCAGGGCTGTGACATCTACATAAGCACAAACTATTTCAGGGTCAAGCCTACAAGTCTCTGGGAGTGATAACTGACACAAACTGCACCTTCTCACGACACAAGGAACAAATTAAAATGAAGACAGGGTCTTGCTTAGCTGCTTTTTCAGCCCTTCAGAAGAGGACTGGAGGCTACTTGCTCCTCCCCATACTGAAAGACATTAGAACAAGCTACTGCCTACTATAGGCTATGACTGCAAAACACTTCCCGGCTGAGAATCTGAATGGCCTGAGTCATTAAACCATAAGACCTGTAGCCCGCTTTTCCATCTACCCTGGAATGCCTGTCTTGCCAACACAAATCAGGATGGGGTTTGGAACTATGAGGCAAAAATATGCAAGCCAAGAGGTATTTGTCAAATTCTGCCACAAATTGAGAGCAGCCAAGGAAGACTAATTAAATCAAAGGCTCTGAACTCAACTGTCTATAAACACTGACCCGCACAGTGACTTTTTATGGTCCAGTACAGAGCCTCTACAAATAAAGGAACTGTGGGAACTCCCAACCTCATATCAAGTCTTTAGGAAACATGTAAACACAATTATGTGTGAGCTCTTGCTTTTGGAATATAAAAATACCTTCTTAAAGCACAATCATTCATGGATAACCATCCATTCCTATTAGACTCTAGTGCAGCATGAATACCTAAGCTTTACCTACTCATTCCACAAAAAATGGAAATAATGCGTCTGCCCTTGGGTGACTTTCGAACCTTGGACCCCTGTCTGCAATTGCTTGCAAAAGCACTTAATAAATCCTGCAGAAGCTGTAATTAAGTTCAAGAAACTATTGCACATATTATTTATACTTGCACAGCATTCCTAACAGTGCGATGACAATTTATTACAGCAACCTTTCAGCTCACTGAGTGTGCAAACTTGTTGACAAGCAGTGATAGCTTGTTTTTAAAGGGGGCAATATCAGACTAAGTTTGCAGACAATCAGATTTTTTACACAATTCGTAATCAAGCTGCAAAAGAAAGCAAGCTAATTGAAACATAAGCCCTCCGTGTACATTTGTTGGCCTCGTTTTAAAGGCAATACATCCTGATGAGTGTTAAGAAGTCTTTCTAAAATGCACTTTATGTTTTGTGAGTAAATTTGCTATTATCATCAGTTGTACACGATAATACAACTTGATGTGGTTTTTGGGAAGTCTTTTTATTGTAATATTAAAAACAAACTTTTATTGTGTTCCTCTTACATGCAATGGTTTTTATTAACTAAGCATATGTAATAACATTTGAAAAATCAGAAAAAAATACAATGATACAGCCTAAAAGGCCGGTCAGAATTACATCAAAATTGGCAGAAAGACATCTTTACCCTGAAAGCATGCTTTTTGTGATATGGTGTAAATCCTTTCAGCAGTACTATCGTGTACAAACCAAAAACCCATGGAAGTTCACTAGATATACGTAACTGATATCTTGTACAGCTGTGATGCTGTGCTTATGACCTCACATATTAAAACATTGTTAGGATCTGAAATCTATAGCAGCAGGTTATACTTATGTCAGTTATATATAACTGGTGAATTTTCTTGTTTTTTGGGTTTTAAACGGTAGAGTTTTTTTCAGTGAATTTCTAAGGTCTTTTAACGCAAGTTAAAATCGTACTACCTTTACTACCATCATCTCGTATAAGTCCAATATAACCTTGTTAAATTCATAACTATATTCAGTCACACACACATACATATGTGTGTATATATATATATATATATATATATATATATATATATATATATGGACTGCTGGTGGTTGCCAGTAGGTAGTTATAGCTAGGACCTAGTTTCCATAGAAAAAGCATTTTTGACTTTCCTCTATCCCTTGGTACAGTTTGACGAACCTTTACAAAACAGTGTAAAACATATGTGGGGTCAGGATACAGGTATCCTGACCCAAAAGAACATATGTAGGGGTCCCTTAGGAGCCGAGCTGAGCGTCAGATCCTTGGATCCTCCTCAAATCCAGGGGAAAAGCAAGGTCCTGATATATATATATATATATATATATATGTATATGTATATATATATATATATTTATTTTTATTTTTTCCTCTGAAGTCGACCAAAGTCACTGCTGCACTCCAGTTTTCCCGATTCGAACAATTTTATTATATAAAGAGCAAAGCACCTTGCTTTTATAGGTTTGAGTGTTATTATAGGTATAAAAGGCATTCTAGTGGAATGCTGGTATGGGATGTTACCATTCAGTTTCAGCATTTCAGTTGAGGCAGTTGCTGCATGCCCCATCTTGACTCTACAGCTTTGTTCCTGAGATAAATAAACTGGTACTGGAAGTCCTACCTGTTTGGTGACAAGATTACTTTACTGGAGACAAGTTGGTTGTAGAAAGGAACCTGCGCCAGGATCCCTTTCAGTAATGCCAATTGTCACCCATCATATGGAATTCTACAGATGTCCTGAAGCTGGACCATGGCTGGTGGAGTCATAGACAATGCTGTACTGAGGAAGTATGTTCAACTATTTCAATGCCACAGGTTTTGTGGTAAAGGAATGGATAATGGTCAGAAAACGTCACGATAGGCAGAATAACAAAATCAGGAGCATCACATTTTTAAAACTTAGGAAAATTGTCAGAGTTGGGGTAGCCAGATGCTGGAAGTATCTGACGGAAATTGGAGGAACATTGGTAAGATGAGATGCTCCTTGAAGAGATAAGCCTTCAGATTTTACCTGATCTGCAGGTGATTGGATAAGCATGGTGTTTGGAGGGATATTGTTGTCAAAGTTTGGAGTCAACAAGCCAAGGTTTGCTATTGTACGTCCAGGCTGGCAATGATTTGGCTCATTTTGTACATTGTTCCCCAGCTAGTTGTACAGTTTTTCTGTCAACCCCAGGAACACTGATGGTTATTGCTTTACTTCAGACCAGCAAGTCTTGGAGGACGAGTTTGGAGGGGAAGCTAGTATAGATTAAATGGGGGTTATGGTTGAATTTCTTTAGTCACCTAATAAGACATGCAGTGGCTTCGGGGATGTGAAGGTGGAGTCAGGGATGCCACCGAGCAAATTGAGTGATTACCTTGATTAATTATTGAGCCTATCATTTAATTTAGGCTTTGATAATATGAAATATATGTGTATTTATTGTTTTTGAGCAGGCTCATTGAGTTATTCCTTTCTTTTCATATTCCCCAGAATGGCAAAAATAGATTGGCCTGCTATGTTTTTATGGGCCAGGCACCCAGCACTGAAAGTTATACAGTGTTCTTTATTGCCACATTAGAAGTTAGTCACAGTAACGTTGTCTGCCCTGTTACAAAATATTTAATTTATGATATAGGTTGCGTAGTGTACACTTACCTAAAATACATTTGAACATTTGATATAATTGCTGTTTATATGATGGTGGTGAGTAATAAGAAATGGGTCTTTACAATGAGAGATGAGAGGGAAACAAATTATATTTTCTAGCACAAGGGGGATGAACTGAATTCACATTTGTGTCTGAAAAAAGGAATCTTAGTTACAATTCAACCATGTGTCATCTCTAAGGAAGACCCAGTATGGCGAACAATCCATCAGAGGAAAAGGAGAAAAACAGTAATTGTTCCATTTACTGTGCACACCATGTGCCAAATTTCCTACATTGCCAGGTCATCCTGTATGCCAGATCTTCAGACTCACCCGCTACAGCATAAGCTCTAGAAGCTGTGGAGGTGGAAGTTGGAGATGCGTTTTGCTCGCTCTTCAGGTGGCTGAGATAGGTAAATATGGATAGGGCTTAGGGCTGGGAAACCTCTGATGTTGGTGCATTTTCTCAGTTGTGTTTTTTTTTTTCAGCGCAAAGGCCTCACCCAGAGTTGAGTATTTACCACTTTGTTGTAAATGGTGTATGTTGGTGTGAACAGATTTGGCTGATTCAGTGGTAGCCTCCTAACAATGGTGAACGTTTGTGCCATTTAAGTATCCTTGCCAAGAGCCATCTTGGGACTTGGAAGGTAGAAAGAAGCAGCCAAATAATTGCCTTTAACGGCTATGCAAGATAACCTCTTGATTTGACTTCGAGGGATTTAGGAGTCTGCAGCTGGATGCAAACAATGACACCTGCCAGAGGTGACTACTATCTTCAAGAAGTCTTATGGACTTTTTTTTTGTGCAAGTGATGTCTTGGCTGTCCTGCCCTTTCTACGGATGTGCGAAATTCATCTAATTTGCTTTTGCATAATTACATCAAATTTCAGATAAATTATGTAAACATGTGTAATTAGGTGAAATGAAAAAACAGCATTTGATGTTTTATTTATCGCAAAATGCATGCTTGTGCAAAAAAGAAACTAACTGCTACAGCAGCTGCTTGCATTCTGGTCATTAGCATTGTTTCTGTGCGCTTGCACTAAATTTTGGCCACGCAAGTCGCATAACACAACATAATAGTGTAATTTCGGGAATTTCATGTAACAAGTGTATAGTAAAGTAACTGAAATTATATGAGATTACGCCCCATTAGGGAAACTACCCAGGCCTAGTCCTTTCCTGCCAACCTGTAAGTGATGTAAAGAGCCTAACACTGACTGTTGCTTGGAAAATCCTATAGCTGCCTATAAAGTGGCCAGTGCTGGGGCAAGACTCATCTGAAGGCTTGCAAGAACTTAAGGACACTTTGAGGCTCTACACTGGAGGTCCATGCTACCTCAGTGAGGATCCCAACAGGGATATATTGCTAATTTAGAACAATGAACTCTCTCAGTGCTCTGAATGACTATAAGCATACTGCTCAACGCAGCGACTCAGACACTTAATCCCACTCGACTTGATGCCCTTCACTCTGACTCAACCTGCACACCCACCCGGAAGACCTGATAGGGAATTAAACTGCCAGCATCACAACCACAACACAGCTTCATTGTTACGGCTACAAATTTTACATACCCACCCTACTCAAATGCAGAGTACATGTATAATTGTGAACCAACTCAGTTGCTTCTGGATATGATTACATTTTATTTTTTGCAGCAACTTTCCACATTTTAACCACCTGAGATCGCAAAGTCCTCTGTACAAGTACTGATTGGAATACAGCAGTTCGAGGAGCCTCTGTTGTATCTTTGATCCAGTTACCCTTTCCACTGTTTATAGAACAATTGGCTCAATGTTCCCTTTTTTATTGCTCAGGAGAATTTTTTCAGTTTAGTGACTCTTGAGCCTAGTGCTTTATTTGTGAAAGAAAGAGTGCTGGTGCCCGAAGCTCTGATCAGAAGCCAGCAGCCGGTGCAATTAAATATCAGCGCACCCAATACCAAGGCTTGTTGTCTTTAACCCACTACCAGACATTCCCTGCCCTTTTATCTCCCTCTTGCAGGATCCTGCTCTCTCCCGTTGTGATGGTTTTGCCATCTTTCTCTTCCTCC
This sequence comes from Pleurodeles waltl, assembly GCF_031143425.1. NCBI lineage: Eukaryota > Metazoa > Chordata > Amphibia > Caudata > Salamandridae > Pleurodeles > Pleurodeles waltl. Next base: position 66,747,145 of record NC_090439.1, on the reverse strand, counting down.
CTCTTCCGATCTGTGTGTTTTTCCCTCTCTCTTGCACTCAGCAAATATCTGGTGCATGACAGTAAGTGGTAGGCCCCCAAAATAAGTGCTGGTGGCCCCAACAGCTCAAATTGAGCACTGGTTGATTTAGTTTTCCAATTGTGTTCCTTGGTGCTCCTATTGTTTGGGTTTGACCTGGTAAAAACTATTCTTAACTCATAACATACATGCATACATGCACACGGTTACATATACAGAAAGTAGCTGTAGGAGCGCTACTGCTCAGCTGTAAATCACCCACTATGTACGAAAGTAGGTAAAATGAGTGGAAATATCTTATTTGGCACAGACAAATAAGATGATCTTTGCACCAGGATGTCCCAGTCCGTTTGCCCAAGCCAACCTTTAGCATTCTGTGGAAGCGGTACCTCACACATTGGCAATTTAGTTATATTTTCTGCTCCATTACTGCCTTACATAAATCATCTTTTTATTCTTGCATCCCAGTCAGGTTAATCTAGGGCTGGCTAGTGTATTTTCGCTTTCAGTGTAATTTCCTGATACATTCTTGTTATTTTCAAATGTATACTATATGCCTCACATAATTTTATTTTCCTACTACATTCAATTCAATTCAATTACTAGACTCCCTTCCCCTGTCTTCATAAGAGTTGCTTTATTGTTTCTTTCCAAAAAGTAAACGAGCACCTTGTTAATCTTAACTTTTTGCTTAATTTGTGCCAGTGGCGACAGGGGGCAGTGAGTAGTGGCACTCATTTATGGAAACTGGACTTAATTTTCATCATCAGACTGTGGCCCACAGTGAGAGAGAAAGGCAAAATAGGGAGAAAAACAGAGGAAGCACATAATACAGGCATTTGCAATGCAATGAGTCTTGCGTCTGCTCGAGTTAGAGCTATTAGCTTTGTAAAGTCTTAACTGGACTTTTCTTGCCACAGTTGACATAGACAAGCCGATTCAAAGTGCCATGGCCACCATGAGCATGAGAGCCAAGGAGAGACACAAAAGGAAAAGGAAGTTCTCTTGCATTCAAACATGTCGGCAAAAGTGCAATTAATCATGTAACAGGGATGATGGCCAAGGCGGTAACAAAACTACCCCAAGGAGGGACAAAGGTAAAGTAATTGCCAATGTCATCCAAGGATTTTTTAAAGGCAAGCCCAGGAACGAGTGAAAGTGATGGCCATTAGGTGGGCGGGATTAAAAGCCCACATAGATACGAACACGTCGGAAAAGCAGCACTTGTGCGCTGCTATGCTCAACCTAAAAAACGGCTATATAGGAAGAAAGCAGAAATTAAAAGGAACCTGCAAGACTTTTATGAATAGTTACATTGGGAGTGGGTGCCAGACTAAAATAAGTGGTCATTCAGCCCGCTGCATTGCCTGCTGCAAAGTGAAGACCAGCGGCGGCTGTAACAAATCTCAAGGAGAGGGGTGGGTGGGGCAGTGTCAGAATTGGTCTGAGTGGCTTGGACTGCTGCTCAGACACAACCCTAGGGTATGTGCAGTTTCTCCAGCCCGAGTGTTTAACACAGCTGGGCTGGAGAAGCCTAAATGCGCATGTGTGTTTGGCCAGCCTGAGACGGCTGGCCAAACACACATGCGCACTTAGGTGCACTATCTCCTCCTCCCACCTCCCGTAGCCCAGCCCACCCCTCCCTTCACATGCTGCTGACTGAGCCAGCAGCTGAACGATAAAACGATAAAGAAATATTGGTTGATCTTTCAGCTCCTGGCTAAGCCAGGGGGGCGACGCTCATTCGCCATTGCGAAGGAGCCACCCCTGGAGAAAACCAGCACCTGGGGCAAAGCAGAGGATTCAGCTTGCTTAGAGAAGCGGACATCACAGGCACCACAGTGTTACAGTGGATGGTGAACAGTCTAATTGGCAGGAAAGTGCACTCACAAGAGTAAGTGGGAGGTGCTTTATGAGCCGGCAAGCTTTGGGATGACAGATAGCTCAGGTGGGGGGGGGGGGGGCGGTTGTTAAACAGGAAACAAGGAAATATATGGCAGCAATGGTACTTGTAAGTTGGACTGGGCCACCCAGCTTCTAAGCGGACCGTCAGTAGCCCTGAACCTACAGAAGTGTACCCCACTGAAATTAAGAAGCAGATGCTGATAGATTCCAAAAGTTTGATGCTTTACACTGCTTGCAGGCATGGACGTCAATTCACCAAAATGCCAAGGGTAGCAGAAGTGACATCACAAGCCATTTCATCTTTACTTTCAATTACATACTCATGCTTACACATTCACTCAAACATACACACTCTTTTATATAAGCAAACACTCAACCGCACGCATGCACACAACATACATTTAAATGTGTGTTTTACTTACCTCAGCTTCCAAGGAGGGTCATATTCCAGCTAGCAGTACTCTGTTTTTTATTACACTAATAGTGAATAATTTATTATTATTCACTATTAATGTAATAAAAAGAACTGATTGAAAACAAGTTAGTGGAGACCCAAGCAATGTCCATAAGGACGAGCTGCCCGTGTGTTCCTTGGACTATTTTTGCCATCTCTGAGGCCATGGGTCGCATAGGAAGTGCCAGAGGCTGCAAGGGTCAAGCCAGGGGTTGCAGATGCGACCCATGGCAACCACTATATGACATACATGCTTGCGGGCATCCATGTCTGTCATTGTATCTAGAACATTAAAATTGCAGCCTATTTTCTCCCGCAGCGACACTCCGTTTTCTGCGTCCGAGTGAATGGGTGAACCCCCAAGCCTGTCAAGCGTTAAAAGTACATTCACACTATGTTTTGGGAAGCAACTTTTCTCTTTAGAATTCAAGGTGTATTCAACCTTTATTCTGTCAATCTGAAGCATTTTCAATTCAACTAACAATTATTTTGGAATCATATAGGAAGCAGATCAATGTACCTTTCATGGCAAGCAGAGCTGTAGTGTTGGGGAGGAGGTTAGATATTGAGCCTGGTGAGGAAAAGAGGTACGTTGGAGTGGTGGAAGCAGCGCTTAATTTGTAAAAGAACATTATTGCAGGGGCCTCAATGGTTTTCTTAATTGCCTGCTGTCGGTGCACCCAAATGCAGGGTTGCAAAGGCTAAGGGTGCCTAATCTTGATTCCTTCTCATGTCTCCTTCTTCCTCTAACTTAAACTTCCTGTTTCTTATGACACTTTGCAGGATCTATTTTATTACTGCTTTCTCCCATTGTTCCTGTTCTCCTATCTACCTCCCCCCCTTCTATCTTTCCAGCTCTTCTGCACTTAGACTGCCGCCACCCAACACCTGCAACCACCAGCACAAATGAAGTGCTGCAGGGCGGTAAGACCTAGTTGTGAGACACTGAATATCTCTGCCTACACCCACAGAGGGAGAGAGTGGGGACAGCGAGAAGGGGGTAGGAGGGAAGGTGCTGCACATATGTAGAAACAGTTTTTTTGTGCTTTATACATTGAAGAAAAACATATTTTTGTTCAGCATGGGGTTTCGCTTCAGTATAGATATTTTCCTGTATTTAACTCATGAAGTCGTAATTCATGTTTAAATTTTTTTAAATGGTACAGTATCAGCCACTGAAATCCTGAATTCCTTAAACATTTCCCATAAACAAATGTCTGTCTGACGCCAGCAGTATTTATGTGTGTGGCTTTAACAAATCTTGGGATAGCTACTGTTAAACGCTGTATCGTCAACTATGAATGAAACGAATATTCTCATTTGAAAAGAATGGTCACATTTCCATTCTCGCTTTGTAGGACACTTTGCTTCATGCAGATATGTTGCATGCACAGAGACTCTTTGAGCAGGAATGAAGATTTTGTAAATACACACATGACATGTTTTGGGGAAATACGGGGAGATTATAAATCTCAGAGTGCATTTCTGAGATTTAAATCTATAATCCGTCCTCTGAACCAGGCATTTTTAAAAGAGTTCTCTTGGCTCAATAGTGAACCTATCGAGTCTGATCACTGTGTCACACTGTATTTGACTTCCATCTGCTTTCCCACCCCCTGGAATAAGCACTGGCTGCATGCTATTGGCACCTGTTAAGAGACAAGTTTACAAAAAGAATAAATCCATCATCCAACTAGAATGAATTAGTCTTGTAACCAGAAACACCAGTATCCACCATTGACTGTGCTCAGTAACTACCTGCTGCCACAGGAAAAGGGCTCACGTGCTACCTCTGCCTTTTTTCATTATGTAGAATTACTGGACAGAGGACATGTAAATAGGCACAACATAGGTAGTAGGTGTTAAAGAAAACACCTTAACATGATCCCTAACAAGGTGGGCAATTTACAGGGGTGGTGGGAACATGCCAAACTAGTCTTAACATCTAATCCTGGCTTTAACGCTTTACCTAAGTATGCTGGATATAAACAATGAATTATAAATCTGGGCAGGGTCCACAATACAGAGACATTTCCTTGGAATCACTGCCGCCCCTGTAGTGGTCTGGAAGGCTTGATGGAACCGTGGACCAAGGAGACCTGGTTTTTAATCCATGCCTCCCCGAATTGTGAGCTCTTAAGCAATGACCTTTAAACATATTTCTCAGTTCCCATATCTGCCCCAGATTTGGAGTGACTAGAATTCAATTAAAAGCTGTAATTCTGGACTAGATGTGTGTGCACCTTCAAGGAGGTTTAATGAAAGCACCAATGGCATAGTCCTAGCATATACCCCAGCATAGTTCTCATTCCCACATTTAGTATTTCTACCTGCAGGTTTCCACATTCCCTTTTAGCATAATCCTTCCTAGCATGTGCTAAAGTGACTGCGTCCCTGAAGCTACACTATGCAGGACCCTTCCTGTGCTGCAGCTCCTCCCTCACAGCCAATGACAGGCCCTTCTTTCACAGCTCATAGGTGGGAGCTCATAGAGAGATGTGGACACCCTACCAGTTCAGTCGAGGGGTCCAGTCAGGCAGTGAGCAGCAAACAGCAGTACATTTGGTGCCCCATACTAGGTATGTGCAGGCAACGGCAGATCACCAAACTACAGGGAAAACCTGCAAAAATGTAACTATTGGCCACTCTGCTTCTGAATTGCATAAGGTCAACTTCTTAGCAAAAACTTAAGGCAAGAATCTGTATTCGGTATTCAGTTGAATCTGGACAGACGCAGAGAGGCGGAGCCAACCGTGGAGGAGCAGGGGCAGCCGAGCCGTGCCGTACCGAGCCATGTTGCTGGTTGCCGCTGGTCACATTTGCAGCAGGGGGGGCTGTCCGACTGGTGCAGTTTCTGTGAGGCCCGCGTGAGGACCGCATCTGCCACCATACGCCATCTGCTCTCGCTGCCAACCTTGCACATGCTTCCTCTGCCCCTGAGGGCCCCGGGGGGGGGAGACACTGGAAGATGATGATGAGACGGTGCGTATAGCGAGGGGCAGAAGGCTTGGTGTTCTCTCCCACACCGGCCCCCATACCGGTCTGCCTGACAACCACCTGTTGCCTGGACCAGCCTGAGGGGGTGCAGCGCACGCAGCTGAGACCCATAGGAGACCCATAGGCGGGAAGGAGCTACTGGAACCTGGGCCTTGGCCCGGGGGTCCTTGACCCCAGATTCTGGATAAGGACTACAGACAATGAACAACAATCGGACCTGGAGCTCAGGAGTGTACGGTGAGGGAGTTGGGAGCTGTGAGATTGTGTGTGGCGAGCTGAGTGGGTCTAGTCACCACTGCAGAGTATGTGCCCTGCCTCCTTGCGGAAGTGGCCAGACTAGGTTGGGTGTGGCTTTTGGGATTGTTTGCAGGGTCCTGTTCGCCACTGCTCATCCCCATCCCCACCACCCCTCAGTTGGACAGACCTTATAGAGCAAGCAAGTACGCAAGCAAGCATAAAAGTATATAAGTAGATAACCAGCATACAACCAGTAACCAGCCAAGCCCAGCCTAGGTCCCGCTAGGTCATACCAGCCGCCTAGCCACCTAGCAACTCCGCCATAGTGCCCATATCTGCCATAACTGTGGATAGCAGAGATGAGATCAGGAAAAATACGAGGAACGTCTTCACTTACAAGCAAGAGAAAGAGAAAGAGAAAGGAGGAAGCATTGCCCACTGGAACTCAAACAAAAAGAAGAGCAGGAGTAGATAGCAGAGTCTATATTGCGAGATCACCCAGGGCCCCCTATACAAGCCGTCAGAGCCCCTCCACTTCGCCTATGGAGCCCTCATCATTACAGGACCTTCCAAAGAGGCTATAGCTAATCCACATAACAAGGTCATTAATCGTCAGGCCAGAGGGAAAGCCTCCCCAGCCTTAGCACCAGCTAAAACCTGCAAAATAACAGACTACTTTGGGGTACCAAGCAGGACTACTAAGCATTAATCATTCCTCTCCACCTCATTGGTCCAGGACCAGGCCTTCAATCAGAGAAGGGGCCTGAAGGATAAAGGTAACAACCCCCTCCCCCACCACTTTCCCCGATTATCAGCATCCTGGTGGGTAGAGCTATAAGGGCAAGCTCCATGGACCCGAAAGACACCAAAACTCTTAAAGACAGCTCTCCTACACCAGGAGGGTCACGGACCATCACGAGTGGCCAAGAATCAGTACTACATCCCCTGGTGGCGGGAAGGCTGACCAAACAGCATCCTGCCTCCCCAAACAATTTTACAGATGAGTAGGACAATGCCCGGTGGGGAGTGTGGTGAGAGGGGCGGCAGTCACCCCCAATGAGCTCTAGACTGAAATATTTTAATTTCCCTGTTATCAGCACGAAAAACGCAGATCAAGAGGATACAGCGTTAAGGACACCGGAAGAAGTTGGGGATATATGGCAACCCACCCAGATTACCCAAGCCTCTAGAGCATCTGAAAGAAGTGACTCAAACATGCCCACTGCCACCCTGGTACCTGTCTGCCACCCACAGACATATGGGTGGCAATCTTGAATTCGATGCAAACAACAGTAATAGCCCTTTAGTTCCAGTCTTACAAAATGGACATTCAGGTAGCTTTGTTAAACACTCTGGCTGTTTTCGTTGCAGGAATCGATGGCAAACTACAAGAACTAAACTCATTAATAACAGGAATACAAAAAAAACAACTTAAGAACTTCACCATTTGTTTTTGTAAGGAGGTAGTAGATGGGATAGGTTAACTGCCAGTAGTCTTCAAAGACATCTTAAAGGAGTTCGCTGCTCAAGTAAACAAGAGAGCATGGACTTGGCGTTCCCTCTGCCACTGGGGTTGCCCCCAACCCCTCATCACCCTCAGAGGAGAATCAGAATAGCCCGCAAGACTGCCTAGCTTCAAGGCCATTCAACCTGGAGGGGACTGCAACTAGGAAAATAGTGCTGGCCACTCAAGGAAGTGATCTGGACCATTCTCCCCAAATTACAGAGCCTAGACATTCGGAAAGGCAGTCCAGCCACCGGTTGACTAAAAGAGAGAGGAAGCAGGCAAGGAAGGGCAGATAGAACACTCAGATAGCATCCGGAGCTGACAGGGAAACCCCACATCACTTAATGCAGTTGGAGAATGTGGGGACAATAAACCTTCCGCCGACAGCGCAGCCTCGTACATCAGACCAAGAGGGGCCCTCGCCCCAGGACCTGGCAGTGGAAGGGCCAGAGCCATTGGGTAGGGCCTGACCCCCCCCAGGACGACAAGCAACCGTCGAATTGCGGCCCTAAGCTCCCATCCAGGTTAAGCTAAGGCCCACCCACTCATAGGTAAAAACCAAAGTAGAGGGGGCCGATGCAAAAATATAGAACCATCACCCAAGGGCAGATTTGGCGGCGATCAGAACAGACAAGTCAAATCTGTCAGACAGTTCAAACCAGGCCACGCCTGACCGAGGCTTGCAGCTGCTATGGATTCCAGAATATAAATCTAGAAGTCCACAAGATGTGCTTAACAACTCTACTATTCTCAAATTAATAAAAGCCCTGCCAGATCTGGCAGCAGTGAGTTCTGATGACATCACCGCCATAACATTTATTCAAGCACAGGGTAGCCAGTACACAGACCCTATGGTGGTGATATTTGCTTCTCCGGAATTACCAATGCAAATCATAGAAAAAAAAAGCATCCTGAAAGTCTGGGGAATTGAGGTATGCTTCTACCTAGGAGAAAGGTACCCGTACCCGTTAGCACAGAAAAGCTATAAGAACAGGAAAAAGTAGCCACCCGGTCGGTCCTACGAGGAGTATCTGGGAATCCACAGACTGGAGAACTTGGCCAAGATCCATCAGGACAAGGAGCGGCAGCGCCACTAGATTAACAGATCAAAATAAGGGAAGAGGAGGGCTGGAGAAGGATAACAGCTGGACAACCCCATAGATATTACCATCCACAAGACAATTAGTCTTGGCTCCTAAGAGTGATAGCCCCCAGAGTACCACAAAAATCCTGAATGACAACCCAGCAAACATCTTTGACACAAGGATCACTAAGCATATGCTCATGGAATATAGGGGGTCTGCAATCGAAATTGGAAGATGCAGAGGTCATCAAATTCCTGGGCTCCTTCAATATTATAATGTTGCAATAAACATGGGCACCTAAGAATCTTCCCTTAATTGGTTACAAAGAGAATAATATACCTGCGGTTAAGCACAACACTATGGAAGAGCAAATGGAGGTCTGTCAATTTATATCAACTTTAAGCTTGAGGCAAAATCGTACGGAGGTCAGACAGGAGATCAGCCCTTTTTGTGAGTTTGTTTGGACAATTGGGCAAAAAACATACAGGACCCCCTGATCCTGGTCAATGTGTACATTAACCCCAAAAAGAAAAATTTGGAAGCTAATATTCTGTTAAAACATCTGCTTCATATAAAAAATACATACAATTCGTCCTATTGGCTAGTGTCCGGAGATTTCAATCTTAACCTATTCTGTGAACCAAGCGAGGACCATGTACAACTAGCGGTTCCATTGCCCATCCAAAAACTACCACTCCTGAGAAAGCAGGACAAAGTTGGTACTAAGTTAATTAAGAGCTGTGAGCTAACAGGCCTCTTTGCACTAAACGGGCGGCTACCATCAGACACCCCCCCGGCCTGGACAAGAGCCACAGAAAGGGTTGTTTCATATCTGTATTAGACCCTGGTAAATGCCCCTTATTCAAATTTGTGAGAGACTTTAGAATTCAAGATCATACAGAAAGCGATCACAATCCACAAATAATCACAATTTGGAGCCAAGTGCCTATCCAGGAAGAAACAAACCTCCTCAATGGGGAACTTTGTTCTGAAAATCTTAAACGATTAAGATGGAGTTTGTTTACGATCGCTGCCCAAGCAGAGGATGCTGCAGGGAAACTGGAGAAGATGGCTAATAATCCACTAAGGGTAGCTGCCATATGGGAGTCATTCACTGAAAGCCTCGTAAAGCAATCCTCAGAGAAGGGCAGGGCAAGTGGGACATACCTGGGGCACACAAAGGCCATACTCATGCCGCGGGAAATGCGAATGAGGAAAGTGGGAGTAAATAGGCTTCTGAGACAATTACAGAAACATCCAACCAATTAATCAATTTTAAAAACTCTATGGCAAGAAATGAACCTGCTAAGGAGGGACATCTGGCTTTTTAGACAAGCAAAACAAAAGACATTATGGGCAAAACTACACTATGCATCAACATTGGCAAATTCAAGCCGGTTCTGGAGCCTGATTAATAACAGTGAGAAAGGTCCCAGAGCAGCAAACAATGCAAATGTCACGGAGGAGGCATGGGTAGGATACTTGAAATCCCACTTTAAAGAAACATCCTTGAGAGATACCAGCATAACCCAATGGGAGATAATTGAGGATAATAGGGACCCTGAGGAGTCCATCGCATTCAGTCCTTGCAAAATAACTAAGATAATAGAAAAAAAACGCGCCAAGACTGTGCCCCTGGTCCCAATGGCCTCCCACAGGCCCTATTTAAACAGTGTGCATCAAAATGGGCGGCCTTCTTCGCTACAATGTTCAATCATATTCTAATAACAGGTTCTGCTCCAGACAGTTGGAAGGGCTTGATAATTCACCCCATTTACAAGGGAGAGAAGGCCTCCTTACCTTCCAGCTACCGACTAATCACCCTTTTAGATGCAGACCTAAAATATTTTTCAATAGGAATCTTGCAGCATTTAGAACGGTGGGCAATGGACAAAGGGAAGCTCCCTATGAACCAAACAGGTTTTACAAAAAAAACAGGGTACGTTAACAAACCTCATGGCATTAAGCCTGGTAATGAATAGAACAAGGGGCACAGGGACACCCCTCTACATGTGCTTTGTGGATTTTAATGCTGCATTTGATTGTGTCCTTAGAGATAAATTATGGACAAAACTACAGCAGTGGGGGCTGCCAGTGAATTTAATAAATGCTATTATTATGTTCTACTCTAATACATGGGTTAAAATCGAATTGGGAGACGGCTCTTTTCTATCCAGGCCTATCAAAACCACTATTGGCCTGAAACAGGGTTGTGTATCAGCGCCATTTCTCTTCAATCTGTGTATATCAGACCTATACCCAGCACTGGATGAGCAGTCAGCCCATCCACCAAGTTTAGGGTGTCGCCAATTATCCAACCTACTTAATGCAGAGCTGCTCAGCAACTCCAGGGTAGGTTTACAGAAACTTTTGAACTACCTAGGAGAACATGTGCTAGCCAACGATTTAGAAATTAACTATGGGAAATCTAAAATAATACCCTACAACCGTAAACCGACCTTATGCCGCAAGTGGTTCTTAAATGGTCAGCACATCGAAGAGGTAGTAGCATACACATATCTAGGGGTCAGCATTGACTCTAAGGGCACATTTGCAGCTCACAAAGAAGCAATAAGGGAGAAGGCAAAAGCTTTAAACCGGGCATTCAGTAACTTGGCAAAATCCATTCTTGGGCGACCCCTAAAACCAATGAACAGGATCATGAGAGCTAAATTACTGCCAACCCTTGCACATGGGACAGAAATAATGAGGGGGCGGAGGTAGCTATGCTGGATAAGCTATTTGTGAAATCCTATAAACAAGTCTTCCAGCTACCTAGATCGGCCTCCCCGGCCCAAGTCAGACTAGAGTTTTCCTTAACAAAACAATCATTGGCAAAGCCGGCAGCTTTCGTTAATGGCTGCCAGAAACTTTATTCAGCTCCCCTGGGGACTTTAGCAAACCTTGTCTGGCATGAAATTAATCTTGAGAGGGGTAACAACAATTTCAAGGATTACTGGAAAAAAATCAAGCCCGGCTTAAACTGGGTGATTTGTGGGGCAGCACATTACCAGCGCTAGACTTCAGAAAAGGAGCCAACAAATCGGTTAAGATTTTAAACAGGCCAGAAGACATGGAGGTTCTATCGAACCAATCTCATGGATGGTTAGTCTTAAATTCATATGTGCGGGATAAGGAATCTCGTATCCTATCCACCACACTAGCACGAAAAACTAAGTTGGCCTTCCTACAGGTGAGGTTGGGAGGTTTACCAACTCTGGATTTCCTCCCGAAATGGAAAAGAGAGGCAGGATGGCAATCACAGGTTTGTAGATTATGTCATCAGACTAGGGCAGGGGTCTTCAAACTCGGGGCGGGCCCCCCTTGCGGGGGCCTCAAATGATCCCGGGGGGGGGGGGCCACCAGGCTCTGGCCAAAAGAAAGATTATGCATATAATAGTGCTTTGTTTATAGAAAAAAAATGTTTATTGCACTTGTAAAAAGGTAACAGAACTTAACTGCAATGTTTAAATAAGCCTAGACTTATTTAAACATTGCCAACTTATTAGAATAGTTTTGAAAAATTCTGAGGGGGGCCCGATGATTTATTTTTTTCCACTGGGGGGCGGGGGGCGCGGCATTCACAAGTTTGAAGACCACTGGACTAGGGAGACCCTAATCCATGTGGTTTGCATTTGTCCAGTTTTGGGACGCCAGAGAAGGGAACTACTTGGAAATTAATTTAACATCGTAGGAGTCCGGTCCTGTAGGTCGGCTGTCATAAGAGCCCTTGACCCAAGTAATGAAAAGTTGAACACTAGATTAATTCAGGTCCTGAGAAGCTTCACAGCCCTGCCGGCCACAGCAAATTCATTTAGCACCCCCTAAGTAAAAAAGATAATTGTCCAGTCCGATAATACCAGAAGTCACCCCACAGATATCAGTTATCAGTGATGTAGGGGCCTTGTCTACCTCAAATACATCTTTTAGATAACAGGCCGTCTTGCCTGGTGTTAGTCTTGTTCATCTCGTCTGCCTTCCTAAAAAATTTAGGTTTTTAGGTTCTAAAATTGCATTTGGGTTCTCTTGGTTTTATTTAAGAGGGGTTCGTTCCATTTTTTATTTCCTGTTTATATTTTATGATTTGTACAGGCATGGCCCATCCTTTAGGGCTGAGGAGCCACACCACCCCCCACCTTTTGCACCTCATGAAAAGTGCCGGTCAGGCTAAACAAAGGTCAGCCTGACAGACACTCTTCATGTTCAGGTCAGGCAGCCAGGAGCAGACGTGCGATTTGCTCAGACTCCTGGCTGCCTGAGCTGAACTTTGCTGGGCTGAAAAGGTCACAGATCCTATTAAGCCCTGAAGCGTCCAGGGCGAGTGTCAATCAGTGATACCTCATCACAGAGTGGGGTGAATGTTGATGAGTGTTGGTAATGGATATACGTGCGTGCGTGCATGTGTGTGTGAAAGAATGAGTGTGAGTGTGCTTCCCGCCCGCCCCCTCCCTCCTAAAACAGCCAGCCGCCACTGGGTTTGTACGTTTTAGGTCAATAGATATATGTACCTGTATCCTTCAGATGTGTTCTTTTTTATGGTTTTATTAACTAATAAACTAATTTTCTATTACTATTGATCTGTTAAACTTATTTTAAGTGATTAATGGCAAACAATCTAACAACTAAATGCCTGACTTAAAAGAGGGTGATTGCGATTCTGGCTACAAACAATGGACTCTTGATTCTCAACTTCAGTTATGGAAGTTGCTCTATTTGTAGTTCTTACACTATAATGGCAGAAGTCCCTCAAGTTAAGCCTCCTGAGGCCTTAACATCTGGGCCATGAGCATGCAGTGTCATCTATGCAAAAATGGTGACGAGAAACTCCTGCATCTAGGATGTCTTGTCAGCCACTATGTCTGTCATTTTTCAGCTATCAGCGAGACTAAATATGGAAATAATGACAAAGTATCCCTACTTTTTCAGTGCCCTCAGACAGTGGCAGAAATCAGCACAACTATCACTAGAACTGGCCACCAGAAAGGCTCTAATGTGGTCTTTGCTGCAGAAACCTTCACTGTCATCACCAATGAGGTGAGGGTGGTACATCCATGACATTGGCGGGCATAAGTTCAACTGTCAAAACTAATTCACAAAATATGAGTGCCTTTAGGAACCATAAGCTTATGCCTATGATTTTTTAAAAGCTCCTTACTCAGGTAAATCAAGATTTCTAAACTGGTTGATTTAGGATTAGGGTTAAGGTGCAAATGCATTTTAACTCTTCTTTGGTACATATTTGTGCATAGAGAAATGCATTGCTTGACAAAACTGGAAAATTAGGGTGCATTTGGTGCACTTTTTCCACTAAAGTTAGATGTATATATTGGGTGTTATACCTGTGGGTACCTTAATTATTGGTTTGTAGGTATTTACCACTTCCTAATGGCTAAACCCCCCCACCTATTCAAACACCTATTTTTTCACTCTTGACACACTGGACACAAGTTGTGAGAGAAGAAAATGGTATCCAGCAACTATTACTGCACCGGATCTGGCATCCAGGCTGGCCCAGTGACTTGTACTGAATGTGTCCTGCTGTGATTTCCTTACACCTATCACTTACAGCAGCAGCTGCACTTTCAGAAACAGTGGGGGACAACATGCATGCCTCACTTACAGGGCCTTCACCAACACCTTTTGTACTAGCTTTATCCTGTTTGTGACCTGTTGGAACTCAGAGCATCACGGCTGGAACCTACCACTTTGCTTTAGACAGAGTTAAACTGAGACTCGGAAGACAATTTTTCAAACTTCCTATGAGGTGTGGTTTTGTGCACAGTCATGTAAGAATGTGAAGTACTTCTGCCTATATGCGTAATTATATATAACATAAGGATCTTTGCAGGAAAACCACTGAGCTGTCTTACATAAAGTACAGATCTGTGAACTGCAAGTTACATGCTGTGTTCTGCAGCAAGCTCATCAGTGCTTAATTTGAGCCGGTGGTTTCTGGTGCTCGGCACTAGCACATGACTGTCAACACCGGCATTGTTGACAGTCTACCACATGGTGGCGCTGTCTATATAAAATAGGGAGCACAACAGCAGTTGTTTATTAAGTCAATATTCATTAAAAATGACTAATACTTGCAGATCTTTCTAGCAAGCCTGTTAACTGCTAGCGTTATCTTAACATTATTTTACCCTCAAACTTGCTATATTCATAGACCACTGCAGCAGACACCTTAACCCCACAGGATATATTCACCTACAAGTCTGTTTGTGACTAATTAATAAGCTAGACATCTTCACTCACACTTGTCCTTGTTGCATTTTTTCCAGTATGATCATTTAAAAAAAATGTATAAACTGATTGTAATCGACTTCATTCCTTATGACACTACTTTTCATGACTCACTCCTTTGTGCTGCCATCCCTAGACCCACAGTGTATGGGTTCCTGGGGTATATTTTTCCCATTTTCAGCACTGCACTGGGGAAACTTCTGTAGACCTACCTGGGATTTAGAACGGGAAATTTGATCAAATCCTGAATCTGTGAATTTGAATTGGACAACACAGACCTTAAAATCCAACTTTTTTTAGGCTATAATTTTGAATTAGAACTACAAAATAAATTGGACCCAGGCCCCCTACATATAAATCTAAGGCCTGGGCGTAGATATCAGTGGTGCAGCAGGTGCAGTGGCACCGGGGCCTAGGAGTGGAAGGCGCCCACTTCCCTCAAACTATAGCGGGTTTTCAATATTAAACAGGTGGTAGGAGAGACATTTGTATTTACCTGCATTAAGACTTGTTACCGCCACTGAGCCACAGGTGACTCGTTTGATTGCCAGGTGACAGAGTTTGGTTTCCCATGCATAGATAGATGTGTCTACAAACGCGTCCCTAGCCAGACACTGCTGCACCGCCCCTCTTATTACGTTCAACAGCTTTGAGTTGTAAAAAAAATGTACACAGAGATAGTGGAGGTGGGAACTGGGGAGGCAGCCATCCTTCCGGCCAAAGAAAGCCCCACCCCGCTCATCCTTCTCTCGGCGGTGCAGTTCCAATAGAGGGAAGGAACACCGGAGGGAGAAACCGGCGCCTATTTTGAGGGTTGTGGGGCGGGGGCGGCCCTCCTTCTTGGCTGCCAGGAGCCTCGCTGTCACGCAACGCAAGCGTCTGTCAGTCTTCCCATGTGCCTGACAGGAGGCTGGCACCGGTTCAAGCCGTTGCGTGCAAGCAGGCCGGCCACATCGCCGACCAGGAATTTCATAATAACAACAGCTGTTAAATATTGATGGTTCCTGGCAAAGCTTGAATGCTGCTCGTGAAGGTTAAGCCTGCATGTAATGGAACCTAATTCCTCATTTATATTGTATCGCGTATCCGGAACCTTCTTTTTTAGGCAAATTGGCCCAAAGCGAAGATCACAAAAGATTTTTTTGTATTTGTCTAGGGAAGGGGTGGAAAAGAGATCAAGGGCTGGAGACCGCACTTGGAAGGGTATTTACACAACAGAGAACGTTGAGGAATATTACCGCCCAAATAAGTAATGTTTCCAGAGAAAAAAAAATAACTGAAAATTACCATGGCGACTAACTGGTTCGGGCGCGTTCCAAAGGGATGTCCTATTTAAACCCTGCAATGCTACTTTTCGGGCATTTCATACGGTACTTGTGATTATTCCGTACACCTGCAGCTGGAGCCCGTTCGCCACTGGAATGACGGTAGCGTAAAACGACGTAGCCGACGTGCAGAATGGGATGAGACCCCCAAGACGCCTACATCTCAGAGATGTTCACGTGCCACTGGCGTATGGGGGTCCCTGAACTACTCAGGGCCGCGTGCGCCTCCGGGGTTGCAGGGGTCTGACTGCCTGCCTTTCCGCTTTTTGCGTATGCACTCACTGTTCTGTGATGGAGAAACAGACAGACGAATTATTACAAAACAAAAAGGGGCATATTTATACTCCGTTTGTGCCGGAATTGCGTCGTTTTTTTTTACGCAATTCCGACGCAAAACTAACTCCATATTTATACTTTGGCGTTAGACGCGTCTAGTGCAAAAGTCCATGGAGTTTGCGTCATTTTTTTGCGTGGACACCTACTTTGCGTTAATGATATGCAAGGTAGGCGTTCCCGTCTAAAAAATTGACTCTGAGGCATGTGCGCCGTATTTACACTCCCGGGCAAAATTCACGCCCGGGAGTGGGCGGGTAAAAAAAATGACGTACGGCCGTTTTTGCGCCGTTTTTTAGCGCCTGGAAAAGGCAGGTGTTAAGGGACCTGTGGGCTCTGAAGGAGCCCAGAGGTGCCCTCCCATGCCCCCAGGGACACTCCCTGTCACACTTGCCCACCCCAGGAGAACACCCAAGGCTGGAGGGACCCATCCCAGGGACATTAAGGTAAGTTCAGGTAAGTCATTTTTTTTTTTTTTTTTTTTGTGGCATAGGGGGGCCTGATTTGTGCCCCCCTACATGCCACTATGCCCAATGACCATGCCCAGGGGACAGAAGTCCCCTGGGCATGGCTATTGGGCAAGGGGGCATGACTCCTGTCTTTGCTAAGACAGGAGTCATTTCTATGGGGGTTGGGAGTCGGAAAAAATGGCGCAAATCGGGTTGAGGCGAAAAATTTGCCTCATCCTGACTTGCCCCATTTTTTGGCGCCCAAGCTCCATATCCCCCTACGCCGGCGCTGCCTGGTGTACGTCGTTTTTTTCCACGCACACCAGGCAGCGCCGGCGGCTAACGCCGGCTAACGTCATTGATTAAATACGGCGCCCGCATGGTGCTTCAGAATGGCGTTAGCCGGCGCAAATTTTTTTTACGCAAAACTGCGTTAGCGCAGTTTTGCGTCAAAAAGTATAAATATGGCCCAAAGAGTTGTAGATTCATGCAAACATCCAAAACATACTGCTCACCCTTACCTCAACCATTCAGACCCCATTGTATTATTATGTAGCAGTTATATAGTGCGTCCGAAAAGGCCCCAAAGCGCTTCTAGATGATGGAGTAAAATGGTACTCCATTGACTAGGTCTTTCTGGCAAACTCCAGCACAAAGTCCAAAGAAAGGATTCATTACTTCTGTTACACAGTGAGTTTTCTACAGCTTTCTAAATCCAACAAGCTCAACATAAAGTACAACAAGATCCACAAACGCAACCATTAGTAACAGTGCTGGAAATTAGACAAGATTTCCAGTTTCGATCTTAGACTAAATACTTCACAAATGGCAACAATAGTCTAAATAATACACATCTCGTTATGTATCAGAAATGTCAACAACATGATGCTTATACGCTACGCTAAAAGTTTGTGTCTTTTGACTTTATTTGCATATATTTTTATTTGGTAGTGAAAGCGATTAAATTTCATATGCTCCTGGTCCTTGCTTATGACACATGTCCAAGTAGATTGCTCCTTTTGTTTGTGTAATTTGTTTTAGCAGAATCCATTCTGAGATTACACGTCTCCATGCTTTACCAAACGGTATGTATTATAAAATAAATAAAAATATCTTGTTAATTTCATGGGCCCATTTAACTAAGAAATTCACATGTATTTCTCGTAATAGAATTGAAATTCAAAACACTCAAAGAACACGAAAAAACACAGAATATTTGACTGAGGAACACTAAAAAGGTACAGTTAAAAAGGATGTAAATTGGAGTAAGTCCTCTACTAGAAATAGTAAAAAAGAGCAGATCTAGATCTGTTACTAAAGTCTGGGCAGCTGCAGTGCGGTCACGTCAAAGTATCTGCAATGTAAATTTAGTCCATAGAGGAAGATACATATATACCAGTCGCTCAGTGCTTTAAGTAAGGAGGAACGGTGGGGTGTCTCGGAAAGGGGTGTGACTGAAGAAGTGTAACTAGGAACCCTTTACAACAGTCATGTCTCATACAATTAAATGCAAGGCCTAAAACATGTAAATTAGAATGCATAGTCTACTGTCGTAGTATCTGGGTGCCTCTTGGTTAGTTTACTCCGAATGCATCAAAACATATGCCACATCAACAAACATCTCCAAAGCAAACCAGACCTACTGGCTTTGTCAAAACTTGCCAGTGCTGATTTTGTTCAATATCAAATAAATTAGTAACAGCCATGTTTTTGTTATGAGCGACCAGGATGTAAAAAGGTTCCATTTTGAAAACAGGAGATCCTGAAAATATTAGGGTATGACTTAAACAATACAAAAGTCTACGGAAGGTGAAGGGAGAATCGTTCTGATTGTCTCAGTCACTGTTCTCCCCTTCACATCACTTTCCTCGGCAATCTCAGTCTATACTCTCCATGTCAGTCACAAGCGACTTATTTTCTCCCCATATCTATTTTTCTAAAGTTTTCATCTGCTTTTCTCACACTTCTCACATCTCTTGTCTCTTTGTTGCTGTCTTTTCACTCTCTCCTTCAGCATGCATTTCCTTTCCTCTCCTTCATTTAACTAGCCGGTCTCTCCCTTTCTCCTTCACACAAACTCCCACCGGTAAACAATGCATTTTGATCGCCTTCAGCGCTGTCAGTATTAGCACAGTTGTGTACTAACACTTACTGACTGAACCATAGTTACAATTGCCACAAATGCGGCCATCACTATGGGGGTCATTCCGACCGCCGGGGACCACGGAAGCACCGCCAACAGGCTGGGGGAACCGGCGGTTTCCTGCCGGTTTTCCCCTGGCCCAGGGAATCCTCCATGGGGATTCCGACCCCCTTCCCGCCACCCTGTTTCTGGCGGTTCTTACCGCCAGGAACAGGATGGCGGGAACAGGTGTCGTGGGGCCCCTGGGGGCCCCTGCACTGCCCATGCCACTGGCATGGGCAGTGCAGGGGCCCCCTAACAGGGCCCCATGAAGATTTTCACTGTCTGCTTTGCAGACAGTGAAAATCGCGACGGGTGCAACTGCACCCGTCGCACCCCTGCAACTCCGCCGGCTCCATTCGGAGCCGGCTTCCTCGTTGCAGGGCCTTTCCCGCTGGGCCGGCGGGCGCCCTTTTGGCGGTCGCCCGCCGGCCCAGCGGGAAAGCCAGAATGGCATCCGCGGTCTCCTGACCGCAGAGCGGCCATTTGGCGGTGACCCCATGGCGGGCGGCGACCGCCGCCCGCCGCGGTCAGAATGACCGCCTATGTGCCTTCTCCAGAGAGGACAAGGATTGGATGAGCTCAATCTGAATGTGTTTTTACCTAGTGAAGTGTATTGTGAAAAATCTTCACTGCTTTAGACCTCCACTCCATAGCTGACGGTCATGTCCCATGCCGAACAGCCATTCACACAATGAAGTCACAAAGACAGCTATAGGCGACTCATTCACAATATGATCTAAAGGAGACTGATACTTGCATGAAAGACAAACTATAGAAACCCAAAGTCAAGGAAAATGACATACCCCTAGGAAATAGCGTCACATTTTTCATGCGCCATGAAGCAAAACGCAAGAAATTTAACAGGGACTGCAACACTGACTGGAATTCCATTGAGAGTTCTTTCACACACTGTTCAGACATAGGTCGGTGTTTTTCAGTGTTGAGTTAAGGGCTTCCCCATACAGCCTGGTAGGTTTCTAATTGGTGCTGCGCACAGGCAGGACCCCCGTGACTTAAAACCCTGCTCTTGCTAAAGACTGCTGCTCCATCACCTAAGTCAGGATCTTTACACTCCTCCACCCTCGTGGTGAGCACTTCCTGCTTCCCGCTGCCAGCATCTTCCTTGCGGAAGCTGAGAACACAAGACTTGTGGGCTGCATTTCACCAGCGCTGTACAGGCCCACCTGCCTGCTGCTAGACTGATCATTCAAGCTTGTGGGAAATAAACTGGTCCTCTTCCACTTATTTTGTAGTCCTGTTAAGGATTATCCATGTTTTGGGGAGCTATTTTAAAATAATAATTTCGATTATGGGCCTTAGAACATTCGAGCCGCTCTCTTGTCTGCTACCAAATTCAGTCTAAGCAGAAGACTTTATTGATAACTGGTTGTATGAATTAAGCACTGAAGCCACAGGCATCAAAGCTGACAAGCCAGTGGTATCAAACCCTGAATTAGTCTAAAAATTATGTACAGAAACCTGTTGGTATCTGGGGCAGTTTTAAAGATCTGCTTGACTAAATTGGGTTACTAGCCACGTGATTTGCCTTGGTCCTTTTGCCTTTTCCTGCTTCACTTGTGGTTGTCTAGTTTTCTTATCATCCTATATATTAACTGTTTTCTTTTTTCTATATACACGTTTTTAAAGGCATAATATCCCTTGACAGAATGACGGGAATATTAGGCTCAAATTGATTAGTTAACCAGAAAGACGTCAATGAAACATTTTTACCATATGAAATGGACTCAAATCATCCAAACTTAAGTCAAAACCAAAGGAAAACTGTCGATCAGTGCAACAAACACTGCTTTTGAAACATGCATTGGCAAACCCACAAAGGTCTGGGCCTAGGCAACATGGAATTATTATTTTTTCATACAAAAAGTGCAATGGACATTTAAAGTGCAGAAAGTAATAAAGAGGGAAAGCCATTGGAGCTAAAGGTAGCATGTATTTCTTTGAAAAATAAATACAAAAATGACATACAGCAAAAAGAAATGAATTAAAGTAGAGGTTGACCTACCAGTGGACTACCTTCTAGGCACATGTGCATATATGCAAGAGCAAAAAGCTGTCACTCACAGTGACGACAGCCCATGGCTGAAGTGGGTTGACCTGTTGCCCTATGCTTTAAACTATGGTGTGTGTGGGTAGGGGGAGGGTTTAAAACGTTGAATGACACTTGAACGGACTAATAGTTAGAGGATTGACTGAAAGTCCCTCTAAGTATATATCTATATATGTATTTTAATTGTGATTCTTTTTTTAAACATGAGGCTTGCAAGACAACTAAAGCTGTCTCTAATATAGACCTAAACATAAGGCTGACGAGACAGCCAGACCTAAGAAAGAAGTGACAACATTCTTATACAGATATATCGAGTTATCTCTATTAGTAAAAAATCGGAGCATGTTTTGAAAGTAATATACATTCTGCAATTCAGTCCTTTGGCTTGGGAGATTCAGTTGGTTTCTGATTTTTCAAAAATCTGCTTTCTTTGCCAAATTATATTCCTAATTCACCCGCAACTTAAAGCCCTTGTTCAAATCAATGAAACACAATAAAAACAGGAGGCCAACTTCATGACAGACAGACCAATTATAAGGTCAATTCTTTCCAGAACTTTTAGCTTTAAAACCGCCACACTCTTAAAAGAATGTGGTTACAAAGCAACCTCCTTCCTGTATTCCCGTTATAAAATGGAGCCAGCTAAACTAAGATTTTCCATTTTAACTGGTGCCCAGTAAATTTGAAATCTGTGTTTTTCGAGAATACCTCCTAGATTCACACCTATTTAATTAATCACATTACTGACGCGGAAGCATAAATGCAGATGATAGCACACAGGTCTATGCTCAGTATGATGGGCCTCGCGTGACCTGTTTTTGGCATATAAAAACATTTTTTTTACACCCAGCCCATGCTCAGATAAGGCCCACATCTCCATCTGCAGGGTACCAGTTAGTCTCAATAAAAAAGACATAACTTTGCTCCTGATGTATTTCCTCCGTAAAAACCAGCAAAACCCTTTCAAACAAAGACTTCAACTTCTCATATATGGATGGATTTTATAGATTTGAATGAGGAAATCCGTTCATCAGGTACATCACCCCTCAGACATTTATTTGGTCTTGTCGGTTCTCTCATTCCCATCCCTTGTAATTTCCTTAGATTTCTTCCATTTACCTGCTTTATTTGTTTTTATGTTTGTTTGTGTCATTGTCTCTTGCAAAGGATGAAGGGGAACGAAACCTTCACAGTCAAAGTCCATAGTAAATTCTTCCAAATTTGTATTGGTCTGATTGAGCTATTTTATTTCTATATGTGAAGAGGGTGAGTTGCACTTAGGGAAAGAGCCTTTTCCATTCTTAAATAGCTTATTTGTTTACTTTTCTCTAATCCTATTACGCTTGTGCTTATAGTTTTAATGCAAGATATGTATAGATAACATAAAAATATAGGAAATTACAAATGGTAAATACACTAAAATCTTCACTGTACATTTGAATTAGGACATTGGCACACTTAAACCCAAATTAGGTTGCCTATTGTGTCACACAATAGAGGTCTTGTTTCTCACGGTATTAAAATATTTTAAAAATGCCCTTACTATCAATGTTTGTGGAAGTAAAGGTGAGATGTATTTTGAATAAAAGGGCAACCAGTATGTCAGTAGCATGCTTACTGTCCGTGCCAACGAGAAGTGGTGTGAAAAATATGTTTTGTTGATAGTTTAAAAAAATATTTTGTTGAGATTCTGAGGTTCTGATGGCATTTCAAATGATGTCTCCATAGCTGTGCTTTTATAAATTATTACCATTCGTCATATTGAAGGTGGACTTCTGGCATGACGTATGTGTGACTTTAAAGCTGAGGGTGATGAAGGGGGTAGACAGCCTGTCTTTGGAGAGGTCATGCTCTTCAGTGGCATAATGGAACTGGAAGGGCCCACCCTTGCACTGAACATGGAGGGGGTCCTCCTCTGGACTCACGCAGGCCAGATGCTGTGCTGAGAGGGCTCCCTGAAGCTCGCCCCCCGCACAGGGGTGCTGCAGGGGCCTTTGTTATGCCCCCAATGCTCTACAATGCTCGCTCCCACACTGGGCTCCCCTTCGTCAGTGTCAGGATGGGGAACAGAGCAGAAATGCCACCTTGGACAGGAGAGAGCACTACTGCCTTGGTGGTCCAAGGCTGCAGTGCAGAAAGAAGACCGATGTCTGATAGAAAGAGGCAAGGCTTAGTACTCCTCACATCAGTGACTTCAAGGCATTGCTACTTGAGCTCTGAGGTCACAGTGTTGAGAGACCCAGCTTGAAAAGGCCCAGGACAGGACTTCCTTTTATGAAGAGGTCATAAAAAATAATAAATGGATCTTCCCTGCAATTCTGGGAATCTAGGGGGTATATTTACAAGTCCTTTGTGCCACCATTCCTCTCCCTAGCGCCATTTGTTTTTTATGCTGAGGTGGCCTTTTCCCCAGCGCCAGATTTACAAAGTGGCGCAATGCTTGCATTGCACCACGTTGCAATGCCTTGTGCCACATTATGTCTGCGTCAGTCATAATGGATGCTATGGGGAGCATTCCGACACAGGGAGGCCCGAAAAAATGGCGCAGTGAAATTTACAAGATTAAAATACAGTGCAACCATGGTGTCCTTAGGTGGCGGTAGGGGGACGCAAGAAAAGTGCCGTATCAGGACCTATGTGCCACTTTCTTGCAAATCTCCCCCAGCTGTGAACTGAAGTACGAAAATGGAAAGAACAGCTTTGTGTGCGGGGTTCTGGCAAGGGGACCATATGAGAAAAGGGCTGCAGTGATCCTGAACACACAGCAACCAAAGGGATCTCCACTGTGACTAGTAGCAGCACTTTGCCTTGAGGAAGCAAGGGCAGTGATCCATGACAGTGCCTGTAGCTGGGGCCGTGGAGGGTATATTTTGGAAGGATGTCTCAGAAGTCTGGCAGTCTTAAGAACAGGAAAGAGAGGCTACAAACTGTTTTTCACCGATATCCTGAGGGTAGTTCAGTGAGGTCTTGGTGGAGCAGCCGAGAGCAGTAGGGGAGAGGATGGCAGCCAGGGCCAGCTTTAGCTCTGGTGGCACCCAATGTGGCAATTTTATTGTCTCCCACCCAGTGATCTCCTTCTCCACAGGTTCCCTTACTACCACCCTCCACTAGTGCTCCTGATCTCTCCATAGCTCCTCTCTCACATGCATTTGATTTGTTTTAAAGTGTGGTGGGGGTTGGCTCCACTAATAGGAATATATTTCTACCAAACAAACCCTTTTCAGCAACATTAGGTGTAGTTAATTAAAGTCTGTGGAAAAAAGCATAACGTCCTAACCTATACTAAGCTGTTTACTTGCAGCTCATTGACGACAGTTCATAAGTCACTGTGATATATTAGGATCATAACTTATGAACTGCAAACTACAAAAGGATCTCTGTGACAAAAGCCGAAACCCACAGAGCTATCCACATTAAATACAGTTCTGGTGTCTGCACAGCACACTTTCACTCCGCCACTTTATGATAAGTCAAACTGCCACTAGACAAAACTCTGCTCTTTCTCTAGCAGGAACATTAATCACCAGCATCACCTTGATATTTTTATTGTAACCTGAAATCTGCTGGACACACAGCAAACTCTGCAGCAGAGGCTTGCAGACCTAGAGATATTTCTGAGCACAGCTACCCCCCAAAGTCAGCGCCAGGTGTGGCTGCACCGGTTGTACCACCCTAAAGCTGGTCCTGATGGCAGCCTTACTCAAGGGGAGTCTTTGACTTTGCCTGCCCTTTAGTTATTGCAACCAACCACTTCTGCCATTGAAACAAATGTTTCTTCCATCAGTACCATTATGAACTATCTAAATAAATGATTTATTAAAAAAGAAACAGGTTCGCAGGCTGTTATTACAGAAATTCTGGAGCTAGATCCTTGATAGTCGATGGGAAAAACCAGCTCAAGAAAGACTAATTGTGATGAGGAGCTACACCCACGCTGGTCCGCCTAGTATCTTAGGGGCCTACATGGAAGACACAATTAAGGCTGCCAACATCCGTACTTTCAGCATGCCCCTCCAGAACATGATCCCAAGATGATTAGACTCTGGGATGTTCTCTCTCTGGAGATCTTACCTGGAGTTAAGGTATGAAAATCATTCTGGCTTCCCAGCAGGGTCAAGAAGAAGATTAAAGAGAGAAGAGATATTGTCCTGTCAGAGTTGGACTGCCAACAGGAACTATGGAGAGTTAAGACGGTGGTTTCTAAAAGGTAACCAGCTTCCAATGAAGGAAAATAATCTTGATTTTGTCAGACTACATTCCAGAGACGGGGACAAAAGCTGGCTGGCATTAAGAAGAAAGTAATTGCCCTGGCTTTGGTTGCTTCAGTCTGGTATCCAGCCAGTGCTTAATTGTGCCGGTGTTTAGTGGTGCTTTACCCTAGCACTTATTTACAAACACCAGCACTTTATTAAGACAGGCCACCACATGGTGGCGCTGACTGACGTCTTTAAGACCAGCAAAGAGTTTCACAGTTTCATGTACTTAAAAAAGCTAAAGAAATAGCGGCTCAGGTCTATCTTTACAACTCGAGGTGGCTTGGAATAGTGCAAAATGTCACACTTGTATCAGTGTGATGGTTATTAATAAGTATAGGAACTGGTATTTGGCAGATCTAGCAGGGGTAGTGGATTGGGTGCAGCCCAGTGGCTTCCTGAGAAATTGGTTGGGCTGTGGCACTTTTTATTTTTTTTTTAAAAGAAATTAACCAGTGCATCCAGCAAAACTGAGAATGAGTTTCAGAAGAGAAAGCCATTTGTTCACACAGATCAAAGCAGCTTAGGAGTTCTTGAAGGTGAGAGAAACAGAAGTCTGAAAAAATACTTTTTGATACGGGTTGAGTTGGGAAGACAAAAAGCCCTAGCATGTTCTATAAGTCCTAACCTGGTAGGACCAGGCCAAAGAAATGGAGCTTGGTACAGAGCTCCTAAAGTGCACGGCCATCTTGCTCAAGATGTCTGTGCAGTTTTCAAGCTTCGTACCAAACCCCATTTCTTCGGCCTGGTCCTACCACTCAGGAAGTCTTGGGGCCTCATTTATGAGGCTGTAGCAGCACACTGCGCACATGAGCGTCATTTTGTTTTATGCTCCGGTGGCGCTCTGTGCCGGCCCATACTTACAAGGTCACACAAAGCCATCTTGCATGGCTTTTCATTGCCTTGTATATATGAATCCCTTTCACGCGTAACACTGCGTGAAAAGAACCTTCCATGGGTGTTGCTTGGGATGTTCCCAAGCCACACCTATGGAACCTGAAGGAATCTGATGCATTCCCAGATTTTCAGGTCTGGGAATGCGTCAGATTCCTAGGCCACCTCAAGGGTGGCGTAAGAGTGACACAAAGGGAAAAATATATTTATTTTTCCTGTTTTTTCCTCTATGTGTGATGCATTCTGCAGCATGCATAGAAAGAGGAAAACACCTCTTGTGATTGCTTTTGTGCAGGAAAATGTCCCTTCCTGCACAAAAACAATCACCCCCACAACACAGGCACTCTTGCACCACGGTGCAGGGGTGCCTGCATTGGCACATGGCAGCAATTTGTGCACCAGAGCAGGGGGAGGGAACAGAAACATGCCATATCTTGTAGATATGGCGCATTTCTGTCCTTTCCCGGTGGCAGAGGCCTTGTAATGAGGCCCTTAAGAATTATTGATGCTAGCGCCCAGCAAGGGATGGGGCACGGCAGGGTCCTAGCTTCAGGCCATGCTAATGAGTGGACTAGATCGAAGGAGCGCCTGGATTGCTCTGGAATTGAGGGCGCATCCTGACCTTGCTCTCCTATGTGGAGGTGGAGGCAGGCAGACAGGTTCTGCCACATCACTGAAAACCCCAGGGAAACATAGAAGAGATGACAACTACCTGTTTAATGGCAGAAGTGCAAGGGCCCCATGTGGGAGGGGCGGTTGAAGGAAGTTGCTGAGAAAGAAATAATAAATCCCCCATGGCAGTGGTTCCCAACCTTTTGACTTCTATGGACCACTACTTTTTATGGCTCCTCATTATGGGAACCCGGGGACCCCCAATAAATCATTACTGGAGCCCGAGGACCCCTACTGAGTCATTACTGGAAGCTGGTGACCTTGGCATCAAATATTGTTGTTGATTTGAAATGCAAAACAATACACAAAAAATGCAGAAACAAGCATTGATCAAACACATACACAAATTATAACACATTTTATTTAATTTGCAAACAAATATGAATTAAAAAATAAACAATGACATTTTAATAGGAAGGTTGGAGCTTTTCTAAATTCAAATGAAGCCACACATTTTCCATACTATGCTCTGTTTGATGCCCCTGCACTGCTCCCACAAATCAATCTGAGGATATTTATTTAACTTGTAACCTACAATTTCAAATTCGTTGACATTTACTGTATGTTTTTAAATCTTCAATTGTACATTTAGCTACTATATTTATGTATACTTTATTAATCTGTTAATATAATTAAATTTTCTAAGCAGTTGCGGACCCCTTGAGGAGGTTTTGTGGACCACAGGTTGGGAACCACTACTCCATGGGACACAAGACTCGCTGTTTCTAATACACATGTTCAGTGCACATCTATTTTATTTGAGTGATTGGTCCTGTATGCTGACTCTGGACCCTGAGTTCTTATACAGAATGGCCTGTGGAAGCCTGCTTATGCGCCAGGAAACCTGGTAACAGTAGTTCAGAGCTGTGAAAGGCACGTTTTGGTGACACAACATGAATGATAAGTGAAATAACAGAGGAAATGTTTTTCAATCCCCAGAACAAAGCAAATAATAAGACAGAGGGAGAAATAGCAGTATCAGGCTTTTCTGATAATATAAACCTATCCTGTGAAAGGGTCTCAGCCAATGCACTTCATGCAGACCTGAAAAGGAAAACAATGAAGACTGAGGAGGCAGTGAAGTCAGTCCAGCGTACATTCGAAGGATTATCTGAGAGGGTGAAAAATGTAGAACAAGGCCTTGAAACAAAGACGAGAAGGGTGTAGACAGCAGAATCTTGACTGACGGAGATCAACACTCCAGTCAGGGACTTGGTAACTTTTGAGGACTGCTCAATCAACAGCATCCAAAAATTGGATGCCTGTCTGGAACTCCTGGATAATTTGCAGAGGGATGCTACACTTCGCGTGCTGTGAGTACCTTCCAGGATATCTGAGGACTCTCTACTGGTAGAGACAGACAAAACAGTGAGAGATCTATTAGAACCACACGGGGATCTCATGCAGGAAATGGTAAAGCATGCTTGCCATCACCTTCTGAGGAAAAGAAAGGCAATAATGCATCACATCCATAGTAAGAGAGGTGGTGACTCCTGTTTCTACGAAATGGGAGAAGAGGACAATTTGTGCGCCAGTTCGCAAGAAGACAGTGAAATTCAGGGATTGCTGTTCTTTGTTCTTCCCAGATCCTTAAGACAATACTCTGCGTATAACGTAACAGTGGATGTAGGAGTCAGTGGTTCTTTATGCGAGGGGAAACCCTTCTCGGAGGGATCTGGGTTGCAAGGTATATTTATTTTATACGCCCATGCAGGAATCGCTACAATAGTGAACTTCAAAAAGGCAATTTATTGTTTTGCTTTACAAACAGTATGGAGGCACGGTTAATCTCAACATTTAGGCCGAGGTATCTGAAAACTTCGATCTTACACATATCACAGTATTTGTAGGAACAATTATGATTTCGCTTTTTATAACTGATTAAAGGCCCACAAAGCCTTAGAGTTACTACACGTGTCTATCTATTTTAAATTATCTGCCATTTTGTTATGCCATGTTGTATTTTGAACAGTTTAGTTGTCTATCCTACTAAGTGTAGCCTCCATCTGAATTTGGCACGATGAAGCAAGAACTGCAAAATGGAGTGAAATCAGCCTTTAACTCGAGAAAACTGTGGCCAACTTTCAAGGTCGTTTTGCATTCTTCCCACCAGAAGAGCCGGCCACCTGTGCATTAGCGCCTATCTGCAGTTTCTATTCATCACATCATCCGGCTTTTACTTATTGACATTGGCAAAAAGTGCATAAATATAGCATCAAAATGTATGGATTTTAGCCTTGCATGACCCAACTGACACTGGGGCGAAGCTCTGGTCCGTTGTTGAGGCATGTGGTCTTTACTTATTTTGATGGCTGCTCACAATTTGTGCATTAAACACGTGCTAAACCTTTATTCACTATCTTAGTATTTCTTTCTACAGCATTCAACGTAAAGATATCAATCTTTACTTTCTTGACATCTATTCAAAAATATGAATTAATTAACATAAGTAGAAATCAGTATTCATTGAGATGTACCTGTATTATATAGCTCTGTGTGATCTTTTCTACCAGCTGCACACATATTCCTGTATTGTTGTGCACACATCTTTTGCTCTGACACCTTTAGCCAACAAAAATCACAGTATGCATTCGGGGTGTTATGGAAATAAATCACATGTGCAAACTATTCATGGTGGGGTATGGGGGGAGAGGGGGAATGTAACATCTCTCTTGCAGCTTAGTGGTGTCCAGCGCCTACAAAATCAGAAGTTGTGTACCGTAACAGTTTTGTTTTTAAATAGCCCAGCAATAACCTTAATGGCATGGTTCAGGCAGCGTTCTAAGGTATATCTGACAAGTCCTGCACAATTCTGTCTCGTAGAGGCAGTATCAGTGAACAGTACCAAGCCAAAGGGGTGAACGCACATTGCTTAGAAGAATCTGGGTAGGAATCAGTAATTTTAGGCAGTCCGACTGGCATGTAGCCTACTTGAAGACTGTATGTTTAATATGTGACACATCCTGGAGCCCAATGAGATATTCGTTTTAATCTGCATAATGCATCTAAAGGATTCTGCTGATACATCCTTGCTATTGTCTGAGACCCATTAACATTGAGCCCTATGGTCTATTTTCCATATATTCCTATAATTAGGATACGTTGCAATACAATGAATGCTCTGTAAGTAAAAAACAGGGGAACCAGGGAGGATTTTGCTGTTGGCAGAAGCCTGGAGACTATTTTTTCAAAGTGGTCCCAAGTCAGTTATTGACTAGTGTGACATACAGCAAGTTCCCCAATTCATCAATTAATTGAGAGTTTGGAGGAATTCCCCCTTAGTCAGATGTCCTTCCAGCAGCACACCTTGAAACGCTTCCATGTGTGCTGGATAGACCTGACAAACGTAGTCTGATACTAGGGAGCACCACACCACTATCTCGGTGGAGAACAGGACTGTGGTTCCCCTCTTAACTTTACAGAATGAAGTCCACTAAGTGGATTTCACAGGGCTGAGGACCCGTGTAGGTTTATAGTGGAACATATGTTTAAGGACATTTTGCAGTCCTACAACATATCTTATACATCTCACCACAAACCAGGAAAAATGAGTAGAGAACAAAATACTAAGTGCATGATTCACAAAGGTAATTTACATATTTGAGTAAGTTTACTGCTTTTGGCTATTCACAAAACAGTATCTAGAGCAACCACTGCTACATCAACATGTCCCGTAGACAATAATGGCAGCATGGAATTAACAAACCCACAGGAAATGATATTAAATTAAATAACATTATTTAAAATAATAAATAAATAATTATAATTTAATGTTAAAAATAGTGCATACTTATTATTTAATTAAACAAGATCTTACCCTATTTGAATTAAAAGAATAATGTAACTATAAGTTTTATTAAAATATAAGTGAAATAATTTTAATTAATCCTACACTTCCCTTTGAAATAATTATTGATGCATGATAAAAAAAAGACTTTTCTTTGGGTGGGAATTAATTTTTTTAATTTAAAATTCAGAGGAATAATTTTAATTTAATTTCTTTCCATTAAATAAAGATGTATTTCAACATTAAAAGTTCAGTAGCATTTGCTTTATTTTGGTCTACTTCTAAAAAATATATAAAATGATTTTACTTTAATATAAAGATATTTTTAATATTTATGTTCAAGTTAAATACACCTTTTTTTATTTTTCCTTTACGTTAGTATGCAGAGATATTCGCCCTGACTGCAAAGTTTCCCTGTGGTAATTGCACAATGAAGGACTCAAATGTGCACTAATGAGGAGAACCTACACCACACTGCTGCCAGCAGAGCTAATGAAGCAGTGGTCTTGCCCACTGTCAATTCTATTGATATCTTGTTTATTAATAATCTTTTCGCATTCGAGCTGAGACACAATAATTCCCTCTGTGGAAAATACCGCTAATATTGAAAATATCTATATCTTGCATATGCTTTGATGTACATATTCTGTATCCTACATATACTTATACATACTTACCTTGATAATATTTACAAGGGAAGAAGGTGTGGCATTAAGAGGCAGTAAATCTATATTTCCGTACACATGTCCATGGATAATATATTGATAGGAAAGATTCTGCACTCAATATTGTTGCTGATCAATGTCAAAAGCTATACATTCTTGTACCACACTGGGGAAGGATCAGTGTTGTATCCTGCAGACCAGTGGATGAAAAGATGCTGATCTGAGGAGCAAATATGTGAATTTAGTGAGGTGAAGGATTGAGTCCATGGTGGGCAAAGGGAATCAATCATGTGAGTCATCAGAAGCTAAAGATGAGTGATGCCACACCTGCCATTTTGGTGATATTATGTTTTGACTCCTCCATCCCTATTTTGCAATACACGCAGACACACAGAACGTAGTTAGCACAGCAAGGCATTGGCCTTTGTAACTGCAACGGAATGTTGGTCACTACTGTAAGGGCTACTGTTAGAAATGGGGTCTTTGGTTGGCAGTCAGTTTACCCCCTGTCCAAGCAAGGACCCTCACTCTAGTCAGGGTAAAAGAGAATCCCCCTCAGCTAACCCCTGCTCACCCCCTTAGTAGCTTGGCACGAGCAGGCTGGCTTAACTTCAGAGTGCTAGGTGTAAAGTATTTGTACCAGCACACACAGTAACTCAATGAAAACACTACAAAATGACACAAAACCAGTTTAGAAAAATAGAAAATATTTATCTAAATAAAACAATACCAAAACGAAAATAAATCCACCATACACAACTCAAGTTATTAATTAAAATGCAAAAAGAGTCTTCATGTTCTTTTAAACACAATACTAACACTTTTTATCGTGAAAATTTACCTTGGTCGCATCAAAATAACCCGCACAGGTGAGTGTGCGTTGAAAAAGGTAAGCGGTGCGTTGATTTCTCACCCGCAAGCAAGGTCGTGCGTAATTTCTCCTTCTCCGGTCCGATCAGCGTGTGTTGTTTCTTTCCCTGCAGGAGAGAGATGCGTCTATCCGGACAAAACACCTCGGGTCCGGGCAGGCTTGCATTGTTTTCCCGTGCCCAGCGATGTTGCATCGTTGAAGCCTCCATCAGCGATGCCGAGCGTCATTTCTTCAGCCGCGCGTGTCGATTTTACAGCCACGCAGCAAGCGCTGTGTCGATTTCAGCCACCGAGTCAGCGGCGCATCATTTCTTCAGCCGCTCTCGGAGGTTGCTTCGGAAATTTCCCTGCAAGGCGATCTGTGTGTAGATTTCCAAACTTGGTCCACCAGCTTCACCTGTCAAGGCCCCAGGAACTGGATAGGGCACCACTTGGCAGGGCAGGAGTCTCAGCAAAGGCTCCAGGTGCTGGCAGAGAGAGGTTTTGACTCCTCCATCCCTATTTCGCAATACTTATAGACACACAGAACGTAGTTATCACAGCAAGGCCTTGGCCTTTGTAACTGCAACAGAATGTTGGTCACTACTGTGAGGGCTACTGTTAGAAATGGGGTCTTTGGTTAGGAGTCAGATTACCCCCTGTCCAAGCAAGGACCCTCACTCTAGTCAGGGTAAAAGAGAATCATCATCAGCTAACCCCGCTCACCCCCTTGGTAGCTTGGCACGAGCAGGCTGGCTTAACATCAGAGTGCTAGGTGTAAAGTATTTGTACCAACACACACAGGAACTCAATAAAAACACTACAAAATGACACAATACCGGTTTAGAAAAATAGAAAATATTTATGTAAATAAAACAAGACCAAAAATCCACCATAAACTCAAGTTATTAATTAAAATGCAAAAAGAGTCTTCATGTTCTTTTAAACAAAATACTAATGCTGGTAGTGTGAAAATGTAGCTGGGTTGCGTCAAAATAACCAGCACGGGCGAGTGTGTGTTGAAAAAGGTAAGCTGTGCGTTGATTTCTCACCCGCAAGCGAGGTCGTGCGTCAATTTCCTTCTGCGGTCTGAACGGCGTGCGTTGTTTCTTTCCCACAGGAGAGAGATACATCGATCTGGACAGGCTTGCATTGTTTTTCCGCACCCAGTGATGTTGCGTCGTTGCAGCCTCCGTCAGAAATGCCGAGCGTCATTTCTCCAGGTGCGTGTGTCGATTTCACAGCCACGCGGCAAGCGGTGCGTCGATTTCATCCACGGAGCCAGCTTCGCATCATTTCTTCAGCCGCTCTCGGAGGTTGCTTCGGAAATTTCCCTGCAAGGCCATCTGTGCGTGGATTTCCAACCTTGGTCAACCAGCTTCACCTGTTAAGGCCCCAGGAACTGGATAGGGCACCACTTGGCAGGGCAGGAGTCTCAGCAGAGGCTCCAGGTGCTGGCAGAGAGAAGTCTTTGCTGTCCCTGAGACTTCAACAACAGGAGGCAAGCTCAGTTTGAAGCCCTTGGAGAGTTCTTCACAAGCAGGAAGGCACACAAAATCCAGTCTTTGTCCTCTTGCACAGGCAGAAGCAGCAACTGCAGGATAGATCCACAAAGCACAGTCACAGGCAGGGCAGCTCTTCTTCCTCAGCTCTTCCGCTCTTCTCCCAGCGGAGCTTTCTCTTGGTTTCCAGAAGTGATCTAAAGTCTGTGGTTTTGGGTGCCCTTCTTTTATCCATTTTGCCCTTTGAAGTAGGTTTACTTCAAAGAAAATCTCTCTTGTTTGTGAAATCCTGCCTTGCCCAGGCCAGGCCCCAGACACACACCAGGGGGTTGGAGACTGCTTTGTATGAGGGCAGGCACAGCCCTTTCAGGTGTGAGTGACCACTCCTCCCCTCCCTCCTAGCACAGATGGCTCATCAGGATATGCAGGCTACACCCATGCCTATCCACTCCCAAAGGGAATCTACACTTTAATCATATTTAAAGGCAGCCCCCATGTTAACCTATGAGAGGGATAGGCCTTGCAACAGTGAAAAACGAATGTAGCGGTATTTCACTGTTAGGACATATAAAACACATTAGTATATGTCCTACCTTAAACATACACTGCACCCTGCCCAGGGGGCTACCTAGGGCCTACCTTAGTGGTGCCTTACATGTAAGAAAAGGGAAGGGTTAGGCCTGGCAAGTGGGTACAATTGCCAAGTCGAATTGGCAGTTTAAAACTGCACACACAGACACTGCAGTGGCAGGTCTGAACCATGCTTACAGAGCTACTATTGTGGGTGGCACAACCAGTGCTGCAGGGCCACTAGTAGCATTTGATTTATAGGCCCTGGGCACCTCTAGTGCACTGTACTAGGGACTTACCAGTAAATCAAATATGCCAATCAGGGATGAACCAATTACATACACATTTTGTATAGGAGCACTTGCACTTTAGCACTGGTTAGCAGTGGTAAAGTTCCCAGAGTAACAAAAACAACAAAAACAGAGTCCAGCACACATCAACAACCTGGGAAACAGAGGCAAAAAGTTAAGGGAGACGACACCAAGGATGAAAAGTCTAACAACTATATTTCTAGCTCTAGCATTTTCAGCAAAAATCCACCCAGTCTTAATTGACTTGCCCAGATACCTTTATAGAATTCCCCTTCCAAATTGCAACCAGACATTCCTATGTTTGTCAGCTTTTGAACTCCCCAGCCAGCTAGCTATCCCCTGTTTTTCTTTTTTGATGAGCTGCAAGAATAAGGAATGTCCTATACCAAATGACATTTGATCCCGTTCAGGCTCGTGGGAGGGGTTCAAAATAATAATATGCATCCTCTAGGGTCCTCGACGCTATCCAAATGTGAGCGGGCACTCGCTGGACTCCGCATATCATTGTACAACAAATAGTACAGCAATGTACACATTGTAACAGCCATACTAGAACACAAGCACATAGGAAATAATTCCCTGGTGTCCTACAATGAAAAAAGAAACCACTTTGAGGATTGAGTCCCACGTTCAGGATGACGAAATGCATTGGCACGAACAGGGCTTTGAGGAGGGTGACGTCACAACAGGGCATCCCCCAATTATAAACATGTGAAAACCTTTCACAAAAGGCCTTCGGGGCTTTTTGAATGAGAATAACCTTCCTTCAGACTGTCAAACTGCAGTTAAATCAGACCCAAAATAAAGACTAGAGATGTGTAACTGCTGACACTATAATTAATTTTTGTTTAATTTTTGTGCGTAAAATGTTGACGTTCATCTGTGTTATATGGATTTAAACTGTTGATGTGATTCACAGAGAAATTACAATACTTAATATTATAAAGTAATATATTCATTTACACTGAGTAAAGCCCTTGTGTATTGGACAAGGTTGCTTTGGAGTCTATGGCATTTTGTACGTGGAATAATCAATGTCATCCGATGTGTTGTCCATCTTTCTTTTACTCCTCATCTTCCAATGAGCAACTGAATCTGCCTCATCTTTATTTCCACAAGCAATTAACAGAAGGGAGAGGAGCCAGCAAATGGTATTCTTCCTTTCTTATAGGTCACAATTCAGTTTTGATTCCTCACCCGCTTGTGACCTATTCCCCTCCTCAAAAAAACATAGTGATTCTTGGCCAATGTACTTATACGGAATACAACTTATTATCAATTACAAAGATATGGAGCCCACAATGGTGAAATGGGTGTTGCCAAAAACCATCAGCTCTTATGTCCCTATCACTGCAATTTCACTTCTCAGCTCTACATGGTTTCTGGGAGGTTTTCGCTGAGGTGAAGGCTAAGAGCCTCGGTGACCTGTTTCTAACAGGCTGTAGACTGTCAAAGACTGATGTGTGACTGAGATAAGTTGGTAATGTGGACACTGGAGTAGTAGTGAGTTCAGGCATGTTGATGGTCTTCCAGGAGGTGTGGGGCAGGTGCCAACGGATGTGGCAGTGAAAGGGATAGGGTGGTTACAGAAAGGAGGGTATCAAAGTCATCCAGAAGGCCAGATCAATCCCTGGAGGCAGTGTGATGGCTCCACAAGATGAGAAGTGTTTTTGAACAGTATGTCATGTGTGGAATTTTAAGTGAGTTGGACCGCTAATGAGTCAGTGATTTTGTGTCAGTCCAGTATAGATTACCCATGAGTGGATGTTACAAGTTTGTTTGACATGTCAAAACAGGTGATGAGCTCCCCCGGGACTAAGGTTGGGGTAACATGGTTCTGTGCTTAGAATGAAATTAAAAAGTTGTCAGTGAAAATAGGATTTGTTCCTACTGACAGCTAAATAAGGCGGAAGGAATTTGTTTACACCACTATAAAACAGAAAGGAGTGATATAAATAATACGCGCAATTCTCATCTCTGGTGAACTAAATAGGATACTATAGAGGTGATATTAGCAGGATTTAAAAAGGATAATTCTACCCCTGGTTTAGTCTTTTTAGTAAAACACCTGATAGTGTGCTTTCCTAGCATTTCTAGGCCATTTGTTATGGGTAAAGCTGGCAGAGCTATTGTTCATCTCCAATCATAAGCTCTTTCGCAAGGCTTTTAAAATCTATTTGTTTTCCACTTAGGCTCTTTTGCCATTTCTGCCTCAGCTCCAGTGCACACTATTCCTAGAATTGGCAGTCTATAAATACATATTTCTTCATTCATTCACTCATCCATAAAGACTAAATGAATCATAAACAATACAGCTCATGGTTGTATTGTTTTACAATGTGCAGTTTTCTTCTTTTCATTTAATGATACAAAATGAAAAGCTAAAGCATTCACATTTTAAGGTGCATAACAATCACTCAGCACTGGTTCGAAGTGATCACACGTTAACTTTTAAGTCCAACTGATCACTACTTTAACATGTTTTCTACAAATTGAAAGTTTGTTGTAAAGTATACAATTTTTGTAAAGTATAATCTAGCTCTATTGAAGGTGAACACCCTCATGCCGGTTCTAATGTGCTCTATGCTGTATGTCAAGGCACCATTGCATAGGGAATATTTTCTATATTGTTGCATTGTTTTCATGCCTAATAAATGCTCAGATTCTTAAAGTTATACAACCTTTAATGTGGGAGCAGAGTCTTCAGTGATATTTTTTTTTGTACCAAGTGAACGCCACTAAAAATAAGGAGTGCCTCCATACTACAGATCTCCCACGTGCAACATATCATAAGAGAGCAATTCGACCTGAATCTTACTCCATAATGCCATTTCAAGAACTTTGTTTTGAGAAAGCAGACAATATGTACAGTGCGTAGACCCCAGAAACTGGAATCACCTCCCTGGAGAACTCAAACTTAACACAAACTGGTTCATCTCAATTGGATTCCAAAGTTTGAATATCCACGTTCAGCCCAGTGTTTAATTTGAGCCGGTGGTCGCAAATGGGGCCCACTAGCACTCAATTTTAGGGACAAGCACTTTTTTTTCCCTCAACAGACTCTGATCCAGAGCAAGTGGGAGAAAAATACAAACAGGGTAAAAGAGGAAGAACAAGGCGGAAAAGAGTGATATAGAGAAAACAGAGGGGGTGACCAGGAACCTGCAAGGGTGAGATAAAGAGGCCTGGACTGTCTGGAAGTGGATTAAGAAAGCTTCAGGTGGAATCAAGACGACGCAACCTTGGTTTTCGGCACCTCAACCTTCAATAGTGCCAGGCACAGATTTCTGAGCACAACGTTGGGCCCTGGCACTTAGGGCCAGATGTATCAAAGCTTTTTGCATTCGCAAACGGTGCGAATGCCCATTTGCGAATGCAAAAAGCCCTTTCAGAATGTATCAAAGGCATTCTGAATGCAATTTTAATGAATCGCTAAGATAGCGATTCATTAAAATTGCGACCCTGTATAGAGAGTCACAAATTGCGACTCTCTAAATAAGAAATCGCAAATTTCTAAAGCACATGTATGAAGCAATTCCTTAATGCAAATTGGGCATTAAGGAATCGCTATTACCACCAAGTTGAACTTGGTGGTAACCATGTGCAAATTTTAAAAATGCATTTAGAATGCGTTTTTAAAATTTACATGTAAAGCACACATGCCCTTTTGGCATGTGTGCACCTTACATATTGTTAAAAAATGTTTTGGGGTGCGGCAGAGGTGGCCTTAGGCCCCCAGCACCCTGGACTTTGCATTTCCCAAAATT
This sequence comes from Pleurodeles waltl, assembly GCF_031143425.1. Classification (NCBI taxonomy): domain Eukaryota; kingdom Metazoa; phylum Chordata; class Amphibia; order Caudata; family Salamandridae; genus Pleurodeles; species Pleurodeles waltl. Next base: position 66,709,066 of record NC_090439.1, on the reverse strand, counting down.
GCGAATTCCAGTTAGGAATTCGCAATTTGGGACATGCAATATATCCGCAAATATGGGCCGACAGGCCCATCGATGCAAATGGGGGCTGGTTTTGCAATTTGCGATTTGGTAATAGCATTTGTGATTTTTTAAAATCACTATTACCGAATCGCAATTATGATACATTGCATTTTGCGAAGCAGAAATAGCGATTTCTTAAAAATCGATATTTCCGATTCGCAAAAGGTTTTTTTCATACATCTGGCCTTTATTCTTTCACAAATTAACGTGCTTTCCCCTCTATATTGTCTAGTTATTAAAAGTTACTGTGTACTGTATTCATATGGAAAGTGGTCCACTGCGCCACATGGCAAGGTTCTGGCTCTATAAATATATGTAATACATAATACATAACGATTTCAATCCGAATCTGGCTTCAAAAGGTCTCTCATCTGGTTTAAAATCTTATTCTGAGAAGTAGAAGCTTTTTCAGGTTTGTCTTTTTCTGGCATTAAGATTTTTGTGGAGGTTGAGGATGTCAGAAATAGCCCGGCTCCGACAAGGTTTTTCAGGTGTTTTTCATGTGGATGGGCGCGTGCTTTGTTGCTTTATGGGTGTTTAGGTTCCCTGTGAAAAAATGAGAACGCCATCCCGAGTTCTATAAATTATGAACCCATGTAGCAAACCTACAATTTTTTGGCTCGCACAAATGCTCTTTCAAAAAGTAAGTAGGTTTAGTTCATAAAGAATTGTTTATTTTTTAGCAATATTGTGAGCTTCTCAGGCAGTAAGTAAATCTGAAAAGCAGATGTCTATTTATGCTTGTGATATTTTTATAAAAAAGAGTAAATAGTTTCTCGGGACTCAGTAAATGAGCTCTAGTTAAACCTGTTCTTCCACAGACGTAACATAACCGCAAGTTATTCCTGGAAAAATTATTATCTTTTTGTATGGACTTTTTCCTCCACCTGCTGGCACTATCACAAGGCGGAATTGGTTTATCTCTTGCCTACATGTTCATATAACAGTTCCGGTTTGCTCAAGTGTGTGTGTGTGTATACACGTGGCGACTTTACCTAGACAAGAAAAAGATCGATTCTCGCTGCTTAACATCTGTCATGATGTCTTCTTTGCTTGGATGAACAAGCTAATTTCAACCTCCCATATCTGTTTTCCAGCTTAAGTGTGACACTTCTACCCTGATGACTGTTCCCAATGAAGGCATTCTTGTGGGTGACATTCAACATCACACTTCACCAAAACGAGGTTGTTCAAATTGATTTGGATACTAAAACATGGTTACTTTCTGTGCAGTTAGTTACCTACAGGAACTACAAACTCTGCCGGGGAACTTCCAAAAGTGATGTTAACCAACTCACCTGTGGCACCCCTTACACACTTGCTCCAGCTTTGTGTCATGTCGCCTTATTTCTTTAACGAATAACTTGAAATAGCTGGGTGTACTATTTATCTCACCGACAGACAAAGTGTACTCTACCCAGCCCCCTTTCACATCACCTCCTTACACAGAACACTGTGGTATTCCTCAGGTGTCTATCATATCTCCTATTTTCAACATCCCTGCTACCAAATTTGATTAAATCATACAACCTCACATTTTACAACTATGCAGATGGCTCCCAAATCATTTAAAAAATGGATAGACGAAAATGCCTGTATAATTTACAAATCAATGACTGTCTTTGTGCCATAAACACATGGATGATGAGTAACCATCTAAAGCTCAATATCACAAAGACAGAGATTATGAACTGTGGACAATGGCAAAGTACCAACCTACCGCCATATGCCCCATGGAACCTCAAACTCCTTCAATAAAATCATGAGAAGTTAGAAACCTAGAGTATCCAAGGATTGAGACCTACCCTTGATACCGTATGCTAACAATGTCACAAAGAGTACCATCTACACAATGAAAACACTACGTTGTATCTTTCCATACTTGGCACACCACATAAACTGAAAGCCACTCTAACACTTGTAATCTCCAAGCTTAACTATGTCAACAGTCTATACCTTGATGTACTCGCATTCATCATACACAAACTCTTCCAAAATTCTGCTGCAAAGCTTCCACATCGCCTTCACCCAAAAGAATGCATGACTCCAGTTCTGCAATCACTCCACTGGCTACCTATAGCTAGAAGAGCAATGTCCACAGCATTTTGCATTGTCAACACAGCCTCCCAAGGAAAAGGACCACTATGCCTACATTAAAATTCAACCAAGCAATACAAATCAAACAGAACACTGCAGTTCAAGCTTGTATCATTTGTCATCATTCCACATTACCAAAAGAAATCCATAGGAGGCAGTACTTTCTCAGTACATGCTGCCAAGCTCTGGAATTCACTATCAACCAACGTATGGAGCACCCACGAGCGTATTCACTTCTGAAGACATTGGAAAACATAGCTATTACCTACATAACTGCACCTTGTCCAGGCAACAGAACTTATACAACAGTCACATCCTCAACCACAGCCCTCAGCTTACAACCCACAAATTGTACCCAACTCACCCACCCTAGAACCTGCTTAATGCAGGCTGCAGTGCGACCGCACTAGCAGGCATCTGGGCACGTAGCCTGCCCCTTGCCTGTGGCCTGCAGTTCCTGATTGTTCCAGCCTGATCCAGTTGACATGATTTGATTAAGTGACATTGCTGCTGCCTGGGTTTTTCAGCATTGGTTATCCCGCACAACATTCTTCTCACCAACAGAAGCTCTACCCTACCCAGGACTTATTTCAAGCAGGAGGCAGTGTGACCACACTAGTAGACATCTGGGCATCTAGCCTACTACTTGCCTGTGGCCTCCAGTTCCTGATTGTTCCAGCATGAGCCAGTCATCACTCTTTGACCCAGTGACACCACCACTGCCCTGGTTTTCCTGCCCGGGTTTTCCCACTCACTGTTCTTCCTTCCTGCCAACAGAAGCCCTGCCCATGCAAGGATCTAACTAATGCAAGCCACAGCATGACAGAGCAGCAGAAACACCACTGGCATGCCATTTGCGCCAGGACTGCACGAAGTGCCATGACCCCTGGCCCTTCCTCCCCAGATACAACACTGCCAAGCTCTACACTCTTGACCCCAGATGCTGCAACAAATACTGCCGCCACACTGACGGTCCACAGTATGGCTTTTCACCTGCACCTATTGTCTCTTCACCTGCGCCACCACATACACAAGCCCACCAACCAGCCTCAGCCCGAGGACACCACAGACAACACTTGAACGAAAAACACCAACTCCATGTACCCTTCTCAATACACCCAATACTCGAAGGATACAAGATCAACCACTGCATCAACAAGCCTGGCAGAGGGATCGCCATGATACACAAGGAATCCATCCAATGCACCACCATAAATGAGGACATCACCCCAGCCATGGAAGACCTCAACTTCCGACTCCCAACAGACAGCAAAAATATCTTCAGTGGCACCCTCTGCTACCCTCCTCCAGGACCACGTCAATCCTTCTGCAAGTTAATCGTCCCCCTCGCTATAGGCTCCATTTGGTGACCTAAACTTCCATCTCAATGACCACAACAACATCACCACTATCAACCTCCTCAACACCATGAAGAACATCAGATTCACTTGACCCGTCTATGACCCCATGCACTCTGCAGGCCACACGCTAGACCCCATCTTTACCTCCAGCATCCGCATCAGGTACCGCCACACCAAAGAACTTACCTGGACCTACCACTCTATCGTCCACTTCAATATCACCAACTCACGGTCCTCCGCCACTACTCTGTACAATGCCACCCACCATAGCTAGAGCAAGGTTTCAAAGGACCAATTGATCAATGCCCTCAAAACCAACCATCCCATCTCCTCCAACAACCTAGACCAGAATATCAGACACTTCAGTAACTGAATCACCAACTGCACCAACCGCATCGCTCCCATCGGCGGAAACACCCACAGAAGGTCTACCAAGTAGACTAGCTGGTGCACTGAAGACCCCAGAACCACTAAACAACACTGGAAACAAATGGAAAAGAAACAGCGCACCAGCAATCAACAAGACTGCCTTCAAGATATACCTCTGCCACAGACAGCCGAGATAATAGAAGAAAAACACCTTAACCTCACACATCAAATCAAGCTCCAATAACAGCAAAGAACTCTTCAACATTGTCAAAGATTTCTCCAACCCCTCAGCTGCAACAAACAGCATTACCCCCCTCCACAGGAACTCTGCAACAACCTTGCAAACTTCTCCCACAACAAGACTGCCAACATCAACAGAAACTTCAAACCACAGCCCAAGGCCACTGGCTTCTTTAAGCAACACAATGACCCTGCTATCAGCACAGACATCCACCTAACTGAATGGATCCACCTTGCCCCACAGGACACCACATCCATCATGAACTTGGTCCACTCAGGGGCCCCAACTGACCCATGACCTTACCACATCTTCAACCTAGGTGAAGCCAGAATCAGCCACATACTCACCTTGTTTAAATCCTTAATTGCCATGGCCACCTTCCTCGAGGACTGGAAGCAAGCAGAAGACAATGCCCTACTCAAGAAACCATTGGAAGACCCCAGCAAACTCAATAACTACTGACAGATTTCCCTGCTCTCGTTCCCAGCCATAGCATTAGAAAAAAAACATCAACCAACAACTCTTTTCACATCTAGAATGGAACTTCCTACTTGACTCCTCCCAATGCAGATTGCCTAGCATCCACAGCACTGAGACAGTCCTCATCGCAGCTACCAATGATATCCAAGCCTTATTCAGCTGAGGAAAGACTGTGGCTCAGATCCTCCTAGACCTCTTAGCAGCCTTCAGTATGGTCCCCCTCCAAACACTCATCACAAGGCTGCACATCATAGGCATCCACGGAGCCGCTGTCAGAGGGATCACCTCTTTCCTCACCAAAAGAGCGCAAAAGGTCTGCCTTCTCCCTTCACCTCTGAACCCAAGGAAATTATCTTTGGAGTAACCCAAGGATCCTCACTCAGCACCACCCTCTTCAAAACGTATATGACACCTCTGGCCAGCATCATATCCTATGCCAACAACACTCAACTTATCCTCTCCGAAGACACCACTAACACCACAACCAACTTCCACAACAGCATGACAGATGTCACCAGGTGGATGAAGGACAACTGCCTGAAGCTCAATACAGACAGGAAAGAGGGTCTATCTTCAGAAACAAAAACTCCCTAAAGGATGCATCCTAGTGGCATACAGAACTTGGACCTACTCCTACCCCCACTGACCACACTCAGAACCTGGCATCATTCTGGACAACAAGCTAACAATGACAACTCTGTCTCGCCCTTCTGCTTCTTCACCCTCTGCATGCTTCGTAAGATATTAAAATGGTTACCACAAAGCTCAGGATGCTCCATCACCCAGGCCCTCATCTCCAGATGACTGGGCTATGGCAACGCTCTCTATGCAGGGATCGCAGTTCACCCCCTCCTCCAACTGCAGACCATACAGAACACTGCAGCTAGACTCCTCCCGGATCTTCCTGGATGAATCCACATCACCCCCTACCTCAGGAAACTCCATTGGCTTCTGTACAGAAAAGATGCCGGTTCAATCTCCTGACTCATGCATACAAGGCCTGTCACAAACGCGTACCCACCTTTTTGAACCACCACCTGAACTTGCATCAGCTTACCAGACAATTTCACTCCGCGTCCCTTTCTCTAACCCTCACTCCCTGAATCAGGCGTAGCAGATGTGGAGGTCGCTCCTTCTCTGAACTAGCGGCGACGGCATGGAAAGAGCTACTTTTTCATCTCCAGACCTTCCCATCTATTTCAGAGTGCTGAAAGTCCCTGAAGATCCGACTATTCAGCTAATCAACTGGACCATGCCATGCCTGGATACCCTCATGGATAACATGTGCTTTACAAATCTACTGATTGATATATAACAGTTATGGCCCACAATAATACTAAAACCATAATATGCAGTGGTTAGCAACAATTTATATCTTAAACCTCTTAAATTCACATGACATATCTGCTATGAAGGCCGTCCATTACCAGCACTGTGCACAAAAAATACAGCCATCACCAAATACACAGGCATGTAATAACCAAAGAGATCTGCTGCTCACACACTGCTGGACAATTCGAAGAACTTTTATACAGTCCACCACTGGAGGTCCGAAATATCTACACGATCTGACCTCTTCTTTATATCTCATAAAGATAATGGATCAATATATACTTAGATAATGGATGATGATACAAATCCCTAACTCAACAGATCTCTTCACTTCTCTCTCCCTACAGCCATACCAGCTCAGGACCACAAATATACACAAAATTTCAGATTGGACAGCCCAGTGCAGTAACCAGCTAAACCGACTATATCATTTGAAATACCGTAAAGGGACCTGCAGAGCTATTCAAAGCTGCCAGCATACTGAAAGCCACAAACTGCACTTCTGACTCTCACATGTCATCCTCCAGCACATAGGCATGCGCTCTGCCCTACAACACGATAGGCGTACATCGGTGGTCATCAGGCATGACATGGACATACTTCCCACATAGGTTCAAAACAAAGATAACATTTTTTCAACCACATTCTTTGTATGGTGTATCGTACTACTTATGTAGACAAGCACTTCAGTGGCCCACAGAGGTGATAAGCACTATACAAACATTGCAATACAATACAGTCTTTAAATATAAATTAGGTTTTCAAGAGCATGCACAGACTATATACCCTTGCTCATGCCAAAGCAGTCCTTGTAGGTTTGCTTTGAAACTATGATGGCCTGTTAGTAGTTGCCTTTTTGAAAGCTTATCTAGTGAAAATAAAACAGATTTTAAATTATGAAATTTCTAGCTTAGTACCTGGGGATGGCTTTGATTTTCAAACATTTGAAAGATGGGCAATTGACACATTTTGGATTGCCATCAACATTGAAGGTGAGGCTGGTTTGCCTCGAATTATGGATGAGCTCATTTTATTATAAAAGTGGGATGGCGTGTTAACTTTTTAACATCGCTGGTAAAGGAGAGCAGTGGTAGCTTAGCGACATAAAGTTGAAAGGATATGTTTAAGGGGACGAACACCTGTGCACACAAAATGAGACAGGCAATTAAATTGTTACTAAAGGGCTATGATATACCAGAGACGGCTCCGCCACTAGAGTGGAGGAGCATCGTCCCCCTTGCCTGCAGCAGGAGCTGCAAAACTTTACAGTAAAAACATAATAAACTGAATTTATTATGTTTTTACTGTAAAAGTAGTCAGGGCCACGGGTGTGACGGGGAGGAAGGGGGAGTGATGTGCATATATGTTTGGCCGGCCGTTCCAGGCCGGCCAAACACACATGCGCAGTAGGCTCTCTCCAGCCCAACAACACAGTTGCCAGGCTGGAGAGAGCATGCATAGGTCCCAGTCTGCCTGGGAGTGCTCTGGCTTGGCGTTCCCAGCCAATCCTGAAGCTGTTCTGAGCAGCGCCAGGATTGGCCGCAGGGCAGGCTGGGAGCCTGTGCCTGCAGTGATGGAGCAGAGCGGATTGGGCAGTACGGTGTGGGAAAAAGGTAAGTTTTATTTTTATTCTTTTTTTTCTGTTGGCCCTCCACCCACACCCTCCCTGCACCACCCCACCCCTTTTCCCTCCTGCGTGCCGCACCTGTGATATGCAGAATATTTATTATGAAATAGTAACTGGTGAATACTTGAGAAACAAACGAGAGAAAAATTATTTCTCTCTGAAAACAGTATAATGAATCTGAGAACACATATTCATTTAACAAAGTTAAGCTTAAGTTTGGAGTTGCCAATTACTTCTTCAATGTTGTGAACTCTTCATTGCATCAGCCCCTGTTTATAATGAGATTGGACACTTATAATAACCATTATGATCCCATCAAGGGGTCCAGCTGATTTCGTTGTCACCTTTGGAATCTTGCACCACCCACTTTTGCCCATCAAATGTTAGTATACAACTCGGTACTCACTGAGATTAAAGAATTTCCTTACTCTGTGATTAATATGGCTGATTTGTGGCCAGTAAGCTACATTTTCATTTATCTTTTATCATTACACTCTAAGAGAGTTGCGTTACAGGTGGCTCTATTTTTTATTCTGTTAGTAAATAATTTATGAAATCGTAATTTATTCTTCTCTTTAGGTAGCATGGCTGTTAATGTTGTTTTTACAATAGCTGGCTTACGTATTTTATATTTTTTTAGATTACAAATATTAAAATGACTAAAGATTATAACGAGAAAGTATAATTAACAGTTGTATAATAACAATATATTCAGTGGAGGGCACTGGCTACTGTTAGGTTTGACGTGCGTTTCCAAGCCTCTGAAACTGTATCCACCTGGCCTGCTACTCCTCAGTGAGGAAGAAAATGTTCTCGCTCAGGTGAAGTTTTTGAAATCACTGAAGCCTAGATTAAATCACACATGGGTTCTGCTCTTCGAGTGCAGGCCACACTGTCCCTTTGCTTCTACATTCCTATCCCCAGGACATGAAAACAGGTAATGTCCAAGTAGAGAAGCATTATCAAATAAATACATCAGAGAAAACATGTACATTCGGAGAAATGATGTGTGACTTTCTCTAACTGGGTAGGTTAGACAAAGATGCAGCTGACTACTTCAAAGGGGCTAGTTATAGGGTGACCAGACGTCCCCAGAAAGTCCGGGTTTCTAGAGGACTGTCACTGTGTCCGACTCTTCTCAATTTTAAATAAATGTCCCGGTTTTTGGGTCAAAGCTAAGATCATCTAGGGAAGTATAAGTGAAAAATGTGCTCTCCTTTCACAGACGCATAAATACGTTTAAATAATTAAATAAATGTATCTGTTTCTGTCAGACAACACAGTCCCCTGTCTAGTCCCAGCATAGAGACAGAGTGGGCAGGAGAGCGAGGGGTGGGGGCGGGTTGGGGAAGCAGGGTGGGACGTCAAGCCATAGCTATTGTTACATAGACGAAGTTTTGTGACTACGCAAAAAAACTGGACAGGCAGAATATAAAGGTGAGAGTAAAGCCTTTAGTCCTTCTTTTATTTCTGACCTGGCCTGGTTTTTGCTCCTCAAAATCTGGTCAACCTAGACTAGAACATCAGACATATATTGCAATTCACATCGTTCTACGACACAGGACTTTTCAAACATTTCCCTTACAAGTTCTTGCCAGAACTGTCCAGATGAAGACTCTTCTACACCTACAACAGACAAAACAGATCGATGCTGGTACATGTGTTTATGTCTTCATTATGTGTACAGAAATATTTTGCATTACAGTGTCATAAGTATAATGGTGCCATACTGATGCAATTCACAATTAAGATCTGTATGCCAATCATAATCCTTCCAAATGATATCTGAAAAAAATTATTAGAGCTGGGCACCAATACAATTGCAATTAGTAAGCCAAATACCAGCGTCAGTAAGCATTTCATTGGATTCCATACACAATAAAAGTAAAAGTGAATAAAGGTAAAAGTCAATGATTTTTTCTTTGATTTATTCTAGGTTCCATTGATTTTCAATGCTAAATTCAAGTGGATTTTTCCCACTAAGACTATTAGCTTTGGAGCTTCTGCATCAAAGGTGAGATTAATTAAGAGTCACATGAAAGCCAGCTTATGCAGTGCGAATGGACAAAAACTAAACAGTATATTTACCATTGTTCTCATAGTGTCAACAATATTGTTGATGCAAGTAATGTCATGCGAGCATGATCCAAATATGAAGCCCAAAAAGTAGAATTTGTGGTTACTTTCTCTCACAAAAGTTTAGTTTTAATAGATTTTCATTTTTTTAAACTTCACCAGCTTTTTGATACTGCTAGAATTGTCAATTAAAAAGAAATTTCATAGAGTGAACAGAGTCAAACGTGTTGGACTACGAACACTGTACCTCACAGACCAAGACATCACCACATGAAGGGGTGAAACTACAGAAACACAAAAAGCCTGAAAACTTCTAATAAAGAGACTTAGGTTTCCAAGATATTTGAGTGGAGTGAGTATGGTATGAATATATCGGTTTTAATGAGAGGTGGCAGGGAGTAATACAATGAAACCTAGGAAAGACGTTTTGCATTAAGTGATGTATATATATGATATTAATATGGCTATAATTGTTGTAAATCCTTGAATTTTGATTATAGAATTCTGCTTTAATAAATAAAGATGTATTGACATATAGAAGAATATATTTTATTGTTGACATTTTGATTTTGCGCAAATGAGAGGCAGATATTTCTTCCATTTACTTGACACTGACGGAAATGTATTTCTGCTGCAATGGCCTTTGTACAAGTATGGGAGTAGAACTCATCTTTTGGACACTTTGGGGCCTCGTATATGGCCTACCTCTCTTGCCAAGTCTGAGAGTGCAGTGGCCAGTGAACTCCTTTCTTTGTGTAGGGGCTGACCGTATGATGGGCCCTCAACCTTTCATGTGGCCCCCACTCAGCCCGAGGCCGATGAATATACGATAGGGGAGACACAGGGAATTAGATTCTTCAAGGGGGGTCATAATTTGGCGTTACGCCACTGTGCTGTGCAGGGCTCACTACATTTCAGCACTGTGGGGCATATGAAGGCAAACATGTCAATTAACAATATCGTTTCTGAAGGGAATTTATTAATCAGTACATGAACGATACCAGGCCTGATGCGCTGTGATAATGTTTAAAACTGTTGTTGTTCTGTAGAAGGTCTTGCATTGTGTCACTAATTCCCCATCTAGGTTGCCCTGCGAAACCTTTATTTGTATATAAAATGGTTGACTTAAACAAAATACTTGACTCACATTTTCAAGCAAATAACTCGAAACATTGTACATAGATAAATAGCATTCCCATAAATTGCAAAACCAAGAACCCATGTGGTCGAGAGTGTTGACTGGAATAAGGAGCCCATTTTCTTTGCTTTCACTGTGATTCATCACAGCCTTGCTATGCGAATGAATTACTGGCTACTCGTGATTGATGTCAGTGACTGAAATTAACAGATGTATGAAGCAAGGTTGCGCAGAACTACGCAAAAAAGACAGGATGCATCATGTCTAAGTTGAAGAAAAATCAAGCATGTGGATTTGATAAGGGAATGTTTTAACAAAGTTACGTGCAACTGAAAAACAGGAGCTACAATGTCGACACTCATTAAACCTAAATACAAGTAAACAATAACCACGGCTATTACTTTAGGGACGGACAGCGCGGAATCAAAGGTACAATGAATAAATGCAGGCAGCTGCACGTTAGGCAGCCTGCCAACCAACAGAAGGGGCGTTACTAATGCTGAACAGCAAAGGGAAATAAAGGACAATGATGCGCATGCGCAAATGCGTAACCACACAAGAGCACATTATGATACTACGACGACCGAGTGCGAAGGTGAATATGTGCGAATGTGTCACCAAGCATGCACACACATACAGCATGATACGGCTACCATTGTTTAATTTTCTGTTCTAAGATGGCAGACCTCCATCTTGGAGTGGCAAATTTAAATTAAGCCTTGGTAAAACGTATAGGTTAGGTTTAATGTGCTACCACAGAGTCTGCACTTCAGAGTGGAACATAAGTGAAGGAACCGGAAGGAAAGGGCAGAGAGCTATATAGTTGTAAAGTAATGGGGGGGGGGGGGGGCGTGGCTTGAGAAGCCAACATGACAGACTTCTATCATATCAGTGGAGCTCCACTATGCCACCCATTTATCCTCCACATAACAGCTGCATTACAGGAGGTTTTGGCCCAACAACAGCACGGCGGGGATGCTGAAACCTTGTGGTGTTGAGCGCTGGCTTCCGCTTCTTCTACGGTGCCTGCGGGCGGCCAAGATGTCCTGCTGCAGTGGCACAGCCTAAGGCACAAAATGGCATGCTGAGGACAAGTTTGGACGAAAGCGGAATGGTGACTGCCCTTCGGCTGGGCGCCTGACCGGAGCGGAGCAGGGGACGCCAGTGGTGGAGAGGACTGGTGGCGCCCCAGACGAGGAGGTCTGGTGAGGTGTAGTCGGTGCAGATTAACCCGAGCAAGATAAGCAGCGCCCGCTGGGGGTGAGTGCTGTGACGCCTCAGAGAGTGCTGGGACTGTGGCGGGCCCCCTGCTGTGGTGGCCGGAGCACCAGGAGGCAGTTGCGGCTGCTGCCGCATCTGCCACAACGGCATCTGGGAGACAAAGCTGTAGTGTGGCCGTTGGCTGTGCCGGGTGCTGCTGGTGCTCCCTAGGCTCGTTCCTGAAGCAGCGCACTGTTGCCTGAGTGCGGGGATATGACGCCGGACACCGCAACTCAACAGCAGGACGGCCCCTTCTGAGAGGTAACCATTACTAGAAACTGTGTGAGTTGGAACCCCACCAACCCCTGATACAACACATGCTACTGAACCTGAGTTGCTAGGCATTGGGGATGCTTTAGCTGTTTACTTTTGGGGGTATTTCACCCCATGTCGTGCAAACACTCAGCCGACCCTGCTGTTACTGGACCCCCGTCAGAGTCACTCGCTGCAGTGGACAGACGTAGAGTGTGAATAGAACTCTTGTTGCCGCCCAAATGACCCCGTATTGTGGGACATGGTCTGCCAGCGCACTGGGGGGCTACCAGCTGTGCCTCACCGTCAGGGGTCTCCGTCGCAGTCGACGGTCGCCATGGGTGGTGCGGAGCGCCCCAGTGCAATAGAAAACAAATTGGACGCTGTGCTGCTGGCTATTGACAATACGCTAACCTCTTTAGAATCCAAAATAGACACGGTTTCCTCAGATTTGAGCCTACTTCACGCGGACCATAGAAAGCTGGCGGACAGGGTAACATTGGTGGAACGAGATGTGCAGGCGTTACCGCTCAGAACACATAGCCTGGAAACTTCCCTGAAGGAATTAACAGACAGAGTAAGAATATTGGATCAGCGTGCGGAGGATGCGGAGGGTAGATCCCACAGAAATAATGTTTGTCTGGTGGGCCTGCCAGAGGGCGTCAGGGGCTCGATCCAGTGCAGTATATTGAAGACTGGCTGCGGGCTATGCTGCCCTCTGGTGCACTTTCCTGCTTTTTCTCCATTGAGCGAGGAAACACGCTCTATGACATAGGTGCAGATGGACAGCGCCAAAGTGATGTTCTTTCCTGACTACACAATTGCAGTACAGAGGCAGCGCAATAGTTTCCTGGCTGTAAAGCGGCGTCTTCGTGAAATGGGATTCACTTACTCTCTTCCCAGAGAAACTCCTTGTGGTGGCTACTGACAGTACACACTTTTTTACTAACCCTGAGGAGGCATGGCGTTGGATTGAGAGCCCCGATAATTGTGACACTCAATTGCCACGACCAAAATTACCAGAAGTCAGTAATGTACGAAGGCGCCATGGGGGTAAAGCAGGATGAAGGCACGAGCAGAGGAGAGCCTTCCCACAGTCCCTGACTTAAAACATAGAATACAGGAACTATGCAGTGCATCGCAGCGGGCAGCCGCCCTTTCGAACACGGGACGTTGCTCTAGCCCGGACGGTCCGGGCTCCCACTCCTCAGATGGAGAAAGTTCTGCTGCCACTTGCCCATCTATGCAGAGCTCGCATAATCCTCCGGACATCACCCCACAGATGTCAAACACTATTCTTTGAGCTCAACTGTTATACTATTTAGGACCTCTCTCCCCGTACAATTACAACGGTTGTTAGTGTATAATGCTCCCTCTGTGGTCGTGCATGCTTGACAGCCTGCAAGGTGGCGTACATTTGACTCCCCCTATTACTGTATCTAGTAGGCCCTCAGCTGGTCGTCCCTACTGTAAGGATACCTTTCTTTTGATTTAGTTGATAACACCTGGTTTGGGCAGCCACGGTTCTAGTGTGCTGCCCTTTTGGTATTCGCAATGTTATTTTTACAATAGGTTGATCGTTGTTACCTTCCCATTTTCCTCTTTAACGCTAGGCAATACATGAAGTTACTTACCATACATTGCTCTGCTCCCTCACACACACCATTGCCACTATCATCTGTGTGGCAAATAAGCGCAGCACCACCGTTTGTTAGACCTACGCATGATGGAGCACATTAATATAGTGACATGGAATATACGTGGCATGCACACTCCTGCGCACAGTTACGCTGTATATTCCTACTTGAAGCGTCACAATGCCCATATATTCATGTTACAAGAGCCTCACTTAAGTTCAGAAGTGGACGCGCTTAGAAGAAAATGGCGCTGCCAGTTGTACTCCACAAATTATTTGTTCTATGCTCGAGGAGTGCTGATATGGATCTGGCTGGGAGTCCCATTCCAATTATTGGAGCAGGTCGCAGATACTGATAGCTGATACGTGTTTGTCTGAGGTCGACTGAGCGGTCATCTAGTCCTCCTTGGCAACCTATATGCTCCCAATGTAGATCAGGCTCTATACATTTCTAGATATGTCCTTCCCACCACTAAGACGCACCACTGCCATATCCAATGGCCGCCCTCTTGTAACCTGGCTACATCTCTGGCAACTAACGGACATTTGGCGTCATTATAATGCCGATGCCAGAGTATACTCCTACTATTCGGCCCGCATGGTTTACATGTCCAACTCAATAGGTTACTCTGCACAGCCACCCTGATTCAAGCGGTCATAAGGACTGATTACTTGAGCCGTACTCATTGTGACCACAACGCCCAATACCTTTATCTAGACTGGGACGGAACCACTCGGCCTTCTGTTCCCATCTGGAGGATGCACCTGCAACGTTAGAGGACTCAGCGTTCCGCGAGTCAACTGGCCAGCATATTACTAGTTACTTTGAGCTTAACGTAGGCACAGCATCATCCTGTTCGTGGAGTGGGATGTGTTTAAGGCCGCACTGCGAGGTCACTGTAGAGGGTGTGGTATCAGTGGGCGCAGGCAACTGGATCAAAAGGTGTCCGCAGTAGAACGGCAGCTACTGCAACATGAGTCAGAAGCAGTCCAGAACCCCAGTGCCTTATTTCAACTGGAAGCTGCCCGTAAAACCCATTCAGAGCTTCTTGAGCAATTGTGTTGCCTGAATTATGCGGCACACTCTGTCAATACCCATGCAGAGGCAGATTGAGCTGGTGCTCTGCTGGCCAGATTAATATGTCAAGAGACTTCTCCTAGTTCAGTGTTATCTGTTCGGGCACTGTCCGGCGATTTGTTGTATACACAGGACTGATCCATGCGGCATTTCACACTCATTATGAATACCTATATAGCTCTGTCTCTCCTCCCCCTCAAAAAGATATTGATCTGTTCCTCTCAGGAATATCACTACCCCGTGTCACAGCCGAGCAGTGTTTGGAACTGGATGACCCCCTCTATTATCCGAGATACGGGAAGACATCCAGTCTCTTGCAAATGGCAAGGCGCCTGGCCCGAACGGGCCACCGGCTGAGTTTTATATGGCATACATAGGCCAACTGGCGCCTCAACTGCTTGCGTTATACGAGGAATCCTTAGCACTGGCGTGCTTACCTCCTATGTTATGAGAGGCCACGTTAGTCTCCCTCATTAAGCCACATAAGAACCCTACTGATCTGCACTCCTACAGACCGCTGGCTCTGTTGAACACAAATTATAAAATAATGGCCAAGGTGGTTGCAATGCGCCTGGCCCCTCTGGTACCCACACTGGTCCATGAGTATCAGAATGGCTTTGTACCTGGTCGCACAACGCCCCTTAATCTACACAGATTTGTTTGCATACTGCTGTATGCCCCCCAACGCTAGCCACGCACGGGCTGCTTGGTGATCGACCTGGAAAAGGCATTTGACTTGTTGGAATGGCCTTACCTTTTTGCAGTCCTACCAAAATATGGCTTTGGCCCTCGTTTTATACAGTTGGTGAAATTGTTGAATACATGCCTGTTGGCCCATAATAGAACAGGGCACCTTATATCATCCCCTATTCGTGTTATGAGGGGAACGTGGCAGGGATGTCCTTTGTCTCTCCTCCTTTTTGCTCTTGCGGTGGAGCCTCTGGTGGTGGCACTCCTTAGGGCGGGATGCGACTGGGGGATACGGCTGGGGGATGGGAACCATAAGGTCTCTCTATATGCGGATGACCTTCTAGTATATATTAGAGATCTGGCAAATTTTCCTAGGGGCATAATGCCCTTACTCAACACACATGCGAGGGGCTCTGGCTTGTGAGTTAACTGGGCCAAGTCCTGTATTTTCCCATTATTGCATGATATGTCTGATTCAAACCTCACATCTATACCCACTGATGTGGTGTGGCAATCTACCACATTGAGATACCTAGGCATACATGTTTATCACACAGAGTCAGATTTGTTTGATGGGAACCTAACGTGTGCTATATCGGGCCTACATCACCAGAGGGCGTTCTGGAAAACGTTGCCGCTGACAGTCATGGGCAGGGTGGCCCTTGTTAAAATGATAGTGCTACCACAACTCTTATATTATTTTGTGAATCTGCCCTTATACATTCCAGCTTCATTCTTTCGCTTCATGGAGTGGGATATACGTAGTATGATTTGGAATACTTCCTGCTGCAGAGTGGCCCTCTCTAAACATTATCGCTCGCTGAATCAGGAGGGGTTTGTCACTGCCAAATTTAGAACATTCTATTTAGCTGCACAGCTACAGTGGGTGGCTCGTTGGCTCTCTTTGAGGCAACTGGCGGACACAGCAACTGACCTTCCGGCGTGGTCACAGAGTAAGCTGCAACACCTATTTAATCCCTGTGCTAAATCCACAGCACCGGCGCCCGTTTTGCTAAACCTAGCATATAGCTGTTTCAGAAGATGCTGTTTCCTCACGAGGGACGTTACGCCCTATGCACCCGCCATACCAATATTGGGGACACCATGTAGCACAGGTGGCTTGTCGGCTGCAGAACTGGTGACTTGGCATGCAGTGGAAATATATACTCTGGGGGACCTTTACACAGATGGTACTCTCAATACAAATGGTACAGTAATGGAGACCGCTGGCTTACATTCAGGCACCTTTATGCTCTACAGATCCCTCATGCATACCCTACAACATGCATGAGGTGACATCATGGAGGAGCCCAGAGTGCACTACATGATACAGTACCTACATGTGTTTGGGGAATGGAGGCATTTAATACGCTGGATAGCAGACTCTCTGCATCTCCATGGGGCTGGCCCACTTGTGGCCCTCCAAGGGAGATGGGGGGAACCCTTCACAGATAAAGAGTGGGCGACCCTACTGGAAACCTCCATATATGTCGCTCGCAATATGCGTTTTCCACTCATTCAGTACTATATCACTCAAAGAGCCTACCTTCCCCTGACAAGATCAACAGATACTTTAACCGTGCAGACGCCGCCTGCCAGAGATGTCAGTGCGTGGGAGCGCATTTTCTGCACATGATGTGGTCATGTCCCACTTTGAGTCACTATTGGACTTCAATGCATGCACGCCTCATGCACTGTGTAGACCGACCCTTATTACTGACATGGGAGGTATGCATTCTGGGGTTGTTTCCAAGGGTAAAAAGTTGAAGGCGACGTCCCGCTTTTTGGACCTGAGGTTCATAGTGGCCAAACACCTTATAACCTGTAGATGGCAGCCCTCCGAACCCCCGACATTTGAAGCATGGGCACGTTCATTATCTGTCTGGGCGAGAGCGGAGTGCACGGCTCTCCAGTGGGAGGATGTGTTGGGACTGCATAAGTACCCCCTCGCAGCACAACGGGGGCTAATGTTAGCAGACCTCTGCACGCCACTGACACCTGCGCCTGCTCCACTCTGATTCCCGTGTTGTAAGCGATAGAGATTTAAAGCATTCTGTGCCTAATTTAGGGCCATATGTACGAACACTTTTTCCCATAGACACAGAATGGGTAAAAACCTTTGCTACATCTGGCCCTTAATGTGTTGCATGACTATACACAAAGACTAAGGCAGATAGACACACCCATCAGATTCCGTGACACTGAACCAGCTACGAGCTGCACAGAATAGATATGTGGGGACAGTTTACTGTGCTAAGATGAGCAGTATCACAATTCTGCTAAATCTGAAATGTAAGGATTAAGACTTGTTTTGCCAGCGTCCTCCTCCCTATATGTTTGTTGTTTTGCATTGACATTGATTGCCAACATGAAGGTCACATGTACTATTATTCTGCAGTATGTCAAATTGAAGTATAAAGGCAATAAAGAAATAAAATAAAAAATGAAAAATAGTTGTAAAGTAGTCCCTCATGCAGTTGAATGCCAGCACTAGAAAGGGAGGTGGCATTAGGTGAGAAAGGCATACTCCAGGGGGCAGAGGCAGATATGATTCCCAAAGTCTCAGGGCAATGGCTGAAAAAAGCTGCCAGAAGAAAAACAATAGTTGAAAGACACATACCAAAAGCTCTCTCTATGCATATTGTTTGTTAGCAATAGGTCTCTTTGACAGCTGTGCTGCCAAAACCCAGCCCCAAAAAAGAATAAAATGTGTGCAAAAGGGAAAAGGGGGGCACCCGGCAGGGGTAGATACGGACTGACAACGAAGGAACTAGGGAGTACAATTCAAATCTGGAGTAGGGGGATGGGGCAGGGAGCAAAGGGGAGATCTAGGGAGCAATGGAGGAGCTGGGAGGGTGGGAGTTGAAAAACAGAACAAAACAGTCTGGGTATTGGAGCAGACTAGGAACAAGCTTGAGGGAAAGGCAACAACATGGAGACCATGGATAGGAGGGGATTTTAAGGGGATAGTGGCACACAAGAAAGAGTGCTAGAAAGCACATGCATTCCTCTTCTAAATGCAAAAGAAGAAAGTTCACTTAACATGAGAAGTGGTAAGATACAAATCATCATTCAAATGAATGGCATAGAGCTATGCTTCGGGGGAGAAATTAATACAAGAAGAAGAAGGAAAGCCAGAAGGAAAGCCTTCTAAATGCAGAAGAAAGTTCACTGAACATGAGAAGTGGTAAGATACAAATCATCATTCAAATGAATGGCATAGAGCTATGCTTCAGGGGAGAAATTAATATAAGAAGAAGAAGGAAAGCCATTGAACAGGAAGCAAGCAAAGGTGAGTAACAAGAAAGGCAATCAATAGTAACTAATGGCTTGACCCAGAGCATTCTGTCAGTATGTGTATTGTCCACATCGATTTTCTATAACAGCAAGACCTAAAAAAACAGAAACACACAGCCTCATTCCTGCAGTGAGCAGTCATGATTGCCATAGTGATACCAGGAAATATTAAGATTTTCTTTTACTCTGCTTACATATTGTTTCCTTCAGGACTTTCATGTAGTCCTCAATATTAATCTTTTTTTTATTTAAAAAAAAGACTAACTCATTAGTTGTGGCATGTCTGACTGCATTGTGCTGACTGAACAAGACCAACAAAAAGCATTCACAGAGTGGAAGATTTTCAGAATCCTCTGTAGTCAAGTTGCCCAATCAAATCTGCTGATCTTTTGACAGGGTGAAGAATTGTTCCAAAAATCTGGAAATATCTATGTGCAATATGCGACTTTATTTGATTGTATTACAATTTTATACTTTGAACGTAGTGCCTGGAGGACTGTTACAGTAGCCACATGGTACCTGTCAAAGGAAATGGGTAACAGGATCTGAAATAGTGCTTTGGGCACCCACGAGCCAGGGACAAACAGCAGTAGAAGGAGAAATAGAAACAGTGGCACAACGGTGTAGGTTAGTAGACTGATTGATTATTCTGGTGGTTAGGGCGGAGAGGAGAAGGCCCGTTTCCATGTATTTTCTTTATTAAGTTTGAAATTCCAAAGTTTTATAAGTTTCCTGTTGTCAGTGATTTGATTTCCTTTAACCCATTACCTACACCATTAGGAAATCGCAAACTGCTATGTACTACAGTGTGTTTAACACTGTTTGTGATTCCCATATGGGTCGCAAGAGACTTGCCTCATTAATATTCATGAGGTAGGTCGCAATTTGCGACCCATTTGGGAATGGCAGCACTCACAGGGATGGTGGCCTGCTGGGGTCCGCAGACTACTATGTATGTTACTGCTTTTTAAATCAAGCAGTTTTTCAGGGTTGAGCGTGCAGAGCGCTCACTCCCTGTTGTTATCTCTCTATGGGCTTGTAACCACGCCCATCACTTTGGTTGGTTTGTGGACATGCCTTTTAAAATTCGCCAGATTAGAATAGTGAAAGGCGTGCATACATCATGCCTTTTTCGCTGTTTAGCCCTCCTCGAGCGCACCAGCCAACTACTGAAAACATACAAGGCTCCATGTTTTCCGAATGGTTTCTGGACTATTTTTTCTCTTCGTTTCATAGGTAGTGCGATCTCGCTGGGCAGTAGTTGCGCGCTTTGCATGACATCGATCCTGTTACATAGATAATTGCCCTTTTGCAGGTTACATGGATAATTGCACTTTTGCCGATACATTTCACTGAGAACTAACTTCTGTTTCCTTTTGTGTGTTTGTTTTGCGGCTGTCGGCTCGCTTATGTGAAACTGTTTATCTTTTCATTTTCAGTTTATGTAACAAGACAAGTCCGGTTAGGAGTTTACAATGCTAATAGCTCTAACTGGAGCAAACGTGAGGCCCATTACATTGTAAATGCTGTTTTTTTAATGCAGCCTGTTTTCCTTAAAGGAAAACGAGATGCATTACAAAAAAAATGAAATCTTTCCTTTCATTTTTTTTTTAGAGCAGGCAGTGGTCCCAGGGACCACTGCCTGCTCTGAAAAAATGCTGACGCCCCATTTTGCAAGGTAAAGGGGTACCTTGGGGACCCCTTCCCGCTTGCGAATGGTTTACCACCAATTTGAAATTGGTGGTAACTGCGATTGTTTTGCAACCGCATTTTTTGTTGCAAAACAATCATACATCCTCCTGCACGCCCTTGCCACACCCCTTCCTAATAGTGAGTCACAAACCCATTTTGTGATTCAGTAATAGGTTACCAAATCTCAAAATAGGGTTTTGTACTGAGGAGCCTGCTTTTTTTGGTCACAAATGGCCCGGGGTCGCAAATGGACCGATTCTGCAAATCCGGTCATTTGCAACCAAAAAATCCTATGTACATGTGCCTCTTACTTTGTTAGTGCCACATCAACATCAATTGAACCCTTTGTTTATCATTCACATTACACAGCGGATACAGCACAGCTTTAGGGATGTACTAGAAGAAAATACTGTGTGGCATCTCAAACAATATAGATAGGCCACAGTGTCAAGTGGCCCTACTGATCACATCAGTATGATTTACAAAATATGGAAACATAATATGACATGCAGTGAATGTATATTGTGTGCAATGGAGAAAATTACTTATAAGAAGGCAATCATGCCCAAGCTCTAAAATTCATGTTCTTTTGCATGTTGCTCAACACTCTGAAGCCCTCTTCAAACGAGTTCACACTAGAAAACACGATAAATAAATATAGAAAATATTTCAAGCTCTCGTATACTTCTGCATAGAGAACCTTGAGCTGAGAGAACAGAGATCATTTTTTGACTCTGTTTTGAACATGTACACAAGTGTACAAGTACTTGTGCACCTGCTCAAACATGGCTTATCAAATGTGCACAATGTTTTTATGAGGACCCACAGAGCTTGATGATACACTGGAAGACGAATGGCCTTCCAGTGCTAATCTCTAGCATGGGCATAGTGGAATTAGTCTACTGACTGAGAGGTGATCTCTTCTTGTAAGCCAACTAAAGAAGGCCATATTTGGAGATAGATATTCGTCCAAAAAGCAGTACAAACTCCATTAATAAGTCCTGACAGCTAGGTAAAAATAACCGAATTGCAGAAAACATCACTCAGTAACACATAGAACAAATCATTATGCATCAGTGTTTGGTTTCTTGTATAACACAAAGGTACTTTTTATGACTACCCCAGATTTGTGATATTAATCACACTACCCCAAAGGTACACCTATACAGGCATACGAGTAACTTATGGGGATTTGGTTTTCTGGGGGATTACAAGTTGGACCAAAAGGTTACCTTTGGAAATGACAAATTACTGCAGAATTGGTTGTTCTAGGTCCTATTCCCCTGGGAGTTCTTAATTTCCCTTAAACTCAGAGTTTCAGTCAGAGATTTCAGCCTCTTTCAGTTTCCACTGATTTCATCATTCCAAATGGGGCTAGTATTAGAATTGAGAGGGAGCTTGTAATGAGGCCAAAAGTGTCCAAAGTGACAGAAAGGCTGTCTACCATACGTCAAATTCTGCATTTTCCCTTACCAAAGATTCCATGTAAGCCTCACTTGTCACAACCCCGTCAATCGCCCTCTGTACTGTGGGTCTGGTGCACAGGGCTCATGGTGTATTTCCCCTGTGGCACTTCATAGCTTCCTGGGACACCAGGATAAACACTCCTTAGGCCCCATGGTCCTACTACACTTAACCCTGTGGAAGGCCCATTCCCAGACCATTGGAACATTCTGGGTACCGTTGTTCTATTAGGTTTTTGGTTTGTACACATGCGATGAGTAGACGTGTTTTCTGTTTATTGGTTCCAACTGTCATGGCCTATTGACTCCACCTGCTAAAGTTAATTGATTCCACCTACCTATGTTTATTTTTTCCAACTGCTATGACCTAGTGACTCCACCTGCTAATGTCAATTGATTCCACTTGCTTCTGTTTTTGTTTCCAAATGCCATGACTTCTTGACTCCATCTGCTAATGTTAAATTATTGCACCTGCTTGCATTAACAGTAAAAACCATTACGCTAACAGGTGTTCTCTCCCAGGGTCCGTTGAAACTTTCCTGTCTCCCAAGGGAGGCACATGCCTTTCGGGAGTCAGCCACACCCATAGAGTGTTTAAACCTCACCCAAAACTTGAGTCGCTGCTTGGCCTCATTCCTGTCCTGAGCAAGCATTGCCCCTGCACTCACCTTCTGAGTCGACTAGATAATTCCAGCACTCTAGCCTTCCTCAGCCCAAGCCTCCCTGCAGCTACTGTGATCCTTACGCCGTCAACGGTTCTGTCGTCTTCATTTCTAGTGTGGAGATTGTTTTCCCCTTTCAGATTCCTGTGCTACAGCTATAAAGAATTCTTCCGGATTCCAGTTTTAAGTAGGAGAGACAAGTAAAGTACTTGATCAAAAGTTAGTGCACACTAATCCTTACATTAAGCCTAGGATTAACTATAAAACTGAGGGCCTAAGGTAGAGTTTGGCGGATGGGGTTACTCCATCACAAATGTGACAGATATACCATCGGCCGTATTACAATTCCATTAGAGCCTATGCAGATCGTAATACGGCAGACGGGATATCCGTCACGTTTGTGATGGAGTAACCCAATCGCCAAACTCTAAATCAGGGCCTGAGTTCTGAATAGAGAAAGCTCGCCTTCTGGAAATCGGACACTACCTTTGTTCCAGTAGCTTTTGCGCTCTAAACTCCTTTACAGAATGGGCACTCCGGACTTGAATTAAACTCGAATTCTTGACAAACTTTTGTAATAAGAACGAGAAAGGACTTATTAGAGCACACTATTAATGTATAGAAACTTGTACAGGAAACTGAATGCAAAATGATTCTTGGGAGTGCCAGAAACTCCAGTCTTAAATGTTGATTTGCACCTGCTCTCATGGAGTACGTGTGGTGAAGCCTCTAAGTGTACATTATTGTGAACTACTATGTAATCTTTGTATGCTGAGAACTGTTGGTAAACTATTCTTCTTGTTATTTCCAGTGCACTACATCCACACCAACACAAAAGATCCAGGGAAGTTTAGGGTTCCTTGATTGTGGGCTGCCCTTTGGGAGATAAGAGGTCCAACATTGGTCTTCGCCCTCAGAAACAAGCGAGTGTGTGACATCACCCATGTGACCCTTTGTGAAATTACTTTCCATAAGCCACAGAGATCATTCCCCCCTTTAACGATGAGCTACACTCTTAAAGTAACCATATTGTCTAATAACCTGCACAAGAGAGGACATTCCCCAAAAGCTGACTGAAAGAAGCAGCATCACCAGCATCTCCTCATACTATGGTTGTAAACAAGCATTAGTAAGGCCAATAAGTCTCCCCTATGCAAGAGATATTGGCTTTGCCAATGTGTTTTAGCCATGTTGCACATGAGTGTGGCTGTTGTTCAGCATGGCTTAAAATTAGGGGCGAAGAGGAGAGTGTCATAGAGTGGAGGGTCACGGAGTGAAGAGGCAGAGAGTGGAGTCGAGTGGCGAAGAGGGGAGAAGAGTGGTGAAAGAGTGGCATAGAGTGGAGTGTTGTGACGTGTCATTGAATGGAGTGTCATAAAGTGGAGTGTCAAATAGGGGAGCGGAATGGCAAAGAGGGGATTAGAGTGCTGAAGAGTGAAGTGGAGTGTCATGGATAGGAGTGTGGTGGAGTAGAGTTGAAGGGTGTAGATTGGAGAGGCGTAGAGTGGAATAAAGTCTCATACATCGGTGTAGAGTAGAGAACATCAAGTCATAGATTGGTGTGAAAGTAGAATCTTTGAGTGCAGTGCCATAGAGTGGAGTAGAGACTTAGAGTCAAGTGGCGTAAGATAGAGTAGCGTAGAGTGGAGTAGAGTGGCACAGAGTGAAGTGATGTAGAGTGAAGAAGCATATAGGGGCATGGAGTGGACTAGAGTGTCATAGAGTTGAGGGCAGTAGAGTGAATCGGCATGTTGGAGAGTGCAGTAGAATGTCACAGAGTGCAGTAAAATAGAGTGGAGTAAAGTAGAGTGTCAGAATGGAGGGGGAGTTGAGTTGAGTATGCCTACAGTGGAGTAAAATGCCATGGGGTGTCACAGAGTGGCATAGAGTGTTGTGGAGTGGTGTAGAGTTGAAAGGCATAGATTGGAGAGGTGCAGAGTGGAATAAAGTGTCACACAGTGGAGTAGAGTAGAGCGGCATAGAGCTATAGAATGGAGTGGCATAGAGTGAGGTAGAGTCAACGAGATGAGTGGCATAGAGTGGAGTAGATACTTAGAGTGGAGTAGGATAGAGTAGTGTAGAGTGTTGTAGAGTGGCCTAGAGTGAAGTGGTGTAGAGTGAAGTTGCGTACAGAGCCATAGAGTGGACCACAGTGTCATAGAGTGGAGTGCAGTAGAGTGGATAAGCATGTCCTGGAGTGCAGTAGAATGTCATAGAGTGGAGTACAATAGAGTGGAGTAAAGTAGAGTGCCAGAATGAAGGGGCGTAGAATTGAGTAGGCATAGAGTGGAGTAAAGTGCCATGGGGTGTCACAGAGTGGCATAGAGTGTTGTGGAGTGGTGTAGAGTTGAAAGGCCTAGATTGGAGATGTGCAGAGTGGAATAAAGTATCACACAGTGGTGTAGAGTAGAGCGGCATAGAGTGAAGTAGAGTCAATGAGTGGAGTGGCATAGAGTGGAGTAGAGACTTAGAGTGGAGTGGCGTAGGATAGTGTAGAGTAGAGTGGAGTAGAGTGGCCTAGAGTGAAGTGGTGTAGAGTGAAGTGGCGTATAGAGCCATAGAGTGGACTACAGTGTCATAGAGTGGAGTGCAGTAGACTGGATAAGCATGTCGTGGAGTGCAGTAGAGTGCTATAGAGAGGAGTACAATAGAGTGGAGTAAAGTAGAGTGTCAGAATGAAGGGGCATAGAATTGAGTAGGCATAGAGTGAAGTAAAGTGCCATGGGATGTCACAGAGTGGCATAGAGTGTTGTGGAATGGTGCAGAGTGGAGTGCCTTGGAGCGTCATAGACTGATGTAGAGTGGCCTAGAGTGCAGTGGCATACAGTGGGATAGAGTGAAGTGGAGTATGGTGGAGTGTGGGGAAGTGGCGTATTGTGTTGTAGAGTGGAGTAGAGTATCATAGAGTACCTTAGAGTAGAATGGCATAGTTGGGAGTGGCACAGAGTGGAGTAGAGTGTTGTAGAGTGGAGTGGTGTAGAGCGGAGTGGCATATGGTGGAGTATGCATGGTTTGGTAGTGCACTACCATTACAGACAACACATTTTCAATTGACATGACCATTACATTTGTACATATAGTTTTAATGATAAAACTATACAGCGCACAAAAAATAATGTGTGGAAATGGCTGCACCCAGAGATCTGATTTGTTTTGATCGTATTAAGATATTTGTTTACACCATACTTCCGAATTACACATAAAAATATGCTTAATTTGTGCTTTCCGAATTCTGATATAGGGCCTGATTTAGTGTTTGGCAGATGGGTTACTCGTCACAATTGTGACGGATATCCTGTCCACCGCATTACGATTTTCATAGGATATTATGGAATCATAATATGGCAGACAGGATATCTGTTACATTTGTGGCAGCGAAACCCCATACGCCAAACTCTAAATCAGACCCTTATTCTGAAATATTTTCACAGTTCATTTACATACATTTACATTTTGTTGTGAGATAGAAAAAAACATTTTGTTCCCAGTACCATCAAGATTGGCACATACATTTTCTCACTTTAAAGTTAGGGAAGAAAAACACAACACAAAGCTCCCTGGGAAGACAGAGCCTGACATTTGACGTCTGTCTTTGAATGCACAGCAAACATGACAAGATAAGAACGAAATTTAAAGGCCTGTTTACAGAAAGTGAGGAATCATGGAAGAATACAAGGAGCGATGGTGAACAAGCTTGGCTTTTTGTCAGAGATGAAGACATGGTGGACAGCCTAAAATAAATAAAGTCTTGGGAGAGATGAAGACATGCTGGACAGCCTAATATAAATAAAGTCTTGGGAGAGATGAAGACAGGCTGGACAGCCTAAAATAAATTAAGTCAGCAAATAGAAAGCCAGAAAATGTGAGTTACAGACCACATAGGCAATGGTGGGCAATGGGCGGAATGCATTCCCAGGGAAGCTTTCAGAATGTGCACAAGAATTATTTTTGAAACCAGACACAAGTACTGTCTGGTAGGTTTCAACCTAAAAGGGTGTATAGCTACAAGGGGTGTTAGGATCTTTTTTTAAAAAAAGAAGTGATTACCATTCAGGTCTGCATGAAAGTCCTGAGGTGAAACGATATTCAAGCAGAAACAAAGTGTTAGGCAAGTTAGGGAGCAGCAAGCGGGGAGGGGGGTTAATTGGTTCAATGTTGCACAGAATAAAAGTGGAGGAACCCTGTTTCAAACTGCTCAACAACTGTCTGAATAATTAGGAATACTGGGGCATAAGATCGGAGGAGAAACTGAATGATATAATACTCTGCATATGGTTTGTCTGCCTAATGTCACTGAACAGGCAAACAGACAAACCCATTGTCTTTGTCAGGTCCCTCGCATGACACCACAGGCAAATTCCTCAAGTTTTTCCTTTTTTACAGGCCTTTTCCTTCTGTAAACGTCAACAGGTTTGACCTGCCGGAATTTATCAGGAAAAATTGTGAGTGTGATGATTATCACACAACTCCTAATTCCAATTAGCCCTGCACTTGTAATCAGGGCCTAAGTATTCTAGTGCAGATAACACTGTACTTATAATCAGTGCCTATGTATTCTATGCATTTTGATTGACTCAGCTAGTCTCAGCATTCCATAAAAACGGTGCCAATCCTCAAGAACACCTCGTAGACAGGACACGGACAACCTTTGCATCTGCTACTTTTCTAAAATATGATATTCATGAGTTTATAACATTTACAATGTTAATACAGATGAAGAATCTATAAGATCAGCGTACAATGTCGAATTGACATTGTCTACACAGAAAACTGAAAAACAAAAGCACTGCTGTTGTTGGACCCCTATTCCATCTCAACCGAGGTGGACTCTCCAACTAACTCACAACGCCATTTGCGGACCAGGTTTCAGCTTAGGTTCATTTAGTTTAGTTGACTTACAGTGCATTTCAACAGATATCTGTGTCTTTGTGAACATTAGGTCCTCATTACTAAAGCTTTGTGGGGTGCAATGTAACTCCAAAAGATAGTTTCAATTTATTTACATTAAATGCCCATGTGTGCAGCTCTAAACTATAGGATAGATGTAGCATAGGGTTTTACCCATTCTGTGTCTATGGGGAAATGTGTTCGTACATATGGCCCTATGCTGCATCATCTGAGCATCTGTGCAACTTTTAGCTGCATTTTGACAGTGCTCCAACCCTATATTGCATTTTGCACCACTGAGTGATGAGATTTGCTTTTTTCACACAAGGTATTTTTATGTACGTTCTGACAGTAACCAGAATCGAAAAGAATAACTTGCTTTTTAAAATGTATTACAAATTTGACCTTTAGAAGGATCTATCTGTCCGTCTGTCACTTTAAGCTATGTCATCTTCTCTGCATTTCCTTTTGACTAATAATCAAAGAACAGACTAGAAAACAGCATGGTCACCGTATGATTATCGATCACTTACCTTACAGAATCAATGGGTACCCATAATTTGCCCAAGGATAAAAAGCAGGCTCCCAGAGACTGGGTTGCAGCAAGGCCATGGGGATCTTGTGTTGTACCTGAAATGTTGAAGTCCCGTCCAATAAACATATGCCTGGCCACATCCCTTAAGGAGTTCAAGACTAGCCAAAAGAACAATTAATTTACTAATCGCCTGTTAATGCAGAAGCTGGCTAGAATATTGGAATAAATTATGTATCTAGAGTGCTTGATTTGACCCATATTTTTCTTGTAATTTCATAAGTATTGTTAACTATTATGCATTATGTACCGCCATGTCTCTGTTTTCAGCCCAGGATCCTAAACCATGTTTTTGCTGTCTACAAATTACTGTGATACCTTAAATGAGGATATCAAGATCACGTAATATAAAAATAGGTAATTAAAATACATCTCTCCTTCCAGAGAAAAAGTGAAAGAAAGAATACAATGTGCTTTCCTTCACACACTTCCAGCTTAAATAAGTGCACTGGATTCAGGCACCAGTACTCTCAAGAAAAGACAATCATATAGCCCATGGGCAGGGCCACTGGAAATATGAAATTGTCTGCCTGTGGCGATTTTTGCATGATAGTACATTTTTCGCATTTGCCACATCCATCATCTTCAGCATGATCTGCGAATTTAAAACAAACAATTTTGTTTCTAGCTCAAACAGTTCAAAAGTAATTAAAAATGCAGCAACACATGCTGCAGCACAGTGGAAGGCCCTTTGCAAAGCTGGAATGGTCACCTTTCTGTTGTTTACTGGTGTTGAACTGGTACTACTGAGGTGCAGCCAATGCCCAGACAGTGCTACCAAGTTTAAAAATGATGAAATAATGAAAATTATTTAAAAATATGCCACGTTATGCCACACAATTTGCCTTTTCTTGCTGCATAATTTACTAAACCCTGCCACATATTTTGGCCCTCTCCTGCCACATAATTCCAGTGGCCGTGCTTATGGGAAACCTCTCAGTGAAGGGAAAACAGGATCCAAGATGGATCCTTTGCTAGACTATGCAGGAATCTCAGTATGTGGGGTGGTACTTTCCCAAACAGAAAGTGGAGTAGCATGCCATCAGGCATTCAGGATTAAAAGGACAGTGGAAACAGGTGCAGCACCTCTGTAATTAGTATTCCTTGTCAGGGCTGGAGGCTTACGCAGTCCCCTCTTCACTTTTTATTCTTAGAAGCCATGAAATATATAAACTTTACACAGTGTATTCATATACTAAATTACAGAAAATGTTTCTGATCTTTTTTAGATCTAATAAAACTGTTTTTGATCACATATTACAAAAGTATGTTCACAAATCCATTTCTAAAACTCTGGGTTATATAACTCATAATATAACATTGTTACAGTCCTACATCCAAGATCCAATTGAAGATTTGGGAATTATGTTCCCATAGGTAAAACATTTATTTCAAAACTTGATGTGCTGGAAAATCTTAAAAAAGCATCCCTGTATGTCTTTTCTGACACTTCTGAACAGGAAGATGATACAAATTATATGGACAGTGAATTTTCAGATGATAATTTTGAAGGACATTTTAAATTAGATTTTTCTGAAGATGCAAAGGATAGGCCTTGGAGACCTAAAACAAAAAAAGGCAAAATGTGAGGCTAATGAACCTGGTGAAGCCACTTAAAGTTCCCAAACTCCTTCACCACTTCTTTTGATCCAGAAGAGATTAGCCATACTTGTTTCTCTGAATGGATACTTGCCCCGACAATTACAGCACACCTTGCAAACAGATTGAGAAAAATTCTCACTAAAGAGATTTGGAAAAAGCTCCTGGCTGAATGCCAACTTTATAAGGTGGACTCTATATATATATCAAGTGGTGTTTAGTGGGAAACAATTGGTCTAGCATTAGACCATACAAGTGCGCTTATTAAAATATGAATTGCTTACAGGCGTATATAAAAAATCTTCAATAAAAATATTTCAGAAAATTAATAATCCACATTCTTAGTCTGATCTCTTTCAAATGTGCTAGTATTTCATAATAGTGAAAACATATGATACTGAGAATTGTTTATACATTACAAGCATAAAACACATTAGTTGTACATCACAAATACAAATGTCAAAGACAAATCAAACGGACAACATTCAATTAGAGAAATGAGTTACATTTTTGTATAGTCTTAAAATCATTTTACATATGGCTGCATTCTAGTTTTGTAGAGGTAGTCCTTGTGGGAAGTAGTCCTTAGGAACAATATCACATGTAGGACAAAACTGCCCTCTAGTATTTAAAACAGGTATTTGTCCCATTTAATTGCTTTCAACTCTGTTTTTGGATCTGGATGGCTCCTCCAAAGTAAGTGCCAACACATTTTGGGCCCCTAGATTCTAGGCCTCTTCAGGACAAAATGGAGGTCGTAAAAGCCTATAAGAAGCAATATATGTATAATAAGACCACGCACAGGCTGGTCGTTTGAACACTCAACATAAATTGCACCAGCACCAAAAGACAAAACACTGTCTGGATGCCCAATAAAACCATATAAACCAGGGATAAACCAAGGGGGGGCAGAAATGGTCTAAAAAAAAATTGCCCCCCAGGGGAGCGACCCTTGCCTATGGGGTCGAGCCCCACATGTAAAATATATATATATATATATATATATATATCCCTGGTGTCTAGTGGCTTCTGCACCCACCCTGATTGCAATCAGCCGATCTGCCCCCAGGGGGCCAAGGGGGGGTGGGGCAGAAAAGGCCTTAAAAAAATTCCGCTTTCAGGGAGTGGCCCTTGCCAAAGGGGCCACTCCCCTCATGCATAAACACACATAAACAAACATAAAAACAAAATCCCCAGTGTCTAGTGGACGTTTCTGCAGCCTGATCGCATCACGATTGGGCGGCAAAAATGCTCAGAGACATGAAAGGAAAGGCCATTCCTTTCATGTCTCTGTGCCACCCCCACCCCTGGTCGGAAGAGAAATGCTTTGCATCCTATCTCGGGCGACCTCTGATGAGGTCAGCACGTGATAGCGCTCTGATGTCATCAGACGTCACTAGGGGGGTTGGGGTGGCGGGGGTAAAAGGGGAAGCGATTCCCCTCCCATTCCTGCCCTGGAGGGGGTGGGTGGGAGGCTCATGGGGGGAGCAATAGCACACTCCTCATGAGCCAGGTGAAGGACGTAACGGTTACGTCCAGGGCACCAGAGCGGTGCTGCCCAGGACGTAACCGTTACGTCCAAGGCACCCAAGGGGTTAAAAGACTGGCGTGTAGGTGACGCATTACGTAAAAGTGACGTGGGGGCCATGGCCCATGACTATGTCTGTGGTATACTGTGGTGCAGGGTCGGCCATCTTAAAGAGGCTCCAGATGTATACATATTGGCATAGAAAGGGAATTATTTGCAGGAATTATGCAATCAGTGCCTGAAGTTTAAAGATCCAAAATTGTCAGTGTACCTTGGAAAATGTATTAAAGACCCTAAAAAAAGGGCATTGGTAATTCCTGGAAAAGCTGTCAAGAAAAGCAATTAGATTTAGTGGGCCTGTTTTAAATAAAAAATTCTAGACCTGGCTTTCACAGCCAAGGAGCTACTATTGACCTTGATACCTTGACTGGATGGGATTAGAGAACCATAGACCACATGTGCAAAGTGTTTTTGAGGTCGCAAAACGGCCTGATTCACACAAGGCAAAAAATGTTTTGTTTTTTTATGTACAAACTGCAATTCAGCAGAGATTTTGTATTTGGAAGGGGCCTTTTTTAGGGTGCCCTTTCCAAATACTGAATTTCAGTAGTAGGTATTCAAGATTGGTGGTAACAATTTGCAAATGGGAAGAGGTCCTCATGGAACTCCTTCCTCTTTAAGAATGTTTAAAAAAATGAAAGTTAACCATTTCATATTTTTTTAATGCATTTGTTTCCCTTGAAGGAAAACAGCCTGCATTAAAAAAGTTGCTTTATTTAAAAGCAATCACAGACATGGTGGTCGGCTGACCCTATCAGGCCACCATCCCTTTGATGGCTATCATTCCTGAGGGGTCACAAAACGGAATGTACCTCATTGATGTTGATGAGGTTTGTCAATTTGCGACCCACAAGGTATTGGTAATTAAAAAATAAAAGTTTCATACATTATAAATATCGATTTCCCAAATCTGATTCAGAGATAATTGTAATTTGGAATCACTATTTCCAATCTTAGCACATCTGGACCTAGATTCCTTCTTGATAACACAAAGCATGCCTTATCTGCGGAACATCGAAGATCCACACTTCTTTATATATAACAGTGTAATCTAGTGTCCACCAATGCTGGTCCATTAGCTGGAGACCTTTTATTTGGAAAGCCTTTTGTCAAGGAAGTTTCCAAATTCGTCAATACTTTTACTTCTCTGGACCAGGTGCTATCAGCATTGAGAAAACTTTTCCAACCTAACCTTTTCATCGGGCTGACAGAGGCATGGGTTGCTCCGCAGCTGTTTCTCGTGGAAGGCTCCATATAGAGCGTATTCTCGTCTGAGACGTTCCTGGAATGAAAACCAGAGGAAACTCCTCCTTTCTTTCTCTCCAGAGGATGGGGTCACGGTGGACATTTTCCATGTGGTAACAACTGTGAAAACACATCAACAATTCCTCTCAAGGTTGGTCAATTTATCATTTTATGGGCACTTGGGAGAAAATAAAAAGAGATGCATGTGTATTTCAAACTGTGTTAGGTTTTAATCTGGAATTCTATGATACTCCAGTTAGATGAAACTCCCCAAAACAGTTTCTTCACAGGGCTCAAACAGAAGTTCATAGATTAAGAAATCCAATCTCTTATTCAAAAACAAGGCATCACTTCAACACCCCCTAATCCCAAAGGATTTCTTAGAAACATTTCTCTTGCAGACAAAAAAAGGACAAGGGTCTTGTTAGTGATAAATGTCAGAGAATTTGATTTCTGGATTTTGTGTAGACATTTCAAGATGGAAGAAATCCATCTTCTGAGAGACCTTTTCAGAAGGAATTTTATGAGTCACTTAGATCTGAAACATGTGTACCTAGAGATTCTAATTGATGTTTCTCATCAACACTTCTTTCAATTTAGCTCTCCCTTTTGAATTTCTTCAACACCTTGGTATTTCACCAAGTTTCTGAAACCAGTTGTAGAATCCCAAAGAGCCAGACGCTTCATCTAATAACCTATCTAGATAATATTCTGTTAATGTCACAGGATCCCATCACGCTTCAACAACTAAATTTGACTATTTTTCTTATGCAGAGTCTAGGAGTTGTCGTAAACAAAGAAACATCAGGTCTTCTATCTCGGAAGCAAATGTTTTTCATGGGTTTTGCTATAGATTCCATTTCAACTTCTTTATCTTTGCCAATTCAGAAGATTCAAGCCATCAAAAAATGAATTTGCAAAAGTTCTCACAGAAAAATGAGTTATATTTTGCCGGGTAGCCAGATTAGTTGGTCTTCTACCTTCATCAATTTAAGCTAACTTTGTGGGTCATTTTCACTACTGTGCCCTCCAAAGTTTAAAATTCCTCATTTAAGGACAGATCTGTCATTCTCAGATCAGATGAAACTCTCCAAGGTAGTGTATAAGGAATTACAACCACAGTCAATCAAATAGAAATATGGAGCAGCAGAGCCCTTTTTGATCTTGTTACAGACACTGTGATTATTCAGATGCCAGTCAACTTGGCTGGGGTTTTCTATGATCCTTAGAATAACCTTTCATATAAGACAGAAATCAGAAGTGATTCTCAGTTATCCTCTTGGAGAGCTCAGAGATGATTTCCAGTCTTTCTAGAATTATCTTGCCAACAACTTTGTCTCCTGATTTTCCTTTTCTTCTACTAGATCAAATTAATCCCTTTTGTATCCCAACAACTTCTTCGTCTAGTAGCCTTGAGACATTCTGGAGATGCCAGAAAGCGTGAGGACTTTTGGAACATGCGATTAACCTTATCAACGAAGCATAGTCTGACTCAACTCACAAAAGATATTGTTCATCCTGAAAGAGATGGTCTGGCTAGTGCCTGGAATGGGATTTGGATTTTGTGGCAGCAGATATAACCTATGCATTAAGCTCGTCAGCCACTTTGGCTTATGAAGGACTTTTCTAAAGAACAATCAATTCTAATCGGTCAGGAATTTCAGCTGGACATTTCCTAGTGGATAATCATCCCTGTGAGGATCATCCTTTAGTTTCTAAACTTATGAGAGGTATTAGATGTTCTTTTTCACCTTGTCCTGTATACTAAAAATTATGGGATGTTACTGTTGTTCTGTAACTATCTTGCTAAACTATTTTCTTTGCCTAGCCTCTTACAAAAGAGTATCTGATATTTGAACTTTGAATCTTGCAGGTATTTACTTCAGTCCCATCCAGACAAACTAAGCCTGCTTCCAAACAAATATCCTGCCATGTTTTTCCAAGAGATACATACTCTGTGTAGTGAATTGTTTAAAATCCTATCAAAGTATTACTTACTAATTCAGAAATTCCCCTTCAGGTCAATTTCTTTTTTTTTTGGCACATCCTTGTGCTCCTGTCTCTTGCTCTATGGATGGACTAATTGAGTGGATGCTATCTGAAGCAGACACTGACACATATATTTGGAGCTCATTCAGAAGAGCAATGGTTTTTAAAACGTTTAATGCTGGTGCTCCTGTTGCAGATGTTTTCTGCATAATTAATCAAGCTTCATTTTCTATGCTCAAGGAGGTCTATTATAAACCTGCAAGTATCCCTTTATTATTCATTACAGAAAAGCTTTAAAAATGCATTATCCAAAGCCTCCAGTCCTGACATAGAATCAAATATTTTGTAGCATTCATGAAAACGAATTTTCAATTCTATTAAGGACATGGGGACAAAGATTATCCCACTGTTAGAAATGGGGTCCCTGGTTGGCAGTCAGTTTGCAATCTGTCCAAGAAGCGACCCTCACTCTAGTCAGGGCAAGGGAGATACACACTTAGGATAACCCCTGTTCACCCCCTTGGTAGCTTGGCACAAGCAGTCAGGCTTAACTCAAAGGCAATAACCCATGTTTACCCCCTTGGTAGCTTGACACAAGCAGTCAAGCTTATCTCAAAGGCAATGTGTAAAGTATTTGTTCCAACACACACAGTAATATAGTGAAAACACTACAAAATGGACACCACTCCAGTTTAGAAAAAAAAGGCAATATTTATCTACATCAAACAAACCGAGATGATAAAAATTCAACATACACCAATCAAGATATGAATTTGCAAAATAATAAGAGACTTACTCCATAGAAAAAAATGGAAATTTTGTTGTTATACAAAGAACCTGGTTTGCGTCAAAAAATAAAGCTGCATGAGCGAGCGTGCATCAAAAAAGAGTCAGCGATGCATCGATTCCTTACTTGCAAGTGAGGCCGTGCGTTGTTTCTTCTTTGGTCAGGTAGGCGATGCATCGTTTTTCTCTCCTGCAAGAGAGCGATGTGTTGACAGGCACCTCAGATCTGCGCAGGCTAGCGTTGATTTTTTATGCCCAGCAATTATGTGTGAGAAATCCAGCTGCACGGTGTTGGAAAGCCGTGCTGTATGGGGTTTGCGTTGTTAGCAGCAGCTGCAAGCGGGTGTTGCGTCGTTTCTCCAACCGTGATGCATCGATCTCCCTGCCGCGATGCAGATGGAGCATCGATTTTAGCCACGAAGCGGGTGGTGCGTCATTTTTCAGCCAATTTGCAGGTGGTGCGTTGAAATTTTCCCCGCACTGTGTTCTGTGCATGGATTTCAGTCTTTATTCTGCCAAATTCACCTCTCAAGGGTCCACGGACTGGACAAGGCACCACTTGGCAGGGCAGGAGTCTCAGCATAGACTCCAGGTGCTGGCAGAGCAAGTCTTTGATGGCCAAGAGACTTCGACAACAGGGGGCAAGCTCAGTTCAAGCCCTTGGAAATTCTTTACCAGTGGGAAGTCACACAAAGTCCAGTCTTTGTCCTCTTTCAGGCAGGAGCAGCAACTGCAGACCAACCCAACAAAGCACAGTCCATGGCAAAGGGACAGCTCTTCAGCTCTTCTCCTTGGCAGAGGTTCCTCTTGATTCCAGAAGTAATCTAAAAATCTGGGGTTTTGGTTCCACTACTTATACCCCTTTTGCCTTTGAAGTAGGCAAACTTCAAAGGAAAGTCTCTGTTGTTCACAAGATCCTCCCTTACCCAGGCCTGGCTCCAGAATAACACCAGGGGGTTGGTTACTGCACTGTGTGAGGGCAGGCACAGCCCATTCGGGTGTAAGGAACCACTCCTTCCTCCACTCTAGCCAAGATGGCCCATCAGGAAATGCAGGATACACCCCAACTCCCCTTGTGTCACTGTCTAGAAGGAATTCACAAACAGCCAAACTGTCAGTCTGACCCAGACAGGGAATACACAAGAAGGTAGAGTCTCAGAATGGCCTAGGCGAGAAAATGCCCATTTTCTATAAGTGGCATTTCCAAACTTAAAATGTAAAAACATCTTTACCAAAAGATGTTATTTTAATTGTGAGTTCAGAGACACCAAACTCCAAATCTCTATCTGTTCCCAAAGTGAAACTCTACTTAAAAGATGTTTAAAGGCAGCCCCCTTGTTAACTTATGAGACAGATAGACCTTGCAACAGTGAAAACCGAATTTGGCAGCATTTCACTGTTAGGACATGTAAAACACATCAGTATGTGTCCCCCCTTTATCATACACTGCACCCCGCCCATGCGGCTACCTTGGGCATACCTTAGGGGTGCCTAACATGTATAAAACTGGAAGTTTTGGGCTGTCAAATTGGCAGTTTAAAACTGCACACACAGACACTGCAGTTGCAGGTCTGAGCCATGTTTACAGGGCTACTTATGTGGGTGGCTCAACCAGTGCTGCAGGCCCACTAATAGCATTTGATTTACAGGCCCTGGGCAACTCTAGAGCACTGTACTAGGGACTTGCTTCTAAATCTATTGTGCCAATCATGGAAAAGCCAATTGCACATACATTTTACACAGTGAGCACTTGCACTTTAGCACTGGTCAGCAGTGGTAAAGTGCCCAGAGTACCAAAAACAGCAAAAACAGAGTCCAGCACACAGTCAAAACATGGGAGGCAGAGGCAAAAAGAACACCAGACTACCACGCCAAGGATGCCAGTTCTAACACCCACTCTTTCGTCATAATGTTGAAATCAGTGGCGTAACAAAGGCCCCTGTAGCCCCAGTGGTGCGGGGGACAAGCTCCAGGCCCCCCCCTACGCAAAACACTGTGCACAGGAAGCAGGCCCCAGACTGGGCCTCGAGGGACTTTGCAGGGGGCCCCCTCAAGTCTTGTTACACCACTGGCTGAAAAGTGTGTACGTTAAACTTATTAGTTTATGCTTTATTGTCCGCCCTTACCTATTATGAAGCTGTTTACTTGTCTACAGTTTCTTAGTACTACACTCTGTTTCAGTTTCAGATCAAAAGCAAGAATAATTTTCATGGATACAACTTACAGATGACTTTGGATCCTCGTAGAAAGTGAAGGCAGATCTCTATTGTACGTTATGGTTTATATGGTAACCTCAAAGCTGATTGGTCATTATACGTTGGACTTCTGGGATCTTTAGTTTTACTGCGTTCACGGGTATTGTAGTTTTTTACATTAATACATTGTGCTAAGTTAATATATTTCATGAATGCTGAGGATGAAAAGTGAAGGGAAGACTGCATAGTCTTCGCCTCCGTGTCCTAAAATTCTTGTTCACGAATGCCATACAATTTCCGATTCACTGAACAATACAGGCTGCTGCTTATGTGCCATGCTTGGTGCTCACTTAGCTGACATAGGAAGCTGTGTTGCACTGAAATAGAGCACCTGTCCACAAAATATCCGAGATTATATTTCGAAAGTGCGGCAATGGCACGGTGCAGTGGGAGTGAGGGCTTGACACTGACTGCTGCTCTATTTCCTAAAAATGTTCGAGAATGATTTCAGGGATTTATTTACTGTGAACCGTGTCGCTCTTGGAAACGGAGTTCATCCAGGGACAGTAGCCAAATCCTGGAAAGCAATGTTTTCAAACTGAGCGCGAGGGCTTTGCGAGGGTAATGATGCGAAGACTCCGCGCCACGCACGAATGAAAATGTCTGTATTTGTTGTACTGTCACTATAAGAAACGTGTTGCTGGCTTGTCTTTGCTTTGTCAAGTTCGCACGCAGAGAATCACTCCCAATTCCTTACTTTGTGTTTATTACGAAGAATGCTTTGTTTATTACGGAGAATGCAAGGGTACACGAGTGCGCAATTAAAGATTTTGGCCCTTCTCGCGTTCTATCATATTTTGATTCTAGATCACATATGAACTCCAACCTGCTGACTAACGGGAAGATTTCAATTACCTGGGCTCAATCTTGCATAATTTCAGTCATTTAGTATTAGCTTGTTAAGCATAAAAAAAAATATATATATATATGCTACTATGCCATGTTGTGTAATGATTCTGTTACTTACTGGTAATCTTCATTACTCCGAATGCCCTATTTCTCATACCAATACTTACATAAGGAGTTCCACCTCTACTCAGGCCCCCGTGCCCTAACCAGAACCAATTAAAAAATGCTCAGTGCTACCCCCGCCTTCCTAATCTCCAATCACATTTCACCAACCTGGTGATAAAAGTGTATGGGACCCAGAAAACCTCCTATATGTCTCCTAACCGAAGAACAAGAGGGTCCGCTGGTGATCCCAGAAGGAACGGGGAGGGCAGGATGTAAGTATTGGTATGAGAAATAGGGTATTCGGAGAAATGAAGATTACAGGCAAGTAAGGGAATCATTACTTCCTCAACTCCATCTCTTGTCCCAGTACTTACTTCCATGAGGCTATACCAAAGCAAAAACAGAACAACCGGAATCCCTTGAAGAAGAATGCCACATGCTCCTGGTCACTGCGCAAACAACTTTATTGCAAACCAGAAAGGCATCATCTAGGAGATCTATTCGCTCATTTAGAAATACCAGTTTGACACTACAACTGAAGGCCAAGGACTCACTCATGTTCAACCTGTGATATGAAACAAGTGTAGAGGGAGAACCCCAAGTGGCTGCCTGACAAATGTCCAAAATGGAAACACCCTGAGCCTCTGCCCAGGAAGCTGCCATGCTTCTGGTAGATTGCCCCTGGACACCACCCTGTAGACATGTATGTTGTGAGTCATAGGCCAGGAAAATCAAGGACCGTATCCACCAACTCAAAATGGGCGTAGAAGCCTTGAACCCATGACGAAAAACACCAAGTTCACAAACAAGCTTTCACACTGACAAACGTTCATGGTGCAAGAAAACAGATCTTCGTAGCCTTTAACACATCCAGAATGTAAGGCTTCCTCCTCAGGAGTAGAAGAAAATGGAAAGAAAGAGGGCCAAGTAAACTCTTGATTCTGGTGAAAAAAAGAAAACACTTTTGGAAGGAACCCAGGCCCCAACCGGAGGTAAAGCCTGTCAGAGAACATCTGCAAATAAGGGGACTTAACAGACAAACACCCCAGCTCACCCAACCTCCGTGCAGAAGTGATGGCAACCAGAAAAAACACCTTCAAGGAAAGGAACTTCAAACTCATACTTTCCAAGGGCTCAAAAGGAGGAGACTGTAAGGTTCTAAGCACTAAAGGCAGATCCCAAGCAGACGCCTCCAACCTAGTATGAGGTTTGAGCAAAGAAAAGCCCTTAAGAAGGGTGGATTCCTTAGAAAGCAGTTCAGGCACACCAAAAGGCAAGCCAATTGCTCTAATAGCAGCCTATTGCACCCACAAAGTAGGAGCCGCCAAGCCCTTCTGAAAGCCTTCGCGCAAAAACTGAAGGACCCAGGAGGATGGACAAGTGGCAGGATCTAGAGATCTGTACTTGCGCCACTTGAAAAAGGAAGACCAATGATGATCATAAGCTTTCATACTAGATCCTCTCTTAGAGTGCTGGATGGAGACTGCCAAGAGTGAGGACAGACCTTGCAACATCAAACCCTTCCTCCCAAGAGCCATCCTTTCAGGCACATTCATCAAGTGACAGGAGGATGAATGGGAGTCCGAAGGGGACATGGGCTTAATGGGAGGATGCATTCTGGTGCTGTCCCTATCAGCCTCAATTGAGGAAAGGAACCCATCTGGGGGCAAAAAGGGGTGACAGAATAAGACACC
The DNA here is from genome assembly GCF_031143425.1 of Pleurodeles waltl. Taxonomy (NCBI): domain Eukaryota; kingdom Metazoa; phylum Chordata; class Amphibia; order Caudata; family Salamandridae; genus Pleurodeles; species Pleurodeles waltl. The sequence continues at coordinate 66,668,666 of NC_090439.1, read as the reverse complement.
TCTTCTGCCCTCCGAAGCCTGGTCAAAAGTTTGGGAATAAGAGGAAACGTAGGAAAGGCATACCGAAATAGGAGCTGGGACACGGCCTCCACCCCCAAAACCCTGGTTCTGCGGAACTGGAAATAAACCTGGGAAGCAGGGAATTCTCTGCTGAGGTAAACAGGTCGACCTGTGCGAAGCCGAAACTTTGGCATGGTTAGGTGAAAATACGAAGAGCCAAACAGAATTCGAGAGAAGAAGGAAATACTCGTCTGAGCTTGTCATCTCCTTCTCCCATATATACGTGACAGATAGGGAGAGGAGATGAGACTGCTCAACTCATCAGGAAAGCCAGAGACAGAGACCTTGTGCCTGATTGCTTTTTGATGTAGGACTTGTTGACAGTATAGTCCGTCCTCACCATAACCACCTGACGGGAGATCAAGGGAGAAAAATGAAGTAGAGCAGGAGAAACCGTCTTCAACTCCCTTTGTTTAAAAGAGAGCCTGATCTCCTGAGTAGGCCACAGCCCCTGAATGGAAAGATCGTCCAAAGTTGCCTCCCACTCCAACCTGCTGGCATCTGTGGGGATAACCCAGGGACATGGCGGGGCAAGAGGGAACTCTTGAGCCAAATTCACTTCAACTACCAGATGTGCGGAGAGACAGGCACCAGGAATTCCAGTTGATGAATGCCTGGTTTCCAATGTGAAAGTAGATGGCGTATCAGAGGTCCCAAGTGAAGCGTGCACAAGAGACAACAAACACACAAGCTGCCTGAAATGAAAAGGAAGAGAAATAAGTGGCCATACCAGAAAGCAGCAGGAATCAACTAAGAGCAGTACCAAATACATGCCACATTGCCCTGGCTGAGGGTCAGCAACAGATGCTGCAACACCTGTGGCCTGTCAGTAAGACTGACTATGCCCACAGCCATTTAGAAACAAGCAAGAATGAACTGCAGACACTGGACGGGGATAACCTTGAAGATAAGCCACCAGTGGGGCCATGACCTTGGTGTACACCCTGGGAGAGGCAGCAAGACCAACGGGAAGGACCCTGAACTGCCAGTGGAGGGTCACCCACACAAAAGCGAAGAAACCGTTGATGATACTGAGAAATGGGTATGTGCAGATACCCATCCATTAAGTCCAAGGAGGCCAGTCATTCTCCTGGGCAGATGAGAGGGATGATGCGTTGTAGTGTCCATCCTGAAATGAGGCTTCTCCAGGAAGACATTCAGATGCTTCAGATTGAAAAGGAGTCTGACCTTCCTTGAAGTTTTTGGGGACCAGGAAGACTGGAGAGTAGAAGCCCTTCTCCTGCTGACCTGCCGTAATTGGCACCATAGCACAGTTCTGGATGAGGGCCGCAATCTCCTGAGATAGAACCTGAAGGTCTGAGGACGCCGAGAGACATTCCACTATGCCCAACAGGGGAGGATAGCTGTTGAAATCGAGGGAGTAGTCTTCCGATATGATCTGCAACACCCAGGCATCTAAACATGTTTGTGCCAAGTTGGAAGGAAAAAGGAAAAACGACGTCCCACTGGGAGGGTGAAATAGTCAGGAACGCTTCCCTACTTTGGATGCAGGCAGAGGCTGAGGTTGGGAGAATGGCCGGGCAGGGAACGAGGAAGACTGTTTGGCCTTGCCCTGAAAACACCCTGAAAACACCCAAAGAGTGCTTTTTATGTTGCACCTCCCGGGAGGCGTCGGCTTGTTGATGAAAACTAAAAAGCTGGGCAAGCTTCTGATTTTTTAATGCCTTGCGAAGCACAGCCTCCAGATCATATGCAAATAGGCGGCTGCCAGTGAAGGGTGTATGCAACATACTGGACTTCTGAGCTGACTCCACCTTCCAGTCTCTCAAATACACATGGAGACAAGCTGAAACTGAAGAAGCCATGGCAGAAGCTGAAGCCTTTAAAACATCACAGAAAACATCCGCCAAAAATTTTGCTTCAGTCTCCATAGTAGTATACAGAGATGAACACTCAACCCCATCCTGAATGGACACAGTCAAAGACTGAAAGTTCTTAACTAGGTTCTGAGAGGTGTAGGCTGCAGAAATGGTGACAAGGAGAGCCAGATTTACACTTGAAAAGCATTTCTTCAAAGAAGCCTCCACTCTTTGATCAACAAAATCAAAAATGGGAACCTCCTCAGATATATCAGAAGCACAGACAGCCAAATGGGAAGCAGGGGATCAATTTTTAGTGAGGACAGAAACTCCACATCACTTTTGGCCAGAGGATAAAGGTGAGCCAAGAACTTGGGCAGATCCACCTTCTCAGGAAGAAGAAGATCCAACACCTCATTGTTGACAGCCAAGCAAGTAGGAGGGCAAGAATGAAGCTGCTGAAAAAGACCTGAACTAGGATATGGGAAGTCATCCTCCATAGGGGTATTCAGATTGTCACCCTGATACCTGAAGAGGCCCAAAAGATCCAACTTCTGAAGGAATGTGGACCTGGACATAGCTTCAGCAAACAGAGACTCATCCTCTTCATCATACTCTGGAGAAGGCCATGAGGAAGAAGAGGAGGAGGAAGACACCAGCAAAGGAGAAACAGAAGACATGAGAGAAGATGGAGAGTAACCAGAATTCCCAGTGTCCTTGGACCTCTAAAACGCCTCTGGAGGGAAGCAGCAGGAGCTGGAATTGATCATCAGAAAGTCCAAATCCCTGAGAGGACAATCCAGGGAGATTAGCCTCATGCCTGCACTTCTTCCTCCCCGGCTGAGTAGCACTGAAGCAATGATAGTGCTTAGCTGTCCGCTTCCTGCCTTCTATGGTGAACTGAAAGGGAGAAGGAAACAAAGCCCCTTATAAGGTCTCCAGGACCCCAAGTAGGCTAAACCAGTGCCTAAAAAAAAAAAAGGAGACAATAACCCTCCAGCTGCACAAAACAAATATATATCAGGGCAAAGACCAGCAGGAGGAATCATCCAAGAAGAAAGAAAAAATGAGAAAGCAACCAACAGAAACAGTTGCTCCACAACATCAGAAACCCTGATAACAAATGGCCCAAGAACTGAAAGAATAAAACAATTTTATCCTCTCATAAACTCATATAAATAGTCATTTCAGTGATTTGTTTATTTATTTATTTTTCCCATATTGTTTAATTATACTTTGTTTTCTAAAAACACAGAAAACCATGGGTTTGGCTACCAAACAGTCCTCAAGCCAAGGAAAAAGGCATGTCACAAACTCACCACCAACCCCAGAGTGTCAGGAATAGCCTGATAGCAAGCAGACCTCCTGCCACAAGGGAGAGCCAAGTTGCCTGTTAGCACCGACAGAACCAGTGCTGCAACAGGAAGCGCCACTCGTTGGAAGCCCACACCCAACAGAAGGCACCGCGTGCAAGAACAGGGAAGCACGCAATCCAGAAAACTAGATACAGAAAACGGAACCCTTGGGCACCGTGTGCACACACACAGAGAAGCACGTGGTGTCAGCAAAAATGGAGGGCAACAGCATCACATACTCACAAGAGAAGCGGGAAACACACAGCAGCTCGGGCCCAAGAGAACACAGGTAAGCACATCCTGAGACTGCTGCACTGGATGGCATGTACCCAATGTATGTATATGAGCCCAAATGCTCACGGTAGCGCTGCCTTAGATAACAACCAATAACCAGGAGGGCCCAGCACACCCATGTACTAGGGAGACCACCGGGGACACAACCCCCAACTCCAGGAACAGTGGCCAGCACAGTACCCACAATCGGGGAGACAACAAAAAGGGGGAGCCAAGAAACCCATCCCGAAGCGGCCCAATTTCCCAGGACTTACCTATTGGAAAAGGTTCACAGGACCATAAGTGGAATGTGGAGCAGATGAAGAAAATAAGAGGTTTTCTAGGCTCTATACCCTTTTATCACCAGGTTGGTGGAAGGAGACTGGAGATTAAGAAAGGGGAAGAGGGGATGGCATTGAGCCTTTTTTGGCTGGTTCTGGCTAGGGCATGTGGGCCTGGGTAGAGGTGAACACCTCATGTAAGTAAGTATTGGGACGAAAAATGGGGGTGAGGAGGTAGTTATGCATAATTTGCAGCAAAAATGTATGTTAGCGCGCATGAACAATGCAGATGACCAGAACACAATTGGTTGCCATTTGTGGCACTTGGGTTTTGACACCTTTTTTTACTGTGAAATGCATCCTTGAATCCAAAATGCATGGACACATTTCGCACTAAAATATAGTAACAAATGCTGGCTTCGCATTATGCATTATTAAGTGTAATTTCAAATAATTTTCTTGAAATTTCACCTAATTACACAAAAGCAAACTGCACACGGCCCAAATGTTTTGGAGCATCTACTCAGGGCAGGCTATAGCTCTGGTGGCGTCCGGTGCGAAAATCATTTTTGGTGCCTCTCTTGGGCCTCCTGCTCTGATTCCCTCAATACCAAAGGACGAAGGTGCCCCTCATCCCTCCATAGCCCCTCTCTCGCATAAGTTTCATTTGTTTGAAAACACTGCTAAAGGCTGACTTTACTGATAAGAAGGTATATATACCCAAACAAAACCCTTTTAGCTGCATTAGGAACATATAATGAAAGACTGGGAAAAAAAACATAAAGTCCTAACCTATTTTTTGCAGTTTGCATGCAGCTCTCTGATGGCAATTCGTAACAATCACTGCTTTATATTAGGGTTGTATCTTATGAACTGCGGTAACAAATGAATTTCTTTGACAAAAGCAGTAATCCGCTCTGCTATCTACATAAAATATAGATCAGTAATATGCGCGGTGCAGGAGGCATAGTAACCCTCTGCTCTACTTTATGGCAAGTCAAAACTGCCTCTAGACAAAACTCCCTCACTCTCTCTCAAGCAGGAATATTAATCACAAGAGTTCTCATGACATTTTTATTGCTGCCTGATAGCTGGATGCACAACGAACTCTGCAGCAGGTTTTTTAAATCGCAAGTGAGTGAAAGGAAGAGAGCAGGACAGTACTACTTTGCTGCTGCCTGATCCCCTTGTATTGGCTTACATTTTGGCTGCCTTGCTCCACACACACCCTTGCAGCATAGTGCAAGGGTGTGTGTGATGTGTACCGTAAGTTGTGAACTGGGACGTTAGCTTTCCAGTACAAAACACAATGTTTAGACTAACTTTGAAACTATTTCCATTTTGTATGTGTATTCTACAGTGCAGGACACGTGCAAATTAGGAAATGGTTGGAGATAAGTTTTTTCTCCTACTTTTCGCCTCCCTTAAGGAAGTGTATTTATTTGGTGTAGAGCCTAGTCTACAAATGCTAATACATAGCCCTTTGCAGCAAATACAATGGATAGTAAAATGGGAACGCCCATATGCAACTCATTGGTCAACCCCTGGATGCAACTTAATGCAAATCAGCTTTGCATACATTTTATGCAGGTCTTCAGCTCAAAAACGTTTTGTGTTAGTAAATAAATCAAAATTTTTCCACGGCTTGCAACACTTTTGTTGTCTTTTCACCAGCACGCTGTGTTGATTAATATGGGCCCTATTTCCTTCACCAAGCCCAAAATTTCAGAAGGGCGTACTAACATTAAAACCTAGGTCTCCTTCCGTTTAACTTGAAGACTGCAGCACCAATTTGCTAATTCTTCATGACAAACCACAAAGCAAGTGATACAGTGAGACCCCTGATCTAGAAGTTAACCGCTTTCCTTAGTTTCTTACAAATTGAATCCAACAGCACATTTTAAATATTTGCGCAGTCAGCTGTGATGCAGAAACAATGGTTTAACATTGTTGACCAGTCGGACAATAAGACTCATACAATGAAGACACGCAGACGGTTCCGGGAGTTGCACAATGCATTTTATCCTCAGTTGCTTGACTTAGGCCAATTTTTAAAGGAAAAACGTATTTCCTCATGTGAAGTGATTACTCCCATAATGTAAAGGACCTTCCCAATCTGAAAACTACTACAAATATTCCTAAGGGTGTTTTTAGACATAGTCACTTTGGACCGAGGAATAAATGTCATTGGTATAATAATTGGTGGTTTTCTACAAAAACATTTAGGGCCCAGTTACGAGTTTGGCGGACGGGAACATCTGTCCTCCAATCTCCCAATGGGGTGGCCCCTGTCATGCTGGCGACCTCCCCACCGGCCCCATTAAAATTTTCCCACTGGGCGGAAACCAAGGTTTCTGACTGTCACCCCAGTGGCAATGGGGCATCAGCATTGTCGCAGCTCATGCACGCAGGGGACACCAACACCCTCGAAATGCGTGCTGTCTGCACAGCAGACAGTGCGTATTTCGAGAGTGTGGGGCAGGAGGACCCCTGCACTGCCCATGTCACAGGAGTGGACAGTGCAGGGCCCCCACATCTGTTCTCTGCCAGCCTTTTCATGTTGGGTGTACCACCATGAAAAGGCTGGCGGAGAACAAGATTGTAATCAGCAGGGCAGCACTGCATTCAGCGTCACCCTGGCTGATTGCAACCTGCACCCACCACCGGCCCGTCAGGATTGAAGATACTGGCGGGGACAGAGGTAGGTTGGTGGGCAGATCCGCCAACCTCGTAATGTGGTGGTCGGACTGCCGCAACCGCAGTGGTCCTACTGCCACCGCAGCATTGGCGATCCTTCAACCGCCAATGTCTTAATCAGGTAATTGGTTCTTTTATATCACCCTGCATCTATATTGGCCCATCCATAGTGACTACCAAATAGTGTAGATATGGATTTAATCATAGTAAATCTAGCCTTCCATATGATGGCTTATTTTGATATGTTAGTGGTTGATATTTCAAGTACAACCAGGTAGCTGTACCCTGCAGAGTCCAGCAGGCTCAACTCTCATTCTTACACTTTTCATTGTGTGCATGGCTCCGCTTGTTACATTCTTCTGATCCTTTGTCTTTGACCTCATGTCATATGTTGGTGACCCTCAAATCATCATATCTCTCTTCTCAAGTTCAACTCGGACAAGGTTGAAATTCTTTGTTTGGTATCCAACTCTAATGCTAGTCTTTGTCCCGGTGGCACCTGGAAGCCCCTCCTGGTCTTACTACACACACAAAGAACCTAGGGATTCTCACTAATCACAATTGCGTGGTCTCCAAACAGATTAACTTTGTTTCTGCCTTGTGGTTCAATTTCCTATGCATGATGAGGCAAACCCTCCCTCTTCTACCAAGCTACGAATAAAACAGTGATACACTCACTTATCAATTCTCAATGGATTATAGTAATTCGGCCTATTTTGGAGTTCCAGATTGCATTCTCCGTTGGTCGCAAATTGTGAAAAACTCAGCAGTCAGATTTGTTCATAATATTGCGGCAACTGCATCGGTTTCTTGCCATCTTCCCTCTCTTCACTGGCTCCCAGTAATAAAAAATTCTGACAATTTACAACTCTGTGCTTTTCTCACGGAGCCTTATATCTTGCTTCAAGCCCCCTGTCTTATCCAGGTGACTGGTTGACACCTGTTTGGTATAAGTCAATAAGGACGATCAATGAAGGACCAAACGCCAATTATGAATACAATTTAGCTTTACTAGAATTTCAGGTAAATGTAGGCATTTAGCACATTAACAATAGTGGAATAGGACTAGCAATGAAAAGCATCTATTTATATATAAGTACACTACAAAGAGCATCTATGCATATACATAAGCAAAGAGTTAATTGACAGATATAAGCTTTGATTAACTGTATACCAAAATGCATCACACTACGGTGTTCAGGAAGCAAAATATAAATTAGTTGAATATTTCAGATAAGCTTTGATTTACTGCACACCAAAATGCATGTTTCAATTACTGCAGCAGGCTCACACTACGATGTTCAGAAAGCAAAATATAAACGAGCTTATTACTTCAGATAAGCTTTGATTTACTGCACAGCAAAATGCATGTTTCAATTACTGCAGCAAGCTCACACTACGATGTTCAGTAAGCAAAATATAAACGAGCTGAATACTTCAGATTATAAACACAGTTCAAGCATAATACTCAATCATAATAATAGAGCAGAGAAACAAAGGCCTTTCATCCCTGTGTGGAACTTAACTTAGTTCACGAAAAGCTGGGAAGCCCTCTACCGCCTGCTTGGACCTCTCTCCCCCTCAGGCATCACGGTCTCTAAACAGCAAAACAGGGAGGCTGCGCTGGGCCATGGCAGCTTTCACAACCCCATCTGCGAGCTTCAAATCCCTCACCCGCACTTCAGTGCTTAAATAACTCGAAGCTTGGATTCTATCTCTTTCTGGCATTTTTTAGCTATGTTATCAGCACTTGGCTGCTCTGCCCTTCCCCAGCCTTTGTTTTCATTCCATCTTCTCCCTGTACTCTTGTTCTCAAGGTTGAGACGGAGTCTTCTACACAAACAAGCTTGAAAATATTATCATGAACTTTTCCACGTTGTTCGGGGGGTTTCAGCAGGCATCACGCTCATCTACACTGCTCAAGCTAATTAACCCTTCGCCTCACAATGTCTTCTGCACCTTTCCCTATACTGATCACTCCACCCCTTAGATGAGCGCGATGCATGCGAAACAGATATCATTTACTTTAACATTCCACTAGCTAGGTTGCTACTAATACTTGTCAGCGTTATTCTAAGCGTCTGCATCTTAGTATAAAGCTGTTTTGTGCATACATATAGTCTACATAGTATAGTCATTAGCGTAACACAAACAATCAATAACCAAATTAGCTGTTGTAACACTTTATTTAGCGTTTCATAGCTCCTAGTGCCCAGCCTAAGAAGATGTCATACCAATGATGCTCAGTTATTTGCTGGATGCATGAAGCAGTGTGCATAAGCTGTTTAGCGTTTATGGTCATCAGTATGGCTGTATCCTTGGTGTATTTAGCTGCCATATCAAATTTAGCAAAGGTAACTTGTGCGTAGTGCCTGACTGCCTCTAATCTGGGTAGCTTAACAACAAGCGAGATGTTCCACTCTAACAGCGCATGCATTTGCGTCTGTAATGTGGTTATCGTGAACTTAGTCGTCGGTACAAGATGTGAGTGCTTATGTCAATAATGCTGGTAATATTGCACATGCACATTACTTGCTCTCCGGTGGTTTGTACAAATCTGTTAATAAGTAAGGGATGATTAATGACATGACATATGCTCTCTGTCCCTATCTGATATAAGTCTGTCCCATTTAATAGGATAAGGTAACCATTCACATTCTCCCGGTATTGTGTGAAGGCAAGGATCGAGCACCCGTCCAGTGTGGGTACATACCCACCCCTTAGACCAATCTGCACATCTAGTGGGATTTACAATGTGATTTATTTAATCAATCCACTTGTTGTCAGTGTGAGGTATCCACCATTCTTTTACTTATCACTACGGGGAGCAATATAAAGGGGCACCATATGTCAGGAGGAAGATCACTTCTTGCTATATCAAAAAGAACATAACACATCTCTTCCTCACAGTGAAACTGTATGGGCTTTATCCATATTTCTTCAGGCAAATACAATTGTTGTCTCCAATATTCATCCTGAAGTGGTCCCCATTCTGCTTTAAGGTCTGCATACTGTAGATTAACAATGCTTTGCCATAGTATGCACTGGATGCCCTTAGTCACTGTTTGTGTGTTTTAAAAGCTTCTTTCCGAATTGTTCATAAGTGAAATTATGCCATTGCCAATCACAATACAACCCACGCAGGACTTTCCATACTTCTTGTGAGTGTGTGGGCCCCCATTGAGAAATTAGTTTTATGGCCTCTCCTGTACTATATCCTGTAGAAGATAGCTTATTTCTAATAGCTTCAACATCAAAAGAATTCAGGTCCCCTACCCCGAATCCGGTGGCCCCAGCTATCAAGGACCCTAGATCTCTTCTAATGCGTAACTTTGGCAAGGGCCATAACTGTGGTGTCCATGGTGCACATAATGGATCATACTTTGAGACATTCCCCTTGGCAATATTTATCTGTAACACAATGCGATTAATTATGCTTGCATGCAGAGCTTGCTTACATCCTATTTTATATCGAAATATAGAAATGTTGCTTAAGTTGCTAACCATGCGTCTTTTGGTTACATAAAACATGAAGGCTGATGGTTTGGAGTATCGAACTACTTTGGTTCCATTGTTCGTTGTAACAACCACCATATGTCCTGGTATCACAATATTTACATATCATGTTTAGCATATAACTCAAAGCCTGTACTCTTGCAGGCATCCCCTGCAACTCGTTCAGTCCGTTGGCATGTCAGATTTGCAGTCCAGTTACCTTCCAGGTCACAGCTTTGGCAGCCATCCACTTGCCTCCAGGTACCTTCACGTTGCAAAGTGAAACATTTCCCTGGTCATCAGTTACGTTAGCGGCTTGAGGTGCACAAGTGACATGAAGGTCCGTAACGACATTCTCTGCTATCATCAATGCAGATGTCATTGTTTATGACCGCGGGGTAAGTCTCACTGCAGGTACAAATAAAAGTACAATATATGTACTCCCCACCCCTTGACTCAATAGCTCTCCTGGCTTTTTCCCTGGATGGTTCACCAATACTTTTCTTCCTATGCTTCCAAATCCTCCCTCACCTCTCTGGGTATTATCAGTGGGGCAGATCTTTCTTCAATGTGGGGGGTGTACGCTTGTTCACAAATCAATTGTGCAAGTCTGTCATGTGCTGATAACTTTTTTAGCTGCTCTTTCACCAATCCGTTATATCTCTGAATCATGCCTGCAGCTTGTGGATAATAACTAAGGTGTAAAATCCACTGAATTCCCTGTTCCTGGGCACAATCCTGCACTGTTTTCCCTGAAAAGTGTTTGCCCCTATCTGTTTGGATTTCATCAGGTACCCCATAATGTTTTATCAGGTAGTTTAGCCCTCGCAAAGTGGACTTCTGATCTGCAGACTTACAGGGCATACCCAACATAAGGCCAGAGTAGGTGTCCACCATGGTCAATACGTAGCTTTTTCCTCCTTCCTTTGGTAGCGGCCCAATATAGTCCAATTGCCACACTGTAGCAGCTGCGGTTCTTCTTCTGATATGGCCACTAGGCTTCTTTTGCAGGGGTATTTGTCTTATCTGGTTGCATGTGGGGCACTCCTTTACGGCTTGTTGCACCTGTTCTTTAGTAACTGGAATCTGTTGTTGCTGTGCCCATGCATAAGTGCCATTATCTCCTAGGTGTCCAGATGTTGCATGGACCCAGTTTGCTAGAGCAACTTCAGCCTCCTCATTGATCAACACTGTTCGTGTTTTGGCCATCTGATCTGCGGTGTTGTTGAATAGAGATGCAAGTGAGGTGTCCGATGGGCAATGGGCATCCACATGTCCCACATAGATTTGACATTTTTGCCCTTTCTCCCACATCTCTTCCCATAGCTGCTTGCCTCCCTAAATGGGGGTGCCTTTGATTTTCCATCCATCCTTGCGCCAAGTCGGGGCCCAGCTAACTAGTCCTTGGTAAGTGGCCCAGCTGTCAGTGTACACAAATGTTTTCTCTCCGATGGGGGCTTGTTCGATCACTGCTGCTACCCCCCTGCAGTTCTTCAAGCTGGCTTGATTCATTATCCCCTCCTCGCAGCAACATTGTTTCTGTGGTAAGCTGGAATGCGACTGTTTGCCATTGTCTTTTTCCTTGATAGTACCTGTGAACCATGCATTTTGCTGTTCTTCTTCAGTGAGTCGTTCAAAAGGTGGAGCTGTCTTAAATGGTGAGGGTTCCATTTCAGAGGGCTCTGGCGCAGGGGCCATTGCCTGCAAGTCCACTGTCCCTAGCGTATCTTCTTGTAACTTCGACACTCCTGCTGGTCCCGGTTTTGCCCTCTGCTGCAGATACCATTTCCACTTCACAATGGTAAACTCCTGCACTCTGCCTACTTTAGTGCCAACCCCTCCTTCTCTTGTCCAACCTAGGAAGGGGACCCTCTTTTTTCCCTGCCTCTGCCGTAGGCTCCACATCACTACATCATCTACATCATCCTGTACTATCATTTCCAGCTCAAACGGGTCTCCTTCTGTGATGGGACCTAACGTAAAAGGATTCTGTAATGCATCTTTTGCTCCAGTGTCCCACAGTCTCACCAACCATTTAAACAAAGGCTCTGCAGGCATCTGCCTAAACATACGGGTTATCTCCAACAACTCACTCTGCGTATAATCTCTCACCAAACGAGAATTCCGTATTTGCCCACCATTCACTCCCTTTGATTTGTTTTGCACGAGTGGGCGAACCTCCATTACACTTCCTCTTCCACCTTCAACTTCACCTACACTTCCTTCTCCACTTTCAACTCTGTTACACATACTTCCACCTCATCCTCCCAATTCCAGTCATCATTGTCTGAGACTGTTCCATCCCAAGTATATGGATCCCAATTTTCTCTGCGTACCAATGCCCTCACGTGCACAGTTGAGGGTATTTTAGGCTTCTGCCTACTCTTCTGTTTGCGTACCAGTGCCCTCACTTGCACAGTTGAGGGCATTTTAGGCATCTGCCTACTCTTCTGTTTTGCTACTAATACTGCTAATGCGGTGCACCTTGCCTCCATTTGATCACCCAGAGTCACTGCACTTTCTATGGTCTATTTCATAAGTAACTGCCATTCCTGCAAGGCTGCAACCTCATCCCGCAGCAGTTTTGTCTTCCTGTATACCATACGGAGCGCAGACAGGAAAAGCCATTCCACTTGCCCTGCCGCTTTCAGCTCCAACTTCGCCCCTCTTAGTTTCACACTCTCGACCGCATCTTCCACTAAGAGAGGAGTCACTTTCTCATCTAGTGCTTCTCATAAAACCGGTGCTGCCCACCAGTTCAGGAGTCCTGCCACACCGGAGAACGGGTCAGTTGCTAACCACCCTGGAATGGATCTGGCTTCTGCCCCATGCTGCCTTCCGCTCCCTGCCCCATTTTTCTTGCGTCTCCAAATAGGCATTATTGACTTATGCCCCAATTCTGGTACCAAAATGTCTTATCCAGATGACTGGTTGACACCTGTTCGGTATAAGTCAATAAGGAATCTCAATGAAGGACCACACGCCAATTATGAATACAATTTAGCTTTACTAGAATTTCAGGTAAATGTAGGCATTTAGCACATTAACAATAGTGGAATAAGAATAGCAATGAAAAGCATCTATTTATATATAGGTACACTACAAAGAGCATCTATGCATATATATAAGCAAAGAGTTCATTGACAGATATAAGCTTTGATTAACTGTATACCAAAATGCATCACACTACGATGTTCAGGGAGCAAAATATAAATGAGTTGAATACTTCAGATAAGCTTTGATTTACTGCACTCCAAAATGCATGTTTCAATTACTGCAGCAGGCTCACACTACGATGTTCAGAAAGGAAAATATAAACAAGCTGAATACTTCAGATAAGCTTAGATTTACTGCACACCAAAATGCATGTTTCAATTACTACAGCAAGCTCACACTACGATGTTCAGAAAGCCAAATATAAACAAGCTGAATACTTCAGATTATAAACATAGTGCAAGCATAATAATCAATCATAATAATAGAGAAGAGAAACAAAGGCCTTTCATCCCTGTTTGGAACTTAACTTAGTCCACGAAATGCTGGGAAGCCCTCTACCGCCTGCTTGGACCTCTCTCCCCCTCAAGCATCACGGCCTCTGAACAGCAAAACAGGGAGGCAGCGCTGGGCCATGGCAGCTTTCACAACCCCATCTGCGAGCTTCAAATCCCTCACCCGCACTTCAGTGCTTAAATAACTCGAAGCTTGGATTCTACCTCTTTCTGGCATTTTCTAGCTATGTTATCAGCACTTGGCTGCTCTGCCCTTCCCAAGCCTTTGTTTTCATTCCATCTTCTCCCTGTACTCTCGTTCTCAAGGTTGAGACGGAGTCTTCTACACAAACAAGCTTGAAAATAATATCATGAACTTTTCCACGTTGTTCGGGGGTTTCAGCAGGCATCACGCTCATCTACACTGCGCAAGCTAATTAACCCTTCGCGTCACAATGTCTTCCGCACCTTTCCCTAGACTGATCACCCCCTAAGATCATCTCCAACTCTTTCACTAATCAAACCATCTATTAGGAAAGCTTATTTGCGAGGCTGCTTGTTTCGCCCCCTGTACCAGAACTCTGAAACCAGCTTCCACGTCATATTAAATCCATCTCTGAGTCCCATTCTTATAGGGAAAAATCTGGTGTTTTCGGGACCCCTCTAGCCCACCGTGTCCTCCTTTTTGCATCTTCCGCAGCCCTACCCATTCTCTCTTCTACAGACCCTCCCAATTACAGAGCGAGGATGCTCCCGGGGGTGCTTGCATGCTTTACTATTTTTAACATAACATATTATGGAGTCAATATAATTGCAGGTCGATATTACAAACATTGATATTTTAAAATACAACCCAATTTGGTGCCACATCCAGAACCAATAGCTTCTTTTATATACTGAGAACAATTTCATTTTTTCACCTAAATACTTTCAATATGGGCTGAAGCATGCAAAAACACTGCACTTATGGCCCACGTCTCCCACACATCTCCCTCCCTCTTGCTGTAGTCAGAAGCTAAGCTAAATGCCTTTAACTCTGGCTAGCGACATTAAATTTTGTTTCTTATCATTTTCCTCTTATGAGGTCCCAGAAATTTACTACAGAAATGTCAGTCATCAATGGGAATCAAAGCCCACCTTCCAATTGTTTGCGCCTAAATGGTATGGAGGTTTTTCTTTTGGGAATAAGAGACTGAACCAGTAAATAATATATTACAAGTTCGTCCTGCCTATGTTGCGAGTATTAGCCATGAAAAGGTATGAAATACAGGGAGACTGAGGTACATGACAACTGCTAATATGAGAAGCAAATGTCAGGACTTGCCAGGGTTGGAGGGTTAAAAGGAAGGCCTTACCTTTTCGGGCCCGTATGCTGCTAGAGGTCCAGCATATGTTATGTTGCACTCTTAGCGGTGATGCAGGCCGAGGGGTGGGGACTAGAAGATCGGCCACTGACGGTTATGGAAATACCACTTCCGGGTCAGTTCAGGAAGCGCAGTCATCTACAGCTGGGGAGCTACAAGATTGTCCTAAATTATAAAAAGCTTTCAGTCGGTGATGCCTGCCACACTTAGGAATTGCATGGGCTTCTGCTCAATCCTTTGTGCACCGAGCCTGTTATTCCACATTTTTTTTGTTCGTGAATTATGGAGTTTATATGGTTTGCTGTATACAAGTCTGCATCTACATACTTTCCACCTTAGAAGCTGCTGTTTACAGGCCTGACAACTGCATCCCCACTTTGTTCACCGTCCTGTTTCTCATTTTCAGGGCCAGGAATACTTTCTTATTTTATTTCGATTTTTAGAGGGGCTGAACAACACTGAATACTTCCAGTAAGGACTATTTCCATATTCAAGTGTTCTTGTTGTTTAAAGGGTTTCTTGTCATCTCTGAAAACGAGCCTGTGATGATGGCTGTATCGGCAAACCCTGTGTCTGTCTATGACTATAGTGAAGGTCTCTGTGTATTCTAATCATATTTATATAGCGCTTACTACCCCTGACGAGGCGTTGAAGCACTTTTCGGTGAGTAGCACGCTACTCTGGAACCCAACAAGAATTAGTGATGGATTAGTATTGGGAAATAATGAGTACAGTTTTAGTCTTAGTATGAGTTAATTTGAGCCGCAGATATGAGAGTTTGTTAGTTAGATTGACTGGAGTAATGGAGGGGTGGAGGAGGAATGAAATCCAGAAGTGTTAATTGGCAGTATATCCTTAATTTACTCAACCCAAAGGCTTCGTTTGAGTAAAGGGGGATGGAGGAGGGAAGAGTATGTGGAAGGATTAGGGAGAGCATAGTAGCAGGGTGAGATAAATGCGGGAGAATTTAGTAGGGTTGTGTGGGAGGTCACGGTAGTAGAGTGAGGTTTGGTGAGTTAGATGTGGAAGCGGAGGGAAGCGCTTAGGCAGAGTTATTTAGGAGATGAAAGTAGTAGAAAGGATTTGGGATGAGTCAGAGTGAGAATGGAGGATAGTTTGATAGAGACATGACATATGATGATGGGTAGATAAGTGTGATAAGATGAGAGCAGGAATTCGTAGATATCTAGTATAACAACCCACCCAGGAGCCATGCAATGACCCACGGACATGCCAAGCACAGAAACAACATATATACACAAACATACACACACATATATATATATATATATATATATATATATATATATATATATATACACACACATGAATACACACACATATGCACATAAAATACATGATTAGAACCATGGGTAAAATATACTTAGTCAAACAGGTTTAAAGAGTGTGTGTGTATTTTATTGTTATGACATAGTAGCGATACATATTTTCTAAAGAAATTATACATAACTAGAAATATACACATAATCTGAAAAAATTATTTATCAACATAGGCATATGCAGTTCATGGTTGTTTGAATATGGTGGTTATGAAGGAAAGAGCCAACTCTTGAGTAGTTTTCTGAAGACAAGAAAGTTATCTGTGGCTCTTATAGTTGGGGTAATGAATTCTATAGTTTGGCTGCTTGAACGGAGAAGGATGTACCTCCTATAGTCTTTTTCTTGTATGGTGGTGATCTAAGGCGGGGTGCCAATCTTGAGCGGAGGTTTCTTTGTTGGATGTATTTGGTTATTTTCTTTCTGATAAAAAGCGGTCCTGTTCCATGTATAGCTTTGTGGGTGATACAAAGCAGCTTGAAAGTGCATCTTCTGGCAACGGGTAACCAGTGTAGTGCTCTCAAGGTAGGGGAGATGTGGGCTTGTGGCTTTACATGTAATAGTAGCCTGGCTGCGGAATTCTGGATACGTTGTAGTTTTTTCATAACAGATAGAGATGATCATGTGTATTTCTCTCCTTCCACACCTCATCATACATAGTATTCTCTGTTTGATGCATGGCTAAGAATCCTACCTGCTGCATTTGCACACGAGGGAGGAGGCTGAGCTAACTTTTGAATTGCTGGTCAATACAACCTCTGAGACTGAAAGCAACTGAGAGACTGAGCTGGTTCAACAGACGTGCAGGATTCTTTAACCTAACAGTTACAAATACCCACTGAGCACAGAAGGCAGTACACAGAGTCGGAGGGATTGGGGGAATTAGTGGTGTGCTTGTCATAAGTAGCATATTATATATATATAGTAGAGATTAGAGCCTATGATCCATCAAACATTGGGAAGGGGCACAACAGGTGTGGCTGAATGCTTTCTGCACCCCAAGGCACTTTAGTATTACAGAATGGGCTGCAGTCGCTTGTGCAACCCCTTCTGTAATACAGATAGCATTTGCACTCTTATAACGAGGGGCCATCTTAAAGACGTGTTCCCTCCTTTGCATGGCGGTGAGCCCATGCACATGTGGGAAACACTTTGCCTCTGCACCCACACTGTGTTATGAACGCAGGGGCAGAGGTAAAGAGGCCG
Source organism: Pleurodeles waltl (assembly GCF_031143425.1). Taxonomy (NCBI): domain Eukaryota; kingdom Metazoa; phylum Chordata; class Amphibia; order Caudata; family Salamandridae; genus Pleurodeles; species Pleurodeles waltl. The sequence continues at coordinate 66,651,289 of NC_090439.1, read as the reverse complement.
TCAGGAGGTGCACTGACTGTGTGCCACACAGAGGTGCTGTGCGGTCAGAGCACCACAAAGGTGTTTATCAGGTACTCCACCTTTCATCCAATTTTCATATACAGTGATATCCCAGGGTGCCCTGTTTTTACCAGAGGAGTGTAAAGCCAAGTGTCTGTGAGTATCAGAACCTTTCCTTTGTGGGGACTCCAAATTCTCCCTTGATGTCCTTGAAAGATTTAATCGTTCCCCTGGCGAAGATGGAACCAACCCTAGGCCTTTACATTCCCTTTATGCTCTCTATCAACAGCCATCTAATACAGGGGTAAATCTGAGATTGCTAAATTCCAAGCAACCAGAACTTAAGACCACATTTGAATCCTTAATTGTCAAATCCCAAATGGGAGTCATCACAAACCCCAGAATGTCGAATCACACATGGAATTCATCAAAATATGCTTCTCTTTTGCCACTAAGGTACCGACAAGTAAAGGTCCACATTCCTGTGCTTTTTCTTAGTGCATAGCACTAACCAAAATGATGTACCCACACGAAGTTGGTCTACAAACTATTTTTTCTTGTTCCCACTCCCCCAATGAACATAACGTGGTAGTTTGAAAATAGTAAGTCCGTTTTGGAAGTGCTAATCTGCCACGCAGAGTTGGGAAATAGAGAGATCTGCCTGTTACCCTAAGCTTTCTCCTGCCCCACACGAAGGTGTTACTAGTGACCTTAAATTGCTGAAGTAGATCGGGTGGCACTAGTAGTTCTACTGTTGGGAACAGGTAGATTTTGTGGGAGCATGGCCAGTTTCACTGTGGCCACTCTACCCAACCATGACAAGTGTTTCATATACCATTTCTACAATTCCACACTTGCATCTCGCAGGAGCAGAATGTAGTTAAGGTCTATGATTTGTGTGTTACAGGGTGCAATCTGGACTCCCGCATAAGAGGTCACCCTAGATGCCCATTGGATGTGGAAAAGTCTGCTCAGCTCTGCCCTTTCTTCCATGCACTCCTGTCATCACCTTGTTGTGTTTGCAATAGACTCCCTAAGTGCAAACATTATGCCCAGATGAGTGTCCCATGATCATTGTGCCATACAACTCATGCTATAGCTCACTGACAAAACCTAAGAGGGTTGAAACTAGTCTAAGGTTGCTTTTGTGTTCCCATCTGGAGGGGACCTGGCCTCGCAATTCAGGCTGGACTGTCCCTATTGCAGGAAAGCCAGACTGATTTGCATAAGGCGTGTCTATGTCTAAAAGGCACAGTGGGTGAAAAACACTGGATTAGAATGCGGCTTTGAGTGATTGCCAGTGGGTGAGATTAGTTCAAGCTTTTCTACCATCACCCTGATGTTTTAGTGTTAAGAACTAGTGTCTCAGATATATAATGGTATTGATTTAGAAGCCTGACACTTTGTGAAAACAATTTAGTTCCTCTAGTGCCCCAGACAGACAGTGCAAGGGGTCAGAGATTGCTATCAAAATATCATCTACAAACTTAGCCAGTCTAGAGTTGTCTTTCCTTATTTGCACTCCTGTGATATCCACCTTGCTTCAAATGCTACTGGGTAGTGGTTCTAGGTATAAAACAAATAAAAAGAAGGTAGACAGAATCTTTGATGCATTCCCAAACTGCAGAGCAGTTGAAACCCCAAGCACTGGACCAGCCAAAATATGTATGTCCACATGGCTCTATCAAATGCTTTTTCTTCATCCAATGACAGAAGTAGCACGGTTTCTATATTCTACTATAGGTAGAGTCTTATTAGAGTCACCACTACATTGGCATCCCATGGCAATCCCGAATTGTCTGGTTCCATTTAAACTGGCATCAAGAGTCCCTGGTGTGATGCCAGTATAACTATGGACAACATGCATCCAGGTTCAACAAAGAAATGTGCATATGTGACCTGCATTGAATACGGTCTTGTCCAGCACTGAGTTGGTGGGAATAGCCTTTTTTATTAAAGGAGTTGAAACAATGTAGCCAGTAGTGTCAGCACAATGTTTTGTAGAATGCTGCCGGACCAGGAGATTAAACAAATTTCGGCTTGGTGATGTAACTAACTACCTCATCAGTGGTGGTCAGCTCTCTAAAGCATCGGCCTGGATCTCAATGACTCACAGCAAAAGGTGGGCATTGATGTTTCCCTCCACTTCTTACCTCAAAGATCAGGGCACCCTAGAGCGGATCCTTGCCATAATTACCTCTTCCTCCTAGAGAAGTGCATTCTTGTCGGAATATTTGGAGGACATCTTTCTTTGGTCAAGAACTGATCATTCTGTGCGTGAAGTCAAGGTAAATTGTGGGCTTTCATGTTTGATCCTATTTGACTGCAAGTGGTAACTAACATACATTTGAAATCCCTTTCTCTCGACATTCGTAGGTACCCCCTAATAAATATGTTATTACATTAGGATCTATTTTCAAGATCTTCTTTCATCATTAGGAGTTTCACATATGTTTCTCCTAGTGAGAGCTTATGATTTGCCATGTGGTCCTGTACTCTGGTGTGCTCGGCCTTTGTTTTATATATGTCATCCACTCCGTTGCATAGGGTATTCACATTTTTCTACAGTTCATGAAGACAGTCTGTTTTGATAGTGCCAATCTCTGCTTTAATTTCTTGTCCGAATTGTTGCAAATAATCTAGAGTGATGGTCATCGCTGAAGGCCTCTGTTTCTCTCAACGGCGAGGATCTACAATCGTCAGGTTTCCACCATGATCTGGGTGTTGAAGCAGGCGAGGCAGCCATGACAGCCCTGGACACGATTCTTAAGGAGTCACTGAGGGGGATATGTTTTGTTAAAAAAAATATGACTCTTGTACTTATCTTCTGAGACTTGTTATATCAAAACCTAATAAAAGTTTTACTATAAAAAAGAATAGTCAGGTTTCTTGCAGCTCTTGTCTCCTTTACTGCCTTTGATGGCCATCATATCATTTTTCGATATGTTCCATCGTCCTCTGTTTGTAGCCATCGTTTTCCACTCAAATGTCAGTGGATTGAGGGGTGTATCAGACAACAGTCTGAAAAGCCCCAAAAGAGTGTGCTTCCAAGTCTATCCATCAATGGGTGTGGTCCATGAACTGAGAGACCACCTAGCCTCAGTGTGTGGCATAATTTCCACCCAGCCCCTTTGGATTGTACCTGGGTGCTCTTACTTACCTGTGGGTATCATAACGGGTAGCATCTCCCGGAAGGTGGCCTTATCAGGCATATTCAATAAAGGCAGTAGGAGAGCATGTCTCCTGCTTCAAACTTCATGACCCCATAGTAAGAGTCTACACATAAGCTGCTGTTATCATGTGCCAGAAAGCTGAACACTATCATTCTTGATGAGCTTTAAGTGTTCACCTGTGCTGCACTTATTTTAGGTGGATTATTTCTGCCCAAAATGTACAGTCTGTGGGCCCAGAGGTAGGAGGCCAATTTCTTACTTGTCCCACAGAGAGATGAATCATGCATTGGAGACAACAGTAGTGTCCCTAATGTCTATGCAGACCTGTGGCATCTGACAGCACAGTTCTAAATTTTGGTCAAGTTTGTTAGACTGTTTCCCCTTTCCAGGGGGTCCCAGTGCACTAAAAAGACTCTCCTCAGATCAGGTCTACAAAGGCTTCAAGGTCAAGGTCAGGAGCGCAAGCTGAATGGCATGTGCCAAAACGGCAATTGGGGGATCTATGACGCCCTTTAGGTTCAGGCTACCATCCCCTGAAATCCTCTGAACCTAAACCCCAGAAGGGCCAAGAGGTGTACTCCGCCTCTAACCTTTCTTTTGCACCAGCAACTTTAATTCCATTGCTTGCTGTGTTGTATGGCGATCTTGGGTGTCAGACCTGATCCTGCTTTGGTCCAGGCTTACAAATACAAGGCCAAGATGGTGCACGAGGCATATGCTACACCAGATGCCGGTCCCCAATGCTCTTCGTGTGTCATAGACACCTCCAAATGTTAGGATGTCACTGCTACTACGGAGCTATATAGGCTTATCAAGCTGCTTGAGGCGGAACTCATAACAACACGTTGTCTTCCCTCCTCCCACTCCCCGAGAAGATTTTAATGTGCATTCCAATGCAGATTTAATGCTAAGAAATTATATGCTTGGATGAAGTCAACAACCCTAACCTAATGAAATCTTACCGGCCTAGGTGAGCACAAGGACCGAACCCCAACCAGCTTCATCCAAAGTCTGAGTCCACTTAAAAACATGCCTTGCCTGAGTCTGATCGCCTCTTCTCACTCCCTTCTAATCTCGTATCTCTTCCTTCCCAATGAAGGGACCCGCGGAGAGAGAGACGCAGTCTAGTCTCTCCGCGGGTGGATTCGGGACGGGGGACGTGGCGCGCAAGGCGCCGGATTGGTTAGAAGGTAAGTTGGGGCGGGGATTAGGGTAGGGTTTATAAGGGGGGTGGAGGGTGGGGTCGGCCCTTCTTCGCGCCGACTTAAGTGAGGGAAGGTTGGTTTTTTGGAAGTGACCACCCACCCACCCAGCTTAGGAAGGCAGGGGGAGGAGGGGTTTAGTTAGGCAGGGCAGTAGGGGCAGGTAGGGGTGGTTAACAGTCATTTAGGACAGGTGAGTTGAGAGAGGTAGCAGGAGATGGGAGAGGGTGGAGAGCCAGGTGCGGGCTTGTCCACCCTTCCAGGGGGAAAAACAAGGAGGTGAAGGATCAGAGTGGCGAGGGGTAGATTACAGGCAGGGAAGGCATGGGCGGAATAGGGGAGCATATACGGCAGGAAAATTGAAGGGAGATATTTGAGGAGAAAATGAAGGCAAGGGAGTTGTAAAAGTTAAAGTCTGCTTTAAAAGATATACAGTTAAATGTTTGAATTAATGTTGTGTTTAAATCCTGTTCTAAATAAATGACCTTTTACACCAACAAGAGTGTCACGTATGTATGTCCCGAGTAAACTGCCTAGACCCAGCTATCAGCAAGTGAAAGCTACACGAAAACTCTAAATAAAATAAAATGTGTAACCCACGTAAAGGGTTTGTTTTAAACCTGCAACATCTTTTATGTGTCAACAAAATAGTTAGTATGAGTATCATCATGATGAAAGGCCACTATGAAGCACTTTTGTCATGCTATAGAGGCACCGAAAGTGTGCGATTAAATATCGGGAAAAAAAGCTTTTCAATAAAGAAATCTGAGCTACACAAAGTGCACCATATTTAAAGTGAAAGCTAATTAAATGTGAATTGCCTTAAAACATCGTTTACTACATAGGCATTTCTCACTTGTCCCCCAGCGCCCACGCACAAACGGAACCCACAAACGTATTTCGAATTGACGCAGGTGTACAGAAGTTTCCTGCAATCTTAAAATGCACACTGTGAGGGGATGTCAGATGTCACATCGTGGTACTTTACACCATGATACATTACCGCAGACTAATGACTACAATGTAATGCAGAGCACACGGTGAGGAGCACACAGTGCTACCTCCAATAGTTGCCAATAGCATTAAGGACATCAGCAGCCAATCAAGACGCTCATTATCAGCCTCCTCCAATCATCAGCTCCACTTACTTCTCCTCATGCTGATCCAACTGTCCCACTGATGCCTTTAGCAAACTTCATACGTCAGCATAAAACATTACTATATTCTCTAACTTTAGAACCAACACATGCAGGGACATTTATTAAATAATAATATTACCTTTACTGCTTTTCTTACAGGTGTGTCCAGAAGATGTGGTCACAAATATATTAATGGTACTGTGCTTTCGTTCAGACTGTATTCACATAATATAATATTAATCAAACATTTAAACTTAAACAAACCAATACTTGGATTCCTTTTATAACAAGCATTGGCAAAAATAATAGGTTTTGTCTATGAGAGATCTATTGGCTTTTGTCAATGTTTTTCAGACATGTTGCACAGCAGCGCTTAAAGTCAATGAAAAAAACACTATGACGTGGCACATTTTTCCATCATCATTAATTGTTGAAAACGATAGAAACCACACAGAGAGGTAGGGGGGGTCTGCAACCTTCAACTATTGTTTTTTTATGTGGTTTTTATGGTTTGCCATTACCTAGATGAGCTAGCCATCAATTCTGTGGCCTTTGATAGATGTCCAATTTGGGCTGCATTAGGTTTTAGTGACAAGGAGTAATTGGAACGTAGATGCACGCAGAAGTAGGAGGAGGCGCGGCAAGGAGAGGAACGCCGAGAAACGGCAAGAGGATCAGCGAGGAGCGGTGCTCCCTACAGTGGGGACCTAGTGGGGTACGTGGCCCGCAGACCTCGTGCACACGGACCACAATTAAAAAAAAAAGAGTTGTGATACACTCTACTTTTTATGTACTTAGTTTGATGATATAACACTGCTATGTTGTTAGTCTTTTCTTTAGGAAGTGGTTGAAGGCGATTTACAAAGAAACAATGCTATTCAGTAATAGCCCTTGTGTACATTCATTTTAATATGATGACAGGTTGTTAGATTTACAGCTTTTTTGGTCACTAAGTAAAGACGTGTGCATGCCTGAGCTTTCTTAAAGTTGCAATGAAAAATACGGGCCTTTGTCAGCAGCTACTTTGCATTATTTTGCTGTGTATGCATTTATGTGAATTACCTAGAAGGCAAACTTCATCTTCTCAGTCCTTTTCATAACCTTCTCCTTTGAGTGTCTAACTATTGCAGTTTGCTGAGACAAAATCCCCTAAACCCAGCTTCCAGATTCTTGTTACCCAAGATGCTGCTTCAAAATGTAATTTTCTTTCTTGGTCAGCTGGGGGCAACAAACACAAAGTCACCCAATTGTTACCAAACACGTCCCCTAATAAAAAGCTGGGCCTAGCTTCTTGTTTGAATATGGCCCACACCCCTCCCTTTGTCGTCACACAGCTAACATTTTAAGACATGAACAACAAGACCCAGGTGTACACTCAAACAGAAGATGAATGTAAAAACTCCTGGAAAAGAAGCGTGGTTGGCATAGATCAAAACACTAGCCCAGACACGATTGGCATAGATCAAAACACTAGCCCAGACACGATTGGCATAGATCAAAACACAAGCCCAAACGCGACAGACTGTGCCAACAGTGTTTGCTAGAAGATACGATAAACGAGAGCCACGTTCACTAGGAATGACCTTATTACGACATTCGAGACACTTCAAATTTTGTGATAGAAATTATTTGCTTGTAAATCCAAAAAGGAAAACAAAAACACCTCCTACTAGGAGACTGACCAAACACAGTAGATTAGGTAGCAAAATAGATCAATGCGCTTGTCTCTGCAGGTCATTTAAAAAGAGACACTGCATAAAACAAAATGTAATTCAACCTATTCTGGAGCTGATTTGAGAATATGGCATAATCTTATACTCCATGATAGCCCATCACAATAATGGGTGAGGACTATTATCATTCGTAAATTGGAGTTCTAGAGTTGTGACTGCAACTATTTGATAAAATTGCGCATTGGCCACCCCAGTCTAGTTCTGAGCAACACGCCGCAGCTCTGGCTGCAAAAATACTCGTTCCCCATGGAGCCAGTGGTGAATTTTGGCACTAAGGTACATGCCAAATATCTGTAGCACAAGGGCCAGAAGGGTGGCAATGGTGAGTGGTCAGTGCATACGGGTGGTCATTGTGAGACGTTTGCAATATTTGTGTTGCATTACAGTTGCATTTATATAGTGCTTCATAATCCTGTTGAGGCGTTTATGCACTATGCGGATGATCAGCATGCCTCTCAGTTGACCGTGCTCGCATGGAAGGGTGTTGGTCTATAGAGTGGCCTATGAGGGAGGTGTTTTAGTGTTGCGAGGACGGATCAGAGACGTGCTGCTGTACTCATTAGTTTGGTTAAGTTGCACACCGCTGGCTTTATGAGTTTTTGGGTGTCACCTGCTGGTCTTGGGTAGCAGAGAAAAATGGTTTAATGTATTCACTGCTTTAGCTAGGATATGTAAAGCTGAAAGCACCTCACCAACCTTGGTGGCTTATTCCTTCTTCAGGGCTTGAATTGCTGTTTTTTTAAATAAATGCAACATTGGTTGACTGCGGTATCTTTTAAATAATCTTTAGTGTAGATGGTCCAAAATATTTCACTCACCCTGTCTATATTTTCTCGTCTCTATTTCTCTCTCTGTTACTTCTCTCTTTTCTGTCTTTATATCTCATGTTCTTACACTGTCTCTCACTGACTGAGATTTCCTTTGCTCCACCCTGTGCAAATAAATTGATAAGAAGGAAAATGGGGTCGCTAAGCTGTTGTGGCTTTAATATCAGCCACAAAACTGCTTTGTAAGGTAGCTTAGGGTTCTAAGGCAGCTGTCAGAGAGGTTCTCGTGTTAACTTCTGGTCACAGGTCTGAATTATCTTAAATTATCTTACAGGGTGAATGGGGCTGCTTGAGGGCACTGGCTGGACCTTAGGCCACTGGCTTAAATGCTAGAAATACGACACAGAAGGATAATGCATTTGCTGAAGACATTTGTGTATAACTTTCAGGTTACAAGTTTCAATCCTAGTTAAAAAAAAAGCCTGATGAGTTATGTGCTCAGTGTAGACAGCTTCAGGACCATACATTTAAATCCCTTTAGGTTGTAAGTACATCTTTCATTCTTCTAAGTTGATAAAATTAGTTCCTTTAGTTGGGCCGTGATTAGGACCTCATAGTAAGTGGCAAAAGAATCTGATTGCTGGATAAATGGTCAATATAATTGTAATTACACACATGCACTCTTAAACCTACATATGCTACATTCATTAAGCGCTTGAGAAAGGAAACAGATTTTTTAACACAGTATATCTCATGACAGACGTCGAGTTACCTGCAGGGTTGTACATTTTCCCATTTCCCCCCACAATGGGCAGCTGAGTTCTCAGGGGGGTGCCCAGATGTGCTCCTCCTGACTAATGACACATTCTCACAGCCAGGAATAAACACATACAATGTAGTAACTGATTGCTGGGTACTGGAATGATAAAGAGACTCCAATCCTTCAGTGGGCTGTAAGCTGTTGCTTAGCTGTTGCACAGCGCTCGCGGAATGTGCTCGTACTCCACTTGTTTCTATATGTCCTGGTATTGGCACGCTGCACTGGGATGCAATGTGGAGGAGTCTCAAGGCCACCTTGGATCCAGGTTAGAGCACAAGAATAAATGTCTCTAACAAAACCCTGACAGTAACACTACTATTCCAGCACTGAAGACAACCATAGACAATTGAAGAATAAAGAAACAATAGGTTTCGGCCTGCATTCATTTTGTGGTGAGCTACTCTAGAAGAGTACCTTAGAAGAGTGCCATAACAAACACCTGCAACATCTTTTGAAGCGAACCAGTCAGTTGACGAATCTTTATATTGATAAGAAATTATGGGTAGGAACACCTTCTATGGCTCATGGCCTGGCTGGCCTGAGGGCCAGTACTTGCTGTGAAGTTTCCTGCTTTATTTTTATTTCCCCAGTAATAGGACTCCCAGCATCCAGACTATTTATTTACGACTAAAATCTAGAGCTGATTTGAATGAGTTCTGCTACAAAAGGTTCTGAGAACATGTCCGAGCAGCAGGCCAATAACAAAGAAAACTAGATTTGAACTGAACTCTGCGGTGGGCCTTAAAGCAATTAGTACATTCTCCTAAAACGAGGTCAAAATGTCCTAATAAATCAAAACCTTTCCCAAGGAGTCACCGGTGGTGTTAGCTATCCACGCATTTCCCAGCAGCTTCATCCTCCTTCCACGGGTCAGGCTGTCAAGGGAACACAGTTATCACCACGGCTTCGCAAGTCAGTCAGAACAGTCCCTGCAGCAGCTGTCTTGTGGTGACTGAGGGAACTGCGCAAAGAGGTAAGAGGGAGCTTCTCGTGTTTCCAGCAAAACTGCGTCAGCCCTGACATTTTCAAGGGCAGAGAGACTCTGGAGTGAGTCCTAACTTTGTGCTTCCACTGTTTTAAGCCCAACATTTGTTTTAATAAACCTTTTAGAAACTGTTTTAAATCTATTCTTTTGCCAGTCAGCTCCTGAGGCAGCGGGCCGGAATGTGACACTTCAATAACTTCTATCTGACGGTAAGTGTTGTATTGAAGGCTCTCAAAGCACTTTATTCCCTATTTTTGTAACGTAGGAATTGCACTCTGCACTTTGTATTCCTTTCAAACATCTGGAGTGACAACGAGCACTAAGTGGCCGATCTCGACATTTTAACTCCTGCAAGGTGAGATGCTGAGAGTGTCGATCTTGGGGAGTGACCTAGTGGTTAGGAGGAGATCGTGTGTAGAAAACTGAGGCAGGATATAAACAGAGTCACGGCACACTTCTGCAGAGGGCGCCAGCCCATCTTCGCCTGTCCATGTACCAACCACGCACAGTGCAGCCACGCTGCCCAATTGGGAAGCGGCGGAATTACAGCACCAGCTGTAAGTTATCCATCGCAACAAGTTTATTTCTAGGAGAAATTATATTTGGTAAGACAGCATGTGTTTGGTGATCTCTTAGCTGATTTATCTTTAGCCATTCATCATTCTTTATATTCGAGGATGTCAATATTTGGGCTGATGTACCCAATAACCCAACAATGGCTTCTGTCTGTGATTCTTTGGGAGCCCTTAACCTTTGTCAACAAGTCAAAAAGCCCACACACCAAGCTGGGCACTCTTTAGAACTCCTTTTCACAACTCCTGATTTAATACAGTGTTGCCAAATCTTGCTTTGATCTAAGACACTTTTGAATTCATTTTCATATTTTATTGCCCCATGCTTATAAACAGCTGGTCTGTAGTAGCTCAGTAAAAAGCCCTAAGCATCAGTGGGCTACGTTTTCTGCTACTACTTTTGTATCTTCTGTGTTACTTGATCCAGCATTAGATCCTATAATGTATTCAGTTTATGATGAAATGTCCTCATCAATATCAATAGTTATAGACCAGGCTTTTCCAAAGACTTTCATTTATTTGCATAGAAGTTGACCTTCTGCGACCTGGTACAACTTTTTCTTCAAATAGACCAAGGTTAGCTGTAATAAATCGGAAAGCGTATGGCACTCCAGCTATAATTTGGAGGCCAAAATATCCCTTAAGGACACTCTCACTTCCCACAAAAAACAAGTCCTGATGGTAAAGGCCGACTACTACACAAACAGGATTCTTAGGGGCATATTTAAGAAAAGTGGCAGTCCACACATTGCAGCACCACTTTTCTTGCACCCCTTAGTGCCTCCTAATGCCACCAAGTGTGCACCATATTTAAAATACGGCGGACCATGGTGGTAATTAGGGGATTAGCATCAGAATTTTTTATGCTAGTCTGGCGCTCTGCAGGATAAGCGTCGAAAATTCAGACGCTAATTCTGCAAAGCATCCAGAGGCCCATTGTAACCAATGGAAGCCTGTACGAAAGTACCATCTTTCTGGGCATGTTACCCCCATTTTTACCTGTATATCAGTATGTTTTTGCCTGTCTTAATGGGATCCTGCTGGTCTGGACTCCAGTGCTCATAGTTTATGGCCTAATGTGTACGTCTGTATAGTGCTTGACTGTGCCACTGAGGCTCTGCTAATCAGAACCTCTGTGCTTATGCTCTCTCTGTTTTTACATTTGTCACTGTGGGCTAGTGACTTCATTTACCAATTTCAAATGGCACAATGGACCCCCCTTATAAGTCCCTAATATATGGTACCTAGGTACCCAGGGCATTGGGGTTCCAGGAGATCATTATGGGCTGCAGCATTTCTTTTGCCACCCATAGGGAGCTCAGACAAAGCATTCCAAAGGCCTGCCATTGCAGCCTGTGTGAAATGGTGCACACACTATTTCACAGCCATTTTCACTGCACTTAAGTAACTTATAAGTCACCTATATGTCTACCCTCCACTTGCTGAAGATTAGGTGCAAAGTTACTAAGTGTGAGGGCCCCCTTGCACTAGCAAAGGTGCCCCCACATAGTTCAGGGCCATTTCCCGGGACTTTGTGAGTGCGGGGACACCATTACACAAGTGCACTACATATAGGTCAATACCTATATGTAGCTTCACAATGGTAACTCCGAATATGGCCATGTAAGGTGTCTAAGATCATGGAATTGTCCCCCCATTCAAAATCTGGTATTGGGGAGCCAATTCCATGCATCTTGAGGGCTCCACCATGGACCCCAGTACTGCCAAACCAGCTCTCTGAGGCTTGCACTGCAGCTAAAGCCACCTCACAGACAGGGTTCTGCCCTCCTGGGGTTTGGGAAGCCCTGACCCACGAAGGAAGAACAAAGCATTTCCTCTGAGAGCAGGGTGTTACACCCTCTCCCTTTGGAAATAGGTGTTACAGGCTGGGGAGGGGTAGCCTCCCCCAGACTCTGGAAATGCTTTGAAGGGCACAAATGGTGCCCTCCTTGCATAAGCCAGTCTACACCGGTTCAGGGACCTCTTGTCCCCCGCTCTGGCGCGAAACTGGACAAAGGAAAGGGGAGTGACCACTCCCCTGTCCAGCACTACCCTAAGGGTATGCCCAGAGCTCCTCCAGTGTGATCCAGACTTCAGCCATCTTGCTTTGCAAGGTGTGGGGGCACCCTGGAGGGCTCTGAGAGGCCAGTGCCAGCAGGTGATGTCAGAGACCCCTCCTGATAGGTCCTTACATGATAAGGTAGCCAATCCCCCTCTCAGGGCCATTTAGGGTCTCTCCTGTGGGTTCTCTTCAGATTCTGCTTGCAAGTTTCCTTCAGGACTCCTCTGCAACTACCACTTCATCCTCGACCTCGGATCAACCGCAGCCTGCTCCAGGAAGCGATGTAACAGCAACAAAGTATCCACAAGGGATACTTTTCTTCTGCAACTTCAGCTCCAGCCAGCAACTGCAACAGTTTCCACGGTGTGCACTCTCTGGGGACTCCTTGTCTTCACCCTGCACCAGAAGGACCGAAGAAATTTCCCGTGGGGTGACGGAGTCACTCCCTTGCTTACACAGGCACCTTCCAAGTCGACGACCGGTACACCGGGAATCCTCTCACAGTGACGAGCGTGCTCCTAGAAACACAGAGGGTAGACTCCATCGACATAGACTGTCCTGAGGCCCTGCTGATGCAATTTATAGGAGGTAAGACCTTGCCTCCCCTGACAGCGATAGTACCCCTGTGCACCACATCTTCTTCACCTCCTGAGGCCTCTGTGCACCAATTTCAAAATTCCTTTGTGCACAGTCTGGCCCAGGTCCCCAGCACTCTATCCTGCAACGCTCAACTCGCTGAGTTGAACTCCAGTGGCGTGGGACCCTTATTTATAGTGCTGCACTAACCACGTTTTGCTCCTCCTTTGTCCCCTTGTCCTGGGGCTCCTGTGGGTGCTGTCTGGCACCCTGAGGGCTCCCTGAAGTGCTGAGAGCCCCCTCTTCCTCCTCACATAGAGTTGGGGCCCCCAGATTCCTCCTGGGTCCAACCAGGGCAGTTTTAACACAAAAAGCATATTTGTCGTAAGTAAGGCTTGTTTGTGACTTCCAACACAAAATCACATCTGCATCCATCTTTACGTCGTGGGACATCATTTGCACCATGCAGGAACTCGCTGGCATCTTCCTAAGGTGCATTCCTGCAGTCTTCGTACAACCGGGGAGTCTTCTTTTGCACCCTCTTCTGGATTTGCAGGGGCTCTAGTCCTTCCTGTTACTTCTTTCGACTTATGGGCTTGGACCCCTTCTTTTGCAGGTCTTCAGGTCCAGGAATCCAGCAGTTGTTGTTTGCGGACTTGGTTGGTTATTGCGATAATCTATATCACAAGATGTAGTGTGTCCTAAGGAAACTTGCAGTACTTTACTCCTGCTTTTCTGGGCTCTAGGGTGGGGTAATTTCCTTACCTTTACTGTATTCTTACTCTCCCAGTGATTCTGCACACACTACACTTGTCTAGGGGGGAATTCGTGATTCACATTTCACTTTCTTAGTATATGGTTTGTGTTGCCCCTAGACCTATTTTCTCCCATTGCACTCTACAGCATTTTCTATTGTTTGCACTATCCTATGACTAATTACTTATCTAATTTTGGTGTCTAGTGTATGTATTGTGTATAATACTCACCTCCAGAAGGAGTATTGTCTCAAAGATATTTTTGGTACTGTGTCACCCAAATAAATACCTTTAATTTTAACACTGAGTATTGTCTTTACTTGTGTATGAGTACTGTGTAACTATAAGTGGTATTGCATGAGCTTTGCATGTCTCCTAGTTCAGCGTAAGCTCCTCTGCTATAGCTACCTCTATCAGCCTAAGCTGCTAGAACACTACTACTTCACTAATAAGGGAATACATGGTCCTTGTATAAGGTATAAGTACCCAAGGTACCCACTACAAACCAGGCCAGCCTACTACAAAGCCTCCTTTTAATGCCTAAAAATTGCACAAAGTAATCTCTTAGATTTCTTTGAACCATTATTTCAGCTCTCTTAACAGGGGAATGCCCCTATGTATACATTATGTCTGGCGCAGGCATAATGTAGCGTAAAGGGTTACAAAGTGGCGCAATGCATGCATTGCACCACCTTGTAAATATGGCGCAGCGTTTTTGGCCCTCTAACGCCACATTAGCGTAAAGAAAAATAATGCTAATGTGGTGTTCGAATGGCTATAGGTGCTCTTAAATATGCCCCTGAGTGTGTGAAATACTTCCAACTGTATTTTTAGCATGTTTAACTTCCTTTCATCTTCCTCTTGCCTTTCCCAACCTAATATAACTATATGACAGGCTGTTCAACGTTTTGCAGGATAAAGTCTCTAAATTTTGTGATGCTTTTGCACAATTTAACACCAGCATGACATGACCAAAAATTACTAGTCTGTGCTCTAATTTTAAGCCTGTATGGGAGCAATTTTGACGATCTTTCTAAAGAAGAGTTGCTTGAGCATTGTTCATCAGCCAAATCAGGTTCGCATCTTGATCTTATCTAACCTAGAATTTGGAAGTTATTGGTCCCTACAGTGCTTATATGCTTCTACATATCTGGAACAGATGTATAATGATGGCAGAGATACTTGAACTATACAAAAAAACCTTGGTGAATCCCCTACTGAAAAAGCCAATATCCTTACCTTTCCAGTGAAAACATTAAAAAAGTTCCTCAGTAAACATCTCTCTCACTATCTGAAAGAAAACAAAACTTCTGATATTGCCCATTCTGGTTACAGGCATTCTTTTGCTAACTGAAATTGCCCTGATCTCTTCTCTTGATGACCTGCGAGTTCAGGTGGACCAGGGATAGTTTTCGGTCCTGATGCTGCTTAACTTGTCAGACACTTTTTATTCAGTCTCACATGAAAAGCTAATATTCAGGCTATCTGAGTCAGAAGTGGGAGGCAGGGCTTTAGAGTGACTAACTTCATACCTTCAAAACTGTGCCAACACAGTGCACGTAGCTCCTTTTTGATCCAAATGTAAGCCTCTAAATCAGGAAATCTCCAAGGTTCCTCCCTAAACTCAACTCTTTTTAGGTTTCACCCTCACAGCGCTTGTGCTGTGCTTATGAAATCTACTGTGTTAAAATAAAAATCTTAAAAGGGGCTTAAAGCCAGCCCATTGCTTACCTCAACTTACCCCTAGCTGATCCTCCATCAGTCTGCTTACCACTGGCAGGCTCTCACATGGGTCTTGTATGCTTGCTTTCTATTGGTCAAATGCAAAAGAACAGTTGATGGACGGAATGTAGACCAAATCAAACATTCACCCCCAGTCACAGATCTGGGTTTAATCCATCAGCTTTTTTGCTCACCATGTCATTCCAGTTCGGACCTAGCCATATGCAAATCAGTCTTGACCTTGTTTCCCATGGGAACAGTCTAGCCCGAACTGCCAGGCCATTTCCTCCCTGAACCAGAAACACACATCCTGGAACCGGTTTTGTGGTATCACCCCTCTTAAACCAAGCTAGCTTGAATCTGGTGGCATAGAAAGCATGGGACCCACGTCTGGGCATACCCTTCCCACTTGGGGCAACAAAGGCAAAAAGAATAGTTGAAGGACAGAATGTAGACCAAATCAAACATTCATCCCCAGTCACAGATCTGGGTTTAATCCATCAGTTTTTTTGCTCACCAGGCCATTCCAGTTTGGACCTAGCCATAAGCAAATCAGTCTTGACCCTGTTCCCCATGGGAACAGTCCAGCCCGAACTTCCAGGCCAGGTCCTCCCTGGACCAGAAACAAACATCTTTGGACCGGTTTTGAGGTATCACCCCTCTTAAGCCAGGCTACCTTAAATCTGGTGGCATAGTGAGCACGGGACCCAAGTCTAGGCATACCCTTTACACTTGGGGTGACAAATGCAAAAAGAACAGTTGATGGATGGAATGTAGACCAAATCAAACATTCACCCCCAGTCACAGATCTGAGTTTAATCCATCAGTTTTTTGCTCATCATGCCATTCCAGTTTGGACCTTGCCATATGTAAATCAGTCTTGACCCTGTTCCCCATGGGAACAGTCCAGCCCAAACTGCCAAGCCAGGTCCTTCCGGGACTAGAAACAAGAATGCTGGGACTGGTTTCGGGGTATCACCCTTCTTCAGTCAGGCTAGCTTGAATCTTGTGGCATAGTGAACACGGGACTCATGTCTGGGCATACCCTTCCCACTTGGGGCAATAAATGCAAAAAGAACAATTGATGGGTGGAATGCAGACCAAATCAAACATTCACCCCAGTCACAGATCTGGGTTTAATCCATTATTTTATTTTGCTCACCATGCCATTCCAGTTTGGACCTAGCTATATGCAAATCAGTCTTGACCCTGTTCCCCATAGGAACAGTCTAGCCTGAACTGCCAGGCCAGGTCCTCCTTGGACCAGAATCAAGCATCCTTGGACCGGTTTTGTGGTATCACCCCTATTCAGCCAGGCTAGCTTAAATCTGGTGGCATAGTGAGTACAGGACCCACGTCTGGGCATACCCTTCCTACTGGGGCAACAAAAGAAGAAAGAGCAGTTGATGGACGGAATGTAGACCAAATCAAACATTAACCCCCAGTCACATATCTGGGTTTAATCCATCATTTTTTTGCTCACCATGCCACTCCAGTTTGGACCTCGCCATATGCAAATCATTCTTGACCCTGTTCCCCATGGGAACAGTCCAGCCCGAACTGCCGGGCCAGGTCCTCCCTGGCCCAGACGTGGGTCCCGTGCTCACTGAGCCACTGGATTGAAGCTAGCCTAGCTGATGAAGGGTGATACTCTGAAACCGGTCCTAGGATGCTTGTTTCCAGTCCAGGGAGGACCTGGCTTGGCAGATCAGGCTGGACTGTTCCCATGAGGAACAGGGTCAAGACCGATTTGCATATAGCTGGGTCCAAGCTGGGGTGGCGTGGTGAGCAAAAAAACAATGGATTAGACCCAGAGCTTTGTGACTGGGGGTGAATGTTTGCATTGTTCAGCATTCCGTCCATCATCTGTTATTTTTGCATTTGTCGCCTCATGTGGGAAGGGTATGCCCATACTTGGGTCCCGTGCCCACTGCATCAATGGATTCAAGCTAGCCAAGCTGATGAAAGGTGATACTGTGAAACCGGTCCTAGGATACTTGTTTTCGGTCCAGGGAGGACCTGGTTTAGCAGTTTGGCCTGGACTGTTCCCATAAGGAATAGGGTCAAGACTGATTTGCATATGGCTGGGTCCAAATTGGGGTGGCATGATGAGCAAAAAAATGATGGATTAAACCCAGATCCTTGTGTTTGGGGGGGAATGTTTGTATTGTTCAGCATTTTGTCCATCATCTGTTCTTTTTGCTTTCTATTGGTCAGCACATCTTTTCTTACTATTGTCTGGCTCCCATGTGGGTCTTGTTTCCTCGATTCTTATTGGTCAGCATGTCCTCCTGGCCTCAGGCTTCCTGCAGCTCTTCAGATTCTTCATCAATGCGGTGGCAATTGGTCCAAGTACTTCTTCCGCTCACTAGTGTCCTCTCACTGGCCAAGAGGTGCACTTTTTTTCATTTACTTT
Source organism: Pleurodeles waltl (assembly GCF_031143425.1). Lineage (NCBI taxonomy): Eukaryota > Metazoa > Chordata > Amphibia > Caudata > Salamandridae > Pleurodeles > Pleurodeles waltl. Next base: position 66,633,367 of record NC_090439.1, on the reverse strand, counting down.
GAACAGGCAGTGAGAGTGCATCACTGCATCCTCACCTGAAGACCACAGCCAACCAAATAAAAACATGTGCCACAAACTTAGTAATTATTTGGCCATGGCTTTCAACTTACAAGAGGATTACAAGAGGAAAATAAACAACTTGAAATCATAAAACAAGCACATCTGCATTGTCCGGTGGGTTCTGAAATACATATATGTATATATTAGTCGCACGTTCGACCGTACAGTTGTACGTGTACTCATTTCAAATTTAAAAGGGATGTATTTCAAGATAGTCTTGTGTGTGTTTTCGATTAGAGGGCGCGGACCCGTTCTAGTATGTCTGCCAGCTACGTATTTTATTCACTACGTACTGTTAACCCTTGAGCCTCCAGGCCCCAAGACTGAAGCCCTCATGGCATCTTAAATCAATACCTTTGAGAGGTCTAACAGGCAGTCACCTGCCCCTACATAGCCTGTTTGTCCACTCTTCTCTGAAAATCTGTTCTTGTGTGTTCCACCGAGTGTGGGCTCTCCAGCTCCCTGAGTGGCACTCCCCTTCCGAGGCGTGTTCCGAGCCAGGGACTGTGCACACACCCCGGTGCTCCAGGCCATGTGAGCGTGGCCCCTGGGGCGTGGGCCAGCAGCTCACGCTACTGTCAGCTGGCAGGTCAGGCCCAACAAAACCCATACAGGCCACTGCAAGCTGACTGCCTGGAGGAACAGAGCACATTTGAACAGCACAGGCCCAAGTGTTTGATGGACTCTCTGGTGCAGGGGGGTTACATTCTAATGCAGCAGCACAGCCATCCCTCCCCGCTGCACTGTCTGCCCTAAATGCCTACAGAAAAAGGGTACGCAGGATTAGTAGGCTGGAAGGCAGTGCACTTGCAGTGCTTGCACTGTGCATTATAAAGATGGAACGTCAAGGGAGCGTCTGAAACATGAGAGAATGTGTACAGTGGTTGCAGTGTGCCACTCGGTACATGCTGTTTACAGTCTGTAGATAGTATACGGAGTGAGTGCATCCGCAGTGCTTACAGTATGCGATGCGACGCGTCGCCAGGTAGGATGGAATGATGCTTGCAGTGACTGCAGTGTGATACAGTACACGCGGTGGACTGTCTATGCAGTGCCTGTACTGCCCTGGAAGGTATTGCGCCATATAAGGAGATGATGCCTGCTTGCTTGCAGGGAAGGGCTGCAGTCTGTTCTTTTAGGGTTATAGAAGAATATTGGCCAGGATGCCTGTAGTGTATATCAGTGCTTAATTTGTAAATAAAAACGTGCTGGTGCCCAAAGCCCTCCTCTTAAACACAGGGCTGCTGCAATTAAATGTGCGAACACAGAATACTGAGGCAGCGTGATACTGAAGCCATCTCGGGCCTCTTTATACCATCTACAGCCACTCCCTGCCCCTTGACCTCACTCTTGCAGCTTTCTGCTTTCTCTCATTGCGAAGCTTTTTCGTTTTCTTTCCCATATATGTGTTTTGCTCGAAATGATTGAGTCACAAAAATAAGTGCCAGCCCTCAAAAATAAGTGCCGGTGCCCCCCACCGGAAACAACAAGCACAAACTAAGCACTGGTGTATATACTGAATGATAACATGTGGCAGTGTGGTATTACATACTCTCTGCTGCGGGTGTAGTCACATTCTGAGGAGTGGTTGTAGTATGATTGCAGTGTTACAGAACATATGCAGTGGTTTCATCGAATGACGTGTGTCTATTTGTTGCAATGCACAATAAAACTTTGGTAATGCACATTAACGTGCAGTAAACTTCCTGAAATGTTGCACTGTTTGCAGTATGCAGCTGAGTGTCTGCTGGTTGCAGTCTGTAACGCAATATCATCTTTTTCAGTAAGCACTGATTTCTCACACTGCTGTCTAAAGCCTAGCAGTGTATGAGGGATCTGGGCACTCTGCATTATCGGGCTTCCAGTGTGATACCTGGAGTGGCTGCAGACGCATCTGTTCTGGTTTGATTATTTGTTTTCTTGTCGTAGCGAAATACCTCCCCCACAGATAAAAGCACAATAAAATCTCTTCGTCGAGACACTACATACGTCACAAGTTACAGCCGTGGAAGATTACCACACACATAATAGGTGCACTCCTTACAGCTGTAAGAGCTTTATGCCAACACGGGCCTAGAAATAGGAAGGATATTCGCAGCGTTAGAGTCTCAGTAAGGAGATAACACCAGACATAAGAACTGGCAAAGCCACTAGGGTTCGCCTCTGCACTAACTGTGGTTCAACATGGCTTAAACTTTTTTTTTTAAAGTGCTATGATGTGGACAGCTTTGACCACCTTATAGTGTTTTTTTTTAAAGTTAAGCCATGCTGATATGTAATATGTCTAAAAACATTCCCAAAACCGATCGATTTCACAGAGGCGGAGCCTATTGGCTTTGCAAATGCTTGTTTACGTGTACGTTCGCCCACTGGCTATGCTGACCTGTTCCTTTGGGCTCAGATTAATTTGTTGAGTCTGTCACTTTTACACTGACCAACTTTCATGACGATATGAAAGTTGCTAATTGGCTGGAGAATTTACTGAAATTCAAACCAAACAAAGCAGAGGTGTTTTACATTTGTGGCTGGAAGTGGTTAAACATTTATTCCACAAATGTTTGGCCAAAACATTTTAGCCCCTCTCTTGTTCCAGTGGCCAAAGTTTGTAATCTGGGGATCCAGATTGATGCTGACTTCTGTTTAAATTTAAATAGCCAGTGAACCACCTCTCATTGGTTTGTTTCAATCTTAAAACGATTTTGCGAGAAAAAAAACTTCCGCCTATGCCATCCTACTTACACCCAGTCGTTGTAGACCATAATTCAAAGTAATCTGGATTACTGTAACTTTCTCTTCCTGAGAGTAGAATCGGGTCTGTTGTCCTGATTACAGCATCTTCAGAACACTGCAGTAAGGCTTCCCCTTGAATGGCCATGGACTTTTTCAGCCACATCAGCTCTCCATCCTTTCCTTTGGCTGCTGGTATCTAAAAGGATCATGCTTTCATTGCTCTGCCAAGTGTTTCAAGCGGTTCCCCAATTCGGTCTGCCTCATTTGCACCAGAAATGTCTTCAATTTGTTCCTTCATGCAAGCTTTGATCAGCTTCTGCTAATTTATTCAGAGTACCCCAAATGTGCCGCTCTAGAAATGGCAGCCATGTATTTTCTGTCAGAACTGCAGCACTTTAGAACCAACTATCTACCACGTTGTGATTATGTGACCAACTTTTGCTTTTCAGGAAACGTTTCTAAAACTGGCATTTTTCCCAGTAGATCAACGTGGCTTTTATTGTGACTGTATCAGGTTTTCTTGACGTCAGTACACCCAAGGGCGTAGCTTGGTCAGTAAGGCTGGGGAGTGTAAGCTTCAGATTTCCCAACAATCACGCTGGCATATCTTGTTCTAATATGTTATGAGAAGCAGGGCACAAAGGAGGCTTATGGAAAGAGAAAGGAGTGCGGATTGCTAAGGGTACTTAAAACACAATAGTTTTAAAACTATCCCACTTAAAATTCCAGTGAGACCTCCAACAGACACCTCTCCATACCCAACTAAAAGCATCTGTACCCAACTATTTGCTAAAGAATACATTTCTTAGTGGGTTGTAACACCCCAAACATCCCCCCTGAAGCTACGCCCCTGAGTACACCGTTCAAGTTACAGAGGACTTAAGAAATATAACCTACAGTACAATACATTACAGAGGGAGAGGATAGGCCTATGTAGGCCTCTCCTTCTCAAGTCCTGCAGCTCCCCCTATCACCCCTCCACAGGGGCAAAGAGAACTCCAGTAGAAGCAATGGGGTAGCCTCCATCCCCTTCCTATGTCCATATTATCAGGCTCCTCCTCCAAACGTCATAGCTCCTGAGGAAGGCCGAGGAGAAGGGAGAAGGTGAGGTAAACACTGTACTTTAGGTCATCAACATTCTTATAAAAGTCACCATTATCCAATGCCAATGCTTTCAAGTGAGTTCTCAATCATTCCAATGCTCTAATTGTGTTATTAGCTCTTTCTGCGTCTCCAGTTAAAGCTTGCTAAAGCTTGCAGCGGGCACTTCACTATTAGCTTGTTTCCATGCTAGTGGAAACTTGACTTACACATGGCCAAGCCACAGGAATGTGTTTCTTAAATAGCTTCAGCATGTTCCATCAGCCATAAACTAGTATGCTTTTGGGACAGTCTCCCACGGATAGTTGCACTGATGCCTACACATGCACACTGCCACCCTACCACTCACCACCTCAAAACCATTCTAATGTAAAGTAAGTCAAGTTTATTCATCGTGTTATAGTTAATTAAAACTTTTACATGATATAAGGGCACAATGTTAGCTAGTTTACAATCAGATTAAAAAGAACAAGGTCATGCTAAAACATGAGGTCACTTCAGTAAATGTCCTAATTAATACAAGTCTACACAAGGTAAAGTGCTAGTGCATGGACTCTTCAGTAAATGTCCTTGACAATACCTAAAAAGCTAATGTGCAGCAGATAAACTGAAGAATAGGACGCCTTTTACCGGAGTAAAACTGTTACAAAAGTGCAGTTGGTGCTAATCTCTAACGGACATCCCATTCCGTTTCCTTTGTTGAGACAGATGAACATCTGGTAAAGTGCCAGTGCATGGAAAGCCCAGGTGAGAAGGGGAAAGCCTTTAGGACATGATTCCTCCAGTTGAGTGTACGACCACTTTAAGTTGTTGTTCCACAGTGATAGTACATTTTACCATTCAAGCTATTACTTGGGGGCTCTGGCCTTGCAAGCAGAACATCAAGGCTTGGCGGCATGTTCTTACTCCGTTAGCATTAAAGAGGTTGCATAGAAACTTTCTATGTGCCGGTTGCAAAATGGGGCACATGCATAATATGTGCAAGGAAGATTTGTGCGGCTCATTCTAATATATATAAAAGATAAACAGTTTAAGATGGAGTTCAGAGAAGAATACAGCGTAGCTAAACTAAACAACTGAAGAAGTAGTTATCATTAAATGAATTGACAACAGAGGGGTTAGGCTGATACGAACCCTTCTGTGCAGTTATATAATCAGAGATTGGAAAAAGTGATCCAACCCAAAACGTTAATTTTAGTGAATATATTAGCACCCAAAGTCTTCTTTCTGTAAAATAACCAGTTCACATCAGATGACAAAAGTGGGACTTTCAGAAAAACTCAGGCAACTTTGAAAACATGCGCAAAGCGCACGTTGAGAAACATATTAAGTTCACCTGGTGTGAGGCAGATGTACTGTAGACCGCCTCTGGTGACACATATTGTGACCTGGTGGTCCGGGGTAGGGTAGTAGGGAAATTGTGATTTCAATTATGTGGTACTATTGCATTTGATGTGCTTGCTCTTACATGCCAATATCATTCTAGCGCCTTGGCTGTAGCTGCTTTAACACAAACCGTCTCGACTTGTAAAAGTTGCACGGGATTGTGCTGCTCGGTGGCAACATGTTTCTATTAAGACGTTTTTTCTTTCCCAAGTCAATTTTAGAAACTACACTAACTTACCCAAAACCATTGCAGAGCTGCGAGAAAGTCAACAAGTCACACTTAATTCACAACCTTATCCAATAATTTAGCTTTTGGGTTGCAATGTCAGGAAGAAGCCCAACTAAAGACAAGTTGGTTGAGCAAGTGTTATAAACTAAAAAGGATAACTGCAAAATGCATGCGTGCAACTTTTAAGGGGTAAACAAGCTGTTACAATGGCTATTAAATGTTATTCAAACAGTTGCCATGGACCTCAAATTAAATGCTGACCTCCAAGAACACTTTATGTAGCGGTCTCTGTCAATAAACTGAAGGATTTATAAAATTCCTTTCGCCGGAATTTTCGTTCACATTGGATACATTTGTTGGTACAATGTTGCACACAAGCAATCATAAGAATGCAAAGTGCATCTCCCAACATGGGCAGACGCCCAATTAGGCCAAGCAAGGGCGGACGATGCCGTTCTGATTCTGCTGGATCTTGCATTTAGTGCCTGATTGAAACCTGGTTCTCTCATTTACCTCCTTTTGTCTTACTTTTCACCATGCCTTACCCTGGCCGAGGGAAAGAAACTCAGGGAAAAGGTCCTGAAAAATCCCCTATCTCCCTAGAAGACATTTGCTCGCTCAACGACCCAGTGCTAGTTCTACAAGGTAAATTAGATTCTATTCTTCTGGCCATCAAAGATTCAAAAGACACCCTTAAACATAAAATAGAGACAGTGGTGATGGACTTTGGCCTACTCCGGCTGACCATCGTAAATTGGGCGAACAAATTGCTGCCACTAAACTCACCTTGCAATAACTTGTCCCCACAACCAAAGAACTATCTACACAGATGGATGATGTGTTGGGGTAGGTGCATGTCATTGAGGCCTGGACTGAGGACTCTCAAGTTCACACGAGTAGAAACAATATACGAGTGGTGGGTGTGCCTGAGAATGAAGAAGGTGATGACATGGTGGCTTTTCTAAAGACTTGGCTAGAGGAGAAGGTGGCACCAGAGGGCTTGTCCACCTTTTCGCACCTGAGAATGCTCACAGGGTGCCAGCCCACCTGCCACCCCCTGGTAGACCACCTTAGCCTATTGTGGCATGCCTCTTCCCTTTCAGGGATATGTACCACATTTTTTAAGTGTGCCAGGAACCTTAGGGAGCTGATGATAAATAACAGTTGTGTCCTTCCGTTCCCTGATTTCACTGTCACAGACAAGACGTAGAGGGCCTCATTTCTGTGAGCTAAACGCAGACTTAGAGACCTCAGTTTCCAATCCGCCATGCTCTACCCCGCTAGGCTGTGGGTCATCATTGATGAGGGCGGAGCCAAAAGAGGTGTAGGACTGACTTGACTTACACCCTGAGATGAGAGGTTGTAGCCGATGTGCTTGGGAAAGGGGCGACGCTCCCTCTTTGGACCAGGTGCACAAGGACCAACAGAGTGCTGTAGAGGCAGTTGATAAGCTTACATTCTCCAGCTTAGATCGCCACTCAGTTGAACAGCATAATGCACCTAGTGGTCCTGACCTCAGAGAATGATTCACAATGAACTCCCACTGGTGCTTTGACTTGCCCAAGATCACACCTCGGACTGCAGAAATCATCCACTGATGTTATGGGCCTTCGGCATTATGCTCTCACATAATCTTTATATTTCCATGTTTTGTATCTTCTCCTGGTCTCTTTTTTCACCACCTTCTGTTTCCCTGCTCTGTGTATCTAGAAAACTGTTGTTTGCTTCCGGAGTGAGTTGGGCGGGGTCTCCCCCACTTCGTTTCTTACAGAGCCTGGCTCTGAGGATGTCCCTCTTTTCACTCTGGGTCTCTAGTGGGAGTGCCATGTCAGGGCTCTCTTCCCTATTAGGGATACTTTTTCTCACTTCTATTGCCCCCCAATCCAGTATGTAGGTGTATCTCTGACCTACAGAACCATTTAGTTAACTGTTATTCTTTTTAGTTTGAATTGGGGGTTGTTGACTTATTGTCCTGGGGATAGGGAGTTAGTTTGTTTTGTTTGCTTTTTAGAATTTCTGGATACCTGCAGCTGATTCCTCAAACTGCACCACTGTTTGCTTGCAACTCTGCGGCCCTCTACCAGCACCCGCTTCTTTTATGGGAGTGCATGGGCTTTTGGTATTTCTCAATGGGGGATGATTGTTTTACTTACAAATTCCTTGCATGGAATGTCAGAGGCCTCCATAACGTGATTAAGAGATCCTAGGTATTAGCGTATTTGAAGTGCAGGGGGATACATTAGTTTAACTGCAGGAAACTCACTTGAATGCTAAGGAGGGTGCTGCACTCTGTAAAAGACAGCACGCATGTATACCACCTATTCACTCTTTGCACGAGGGACGTTAATATGGGTAAAGCATGGGGTCCCATTCTATCTTACCAATACTGTGGTTGATACAGAGGGGTGGTATTCGATCTTAACAGGCCGCTTAGATGTCCGTAATATTTCCCTTGTTAATATATATGCACCTAACATGGAACAAGCTTTATTTCTGGATACACTGTCCTGGGTGCTAGCCCCTGTACTGCCGCAGGCCCTCCTTATTGGAGGGGATTTCAGTTGTGTTGTTAATATTGACTTGGACCACTCTCATGATTTCACTGCAGGGTTTGCTGCCTGGCGACATCACCACCCGTAAGAGCTGGAATATTGCTTCCACTCAACCGCGCATGCATTACATATGCACCTAGACTCCTTTCTTCACCCCCAGATTTGCTTGGGGCTATATCCTCTTCTGAATATCTCCCCCGCACGATCTCTGATCATAATCCCCTGTTGATGACACTGCAATGGGGGAGAACGCATACCTGCATCCCCAGTTGGCGACTCAAAGTGGTGAGCTTGGAGGGCTCCATGTTTTGTGATATGATCTTAAAGAGCAGTCAGAACTATTTTGGTGAGAATACTGGTACTGTTATCTCGCCACTTGTGCAATAAGGAGCCTTTAAAGTGGTCATTAGGGGGGGCCTTTTGTCTGAATCTGCTAGAATCCGGAAGTCTCTCTTGCAGGATATTGTCTCCAATGAACGTCCATTTAGGGATCTGGACCACCCAGAACTGCAGCAGGAACTGCTGGCCGCTAAGGAGAGAAAGGAGGAAAATGTGGAACGTCTCCGCTGCTTCTTTCATAAGGCTTATATGGTCAGGAAACACACTGAGGAGGATAAATCCACCCCATTGCTAGCCTGGTTGGCCAACCCTTCCCGTCGTGGGTCACTCAAACAATACTCGCCAACACAGTCAGGGAGACAAAAATGGCTCCTTTTCAGTCAGTTACTCCCATTTATATGCAGCTCGCCTGACTCCACGGGATTGCAACTGTTGATGAGTGGCTTGCCGCTCTGCTGGGGGGGTGGACTAACTAAGGAGGAAGTGGAGGCACTGGGGGAAACATCATTGAAGGGGAGCACTGGGCTGAGATTTGATGCATGGCCCGTGGAAAGGTTCTAGGGACAGATGTCTTTCCAGTGTAGTTTTATTCCACTGCCTTGACATTCTTGCCCCCCACCTGATGGACTTATACAAGCATGCACTCGCCGTTGGGGGCTTTGTTCCCCACTTTACATGAGAGACTCATTGTCCCTCTTCTTAAGCCAGGGAAACCTGCCATGGCTGTGTTCACATACCGACCCTTGTCCATGCTAAACGTGAACTATAAAATTCTTAGTGGTGTAGTCGCACATCGGCTGCTTCCTCACGTCTGTATTGATCCACCCTAATCACTTTGGGTTCATACCTGGCCTTTGCATGGACCTTTAATATCAGGTGGCGCCCGGCGAATTTCAGAGAGGGCACACGACTCCAGAGTTGGGCGAGGTGCATGTTTGTGGACCTAGAGAAAGCTTCAATAGCTTGGACTGGAACTATTTTCATGCTGTCATGCTTCAGATGGGGCTTGGGACTACATTTGTGGCCTGAAGCTTTTTATTATTACACGGACCCTGTTGCCAGGATGCACACCAGATGTACAATCTCAGACCAGTGTGTGGTGGGCAACGGTGCCCAACAGGACTGCCCAGTATTACTGTTGCTTTTTGCCCTCACTGTAGAGCAACTGGTGTGCAGGGCATGCAGTGGCAGTCCCCTTATCGGGTGTTCACATCTGCAGTATAACAAATTTCATCTCCCTGTATGCAGATGAAATGGGGCTCTTTCTTCATGATCTGCCCACAGAACCAGTGAGGGTGGCCTTTGGATCGGTGTTGTAGGACTCTCATTATGGGAATGAGGCTTCTGGATTTGGGGTGGCAGCACCACCACTTGTGGGTGACGGAGTCAATCCCACACCAGTTGGCCGCTGTTGGCCTAACATTTTTGGCTAGCTAGCAGCACCTCACCCAAACTTTAGTGAGTAAAAGCGATTTGTGGCAGCTTGAAGCATGACACTCAGTGACCTCTCAAGGAAGTCATGGTCAACAAATCTTACCCCTTCCTGTCGTAAGTAAAAAGGTCTCAAATACACACGAAGGCCAATGGAAAAGATGCAGGATGGTTTTCAATATATTTATTGAAAAGACTGCAATTTACAGTAAAATATATGAGCTACAATTATTAGGGCACTGAGACATAGCAAGATTAGGATTGTTAAGATCAGTGAAAAGGAAATAAACAACTCAAGCATACTGGAGTAACCTGTACATAGGAATCCTACTTAACCCCTAACTTCTAGCGAGAGCATAGCAGTGATGGCCCAATCTGCCCCTACTTAGTCCTTGAGAAGAGTACCCACCCCCATTACCTGAGAACAGGGATCTGCCTGCCGTCTCCTTGGCTGGTTGTAGAGACCAGGCTGAGGTCAGCTATGAAATTGCATACTGATTGGTATAATGGCCAAAATGACCTCTCTAACCCAATCTGCCTGTACTTAGTCCAGGAGAGGAGCACCCATCCCATTACCTGAGAACATGGGTCTGCCTGCCCTCTCCTTGGCTGGTTGTAGAGACGAGGCTGAGGTCAGCTATGAAATGGCGTACTGATTGGTATACTGGCCAGAATGACCTCTCTAACCTTTTCAGGCCTGTATAGTGCTCTTATAATAAAACGTGTTTGCATTCTGTGAAACAGGCCTGACGTAAGCATGTGCGTAAGTGTCAGACTATTTATGCACTCTTGTGATGACAATACTAGTTAAATCATCATGTACCATTCTTGAGAAACTTGGGCAGAAGAACATGATGAAATATTGTGCACAGAAAATAATAACAACGCTTTCGCACTATGACAGCTGATTAGGAAAAGACAAAATCTACGCTGAGAAGCAGACTGAGCTAAAATGAATAAATGAAAAGAGAGCATGTATCTGGGTAAAAGGGCACAGACCGGAGACTTAAACTAAGCTAAAATATGTGTGCCCATGTAAAAGGCTAAAATAGACCTACGACAGAGGCCTCTGGCCTCAAGGTGAATTGGCTAAAAAATCTGTTCTCGATGCGTGATGATGGGGAGGAACCCATGGATCTGGGGGCAATCGCTGTGAATTGACTGCAGTGTAGCATTTAGGGGTACAGGTATATTGAGATCTCTCTGACCTCCTAGAGGGCAATATAGGTACAGCGTTCTCCGTTATGCACCATAGCATGGGGTTCTGGAAGACCTTACCCCTATATGCAACAGGTCTCATTGCGGTGGCCAAAATGGTGGCATTACCTCACCTCCTGTCTTTCTTTGTGGTGCTGCCACTGGTGATTCCACGAGCCACGTTCCGAGACCTGGACTCAATTCTTATTGGCTTTATTTGGATAAAGGTCACTTACGTGTAGACTTGGCTAACTGCAGTGCGCAAAGACGGATGGGGGCAATGAATGCCCCTAATTTTTATCTATACTACTTAGCAGCTCAATTGCAGTGGTGTGCGGGCTGGTTCCCGGGATGAGATGCCTTGTGGTTACTATGCTTACCAAAACCCCCTGACTTGCAGCAGCTTTGGGCCCTGATGCTCAACCGGAGACGGGCCATCCATTTAGGTCATTATGACTTAACGGTCCTCTGGGTGTGCTGGGTACACGTTCTACATCGGGTTCACTTATGATTGGCATACTCCATTAACTTCCTGCTGTGGGCATTGCTTACTCAACTGCAGGGAATGGAAGAAGGTCGCTTGCTGGAATGGGAGACAGCAGGATCGGATACAATGGGTGCGCTGTATGCTGATGGTCTGATGTGTCTGTTTGATGACTTATACACAGACTATTATATCCTAGTGGGACAATTTCTGCTGTATGGTACCTTGACGGCAGCTGTTCATATGAATTGGGGCCAGTGCAGTGTAGAAACCAAATCCCTACACAGCTGTCACTTCCTTTGTGACACCTCCAGCATCTGCCGCCTGGTGTCAGGTCTCTATGTGGCCCTGAAGGGCAATGTCTGTTCTCCCCTTGCGATGCTACGAAGTTGATGGGAGGAGTGCCTGGGACCTACATTTCGAGTAGAGATTGGGACACTATGTGGGAGGTTGCACTCAAAATCTCCCTGCAATGTTTGCTCGCTTTAAGCTACTTCATTTTTATGTCCTCCACCGAGCGTACCTCATGCCTTTGAAGCTTAGCATATACATTCCCCTGATCTCGCTTGACTGCCCATGCTGCCGAGTTACTTCAGGAGAAATCCTTCTTATGTTGTGGGGATGCCCCGCGTTAACCCACTATTGGTCTGAAGTGGTGTGCCTATTAGCAGAGGCCACTGACAGGCTCTGACTCCTTTGCCCTGATTTTGTCTCCTGGGTATCTACCCTCGCCTTGCTAAATACAGAGTCACTAGACGCATCATCGACCTGGCCTTGGTGCTGACTAAGCATAAAATCACTATGATAGGGAAGAACGCTGAGGGTCCTCGAATTGAAAGTCGGCGGGCGAACATAACGCAATGGGCAACATAGAGGGGGATCACTCTGCTTCGTGAAGCACACCAGGGCAGGCATTGCTTAGAATATGCAAGGACTTGGGATGATTTCTGGCAGATGAGGCAGGGAGTGCAGATGAGACCTCTAACTCGATGTCCCCTTGCTCCACTCTCCCTACTAGTTTACCCACGGCCTGATGTTTCAGCCCCCAGTTGTGCTTGCGACTCCCTGTAACATTACCGTTATTTCAATATTGGGCTCCTCTCATAATATGCTTTTTGATGAATGCCTGCTTCTGTCATTGCTACCTGAGTGGGGTGGGGTTTGAGTATGGGTGTTTGTTTGATTACTGTTTATTCGCTTTGCTTTATATGCATATTATCTGTCATGGTGCATACCAATTCAGTTCTGACATGACTTTTCGTTCATAGGCACATATTTTGGCCTGATATAATGATTTTCTTTATTTTCTTTTCTTTTATTTTCTTCTTTTTATTTTCTTTTCTTATTTTGCACTGTTAGCTTTTGTCGCTCTCAATAGTTAATATCTTATTTGATAGGACTGAATATTACATAAGTGGATTGATGTATGCTATGCATCTGACAGTACTGCTAAATTGAGTTTTCCTATCTCTATACAATTCTGTTTTGTGTAGGACACAGGCACAATTATTAATTCTTAATTTCGGCCTGCTGGGCCCGCTCTAGTGGGACAGCAGTGAGAAAAAATTTGCACAGCCAAAAAATGAAGTGTCTCAAAATGAAGAAGGTATGCAGTGAAGGTAAATGAACAATGATACTAGCCATGAATGTACTGCAATGTGTTTTTAAGATTATTGTATATAAGTTTCTTTTATGGTCACATGATTTTTCCTGCTCACCTGGTCCTCGACCTACTAAACTTGTTGTTGATTAAAAGGAGTCTTGGTTTACTTTTTTACTACCTGTTTTGTGCCAATTTAGACTCGTTTTAAGTTCATACAGACGGCCCTACTTTTTCACCCAAGGCTAAAATGTTAGCTTTGCGCAGTAGGTGCTACCCTGTTCCAATTATGTGCTGTACACGTGCCAGGGCAGAAACAAGAGCAGGAAGTTTGACCTTTGTAACCTTCAATCGCAGTGGTAAATATTCATAACATTTCTGCTTTGAGGGGAACAGGACACGATGGGATTGACGAGGTCGGTCGTGACCTGGCAGGCGCCTAAAAGGAATACCTGTCAAACCTGAAGTGTGAAAGGTGGTTAGGAGCGGCTAGCTAGGGCCCCCTGCATCCATACACACATGCCCCATTTATTTAGTGCCACCTTTTCAAACAACATGTGCCGTTGTACTAGGAAGATTTCTGTACATGCATGTGTGGCTGCAACTAAATAATGAGGTTTTATAGTGCATTTATATTGAGCTTTTGTATATTTCTGAAACTATTACACAATTACATTTACTGATGTACAACTAACAAATGGCGCACGTGAACAACTTTTTAAGAAGTTTTCAAATGTTTATTTTATGTAATCACCTGAAAAACAGTGTTTGCTCTAGTGAGGCATAATCGGTTTTAATTGATGGTTCATATGCTGGGGTATATCCATACATCTGCGATTATGAGAAACAAAGTGCCCATAACGATCAGATTCACCCTACAGAGTCTAAGCTAAACAGTTGATATCTCATTACAGCTCCAAATATACAGCCCTCACCCCTGGAGAGCTGTTGCTCATCCGATGACAGTTACAGGTCAAAAGAGAGACATAACATGGCTGTCTGATGACCCTCGGAACTGCAGAGGCTAGCATTCAGATTGGCTAGAGTCACTCACAGGCTTTTCCCACTGGTTGGCAATTCGTTCTTATGCTTAGCTCCTGTAAGAGTGAAATCACAGACTCTCCTGGCAAGTGGAAACTCATACTTCCACTTCCTATACTATTTCACTGAGACATCTTCAAGATAAACATCCTGTGCCAGAAACCTTGATGTAACTCGTGAGCTTGGAATCCTTCCTCACGTCTACTGCTGTCGGAAACCAAGAACTTGATATTCACAAAATTCGCCCCCACACCCCCTACCACACGGCTGAAGTACTACTTTTAGAGCGTGTCTTAATGAAGTTAGATGGCTGCCACAGCCTAATATTTGGCTGTCCTCAATACTCATTTCTGACAGTGCACAAAGATATAAACATTCCCACAAGAAACTTTTATTGCCTTCCCGGGAGCACTCAAACATCCACTGCAGCTATCAAACGGATCTATCGCTGTCAATGTACACAGAAGAGGCTTTGGGTCTGCCCCTTTCAACCATTTGCTTTCTTCGACCAGCCCCTTCCATTCATTGACTGGAGTCATTGTCAATCACTTCTTGGCTGTAACTCATCTCAACTTGGCTCAATTAATCTCTTATCTAAAGTTACAGTAATGTTAGGTGTATTGTTCTGCTTCCACGGCAGTGCTTGTATTGAACTGCATGAGGGACTCCTTTCCAGCAATAGCTCTTTTGTCCATTCTTACTAGCTTCCTCCTGTATCTCCTTATCCAATGTGCTCCAGGTGCCTGTGTTAGCGCACTTAACTCAGACCTATAGTCGTTGCCAATGCTTGTGTCGCATGAAGAAAAGGAAGGTTTTGAAAGCTGCCATGTACAAGCTGTGCGGATTCAGCCATCTTAGTTAAATGGGAAGTGAGACAGAAATTTAAACTGACTACCTTCTTTTTTATTAAACAGTTTTATTGACATTTAATAAATATGACAAGGCATTATACATCATAAAACCAAGCACTGTAACTCAATTGTGCTCCCACTCATCAGCCACTGTCGGACAGCTCAGTGGATTCTATTTCAGTAACTCTAGAGTCATGCAATGATCCATCGCCCAAGCTAGGGACAGGCCCTCATAGTCACAGCAGCGCAGG
This sequence comes from Pleurodeles waltl, assembly GCF_031143425.1. Lineage (NCBI taxonomy): Eukaryota > Metazoa > Chordata > Amphibia > Caudata > Salamandridae > Pleurodeles > Pleurodeles waltl. Next base: position 66,618,115 of record NC_090439.1, on the reverse strand, counting down.
GGGCCCTCACAATTCAATGAGCTCCCCCATCACCGGAGACCAATGAATACCTATAATATGAGACCCAGGGGGCCCTCATCACATTCTGCAGGACAACCCTGACATTTTCTGTTAGCTCCTCCAATGTGTTTAACACTCCCACCCCGAAAAATAATATAAAACTTGCCGGTATTGTTTTCAATGCTGTGAATTTTAGCTCTCCAGCTTATCCTGCAGAAACACCTGCGGCTTAAGGTGGCACTAAAGTAGCACCAAAGCCTCCAGAAGCAAGGACATACTTTGGCTGGAAATATGCCACAGTTCTTTTCAGGTAATTGGAACTTGCGTACATTGTTCTCACATACTTTGAAAATATTTTTGCAGTTTAGAAAACAGCTAAAAACATGCACTTGTAACTTTTTTCTCTTCTTGAAAAGGTTTGATTATTTTCTTGCGAAACTTAGTCCAAATATTTTCTTATTATTTTTTGAAGTCCTGTTTTGGCAAATGGTTTTGCCCAGGCCAAAGGGCAACAGAACTACACTGCTGATCTAGGTTTCTGACTAAGGCTTGCCATTACACAATATTTAAGGGTCAAAGTTCTTTGCCTGACACCTACAAGAGTGCAGGCATCACACCTGGGATATTTGTTTGCAGTTTTATATAGCAGGAACTGGACCTGCAGGAGGTGTATAGGTGTAGGCAGAACTGGCCGAGTTTCATTCAGTGGAATGACATAAAAATTCTGCAGAATTCAGTGAAGGGACAGAGTGGGTACCGCAATGTGCAGTGCATAACCTTCGGTGTCTTTGCGTAAGTATGCATGGCCACTGAGGGGTATCCACTCCAGTGCATACCCTTTGCCGTCCTTACATAAATATGTAAGGGCACAGAGGGGTATGCACTGTTACTCCTCGGTGCTCTTACATACTTATGCACTCACTACTTTGCAGCGCATACCGCTAAGTGCCCTTAATTACTTATGTAAGGGCACCGAGGGGTATGCACTGCACTGCAGCGGTACTTTTCATGGCTTAAACAGTCCCTTTGTGTTTAAAAATCACTGCAGAGTAAAGGACTGCTCCCAAATCCACCCTGTTTAAAACCATTACAGTGCTGAATAAACTCCGCCAGCAGAATGGCTGGATTAATTACAATTCTGCATTACATGAGTGATGCAGGATTACTAAATTACTCCAATTCCGCCAGTGGAATTAACAATTCTGCCTATTCCCAGTAATGGCGCACTTTACATGAGCACCAGCTATATTACACAAGGACATACTCATTTTTTTAAGCATGGGTAGATTACGTGATTTGCCAAGAATCACAGGATGGTTAGCCGATGCTGCAACTTGAACCTAGGTCCCCAGTTTCAAAGTAGAAAGCGCTGGCAGTAAGGCAGCATCCTCTCCCCAACCTTAAGAAACATTTCCATTGCCTTTGACCATCCCTGAGCCATCCGTCTCCCTCCCACAGCCAACTGTCTGCATCCAATAAAGAACCAGCACTTTGTTGGCAGTTCCCTCCAAGTTCTAAGTTCATTTCTATGCAAGGCCACTGGAATTATGCGGCACAGGAGCACAAAATTATGTGGCAGAAGAGCACCGAAATGTGCAGCAACAAAAGGCAAATTATGTTGCATAAAACAACACATTATTATATTATTTCTTCATTATTTTGTTATTTTTAAACATGGCAATACTGTTTGGGCAAAGATTACACCTCATTAGTGACACGTTATCAACCAAATACAGTAAAAAGCAACAGAAAGATGACCAGTTAACCCCTATAAAGGCCCTTCCTTTGCACGCAAACCCACATTGCCATGTTTTCGGTAACGCTTGATCCATTTGAGCTAGAAACAGAATTTTTTTGTTAATACCTGCAATTTATGCAGCAGATGTTGGATTATGTGGCAACTGCAGAACATAACATCATTATGAGAAAAAACTGCAGCCATGGAATCACAAAATTCCAAATGCCCTGCTTGTATGGAAGCCCTCCCCACTTCTCCATCATGCTTCTCTGGGAACGGTTAATTGATCCAAAGGGGCTAATTCACAAAAACATTTAAAAGTAAGGGAAGAAGGTGTATAAAAGACACTTTAATATACTCTTACATGGCTTTGCTAATTGGCATTAATACATCAACTCCCAATTAGAGGTAGATGATCCAACAAATTAACATGGAAAGCTGAGCCAAGGCTGAACCAAACCCGAGCCAAGGGTAGGGGTTGGCTTTAGAAGTCATTGAACAAGCCGAGGTTCTTTGAGAGGTAATTATTTTAAATGATCGTTTTTAAACAGAAAGCTAGATTTAGTCCTGCCCCGCCTTGGTAACAATGCCATTATGAACCAAGAGGTAAGTTAGTTGATGTGCATCCTGTATGTAGCCCACTGTCTTGTAGATGGAGCAACATTATAGTTTATTAAATAAAAAAAAAATGTTTGTACAGCTCGTATTTTGAACACACGTATATGAAGGTGCTTTCATATGCGATACTGAAGAAAAAAGAGGATCAGTGAAACAACACAATTGCTTAAAATCACACATTTTGGGTAAGATGGGATGGCGAGGTTCATCCCAGGTTCTCGGGTTTCCCTTTGTACAAATTGTAGGGCACTGGCTCAGTTTATGGTGTACACCTATGGTGTGGCAGCCTGTACTGAGTCCTGGGAACCCTTAGTGATAGTGAACAGGAGTCAAGATAGCAAAAGCTCTCTAGGGGTAGCTGAGGCGAGCAGGTAAAGCGTATCCAGAATGAATGTAAAGCCCTTGCTAAACCACAGTAGTCAGACAGTAACTCACTCACAAGAAAGAACCACTCAAATGTTGCAAAAATAAAGGATACTTTATAACAGCACTAATACTAGACTGCCATTGGTATCTCCCTTTGGAGATATATACACACAGTATATACAGAAAATAACCATCAGAAATAGCATGTAAATAGACAGGACCCCAGGGATGGCCAAACCATATACTAAAAAAGTGGAATGTGAAATAGTGAACCAAACCAAGGTAAGTGTGGTCGTTAGCTAGGAGATGGGGGCAGATAGAAACACCCGAGGTAAGTACAGTAAGTGTCCCCAGCAACCAGGAGCAAGATAGTTACCCACCCAGTTGTCCCATAGGTTAACACAGAGAGTAGTGGTTAGAGTTTGTGGGATTCAGAACCCTTCCCAGTGGACCCTGAGGAAACCAGCAGACAAGCAGATGGATAGATATTGCCCCTACCCCAGGATACCCATAGGACAGGAGTACCTACACCAGGGACTTGGATGCAGAGGGGAGAAAGGACTCTCTCTGAAGTCAGTGGAAGCTTTGGATTGTTCAGCTGCTATCATGACCTGTGGACCCTGCTGGTAGAACGCAGGGATGGATTCTGGACAGGAAGGACCTGCAAAGGAAGAGGACCGATTCCAGCACCCTTGGAGGTGCCGGACTGGTGATGCAGTTGGCACTGCCCACCCTCCCGAAGGTGAAGGTCCTGCAAGTCGGTGGAAGAAGAAATCCAGCTGCGGGGTCCAGGAGTTGCAGAAAATCCAAGCAGTTGCCTATGAACTGTCCCTCGACGGTCTCCAAATTTCAAGAGAGGCAGTGGCCAGCCAGGTCACCAACAACCACTGGCAAATGCAAACAGGACCTGAAGATGTTTTTACAAAGATTTGGGGACCAGCAAGACCAGGAGACTCTACCCAGGAAGGAGAGTCAGGGCTGGCCCTCAGCATGCAGGAAGGCCAGCAGAAGTCGATGGAGCCCTCACGAGTGACCCACAGGCGACAGACACAAGGAGTCACAAGGAAGCCTCACCAGCACAAAAAAACAGAAGTCCCACGTTGCGGAAGTTGCAGGAGAGAGGGGCTGATCTTCGTGTTGCAGAGTGCTGGGGGCCAGGGCTTTTTGGTGCCTGGAGATCCCCCACAGGAAAAGCCAACAAGCCTTGACAAGTGCAACAGTCGCGGTGCACAGAGGTTCCAGTCAAGTGGCAGGAGCAGGGGCCCACAGTCTCCCCAGTTGGTTAGAAGACAAGCAGGACTCAGAGGAGGCCACAGACTTACCACCTGTGTTGCAGAGTTGTTGGGTGTCCGTGGGACAGCAGACCCCACCAGCCAGTGAACATTGTTTTTAGGTGCCTGCGGATGCAGGGGAGTGACTCCTTCACTCCAAGTGAGATTCCTTTGTGCTTCCAGGTGCAAACAGCGTCCTTGTGAACCAGTGTAGGAAAGTACCATCTTGCCTGGCATGTTACCCCCATTTTTCACTGTATATATGTTGTTTTAGTTGTATGTGTCACTGGGACCCTGGTAACCCAGGGCCCCAGTGCTCATAAGTGTGCCTGAATGTGTTACCTGTGTAGTGACTAACTGTCTCACTGAGGCTCTGCTAATCAGAACCTCAGTGGTTATGCTCTCTCATTTCTTTCCAAATTGTCACTAACAGGCTAGTGACCATTTTACCAATTTACATTGGCTTACTGGAACACCCTTATAATTCCCTAGTATATGGGACTGAGGTACCCAGGGTATTGGGGTTCCAGGAGATCCCTATGGGCTGCAGCATTTCTTTTGCCACCCATAGGGAGCTCTGACAATTCTTACACAGGCCTGCCACTGCAGCCTGAGTGAAACAACGTCCACGTTATTTCACAGCCATTTTACACTGCACTTAAGTAACTTATAAGTCACCTATATGTCTAACCTTTACCTGGTAAAGGTTAGGTGCAAAGCTACTTAGTGTGAGGGCACCCTGGCACTAGCCAAGGCGCCCCCACATTGTTCAGGGCCAATTCCCCAGACTTTGTGAGTGCGGGGACACCATTACACGCGTGCACTACATATAGGTCACTACCTATATGTAGCTTCACAATGGTAACTCCCAATATGGCCATGTAACATGTCTATGATCATGGAATTGCACCCTCTATACCATCCTGGCATAATTGGCACAATCCCATGATCCTAGTGGTCTGTAGCACAGACCCTGGTACTGCCAAACTGCCCTTCCTGGGGTTTCACTGCAGCTGCTGCTGCTGCCAACCCCTCAGACAGGCAGCTGCCCTCCTGGGGTCCAGCCAGGCCTGGCCCAGGATGGCAGAACAAAGGACTTCCTCTGAGAGAGGGTGTTACACCCTCTCCCTTTGGAAAATGGTGTGAAGGCAGGGGAGGAGTAGCCTCCCCCAGCCTCTGGAAATGCTTTCTTGGGCACAGATGTGCCCAATTCTGCATAAGCCAGTCTACACCGGTTCAGGGGGACCCCTTAGCCCTGCTCTGGCGCAAAACTGGACAAAGGAAAGGGGAGTGACCACTCCCCTGACCTGCACCTCCCCTGGGAGGTGTCCAGAGCTCCTCCAGTGTGCTCCAGACCTCTGCCATCTTGGAAACAGAGGTGCTGCTGGCACACTGGACTGCTCTGAGTGGCCAGTGCCACCAGGTGACGTCAGAGACTCCTTCTGATAGGCTCCTTCAGGTGTTGCTAGCCTATCCTCTCTCCTAGGTAGCCAAACCCTCTTTTCTGGCTATTTAGGGTCTCTGTCTCTGGGGAAACTTTAGATAACGAATGCAAGAGCTCATCCGAGTTCCTCTGCATCTCTCTCTTCACCTTCTGCCAAGGAATCGACTGCTGACCGCGCTGGAAGCCTGCAAAACTGCAACATAGTAGCAAAGACGACTACTGCAACTCTGTAACGCTGATCCTGCCGCCTTCTCGACTGTTTTCCTGGTGGTGCATGCTGTGGGGGTAGTCTGCCTCCTCTCTGCACTAGAAGCTCCGAAGAAATCTCCCGTGGGTCGACGGAATCTTCCCCCTGCAACCGCAGGCACCAAAAAGCTGCATTACCGGTCCCTTGGGTCTCCTCTCAGCACGACGAGCGAGGTCCCTCGAATCCAGCAACTCAGTCCAAGTGGCCCCCACAGTCCAGTGACTCTTCAGTCCAAGTTTGGTGGAGGTAAGTCCTTGCCTCACCTCGCTAGACTGCATTGCTGGGAACCGCGACTTTTGCAGCTACTCCGGCCTCCGTGCACTTCCGGCAGAAATCCTTTGTGCACAGTCCAGCCTGGGTCCACGGCACTCTAACCTGCATTGCACGACCTCCTAAGTTGTTCTCCGGCGACGTGGGACTTCTTTGTGCGACTTCGGGTGAGCACCGTTTCACGCATCCTCGTAGTGCCTGTTTCTGGCACTTCTCCGGGTGCTACCTGCTGCTAAGAGGGCTCCTTGTCTTGCTCGACATCCCCTCTACCTCCTGGTCCAATTTGCGACCTCCTGGTCTCTCCTGGGCCACAGCAGCATCCAAAAACGCTAACCGCACGATTTGCAGCTAGCAAGGCTTGTTGGCGTTCTTTCGGCGGGAAAACACTTCTGCACGACTCTACTAGGCGAGAGGGATCCGTCCTCCAAAGGGGAAGTCTCTAGCCCTTTGCGTTCCTGCAGAAACCGCAGCTTCTTCTGTCCAGTAGAAGCTTCTTTGCACCCGCAGCTGGCATTTCCTGGGCATCTGCCCATCTCCGACTTGCTTGTGACTTTTGGACTTGGTCCCCTTGTTCCACAGGTACCCTAGATTGGAAATCCACAGTTGTTGCATTGTTGGTTTGTGTCTTTCCTGCATTATTCCTCTAACACAACTTCTTTGTCCTTAGGGGAACTTTAGTGCACTTTGCACTCACTTTTCAGGGTCTTGGGGAGGGTTATTTTTCTAACTCTCACTATTTCCTAATAGTCCCAGCGACCCTCTACAAGGTCACATAGGTTTGGGGTCCATTCGTGGTTCGCATTCCACTTTTGGAGTATATGGTTTGTGTTGCCCCTATCCCTATGTTTCCCCATTGCATCCTATTGTAACTATACATTGTTTGCACTGTTTTCTAAGACTATACTGCATATTTTTGCTATTGTGTATATATATCTTGTGTATATTTCCTATCCTCTCACTGAGGGTACACTCTAAGATACTTTGGCATATTGTCATAAAAATAAAGTACCTTTATTTTTAGTATAACTGTGTATTGTGTTTTCTTATGATATTGTGCATATGACACTAAGTGGTACTGTAGTAGCTTCACACGTCTCCTAGATCAGCCTAAGCTGCTCTGCTAAGCTACCATTATCTATCAGCCTTTGCTGCTAGACACCCTATACACTAATAAGTGATAACTGGGCCTGGTGCAAGGTGCAAGTACCCCTAGGTACTCACTACAAGCCAGTCCAGCCTCCTACATTGGTTGTGCAGCGGTGGGATAAGTGCTTTGAGACTACTTACCACTCTTGTCATTGTACTTTTCATAAGAGAAAAATATACAAAACAAGGTTAGTGTATATACACATAGCCAAAAAGTTTTGCATTTCCTCTTTTCACTCTTTTCTAAGTGCTGAAAAGTACTTCTAACTTTCTAAAAAGTTCTAAAAAGTTTTAAAAGTTTTTTTTTCTGTCTTTCTAAAAGCTCTGACAAACTTTTTTCTCTTTTTCTATCACTTTAACTCTCTCTAAAAATGTCTGGCACAGGCCAAAATGTTGACCTGTCTAAGATTGCATATGACCACCTTAGCTGGAAAGGAGCAAGGAGTCTCTGTATAGAGAGAGGTTTGAGTGTAGGGAAGAATCCTTCCTTGGAATTGTTACTTAACATGCTTAGAGAACAAGATAAGGCTAAAAGTGCCCCATCTGTTGAAAAAGTAGCTAATGGTTCCCAATCTGATCCAGGGACTCCCCCAGGAAAAGATTCAGGAAAGAAACTTCTCAGCCTGCCCATTACTAGACAGTCTAGCATAGTTGGTACAGAGGTTGAATCACACCATACTGATGGTGTGCTCTCACATTATACTGTTAGCCAAGCTGTTAGGGTGCCCTCTGTATGGGACAGGTCTCCTTCTGTCCATTCTCACCATACTTCTGTTTCAAGGAATGTCCCTCCCACCCACCCTGATGACAGATTGTTAGAAAGGGAGCTCAATAGATTGAGAGTGGAACAAACCAGACTGAAGCTCAAGAAGCAACAGCTGGATTTGGATAGACAGACTTTAGAAGTAGAGAAGGAGAGACAGAAACTGGGTTTAGAAACCCATGGTGGCAGCAGCAGTATTCCCCATAGTCATCCTGCAAAAGAGCATGATTCCAGGAATCTGCACAAGATAGTTCCCCCTTATAAGGAGGGGGATGACATTAACAAGTGGTTTGCTGCACTTGAGAGGGCCTGTGCTGTACAGGATGTCCCTCAAAGGCAGTGGGCTGCTATCCTATGGCTATCATTTAGTGGAAAAGGTAGGGATAGGCTCCTTACTGTAAAAGAAAATGAAGCTAATGATTACAAAGTTCTTAAGAATGCACTCCTGGATGGTTATGGCTTAACCACTGAACAATACAGGATAAAGTTCAGAGAGACCAAAAAGGAGTCTTCACAAGACTGGGTTGATTTCATTGACCATTCAGTGAAGGCCTTGGAGGGGTGGTTACATGGCAGTAAAGTTACTGATTATGACAGCTTGTATAACTTGATCCTGAGAGAGCATATTCTTAATAATTGTGTGTCTGATTTGTTGCACCAGTACTTGGTGGACTCTGATCTGACCTCTCCCCAAGAATTGGGAAAGAAGGCAGACAAATGGGTCAGAACAAGGGTGAACAGAAAAGTTCATACAGGGGGTGACAAAGATGGCAACAAAAAGAAGGATGGTAAGTCTTCTGACAAGGGTGGGGACAAATCTAAAAATGAGTCTTCATCAGGCCCACAAAAACACTCTGGTGGGGGTGGTGGGCCCAAATCCTCCTTTAATCAAAACAAAGAAAAGAAACCATGGTGCTATTTATGTAAAGTAAAAGGCAATTGGACAACAGATCCCAGTTGTCCAAAGAAAAGCACCAAGCCTCCTACCACTACAACCCCTACTGCTACCCCTAGTGTCCCTACTAATAGCAGTGGTGGTGGGAGCAAACCTACTAATAGCCAATCCAAGGGAGTAGCTGGGCTCACTATTGGTAACTTAGTTGGGGTTGGCCTTGTTAGGGAGGCCACAGAGGCTGTGTTAGTCTCTGAGGGGGCTATTGATTTAGCCACCTTAGTTGCTTGTCCCCTTAATATGGATAAGTACAAGCAGCTACCCCTAATAAATGGTGTTGAGGTTCAGGCCTACAGGGACACTGGAGCCAGTGTGACTATGGTCATAGAGAAACTGGTCCACCCTGAACAACACCTACTTGGTCACCAGTACCAAGTAACCGATGCTCACAACAACACACTTAGCCACCCCATGGCTGTTGTTAATCTCAACTGGGGGGGGTTACTGGTCCAAAGAAAGTTGTGGTAGCCACAGATTTACCTGTAGACTGTCTACTAGGAAATGATTTGGAGACATCAGCTTGGTCAGATGTGGAATTGGAGGCCCATGCAGCAATGCTGGGCATCCCAGGGCATATTTTTGCTTTGACAAGGGCTCAGGCCAAAAAGCAAAAAGGACAGGGAAGCTTGGATCCTGGAACAATGGACCAAGTGCTCCCTAAAGCTAGGGCTAGTAGAAGAAAACCACTTCCTACTATCCCTCCCTCTACAGTGGATTCAACTTCTGAGGAAGAAGAATTCCCTCCCTGTGCAGAACCTACACCAGAGGAGCTGGAAGCAGACACTGCTGAGCTTTTGGGTGAAGGGGGGCCTGCCAGGGAGGAGCTGAGTGTGGCACAGCAAACCTGTCCCACATTAGAGGGTCTAAGACAGCAAGCTGTCAAACAGGCTAATGGGGATGTCAGTGACTCTCACAGAGTTTACTGGGAGGACAACCTCTTGTACACTGAGCATAGGGATCCTAAACCTGGAGCTGCCAGGAGATTAGTGATTCCTCAGGAGTACAGAAAGTTCCTCCTAACTCTTGCACACGACATTCCCCTAGCTGGGCATCTGGGACAAATGAAAACTTGGGACAGACTTGTTCCCTTGTTTCATTGGCCTAGAATGTCTGAGGACACAAAAGATTTTTGTAAGTCCTGTGAAACCTGTCAAGCCAGTGGCAAGACAGGTGGCACCCCAAAGTCACCCCTTATTCCACTGCCTGTGGTTGGGGTTCCCTTTGAAAGGGTAGGGGTTGACATAGTTGGCCCCCTTGACCCTCCTACTGCTTCAGGCAATAGGTTTATCTTGGTGGTAGTGGACCATGTCACAAGATACCATGAAGCAATTCCTTTAAGGACCACTACAGCACCTGCAGTGGCAAAGGCCCTCCTGGGAATATTTTCTAGGGTGGGCTTCCCAAAGGAAGTAGTATCAGACAGGGGAAGCAATTTCATGTCTGCATACTTAAAGGCCATGTGGAAGGAGTGTGGTGTAACTTACAAGTTCACAACACCCTATCATCCACAAACAAATGGACTGGTGGAGAGATTTAATAAAACTCTCAAAGGCATGATTATGGGTCTCCCTGAAAAACTCCGCAGGAGATGGGATATCCTTCTACCATGCCTCCTTTTTGCCTACAGGGAGGTACCCCAGAAAGGAGTGGGCTTCAGCCCCTTTGAACTTCCTTTTGGACACCCTGTTAGGGGTCCACTCACACTTGTAAAGGAGGGTTGGGAACAACCTTTAAAAGCTCCTAAGCAGGATATTGTGGATTATGTACTTGGCCTCAGATCAAGGATGGCTGAGTACATGAAAAAGGCCAGCAAAAACCTTCAGGCCAGCCAAGAGCTCCAGAAGCAATGGCATGATCAGAAGGCTGTTTTGGTTCAGTACCAACCAGGGCAGAAAGTGTGGGTCTTGGAGCCTGTGGCCCCAAGAGCACTCCAAGATAAATGGAGTGGACCCCACACAATTGTTGAAAAGAAGGGAGAAGTCACCTATTTAGTTGACTTAGGCACTGCCAGGAGTCCCCTTAGGGTGCTCCATGTCAACCGCCTGAAACCCTACTATGACAGGGCTGATCTCACCCTGCTCATGGCAACTGATGAGGGACAGGAAGAAGACAGTGATCCTCTACCTGATCTCTTCTCTTCCACAGAACAAGATGCTCTTGTGGAAGGTGTAGTTTTGGCTGATTGTCTTACTGCTGAGCAGAAAGACCATTGCATAAATCTCCTCGATCAATTCTCTGAACTCTTCTCTACTGTGCCAGGTACCACTTCTTGGTGTGAGCACACTATAGATACTGGAGACAGTTTACCTGTCAAAAGTAAGATCTATAGGCAGCCTGACCATGTCAGGGACTGCATAAAGCAAGAGGTGCAGAAAATGTTAGAACTAGGAGTAGTTGAGCACTCTGAAAGTCCATGGGCTTCTCCTGTGGGACTTGTACCAAAACCCCATTCCAAAGATGGAAAGAAGGAAATGCGGTTTTGTGTAGACTATAGAGGTCTCAACTTGGTTACCAAAACTGATGCTCACCCTATACCCAGGGCAGATGAGCTCATAGATACACTGGCATCTGCCAAGTATCTAAGCACTTTTGATTTGACTGCAGGGTATTGGCAGATCAAATTGTCAGAAGATGCTAAACCTAAGACTGCATTTTCAACCATTGGAGGACATTATCAGTTTACTGTAATGCCTTTTGGTTTGAAAAATGCACCTGCCACTTTTCAAAGGTTGGTGAACACAGTCCTGCAAGGGCTGGAAGCTTTCAGTGCAGCATATTTGGACGATATAGCTGTATTTAGCTCCAGCTGGGATGATCACCTGGTCCACCTATGGAAAGTTTTGGTGGCCCAGCAGAAGGCAGGCCTCACTATCAAGGCTTCAAAGTGCCAGATAGGGCAGGGGAAGGTGGTTTATCTGGGACACCTTGTTGGTGGGGAACAGATTGCACCACTTCAGGGGAAAATCCAAACAATTATTGATTGGGTTCCCCCTACCACTCAGACTCAGGTGAGAGCCTTCCTAGGCCTCACTGGGTATTACAGGAGGTTCATTAAGAACTATGGCTCCATTGCAGCCCCTCTTAATGACCTCACATCCAAGAAAATGCCTAAAAAGGTATTATGGACAGCAAACTGTCAGAAAGCTTTTGAGGAGCTGAAGCAAGCCATGTACTCTGCACCTGTCCTGAAAAGCCCTTGTTACTCTAAAACATTCTATGTCCAAACTGATGCATCTGAATTAGGAGTAGGGGCAGTCCTATCACAACTTAATTCTGAGGGCCAGGATCAACCTGTTGCTTTTATTAGTAGGAGGTTGACCCCTAGAGAAAAGCATTGGTCTGCCATAGAGAGGGAGGCCTTTGCTGTGGTCTGGGCTCTGAAGAAGTTGAGGCCATACCTGTTTGGCACTCACTTCATTGTTCAGACAGACCACAAACCTCTACTTTGGCTAAAACAAATGAAAGGTGAAAATCCTAAATTGTTGAGGTGGTCCATATCCCTACAGGGAATGGACTATACAGTGGAACATAGACCTGGGAGTAGCCACTCCAATGCAGATGGACTCTCCAGATATTTCCACTTAGACAATGAAGACTCATCAGGTCACGGCTAGTCTTATTGTCCTTCGTTTGGGGGGGGGGGGGGGGTTGTGTAGGAAAATACCATCTTGCCTGGCATGTTACCCCCATTTTTCACTGTATATATGTTGTTTTAGTTGTATGTGTCACTGGGACCCTGGTAACCCAGGGCCCCAGTGCTCATAAGTGTGCCTGAATGTGTTACCTGTGTAGTGACTAACTGTCTCACTGAGGCTCTGCTAATCAGAACCTCAGTGGTTATGCTCTCTCATTTCTTTCCAAATTGTCACTAACAGGCTAGTGACCATCTTACCAATTTACATTGGCTTACTGGAACACCCTTATAATTCCCTAGTATATGGTACTGAGGTACCCAGGGTATTGGGGTTCCAGGAGATCCCTATGGGCTGCAGCATTTCTTTTGCCACCCATAGGGAGCTCTGACAATTCTTACACAGGCCTGCCACTGCAGCCTGAGTGAAACAACGTCCACGTTATTTCACAGCCATTTTACACTGCACTTAAGTAACTTATAAGTCACCTATATGTCTAACCTTTACCTGGTAAAGGTTAGGTGCAAAGTTACTTAGTGTGAGGGCACCCTGGCACTAGCCAAGGTGCCCCCACATTGTTCAGGGCCAATTCCCCGGACTTTGTGAGTGCGGGGACACCATTACACGCGTGCACTACATATAGGTCACTACCTATATGTAGCTTCACAATGGTAACTCCGAATATGGCCATGTAACATGTCTATGATCATGGAATTGCCCCCTCTATACCATCCTGGCATAGTTGGCACAATCCCATGATCCCAGTGGTCTGTAGCACAGACCCTGGTACTGCCAAACTGCCCTTCCTGGGGTTTCACTGCAGCTGCTGCCAACCCCTCAGACAGGCAGCTGCCCTCCTGGGGTCCAGCCAGGCCTGGCCCAGGATGGCAGAACAAAGGACTTCCTCTGAGAGAGGGTGTTATACCCTCTCCCTGTGGAAAATGGTGTGAAGGCAGGGGAGGAGTAGCCTCCCCCAGCCTCTGGAAATGCTTTCTTGGGCACAGATGTGCCCAATTCTGCATAAGCCAGTCTACACCGGTTCAGGGGACCCCTTAGCCCTGCTCTGGCGTGAAACTGGACAAAGGAAAGGGGAGTGACCACTCCCCTGACCTGCACCTCCCCTGGGAGGTGTCCAGAGCTCCTCCAGTGTGCTCCAGACCTCTGCCATCTTGGAAACAGAGGTGCTGCTGGCACACTGGACTGCTCTGAGTGGCCAGTGCCACCAGGTGACGTCAGAGACTCCTTCTGATAGGCTCCTTCAGGTGTTGCTAGCCTATCCTCTCTCCTAGGTAGCCAAACCCTCTTTTCTGGCTATTTAGGGTCTCTGTCTCTGGGGAAACTTTAGATAACGAATGCAAGAGCTCATCCGAGTTCCTCTGCATCTCTCTCTTCACCTTCTGCCAAGGAATCGACTGCTGACCGCGCTGGAAGCCTGCAAAACTGCAACATAGTAGCAAAGACGACTACTGCAACTCTGTAACGCTGATCCTGACGCCTTCTCGACTGTTTTCCTGGTGGTGCATGCTGTGGGGGTAGTCTGCCTCCTCTCTGCACTAGAAGCTCCGAAGAAATCTCCCGTGGGTCGACGGAATCTTCCCCCTGCAACCGCAGGCACCAAAAAGCTGCATTACCGGTCCCTTGGGTCTCCTCTCAGCACGACGAGCGAGGTCCCTCGAATCCAGCAACTCGGTCCAAGTGGCCCCCACAGTCCAGTGACTCTTCAGTCCAAGTTTGGTGGAGGTAAGTCCTTGCCTCACCTCGCTAGACTGCATTGCTGGGAACCGCGACTTTTGCAGCTACTCCGGCCTCCGTGCACTTCCGGCGGAAATCCTTTGTGCACAGTCCAGCCTGGGTCCACGGCACTCTAACCTGCATTGCACGACCTCCTAAGTTGTTCTCCGGCGACGTGGGACTTCTTTGTGCGACTTCGGGTGAGCACCGTTTCACGCATCCTCGTAGTGCCTGTTTCTGGCACTTCTCCGGGTGCTACCTGCTGCTAAGAGGGCTCCTTGTCTTGCTCGACATCCCCTCTACCTCCTGGTCCAATTTGCGACCTCCTGGTCCCTCCTGGGCTACAGCAGCATCCAAAAACGCTAACCGCACAATTTGCAGCTAGCAAGGCTTGTTGGCGTTCTTTCGGCAGGAAAATACTTCTGCACGACTCTACAAGGCGAGAGGGATCCGTCCTCCAAAGGGGAAGTCTCTAGCCCTTTGCGTTCCTGCAGAAACTGCAGCTTCTTCTGTCCAGTAGAAGCTTCTTTGCACCCGCAGCTGGCATTTCCTGGGCATCTGCCCATCTCCGACTTGCTTGTGACTTTTGGACTTGGTCCCCTTGTTCCACAGGTACCCTAGATTGGAAATCCACATTTTTTGCATTGTTGGTTTGTGTCTTTCCTGCATTATTCCTCTAACACGACTTCTTTGTCCTTAGGGGAACTTTAGTGCACTTTGCACTCACTTTTCAGGGTCTTGGGGAGGGTTATTTTTCTAACTCTCACTATTTTCTAATAGTCCCAGCGACCCTCTACAAGGTCACATAGGTTTGGGGTCCATTCGTGGTTCGCATTCCACTTTTGGAGTATATGGTTTGTGTTGCCCCTATCCCTATGTTTCCCCATTGCATCCTATTGTAACTATACATTGTTTGCACTGTTTTCTAAGACTATACTGCATATTTTTGCTATTGTGTATATATATCTTGTGTATATTTCCTATCCTGTCACTGAGGGTACACTCTAAGATACTTTGGCATATTGTCATAAAAATAAAGTACCTTTATTTTTAGTATAACTGTGTATTGTGTTTTCTTATGATATTGTGCATATGACACTAAGTGGTACTGTAGTAGCTTCACACGTCTCCTAGTTCAGCCTAAGCTGCTCTGCTAAGCTACCATTATCTATCAGCCTATGCTGCTAGACACCCTATACACTAATAAGGGATAACTGGGCCTGGTGCAAGGTGCAAGTACCCCTAGGTACTCACTACAAGCCAGTCCAGCCTCCTACAACCAGGAGGATGCACAGCCTTGGATGTTGCAGACTTCTTGCAGGAGCCAGAGAAACAATGTTGCAGTGGGAGCCTTCCCACCAGGAGCAGATGTGTTTCAGTTCCAAAGCAGACCAGCAGAGCTTCCAGAGGCCAGGAGCAGAAGATGTCTTGCAGAGAGTTCCTTGGAGAGTCTTGCTCAACGAATCTGAAGACCCATCCACTGGGGAGCATTTAAGTAACCTGAAAAAAGGGGGTTGGTCACTCTCTGAAGTGACCCACCTATCAAATGGTGTCAGGGATGTCAGCTTCCTGGCCTAACCAGTCCGATGCTCCCAGGGGCCTCTTCCTATGTTGTTTCCAAGATGGCAAAATCAAATGGCCACCTGGCAGAGGTCTGTGCACCTCCTTAGTGGAGGAGCTGGACAGGGGGGTGGTCAATCCTCCGTCCTTTGTGTAATTTTTTGCCAGAGTGGGAACTGAGGATCCCTGAACTGGTGCAAACCGGATGATGCAACAAGGGCACTAAATGTGCCCTTCAAGGCAGTCTGGTGGTCCTGAGAGGCCACCCCACCCCAGCCCTTAGACACCTAATACACGTGGGGAGGTGGTTACACCTCTCCCTTGCAGAATATCCTTTGTTCTGCTTCTTCAGCATGAGCCTGTCTCACCACAGGAGGGAAGACCAGTGTCTTGGGTCAGCAGCAGCATGGGTTGGCAGCTAGACTCCATAAGGGTGCACAGGCAGAACTGAGGGATCCTCTAAGGACCCCCGAGAGTACATGGTCTCATGCAACCAACACTGGAATTGGTGTAGTTGCATGATTCCAACATGTTTGATATCAAACATGCCTAGGTTCGGAGTAGCCATTATGTAGCTGGTCCACACGTGCTGATCAGTGTCCACTACATACCTTAAGATGGCTTCCTTGCACTTACAGAGTCCAGGAATTGACCTGGGGTCTGTAAGGGCACTCTGCTCATGCAGAGGAACCCTCACACATAGAGACATGCATCCTGTCATTGGACAGAAGGGCCTTCCAGAGGGGTGACTTATAAGGTCTGAATGCGGTGACCAGGATTGGTGGTGAAAGGGTACACACACAGTTTCCCACAGGTTGCAATGGCTGGCCTGCAGATACAGTTTACATGGGCTCCCATGAGTGGCACAATACATGCTGTAGTCCATGGGGGACCCCTGGTGTACCAGTACCCTGGCTACCTAGGTACCATATACAAGGGAGTTACATAGATGCACCAGTATGCCAATTGTGGGTGTAAAAAGTTACCAAGCAACCAAATTTAGGGGAGAGAGCACTGGCACTGGTTCCTAGGTTAGCAGGATCCTAGTGCACTACATTCCAAAGCATACTAACACCATTAAAAAAAAGTGAGGGGTACTACAACCAGAACCCAGCTTACTTCAGAAATCAGCCACTAAATGTGTATTTGTCTCTCGTTTTTACCTCAAAGGTTGATGCTTTGAATGTAACTTTGTGTATGAGGGTAGAGCATCAGTGACAGGCAGAGGCCACAAGAAAGCTCATCACGTTTTGGTTTCAAGGTTCCACGAGGACCTTGAGCTGAGCCTGGCATCTGGCGTGAGACTGGCTTTAGAGTTAAGTGGCTCGCTATCCTCTACTCCCAATTACTATAAGTGCAAAGAGTGCACAGTACTTTTATCCATACTAATTGTATGTGAATATTCCCCACTTTTTTCCATTATATATATTTTGGGGCCAACTCATAAAGACGTGTAAACATAGGAAAACTTTACTATAAGTCTACTACTTTAGATACTCCAAATGCCTTTGCCGATGTGCTACAAAGTTGCTGCCACCACAATAGCACTAAACCAACCACCAAACTTCTAGTTCGTTTAAGGTGTTATTCTAAAAACTAAAAATATAAAACCGTATATTAAAGTTAACCCGCAACTCAGATTTTTATGTCAAGCGCTGTGACAAGGCCATCAGGTGGAACTGACACTGTACAAAGTGCATGAGAAAAAAATAAAAATACAAAATTATGAAATGTAGTTAATCTATTCTGTATTTTAAGTCAAACGCTCTTGAAGATACCACACGGTAGAATGAAGTTCATACACAAATAACAATAACAAGTTAAGACCTGTCAATAATGTAAAATAAATTAGATAAAGAACCTACTGCGAGCACAGCACTAGAAATCTAAAAGAGGCTGTGACACCCCGGCGTGTGTGTGTGAGATCTGGTCTGTCTCAGTCTCAGCCCGTCTGTGGCTGGCTGTTGGTGACAGAGACATTGTGTGATTGTGAGTTGGATACGTGGAACCCAAAAAGCCTAGGATGACTTGCAGAAAAAAACAATAAAAGGCAGAAAGAGGCAGCGGAGATAATATCTTCTAAAAATACAAATTTTAGAAGTCCTGTATGAATCACCGACAGCATTACGAGAACAGAGAAAAACAGATGTCAGATTACAGTAACAACACACCTTCTGAAAATACGCGACCGAGCCCCAGGAATATGCCACACCTTAAAAAGGCAGTGGCAAAGTCAATAGGTATGGCAAGCTGGTACAATGGTAATTAAAAAAAAAACATTTTTACTACAAGCACATGCCACAAAAATAAAAGGAAGATTAAACCCACACCACTAAAAACGGGTGGCCATGTGCTTCAAAAAACGTTAAATAAATAAAAAAATCTAATGCAGATAATTTTTGAGAAAATAATTTGAGTGCTTCCTGCAAGGCAAGTGTACTCAGAACAGGCACAGAAACCATAGGGATGACTAAATAAAATAAAAGAGGACAAAAAATAGGAAGAAAAAATCATCAGCAAGGTACAGCACTGCCTTGTAACCTCGACACTAAGGGGCATTTATTTTAGGGAGATGTGCATGTGATCTAGAAATGCTGCACTAACTGTGAAAGAGAGCCAGTGGCTTAAGTGGGTTGACAAATGGCCTCACAGTACATATGTGTGCAGTGGCACTAGAGTGCAGGCTTGTGAGGGACGTACTGCCCACTAATTGTATCTGTTTGTACTACTGGCCAGGGCAAATGGGGACCCATTGTTTCAAATAAGGTGGAAGTAGGGGGGAGGGGATACTGCAGCACCCTCAAAAAAACTGTGCAGGAGTTCCAAAGATGAATGAGCAATAAAGATGCCTTTTTTTTAGGTCGAGCTCGACCTGTTGTAAGTATTGTGGACTTTTAACCACGCCCATCTCACACCCATCACTTACATTGGCTCCTGGGCTTGCCTTTCAAAAATCACTTGATGTCATTGGTAAATGCTTTAAGTTTGTCCCACCTTGAGGCTGCTTTTGTCACGCCTTGCAGATCTTCCCTGTTAAATGGATTATTGCACAATTTACAATATATTTCAGCATGGGTAAACTTTTTTTTTCTTTTGTCTCTCACCTTTGTGCTGCATTGCGGACATGATGCTCACAGCGCCAACAGGCACAATAGCATGAACTCGATAGGTGGCAATGGAGCGCTTTCACATTGTTCACAGCAACCTAATTAGAGTCAATTCTCGTGGCTCTCCCCTTATAACACTTGAAATTGGTAAATGCTTTACGTAAAGCTTACGTAAAACAGAAATAATCAAAGCAAAAGTGGCTCTTCCAGCACAGTGGGAAAGCCAATACAATATTCACTACACTTGGTAAAATTGCCCCATAATGCTTTTCAGGGCATTACTTTTGCAATACATTTTTGCTCATAACTGTGGTGGTCCTAGGACAAAGGGACCACCACTAAAACATTCAGCACAATACACTCTTTCTGTCTAAGTCATCAATTAGCTTATTGTGGACCCCAAAATAATAACCCCTCACTCAGTGCCTAATTTGTAAATAAAAACGTGCCAATGCCCAAAGCCCTCCTCTTAAACATGCGTCTGCTGCATTTAAATGTGTGAACACAGAATACTGAGGCAGCCTAATCCTGAAGCCATCTTGGGCCTCTTCAATCCATTTAAAGCCACTCCTTGCCCCTTCAACTCACTCTTGCTGCTTTCTCCCTTTGTGACGCTTTTTTTTGTTTTTCTCTTCCTCCGTCTTTCCCATATGTGTCTTTTGCTGGCAGTAAATGCTTGAGGCAGAAGACTAAGTGTCGGCCCTCAAAAATAAGTGCGGGTGCTCAGCACCGGAAACAACAAGCACAAATTAAGCTCTGCCCTCACTCCATTCAGTGTCTTTTTAAGCATTCTCATGGCTGGAATGTTTGTTGTACAGCTGGGAATAGCTTGTGTTTTAGGGGTCGTGTTTGTATCTTTATTGCTATAGATTTGCTACCCCTGAAACTGTGTAATGTTCTATGCTCTCTAGGGCCTAGTTTTATGGTCACACTGCATTATCTACAGCTATTTTGTTGTGGTTATGCCTTCTAGGGGTTAACTTCATAGGACAAGACCATGTGTCTATAAATGCTATTTCCATTGTGGCATTCTCTAGGGGCTGTACAAAGCATTACAGACATATCAACATAATAAAATATTTGCTGTACAAAACCTCACCCCAATAATGCTTTGCAGGGCTTTACTTTTACAAAACATTTTTGCTCATAACTCAGCCTGTGGTGGTACTTGGACAATGGGACCACCTTCAAAATGCCTTTTCTGACTATATCATAACTGGATTACCACACTAGGTTAGTAGGGACCCCAAAATAATAACCCCGCCGACCATTCAGTGTCTTTTAAGCTTTCCCATGGCTAGAACATTTGCTTTTATGGCTGGGAGAAGTTTTGTTTTAAAGGCCTTTTTTGTAGTATCATGTAGCAGGCCTGCTAGCCCTAAAAATGCTCTCTAGGGGATGAGTATAAGGTTTACACTGTATTATTTACTGCATTTTTTTCATGGGGGTAAATCCTGTAGGAGCTAACAATATGGTTACATGACCACATTTCTAACAAATGACATGTTTATTGTGGTTTCCTCTAGGGGATGTATTGAGCAATACAGTCTAATGCCAAAAGTTTATTTCTGATAAAGGTTTATATGATAATTGTATATGTTTTAATAATCTATCTTTATTACAATTATGACGATGATTCATGCCAACTTAACATCCTTATTACACTATGACTGTTTGAACATGCTTGATATGTTTGAGTGACTCTTCTAGTTTATTTCTCCTCTGTGAATACCTTGTGTCTTTATGGGGGGAATTGTGTTAGCTGTCCAGCAACTCTGATGGTGGGGTGATAAAAGTGGAATTCTAGTGGAATTAGCATGGCAGATTTAAATTAGGATACTAAATGGCAACATTTTCATCTTTTTGCTGCAGATAGAGGAAGAAGGTAAATGGAAGTGCTTTAGTTATATGCAGGGCCACTGGAATTATATGGCAGGAAAAGATGAAATTATGAGGTAAGATTGACCAATGTATGTGACAAGAAAAGTTCAGTTATGAATTTACAATGGAAATAGCTCTAACTCAAGCACATGTGAGACATATTGTATTGCAAATGCGTGTTGTGTTTTCTCTTGTCACATCTGCTGTGCGTATAAAAAAGGAAATCAAATATCACACTCACTATGTCTTCTGACAAGTCAATGCTTATTTTTCAGCACGTAGATAGGTATTTACTTTTCCTCTAAGACTGAAAAGTTAGAAGATTTTGTTATGTGATTTATGTGACAATCTTGCTTTAGGGTGTCAGTTTTTTTTTCTAACACACAAGATCGTTACATTTCTGTTAACAAACTTTGCAGATATTTCAAAATATATAAGTAGTGGGAAAATCACAAATGAAGAAATTTTTTCTTGTAATTAGGAAGGATTATAAAAAACAAAGGGCCAGATTTACCAAAAAGCTGCACAGCGTTGTACTGCGGCAAAATTGGCAGCGCATTGCTGCATCACTTTAGAAACACAGGGATGCACCATATTTATTAGAATACGGTGCACCCCTGTGCTGGCACTAAATTGAGTTGCCTAGCGCCAACAAAGGCATCCTTGCACCATCGTGCTAGGATGTCTGTGTTGAGGGGTTTGAATGTTTATGTGCGGGAAGGTGTCCCTACCTGCACATAAACAATCACTAATGTCAATTGGCACTTCTATGTGTGCTGCAGAAAGAGCCCAGCTAACGCCACCCTGAAAACTCATAAATCTAAGGCAGCATCAAAACGCAGTGGGTGTCTCAAAAGGTTGCGTGTGAAGGGGCTGTGTTTATAAGGTGGCGTTAAGTCACAAAAAGTGGCTTAACACGACCTTGTAAATATGGCGCAGGGCATTGTGCCACTGGGGCGTCACGAAAAGTGACGCTCCGGTGGGGCTAAGGGCTCTTAAATATGCTCCTAAGATTTTAATACAATCAAAACAAATCAAGACACTTCACTTGTTGATGTGTAAATAATATACATTTCTTGTAACCTGATTTCCACACTTTATCATATGTGTGCTATATGGTTTATCACTAAAACCGCAGGTCATGGAGAATTTTGTGACCATTCCTATGGAAAATGTGCTGGCTGTAAACAACAGTGCCTCCCACACCATGCTTAAGTAATATATTTGTGATAGTCTGCTCCAACATGCACCATTGGCTACAACTGCAGCGTTACCACTCTCCTGCTGAATAGACGTGACTCATTTACTATATAATTTTTCACAATCCCTATAATTTCAATGATATAACGTTGATGGCAGCAACCACACTCTGAATATTGTTCCAGCACCATTGCATTGTTCTTATCTGTGTTAGAATGCTTAGCACCCTTGCTATGCCACTACCAGACAACTTATAAACAGCCAGTCTCAAAAGTACTTTTAAAGCAGAGATGACACAAAAGGTTTTGTGGGGTGTGGGCCTGCTGCTATTGAACAAAGTTGCAAGCAGTTTACTGAAGCTTGGTGCAGCAGAGAATTTGCTGTTACCCCTACTTCACGGACATGACATATACGTATTTATTATGTAGTTATCAGACATAACAAACTGTGTGGTATAACTTTAGATCTATGAGAAGTGATGCATTCAGATTTAGTAATAGAGTGCATTCACTGTAATGATAGCAGAAAATATAACGTGTTCTAACATTATTAAGACAAATGTAATAATTTGGTACTTTACTTAAAACTATCAGTGGTGGGTTCTTTGGGAGTATTTGAGTAAGATACAAACGTAAACTCAGTCAAGTTATATACTGGGTGAGTTTTATTGTTTTGTTCTTAAATTGTGGAGTTTATAAATAAATGTCTTTAGTCTATTTTGTTTTTCCTTTCTCTCTTTTTATAGTTCTTCTCTCTTGTCTCGTTGTACTCCTCTAGGGGCAATATGTACAAACACTTTTTCCCATAGACACAGAATGGGGAAAAACCTTTGGTACATCTGGCCCTAGATGTATGTGCTGATGCCCCCTTGTTTTTCTTCTTTTTGCTTGAAGTACTTCAGCGCAGGTGGGACCATGCGGACAAAACAGAACCAGGAGATAAAGGTAAGTGGACTCCTTTCTTTTAATGATATTTATGAAGGGGGGGCGTGAAAGGACAAATAGCGAGTGAGGTTATCCCGTGTGGCAAAGGAATTAGAAGATAACAGTGTAGACACCTTATTGAAGTAAAAATACTACAGATAAATCTTCCCTCTGTGGAGCGGAAGATACAGTGGAGCCGAGGTGCACAGGAATACCCTCCTCCTGGGTTCACGGCTGCTCGTTCTCTACCCGCTTTGACCTTCCCTCCTCCCCCCTACCACCAATATCCTGAGGGGTTTTGGAAGCAGGCACGTACCTGCATGAGCCACGTCCCTCCAGGGACGTGGCTGGCTCTGGTGCCTTGTGCCGCGGTAGCAAGCTGAGGTGCCGCGACGGTTAGCTCTTCAGTCTTCTTCATCCTGGCAGTCTCTGTCCTGAGGGTCTCACCACAAGCGTTCTTCCGTCTTCCTTCTCCATCCTTGCTCTGTTTTTCGCGCGCTCTCTCCTCCTCGTCTCTTGTCTCTTTAACCCAGATATCTGGGTTTCCGAGCAGCGTCCAGCCTTCGGTGATTTCCTCTGTACCCCCGGGGTACGATAATACGGGCCCCGTGTCCTAGTCTTGCTGTAGGGTTGTTGAGACCCTATTATACACACTCCCCCTTGGAAAGGGCTGATCAAGACCTTGTTCCACAGGATGTCTGGAGGGATAGTCTGCAGTAGACAATTGGCTACCCAGGAGATGGCGAATCTGGAACATAAACAGTTGAAGTTCCATAAACCATCTCAATATCCTTGGATTTGTGTCTTTATGTCGTGCTAACCAAGTAAGGGGAGCATGATCAGTATGTAAAACAAAAAGGGTGGCCCAGTAGATAGTACTGAAGGCTTTCTATCGCCCATTTAATCGCCAAGCATTCCCTTTCTATTACAGGATAACGTTATTCTCGGGGTAGTAGTTTTCTGCTGATGAAAACAATGGGGTAATTGGTATCTTGTTCATCCTTCTGGAATAGGACGGCCCCTATACCAACGTCTGAGGTGTCTGTCTGTAGATATAAAAGTCGGGACACTGTAACACAGGTTCTGTTGTCAGACTTCTTTTGAGAGTCTCATAACTACGGAGTTAGTATTTTCTTAAATTCCTTAATCTTTGAGGGTCGTTCTATTTTTAAAGAAGGTCAGTCAAGGGGGCTGCTATCGTAGAGTAATTTGGGATAAACCGATGGTAGTACCCCACCAATCCTCACTTCCTTTTTTGAGGTAGGTGGGGGTACATTGAGGATAGCTTCAACCTTATTTAATTGAGGTCTTATCTGTCCTTTCCCTATATGATATCCTAGGTAAGCAATGGTATCACGTGCAAGGTTGCATTTCTCAGGATTAGCAGTTAATCATGCCTCTAATAGCGTTTGGAATACCTTAGCTAGTTGTTGTAAATGGTCGTCCCAGGTCTCACTATATACCACAATGTCATCGAGATATGCTGCCTCGTATCTCGTATGGGAACGTAAAAGCCTGTCCATTAATCTTTGAAATGTAGCAGGGGCCCCATGTAAACCAAAAGGTAGGACTGTAAATTGGTACAACCCGGATGGGGCAGAGAAAGCTGTTTTTTCCTTGTCTGGGGGGTGCAAAGGAGTCTGCCAGTAACTCTTTGTAAGATCTAACGTGGACATGTATCGTGCTTTACCTAATCTTTCGAGCAATTCGTCCACCTGGGGTATGTGATATGTGTCAAATTGGGAAATATTATTTAATTGTCTAAAGTCAATACAGAATCAGACAGATCCATTGGGTTTTGGCACCAGAACTACTAGGGAACACCAAGGACTAATAGAGAGTTCTATGATTCCTAATTGTAGCATATTTTGGACTTCTTGTTCTAGCACCCTTTTACGTGCTTCCGGAATTCTGTAGGGATGGAGACAAATGATTTTCCCTTCTAGAGTTCTGATAGTGTGTTGAATCAATGGGTTTTCCCTGGAGTTAGGGAAAAAAAACTGTCTATGTTTGTTTAATACCTCTCTCAACTGTCTTTGTTGTTCTGGAAGGAGGGTGGAGTTAATTGAGGGGAGATAGTCAGTTTGTTTGGTGGGTTGTGGACATAAATTAATTTCTAGGGATTACAAATTGTTTATTAAGAACCCGGCTTTCGTTGTTCCAGGAGGACCATCTACTTCTTCACATTTCTTTAATAAGCTAATGTGATATATGTGTGTTTTTTTTGGGGATTTTCAGATAACTCAGTCTTGTATGTAACATGGCTCACAGGTTCTAGTACCTTAAAAGGGCCTTGCCACTTGGCAAACAATTTGTTCTCAGAACTAGGTAGTAAGGTTAATACCTTGTCACCAGTCTAGAGCTGTCTAAGAGCAGTGTTCCTATCACAGTACTTTTTTTGTTTCTATTGGGCCCCCTCCAGATGGATTCTGACATCTTCCCAAACAGTATGTACCTGATCCTTTAATTGTTGTGTATATTCAAGAATGTCTTTATCTTCACTTTCATCTTCCCCCCACCTCTCTGCAGCCATATCTAGCAGGGTCCTGGGCTGTCGTCCAAATACCAACTCAAACGGGCTATGACCAGTAGAGGATTGGGCATGTGTTCGTATGGCGTAAAGTACTATGGGTAACTTTTTATCCCAGTCTTTACCAGAGTCAGTTATGGTTTTCTTCAATAGTGTTTTAAGGGTGCGGTTGTATCTCTCTACTAGCCCGTCTGTTTGGGGATGGTAGACTGAAGTACAAATTTGTTTAACCCCTTAGTTTCTGGCAAATTTGTGACATCAAACGGAACATAAATGGGGTTCCCTGGTCTGTGAGTAATTCCTTGGGAAATCCAACTCGAGAGAAAAACCCTATCATGGCTTGTGCTACACTTTTGGTAGTCATGCTAGCGGGTGGGATGGCTTCCGGGTAGCTTGTTGCATAGTCAACAAAAATGAGAATATACATCACTGACCTTAGTCTCTTGGACATTATTCAGAACATGTATGAATAGGAACAATCCTTTCTCTCTCGATCTCTCCACGTACCTTCTACAAGGTTACTTTCTCAGACTCTCTATTAGTAAAACAATAGTACATCTATTTCCAACCTTACATTCTTTGGCAAACTCGCAGGGAGGACACCACCTCCACCATGTTCCTGTCGGGAGCAGCGGTCTCCTGGTTGTAATGTGGCGGGCAGACCACCACAGTTACGACAGTCTGACCATCACTCGGAGGCTGGCGGTCCTTGGACCACCAGGCTCATAATCAGGCAATAAGGAGCATATTTAAGAGCCTCTAGTGCCACCGGAGTGTCACTTTTCGTGACGCTCCGGTGGCTGAGCACTGCTCCACATTTACAAGGTGTAACGCCACTTTTTTGTGGTGTTGCGCCTCTTGTAAATATGGTCCCCTCTGACACAGTTTTCTGCTTCAGAGGGGCGTGCAATAGGTGTTGCGGTGGGCGTTCCACTGCAACACCCATTGCTTTTGACGCTGCCTCAGATTTATGAGTTGTCATAAACCTGAGGCAGTGCCAAAAACTAAAGCCACCCCAGGAGCATGGCAAAACTAGGAGGAATGCTTTTAATCATCTTCGATTTTTGCTTTTTTTATGTGTGCTGCATTCTGCAGAACACATAGAAAGAACAAAATGTCATGGACGATTGTTTACATGCCGAAAGGAACACCTTCATGCACATAAACAATCTATCCCCTCAATGCAGACACCTTTGTACTGTGGTACAAGGATGCCTGGGTTGGCACTAGGCAGCTTAATTCAGCGACAGCACAGGGGGAAATGCAGGGGTCCGCAGTATTCCTCTAAATACAGTGCACCTCTGCATTTCTAAAGCGGAGCAGCACAGTGCTATTTTTGGCGAAGCACCGCGCTGCGCCACTTTAAAGTAAATATGGGCCTACATTTTTTCCTTGGTTATCCCATGGCAATACTGTATAGTATTTTCTTGAGATATGTTTACATTAAGCTGAGTATTAACTTTTAATAAAACCCTTTAACTTAATTTTCAATATGAGTTTTTAGGGTGGCCAAATTGGTTACACTGTAAATTAAATGTGGATGTTTTGTCTATCTTTTTAAACTCCCCTGACTCTGAGATCATTGACCTCGAATTACTGAAAATGCTTCATCGTGCTTTTAAAACACCTCAATTCAAGGATTTCTGCACAATGGTATTCGAAATCGCTAGCCGCTTTGAGTGTGGTAGTTTACAAAACAAGGTACGTCCAATACTGAGGGCGCTAGATTTGTATTACATTCACAAGTTCTAGTAGAGGGGGCTGCGGATTTTTTTTATAACAGAGCCATGACACAGAATTCTCCTCGAGTAACCCCAGGCATGTTCCACTGCTGGTATCAGAGAGCTAATGCCCTGTATAAAATACAAAAAATGACCAGCGGAGGAAACGTTTACAGTATTTCACACGACATCCAGGCTCCAGAAAGAGCTAACCGCGATCAGAGCAGCAGGGGTGAGGGAAACGGGGGGGGGGGGGGGGGGGAGGGGGGGGTCATTTTTGCCTGGCTGGTCCTTCACCGTAGCTGAGGGTCGATCCTCTGATGAAGAGATCGTTTTCATAACTACTTTACAGAGTCCTCAGCTGGGCCTGCCGCAGTCACGCAATCCCAGGCCGGTAAAGCCTCCTCCAGTGCTCTTAAAGGGGCAGAAACCGGCATGTTTAAAACCGAACATGAATTTCACAGTCATTCCGTGCGTGCCAAATGTAGAACGATACATATATTTGAATTGAACTGTACATCGCTTTCTTACAGAGAGAATTACACAATGAAATGGCATCTGAATAAAAAGCACTTTTTTGCACTTCTTTGGTTTTAATCAACTGTTGGTGTTACTGTCTGATCAATATTATAACACTCCCCCTTTCCTGCTCCTACTCTAATTTTGCCTTTTGGCATTATCTTACTCATTCGACAGTGTCCCCCATAAGGTAAGTAAGAGCTAGATAGTTACAACTTACAATTACAATTTACAATCCCTGTCTTCAGCATGGTGTTAATTAAATTCCTTGGCAATCTGTGACCATTACCTTTTTTTGTACAAACACACACAGCATCACGCTGCTAGATTGGTGTGATGTAGCTGCCTATATGTTTGTAGATAATGCACCCACACTATAACCTTGTCTTCGGGTGGTTTCGCAGTGAATGTTTGCTTATGAATGGACCCCACAGTGTCTACATACACTGGTTGGTTTAAATGTGCTTCGAGGGGAGGAGTTCATGCAAATTGTGTGTGTTCTATCACTTCATCCCACCAATACACCATGCAACCCAAGAGAATGTGTGGTCACTCATGCACACTGATATACTTCTCCTATAGGCCTACAACAATACACAACACTTCAAAACACGCACCAAACACTGTGTATGCTATCCATGAGGGTAAACGCTTCAGCGCCTTTCCTACGGGTAATAAACTCTATATAAGTGCTATAGTATAATATAATTTATTGGTAAGTACTTTTGTAGAGCAACAAATTAGGCCTCCATGACTGTCATAACTATGCGTATAATCAAGCGGTCATTACTTACTCAGAAAAAATGCAGTAGAGAGAGTGTTACATAAGAAATATTTCAGGAACCGTCCTATTCAAAGATGTGACTGGTCAGCCAAGCTCCCTTGGAATCTCAAGTAAGATTCCTGCATCTTACATGTTTGTGGAAAAACTGGTGAAGAAAGTACGTGGGAGATATTTTAACCTGTAGCTGCTAATTATACAACCTTGGATACATGTTACTTGAGAAATCTGGGATTACCCAACAGATTTCTTATGGTATCCTGGTAATTACCTAAAGATTCATTTTAGTGACCTTGATCTAGTAGTAGGCCGAGTTGGTTCAACTGAGATTGAAAACAGTGTGAAATATCAGATGTCTGCAGCAAGTGCTCAGCTCACTAAGATAACAACACTTTGGACTATCATGGACATGGCTGTACCTTGTTAATAATAATGCCATTAAATAACCAAAGCTTAAACATTCAATGTAATGAATGAATGAGTGAATACAATGGAACCCGATCGTGTGCAACAGTGATCTCAATGAGGTATCCTGGCACTAAATAGCTTAGGATGTCACACGAAGTCAGGTATGAGGTTGATATAGACGAGAAAAGTCAGGTTTTAAGGGATTTTCAGATGGCTCTACATATAAGGAGAGACTCAGTGTACCGTCGTTGAGGTGCAAGATTCCAGAAGGTACTGCCTTCCAATCGAGTACACCAAATCCTGTGAGGTAGCATATAAAAATATCCTTTGAGTGAAGATATTGGGTGACATACGGTTTTGAAATCTAATTTCAAAATCTTTGCAGAGGTGGGGCCTTAAGGGGCAACCAATGATATGGGCATTAACTAGAAAGTCTTCAGAAACAGTTGGCACAGTAGAAAGATGAGTAATGCTGATAGGATTGATAAGGAGAATAGTTGGCAGGGGTGACTCACTGTTAGTACTAACAGAAAAAGAAATGTAAATCTTTTCAATCTTTGTAGAGAACAAAATCAGCTGGAACCTAGGGAATTTGGGAAGAGAGACAATTTGGTCAGATAGCCCAGATATGATTTTGAAAGTCTCCTATTGAATTGTTCAACTGATCTGCTAGAATGATAAAATTGCTAAATATGATGAACATGAAGGGTTCAACGACAATAGCCATAATAAAGCAAAAACGAAAACATCTGCATCTTTATGACAGGATGTGGCATCTAAACCAAACACACTTGCTAAACAAACAAGCCATAATCATGCAAGCAAATTTAAAGCATTAGAAACACATACTAACTCTCCATTACAAGTTACACGTCATGTCACATCTGCTAGGAAAATTACTACTTTGCCTGCCATCATCAAAACCTAATTGGAACACAAACTGGACTATGTAACAGTGTCCAAAATTCCATTGCCATGATGGATCTATGCACTGGCAAGTCATGAAAAACACATGAAACAAATGAAGGCCAGCAGTTGACCCAAAGCTCACACTTTTTCTGTACTTCTTCTTAGTGTATACTTTTGACCAACTGATAGAATGAGGTTACCAGACAGCTAAATCTATCTTATCCAGGCCCAAACTACTGGGCGCACTCAACAATGAGTTGTTCTGGCGTTTATCAGGCACTTTTGAGGCTGAACCTTCAAAGAGGCTCTTGTACCAGTTATAAGCTGCCGTAGCAGCCCTGGATGGTGCTGGGCTGTGGAGTCATAGGAGCAACAGGACACTGCATACCGAAGAAAATGTTTTCACATCTGATAATGTACTCTCTCTGAGAACAGAACAGGTGGGGGTAAAATTGTCCTAGTTCTGGGTGCGCCTTAGGCTGAATTCTTATATATCCCTGTTCCTGTGGGCAGTTTCTGATGAGTTGTGTGGCCACGCCCCACTCTGTCCTGATGATGTCATGTTCAAACTTTAAAATGGACAAATATTGGCTTCATAAATGCAGAGCACTAAGCCTTGCCATTTGTCACTGTGCTGTGTTTTTACCATCCCTGCCAGATCACAATCTCATCCATCCTACCTTTGACTTATAAACCATCCAAACTTAACAGGGTCTAAGACTGATATACATACCCGCTTGTATGTTTAGCTCTTGACGTCCAGCTTTAGCAATTTTACGGCTTATTCAAAAGGGTAAATTTATAGATGAGTAAATCTACATGTGTAAATGTATTTTTACTCTTTCTAGTAAATTTACTACCTATAGCTATTCACCATTTCAGAGTGTACATTTTCCATAAAGTGTTGACTTGCTTGTCCCCAACCCCTGAAGCCTGTGTATGGATCCAAATTTACTACTAATAACTTTTCATATTACGGCTGAGTTCTCTGTCACCACTGCAGAGATTTTCCTATGACGTGGTATGTGGACATTTTAAAAAGTTGATTAACCATACAAAAATAGTTAAAATATTTTATGTTAAATCTTAATGTAAATTAATTTTAATCATTCATTTTAAATGTAGATTAGAATTAAAAATGTTACAGTATTATCAACTTAATTTTAAATTAAACATTTAACCAATTTAAATGCATTAAATTAAATGAATTTTTAAAGACTTATTTAAAGAAATCCCACCTACAACGTAAGATGGTTATATTTATATACTCTGTATTAAATTACTAAAAAATATGTCTAGAATTAATTGTAATTAATGTAATTAGTTTAAGAAATAAAGCTACATTTATTTTTAAGTAAAAAAAGTTATTAAGATATTTTCTAATACAAAAATATTTAGTTTTTATTTCCATTACTTTTCTTCCTTCTAAAGTATGTATATATATAAAGTCGAAATTAATTAATATCTTTAAACACCATTTCCTGTAGTATTCTATTTTAAGTCTCTGTCTCCATTATTTTCTATGGGAGGATGCTGTAGTAGCAGTGTTCAGCCATGTGT
Source organism: Pleurodeles waltl (assembly GCF_031143425.1). Taxonomy (NCBI): domain Eukaryota; kingdom Metazoa; phylum Chordata; class Amphibia; order Caudata; family Salamandridae; genus Pleurodeles; species Pleurodeles waltl. The sequence continues at coordinate 66,586,838 of NC_090439.1, read as the reverse complement.
GATGCTGAACTTACTCCAGGTGTGAGCTGGGGTACATTTACTACTGTTTTGGTTCTTTTTATCTGTAGTAACTTTAAAAGTTCAGTTTGTGAACAGGAATGGGCATACACTTTGGTGGGTGGGAGATTCCTCTTTAGCCCTCCCTAAACTCCTCCTTACTTTGCCCAGAACCATCCCCATTTTGTATTCTAATTTTCCAGCCATCTAATCATCTCTCCCACATTTGCTGTTAAAACATGTACGAACATGTACGCAGATCACACATGTATAAGTTGCATGACCATTCAGCAAAAGACTAAGGCCCAAATTTAACAAAAGTAGCGCATTCTATGTAGCACCACTTTTCTTGCGCCCCTTAGTGTCCTCTAACGCCACCATGTGTGCGTCATATTAAAGATACGCCACACCATGGTACAGGTTATGGACAATAGCGTCAACATTTTTAACGCTATTGTTGCACTTTGCAGGATTAGCACTAAATATGTTAGCACTAATCCTGCAAAGTACATGGAGGCCCATTATAAATAATGGTGTGCTTCCTTTTAATGCCTGCTCAGTGCACGCATTACAAAATGGTGCAAAAAATGGCGCAGTGGAATCTCATAGATTCCTCTGCACCATTTTTGTAGTCTACCTAATGAGGGACTGCCCCACTTGCATACATTATGCCTGGCGCAGGTATAATGCAGTGCAAGGGGTTACAAAGTGGTGCAATGCATGCACTGCGCCACTTTGTAAATCTGGCACTGCAAATTTGGCTTAATTGAGGCACATTAGTATCATAAAAAATGATGCTAATGTGGTGCAAGGAGAAGCTAGGCACTCTTACATTTGGGCCGAAGAATGCGAGGTGATTGAAGTGGCCAGACAAGACTCCAGAAAAAGCAATGTGGTACAGAAGGATAGACCTGCTACATGCTACTGGGGATGGACTTAATGGCATATGTAAGCTGATGATTGAGGCTACTCACACACAAAACCATTTGCACATGGTGAATTAATTTATCTTTGAAAACACCAGCATCAACTGGAGACAACCATGGGACTTATTTGTCTGGGTGTCTCCACTAAGCTTGTTCATCTATATAGAATGGATGTATTATATACTACAAATACACTGCTTGAGCAAATATATTTGTTTTTGAAAACAATGTATCATATATATTTATATTACAGACAGACATTCACCAATAGGGTTCACATACCCTATACTGGTTGACTGTGGATATCCAGAGCTGCCACAATGCAGTCCATTTTATCAATTCGATACCCTTTGTGTCAACCTCCACAATGAAGATTATGTACTAGTCAGTGTTGAGTCTATTCATTTGTTACAATCTATCTTCACACAAAACAAATATCCATCGTTGTTTGTGTTTTTTTTTTACTTTGTATGTCTCCAAGAAGTTGCCACCTGGTTCTTTGACCTACACAAGTGGCTGTCTTAAGAAGTTGTTCTCATACTAGACATGTTGTTGGTAGCCATGTTGACAGGCAAAACATTACTGGGAAAACATGCTTGCTTTTGGTGTGCATTTTCTTTGAGGGGTGTTCCCATCAACTAATGAATGTCCATGTCAGCCAATTGTTTCTTTTTTTTTGGCTTTGTATGCCGGCAGTGAATGTACTGAATTCTTTCCATCAGTCTGAAAAAAACACCCTGATTGGTCCTCTTTACTTTTTAAATATTGTTGTGTATACTTAAATTCATATTTAGCAGAGCTGATTAACATTTACTGAGTAAGGTATACCCACATCTTCATCATGTACCACTCACCCAACCCCCACCAAACAACCACTTCACCAGCTCCCCTCCCTATCCCCAACCTAAACCACCCCTGCCTTTCCTTTACTCCCCTTTTCCATCCGGACCAATCTGAAAACATTTTGATTTATATGCAGATGACTGAGAATGCTTCCATTTTTTTATTCCAACATTTGCCTGACCTGTTTTTTGAGCCTTGAGTTCGACCATTTCCTAGCTTTCTTGTGTACCACACAATTGAGATCTGCATGACAGTAGAAATAAAGAGGACACCTTTTGTGCTCTTACCTCTCCATCCAGAATTGAAGCAGACAGTATCACATAGAGCCTGATTATGACCTTGGCGGATGGGAGAATCCATCACAAAGGTGATGGATATGTCGCTCGCCATTTTAAAAGTTCCATAGCATATAATGGAACTTGTAATATGGCGGGTGGGATATCCGTCACGTTTACGATGGAGTACCCCATCCACCAAGGTCATAATCAGGCTCATAGTCCTGAACAAACACACTGATTCATTCTAAGAGAGTTGAAATGTAGAGTGCAACATATAGACACAATTTAAATAGGCGCAAATGAGTAACAATTTGGACTCTATCTGTTGTTTGCAATGAAACAAAACATCAGGTAGATCAGTTTTCTTTAGTTGTCCCTGGGAATCTAGATATTCTGCCTCACTTTTCTTAGAGCACTGCACCGTCTGCACTGTTGAAATTAAGTTGCGTGGTTTCGAATGGAGGGATAACATGATCCTAAAAGCCTTTTAATTAATATTGGATACTTCTACTTACCTTTTCTCAAAATTGTCGAAGTTTGCCTTCATAATGAAGTAAGTTAATACAGCCAAATGACTACAGTAAGTGGTAGATTGATGAGATATTTTTATCAAATGAACCCCTAGGAATCATTGCTACATTTTTCCATGATTTACTGTGGTTCCTTGGGTATAACGGAAAGTTCTGATATATATCCCTCCCAGAACCAGGAAAGCGTCAGACTCCATGAATGAAGAGAGGAGCTTAGATATTACAGTCATGCACAACATTACAATGGATCTACAACAACTTACATCATGCGCCCTTTCCTCGTATGAGATGGTGGATAAGTAACATGTACCAACTGCTTATATATGTTTCATCCTAACTAAAAGACCTCTACTGGAAAACACACACGTATAGATTTAAAACATATGTTGCCTGCTTGTTTGCTTTCTCCTACATGCAAGTCAGATATCAAACTGGAGTTAGTTGATAGAGCATCTCATATACATGAAACAATGCACTTCGCTGTTGTTTCTAAAACCTGCTGGTTTTGTATTGTTTGCTTTGTCACATCAGAACCAGGGGCGTAGTTTGGCCAGTAAGACAGAGGGGTGTAAGCTACAGATTTTCCAACAATCACGCTGGCATATCATGTCAAAATACATTATACAGCAAGCAAGGCATGAGGGTGGCTTAATGTGTATCAGAAAGTAACAGTAGCGTGGGCAGGCAAGGGTACCTAAAACTCAATATGTTGTAAAATAACCAACATTTGTAGGCCCTTCGAAACAGACGAGACAGAGAGAGAGCGTGGGCGTGTGTGTGTATTCGTGTATGTAAAAGGCCAGGTGAAATCCGACAGACACCCCACCATACCTGACTGGAAGCACCTGTACCCAACAATGTTTTAGGGAATACATTTATTGATGGGGCGAACACCCCAAACAAAGACGCTTAGGCCACGCCCCTGATCAGGAGCTTTGCAGTGGTGAATATAACTCTGCATCCCTCTGTAGTGCTGTCCTCATAGTGCTTCTCTCCCACAGAACAATGCATATCTTGCGTCCCACACTTTGGATAGAGTAGGCAGTCTTCAAATCATGTAGTATTCATACCAAATGCTTTAATTACTTTACTTAATTTATCCAGCTCTGCAGTCAGGATCCTAAAACTCGACCTTGATGTCTTGTGTTTGCTTCTTCCTACCACACTGACCACTCACCCTTCAGAAGACTCTGCTTAACATCACACATTTGTACACGGTTTGTCTAATTTTTGACAAACTAATAGCTACAATTATATCAGACTGCACTTATCACCCTAAACACCACACAGCCTCCCCATCGAAACATTTTGGACAGTCGTTTCGTAGCTAACAAACCACTGCTAAACCATATTTGTCTTTAGCTGAGCATGGAACTGCACTTTCCACACAACAATAAATAGCACTACGCATGATAGTTCCAGTTGCACATACCGATGTTCATTTACAAAAATACCCCCTTATCCATCATGCAGACAATTAAGCACCAAAGGCATACAGTTGACCAGGGTCAGCCAACTAAACACCATGTCCACACACCACGCTAACAAGCACCCTATGGTAGAAGCCTTCAATCTACTGTATACAAAGAGCTACTTTACATTAGTGCAAGTCATCGCAAGATACTAACACATATTACGGTGTTACAAGAATGACCAAATCAGACAAGATTACATTAGTGTCCATGCCATGGAGGATTAAAAGGAGTGGCCACCAATGTACAACAGGCAGGAATAACAACAGTAATGTCATACAAAAAGAATGTAACATTTATTTAAAAAGAATGACATGAATAAATGATTACATTTGGGCATAATTGCTACTCCCCTCTGGAACTAAGAAAATGACATCATTAATATGTTTCTCAAATGTAGCATGAATTATCATTTAGTTAGCAACTTCAAAAATATTTTGGAAATGCAATCATCTTCTCTTGAAAACTCGGGGATTCATTTACAAGCCCCTTTTTCACGCAGCGGTGGCGCTAGCAGTGCACTACACTGCTCCATATTTACAAACTGACGCATTACGTCCAATTCATCAGTGTGTAAAGCCCTGCGTCACATTATACCTGTGTCAGGTAAAATGGATGGAGAGCAGGTGTTCCCACAGAAAAAGCCACGTACAACTGAAACAGTGAATTTTAAAACTTTTCACTGCATCACTTTATGACTTCACTGAGTTTAAAATTTTACTGCCTGCTAATACCAGGTGTAAAAGTGACGAAGGGCTTTTCCAATGGGACTCTCCTCGCATTGCTGGAGTTGCTTCAGTTTAATGAAGCAAATCCAGCAATGCGTCACTTTAGTGCGAAGAGCTGCATCAGAATTTCTGATGCGCCTGTGAAAATGTGCACAATGGAGTTCTTTATTTTAAAAACAGCGCATCCTTGGCGCTGTTAGGGTTGTTCGGCAGGCGCAAGCAATCTGGCGCATCTATGATGATGCATTTGTTTCTTGTAAATGAGGCCCTCAGTTTGCTAGTGTTAGAAATGGGGTTTCTGGTTGGCTAGGGTATGCACCTCAGCCAGGTAGAACCTACCCACTCTAGCCAGGACAAGGGAGTTACACGAGTTACTAATACTCTGCAAGAATATGCAGTTGTCACATTAGAACACGTAAGTACTCAGGATTCTGCAACATAAGCAGTAGTCAGGAATTACAATAAGAGTTATATGCACTTGTCACGAATAACCCCTAAATACCAATAGAAGGAACATTAGAAAACAGATCACAAGTCATAAAAATACATATCAGCTTGTCATGCTCATAAAAGAAACATCAGCACATATATGTAATGTCATGAAAGCAGGTGGGAACATATAAACCCCCCCTAAGGTTCATACCAGGCTCACTGAGCCAATATTCCCTAAAAAGTACCTGATTGTGATGAAGAGGCACTCCCAGTGCCTAGAAGATGAACAATGGGGCCCCCGGCGCTCCTATGTGCAAAACGGGGGCCTCTGATATCCTTTTGAGGAGAAGAGGGCGGCACGCACCTCCTTTATTCCATTGACGGGCCCCTCTGGGGACCGTGATTACTGGGGGCCTCCCTAGGCCTCCACCGGCCCTCATGAGGGGGGCCCAAGTCAGGGAAATCCTCAAGGGAGGAGGGGGCGCCACGCACCCCCTCCGGGTTAAAAAACGGGCACCTCCAGGGACCCGCAAACTCCTGGGGTCTCCCCGGGCCTCTGCCGGCCCTCACACGGGGGGAAAACCTCCGAAAGATGCCACTGGCCCACGAGGGGGCCAACAAGCCTGGCACGCAATCACAGGAGAGTCCTCCGGGACTCCAACAGGCGAGAGAGAGGCGTCCTCCTGTCTCTCCTGCTCTCAATGACGTCCTGGCCCAAGGCAGGGCCTGCCAGTGCCCCGGGGGTGCTCCACAGAGCGGTCCTCACCCTGGGGGCACCAATAGGAGCACGCTTGCTCCAGGTGAAAACAAGGAGGTTTTCTTCGTGCCCCCGGGGACACCAGGAAGCGCGTTACACTTGCGCTTGAGCAAAACAGCTTTCCTGGGCTGCGGCAGTGATTCGTGCAATTTAAAAACAGCGCGCTTAGGAAAGTGCGAAGGCTCTGTCTCAAGCCCGGGCTGCGGCGGTGATCTTCACAGCAGCAGAGCGCTAAGCAAGCGCTAATCACATGAAAGGGGCAGTGCTTACAAGCGCCAAGGACATCCCCAAAGAGGCGCTTTCCCAAGCGCCTAATTCTGTTAAGAAAAGCACCCCTCATGCTTTAAGCATGGATGCAGGGGTTAGGGGCCACAGCACCCTGCCCCTGGGGAGCAGAGGTCAAGGAAAAGGCCCACAGGGGGACAGGGTCCAACAACAGGCCAGCGCAAGGAAGATGCCAGCAAATGGTAGTCCTTTACAGTGACCAGGCAGGTCACAGGTCAGCACAGCAACAGCAGTCCATGGCGGTTCCTGTGGAGTCCTTCCAGCAGTCTGTGTCCAGTTCCAGGTAAGTTCAAAGAGTCTCCAAATTGTGGGGAAAATTCCCCTGTACTTATACTGGGTTTACAGTGTGTTTTACAATGGTAGGGAGAGGAGGTTCCAGCCAGTTACAACTGGTTCTGGGAGTGCCCCCTCTCTCCTTTCAGCACAGGCTCCAAACATCAGTGGGGGGTTAACGACCCTATTGTGTGAGGCCAGGGCACAGCCTTTACAAATGCAGGTGTGCCCAGCCTCCCCCTTCTCTCAGCCCAGGGAGGCTTTACAATATGTAGATGCACCTCTGTGACACCTCCACCCTCCCTGTGTTCAGGCTGTCTGAGAACTATGCACAAAGCCCCAACTGTCACTCTGCCCAGACGTGGATTGGAGTCAAGCTGCAAAACACCAAAGTCATAAGCACAGATAAATGCACACTTTCTAGAAGTGGCATTTCTGTCGTAGTAATAAAAAATACACCTACACCAGTAAGCAGCATTTCTCACCACTATCACAACCATACCAAACATGCCTACGCTACCCCTCATAAATCAGACAATACCCCTTACACATAAGGCAGGGCATTTCCAATGTAATCCTATGAGGAGGCAGCACTCACAGCAGTGAGACACCAAGTTAGGCTGTTTGTCTCTACCAGGACAGGCCACGCAACATGGCACATGTCCTGCCTTCTACATACATGGCACCCTGCCCAAAGGGCTAGCTAGGGCGTACCTTAGGGGTGACTTACATGTAGTAAGAGGGGAGTTCTGGGCCTGGCAAGTAAATTTAGATGCTAGGTCCCTTTGGCAGGAAACTGTGCAAACAGGCCCTGCGCTAGCAGGCCTGAGATAGGTTTGACAGGCTACTTCAGTGGGTGGCGCAAGCAGCGCCGCAGGCCCACTAGTAGCATTTCATTTACAGGCCCTGGGTATAGGGATACCACTTTACAAGGGACTTATAGGTAAATTAAATATGCCAATTAGGTATAATCCAATCATACCAATTTTGTAATGGAGAGCACATGCACTTTAGCACTGGTTAGCAGTGAAAAAGTGCTCAGAGTCAAAACGTCAGCCAATAAAGGTCAGAAAAATAAGGAGGCAAAAAGCAAAAAGTCTGTGGAGTGACCCTGTAAAAGGGCCAGGTTTAACAGGTAGTTTAATTTTTTTTAAATATTTTGCCCAAATACCATGCCACTGTTGGTATGATTAAACCACATATGTCTTGCGTATGCTAAGAATAAACAGCATAATTTCAGGGCATGACACCATAATGCCAAAGATGCTCACCATATGATGGATGGACATTATTAGTACAGGAGTTTCCTCAAGTAATGTCCCGGGAATCCAAAATTATGACAGGGATAGTCATTATTACGCCAGAGACTCTCAAAGTATGTTTAGAAAGGTAATAATTGTCCCCAAACTGCTATTATGTAAAGTGCTATCACCAGTATGCCAGGATTGGTCATCACTGTGTCAGAGATGATCCTTGTTTGCCTGCTGGGTTCCTTTGGCATGGCTTGCCAACAGACAGGAGTGACGTTAGGCTACAGAGCTATGCCCCCACCACACACACACACACACGTGCACACATGCACGCTCACACACCCACTCTCTCTCTCTTTTTCTTGTCCCATAGCCAAATAAATCCATACCCATTTCCAATCTCTTGAGCTACTTCATACCCAGCTTGTAAATTTGCACCCGGACTTCAGCAGTTCTTCTCTACTCTCTGTACTGCTGGCATTCTTCACACACACAGTCAATGATGGCACATGTGGCTGCAACATGACCAATCAAATGGTGATTTGGGGACTGGCTGTGCTGTAGCTCTTATGATACCCAACAACAACGGGACATCCTGTAGTCCCCAGAACAAGGGTATTAACATCATTCACACAAAATGGTCTACGAGGAAAGAGAATTTTAGACAAAACTATAATTGCAAAACATGGAAGTTATACTGACCTATTATTTGAGTAAATTATCGCCTTTCAAGAAATCATAATAACATACACCAAATTTCTGAGTATTATATTTCTCAAAAAAAGGAAAGAGAGAAGGAAAAAATGTGCTCCAAATTACAGTTTAGTGAAGGAGTGATAAACAGGATGGGCAAATATGGGGCATGTGTGATCCTGATTTTTTCTGGCTTGGTGTCTACCTTTATTTTGTCCTGATGAAGGACCCGGGCAGTTCATCCTAATTAGGGGTCGAAACTTCGACTTTATTTTCCACCCATCCTAAACCTTTATTGTTGGATACAGGACTTTCATATTGTATCATGCTGGGTTTAATTCCCTGGATCCAGTAATTCGAGAAGGATTGGGTGCCCGGTGCATTGCAGACTTTGTAAATTTTGTATGTATATTATTTGTGCTATGGTTCACTGTTTATTACTGGTTCACTACACTGTCAATGGGAGCACCTTTTTTCTTTATTAATTTCCTTTTTGAAAAATATAGTACTTTGAAATTTGGTGTATGTTATTATGATTTCTTGAAATGGGATAATTGACTCAGGTAATATTATATCTTCCATGTTTTGCAATAATAGTTTTGTTTAAAATTCTCTTTCCCAATAGAACATTTTGTGTGAATGATGTAGCTCTTATGATGTCAGTCACACAACATTTGGCAGTATCTGCCTCTGCCACTGGTTTGGTATTTAAAGGGTCTGACCTTCAGAAGCACTGACTGACTGGAAGATGTGTCTGTCGCTGAATACTTCTCTTCTTCAGAGCCACTGAAAAACACACCGAGTTGGGCTCCATACCAGTGAGCTACTTACTATCTCCAATGCTATTCATTGGGGACCACTACCCGAAAGATCCACAAATAGAAGTAACATAAACATACCACACCCTCACATGCATATTTTGCATTATTGACATCTAAGTGGATTGCAATGCGTATTTAAAAAGTCCTGTGCTCTGGCTGAGCTGTAGACAAAAGACCATTTAATTCAAAACGAAAAATTCAGATGGCACCCCCCTTAGTACTCTTAGAATATTACAATGCTCTTACTTTGATCTTACTCATTCTACGTTCCCCCCAACTTGCATAAACAAACTTCTAAACTAAACACTGAACACATTTTTCACCAACCTCAAATAGCTAAATACCATCAACATTCTGATTTGAATGACTGAACTTGCAGTCTAAAAGAGCTCTCAAATTAGTAAAGCGCAGGGTACCATCTTAATTTTAGAAACCAATGTAAAAATTTCAGTAATAAAGCATAATAATTAAAAACATGATTAACTAGTTATTGGATGGCATTACATAAAGAGTACTCAATAGCTGTACCAACATGACTGTCAACACTAAGGGCTGTATTATGAGTACGGTGATCCTTGGACCGCCGTACCCACGGTGATGGTCTGACCGGCGCATCCTTGGCGGTCCGACTGCCAGATTGTGATGCTGGTGGTTGGACCACCACAAGACCATCACCAGGATCTAGGATCCCGATGCACTGGCTGTGAGGAAAGCCATTGTCAAGCACGGCGGTGCCGATACCACCATGCTGATCTCGACCACGTGCTTGGCAGCGCCCTCCCCACCGCCATATTTGCAGTCCGGCAGTTGGACCGCCTAAATCATAATCAGGCCTTAATCTTCTGGATGTTACAGGCGTTCTCCAAATCAAGAAAAACAAGTCTCACAAATACTAAACAAACAGCACCCCCACATCACCTTGGCACATCTCTGGCAGTACCCGTTAGTTAAGATGAAAGAAAATGGATGGAAACTTTGGGCGAGATGTCCTATTAATTGTACACAAAACACTGGTTGCAGTTTGTGAGCACTATTTTTGTGACTAGTAGATAATTTTTCAAATTAAGAAATATTTAAACAGGTGGGTTCAGAAAATTACAATTTGGAGTGGGTTGCAATCTGACAAACCTAATTATTGTTCAAAAGGTGGGTTGCTAGTTCGAGGCCATCACAGGGATGGTGGCCTGCTAGCATCGTCAGCAGACCACCATGTGAATTTTGTTTAAATACAGTCCGGTTTCCTTAAATGAAAGGGGGGGACCACTGCCTGTTCCCCAACAAACTATGGGGCATATTTAAGAAAAGTGGCGCTGCACACAGTGCAGTGGCACTTTTCTTGTGCCCTTTAGCGCCCCCCTATCACCACCATGTGTGGCAGTATTTAAAATACAGCACATCATGGTGGTAGTTAGGGGACTAGCCTCAGAATATTTTACGCTAGTCTGGCGCATTGCAAGATTAGCGTAAAAAATTCTGACATTAATCCTGCAAGACACTCAGGGGCCAATTGTAAGCAATAGAAGCCTCCTTTTAATGCCTTCTCTGAGCAGGCGTTAAAAGTGCCGGAAAAAAAATGTCGCAAAGAAATCTCTTAGGTTTTCTTGCGCCATTTTTTGACCCCCCCAACACATAATGCATACATTATGTGTGGCGCAGGCATAATGTAGTGCAAAGGGTTACAATGTGGAGCAGTGTATGCATTGCGCCACTTTGTATATAAGGCACGGTGTTTTTGGCCTTCTAATGCCACATTAGCTTAAAAAAATTATGTAAGGCAGCGCTGAAATGGCGATAGAGGCTCTTAAATATGCCCCTATATCTTTAAATTAATTTCAAATAGGTTACCAACCCAATTTAGGGGTCAGTAAAAGAAAACAAATTGTGACCGGATTTAGGTCGTAAAACATCCATACATATAATACTAGTTCGTTATTTGGAAGGGACACTTACAACACGCCCCTTCCAGATTGCAGGTACACTTTTGTAATGTCATTCTAAGAGTTGGAAAACCTTTTCCAACTCCTAAATGGGATTAGTACATAGTAAAAACATTTTTAACGGTTGTAAACACCGAATTAGAGCATTTGTGACCTTTTAAATGCTTCCTACACCTGGCCCTAAGCTCCTAGAGTGCAGGGCTCACAGGAGAGTCTAACAACAAACACAACTACATCAAATGTTATTGATAGTGCATAAGACTACACAAAATAATTTGTTTATATCGTAATATTATTACTAACCAAGCAGAGATTAGGTTTTTGTTTTCCTCTCACAGAAATTTCGAATGAATTTTGCAGTATTTTAATACTTATGGTATTAGGAAGAAATCACATTTCCTCTTGCCCCCTTTCTTAGTAAAAGCGAAAGCTTCAACACCCTGTACCTGGCTGGAATTGCTGGGCTCTCTGCTGGGCCAGTGCCCAGACAGGATTTCAAAACAGTGCAATCTTTGTTAAGTGGATTATTTAAACCCTGTCCCTTTAAGCAGAGCTATCCTGATCCTCTCAAGCCCATCAGGGTGAGGCTCTTATTTAATTCAAATTGGACTCTGAAAAGGTGGCTAAATACAGACCTATTTATCCAACTTTTTTCTATTCAAAGGAAATCATGGTAATCAATGTACAACAGCAAGAGTGCTAAATAGAGACCCTTGGCATTTTCCACATCCTTTTATCTAGGATCAGATGGGTGCACACAGAGGACTCAGCCCCGAGGAGTATATTTGACATGCCTCAGTCACAAGGTCATGAGAGGAGCTAAGTTGTGTTTAGACAGCTTGGTCTCTCTGCTACATTTGGCACAGTAGTTTCCCGTATGGATGCCGGTCAACTGAATAAAGAGGTGGACGGAAATTAAAAAACAAGGCTGGACTGGATAAAATTCTTTTTGTGAGACACATTCAACTAATAGAGATGATCATTTCTTTTCTCTCCACAATCGTCTCTGAAATGTGCAGACCCAAGGATTCTCCTGGCTTCTTCCCCCTTTTAACATGAACAAGACCCACTGATATTGTGCAAGAACTTAGACCTTCTGATACTGGTTTAAATAATGACACAGAATCACCGTACTTCACATCCTTCCTCAGGTCCACGCTCATCTAGGTATCAGAGGTCAATCCTCAAAAAAAAAATACATCTGAAATGCAAAGGTTATCAAACTAGGCCATCTTGTTCTGGTTACGCTCACCACAAAGATCATAAATACATCTCTCCCAGCAGGCCAAATCTCTAAGATCCTTAAAAACACAGTTGTCACCTCTCTTCCAGAAAAACCGAATGTCAACTATTGAGAACCGATCTAACCTCAGCCAATAGCAGGCCAATCATTCATTGGCGAAGCCGTAATTATGGTAATTCACCTATGAAAACTCGTAATTCCTGGAGAAATGGCATTTGCAAATAGGAGTCAGAATTCCAGTCTCAAAAAGAAACCAAAACCATCCTCCCAAAAATCAAAGCATCCCTGATTGTCAAGGATTGTGGCTTTACCTGCTTGCACATGCTACTGGGCTACTGGAGCTGCTCAGTGGCCTCTGATTGCATCTATGACAGCATGGTGATTGGAAGCAGGAACACAGGGTATAGGTTCCTTTACAAGTGTCACTTATGTCTTGGAACACCGCAAATGCCAAGTCAAAATTGATCTGTTCCTCTGCCATACTGCCAGCAGGTCTTGAGGTGATTCTCAGGAATCTGGAAATCTACTTTCTCACCAATCTTTTATATTGACTACCTTTACTCCCTGGCTGAGATCACTAAACCCTACCGTCTATTCCATTGGCTGTCATGTTGAGAAAGGCTATTTTGACCAATGATCATCTGATGGCAACTGATTGCTCTGTATTTAACTGTGGGGGCTCTGAAGCCTATTAGCCAGTGTCAGTTCGACACTTGGCTAACAATAAAGCCAAATCTGTGCATTTACTTTTGCACTTCTCCCACCCTGTGAGCATATTTCAGGAGAAGTGGGCAACTGTCCACTGATGCTATTATTTATCCCATCTAACATCTTTCGCCAGTAAGTTATCAATACTGGATACCTACACACCGTGTGCAGGTAATTTCAATTAGTTGCAGGACAGAGATCCGAGCCAAGACCAAATATTTGATGAGGTTTGGTAGGTGTGAGATAGGTGTGATGACGATAAACTGCATTAACTTGAACCTGCTATTCTTGGATACCCTCGCCACATAAGCTTGTCCTCTGGTTCCGTGCCTATAGATACTACTAATTTAGGTGGTAAATCAGAGCATGGTGTGCCGTGTTCTCTAATAGTGCCTGATATAATATTGAAACAATTCTTTTCCCTGTCACCTGTTATTAACAAAACTTGCAGTATTATGTTCTTCCCTGGTTCATTCACATCACTATTCCCGGGTGCCTTTATCAGTCACCTCACCAAAGGTAAAGAGGAATTCTGTACTAGAGAGGTTGCAAATCTTTTCCAAAGAGTGCTTTTGACGTAAATATACTTCGGGGAACAACAGGGATTCTGTAATCTATACATAGGTTTATCAGAGGCAACTCATGGGAATATATAATAATAAACTGATCCATTTTAATGTATTTTTTCCAGCAATTAGCTTCGGGAATGGTCCTGCACTACTTTACCAACCAGAGCCCCCTGAGTGTGTCAGGGGTGATCCTGTCAACAAGAATTGTGCATCTTATGACAGGGAAGCAGGAGCACACTTGGGACCTGATTTAGAGTTTGGCAGATGGGGTTACTCAGTCACAAAGGTGACGGGTATCCCATCCGCCATATTACAATTCCATTATATCCTATGGACATTGTAATATGGCAGACAGGATATCCGTCTGGTTTGTGATGCAGTAACCCATCTGCCAAACTAACATCTAAATCAGGCCCTTAGTTACATGCTGTAGTTGTGCTGTAATGTAGCATAACTCAAAGTCAGAGAACCCCAAATCCTTGTTGCCGTAACCAGAGTTGGAGCTTATGTAAAGCCACCGCCAGTCCACATCAGCCAATATCACTGAGTTTAGTTCCTTAAATAATGAGTGACTTGCACTCACAAGTAGTATGATAACGTCTTTGGCTACTGGGGGGAATACCTCCATTTTGTACAATGGGATCCTGCCCATCACTAAAAGGGGCAAACTATTTCAGAAGAGTACAAAGGTCCTATTACTCCCATAACTCTGGGAACACTGTGCACAATAAGGTCAGAGTGGGATTGGTTTATCTGGATTTCCAAATATTTCAATGTAGTGTTGACCCAGGACAATGGGAGGGATCTACGTATATCAGGACACTGTCAGCGGTATTGTGCAGTGGAAATAAGTATTTATTCCAGCTGATTTTGAGACTGGTTTATCGGGAAATCTGATGCTATTCCCACTTATATCCTACAGAAATCACAGCACTGTGCTATAAACGTGAATGGAACGGTTGGTATATGAGCAAATAACAGATATGAGAATGGAAGTGCTCAAAATGATCGGCCTGGTGAATGAATCAAAAATAAATGTTTATAGTTGTGGTCTGTGACCAAGAGTGAAGAAGTAAAAATGGGCGTGTTGAGAAGTTCAGTGCACCTAGCAAGGGCACCACATTACAGATCACATCTCCGGGCCCAGCAGAGATGTTATTGCAATGTTCATGGGCTTTTGAAATGTGATGGTTCACCAGCTCCTACTCGATGGTCCCAGAAATGAATCTGATGCATCACCTGAGTGCAGAGTGCCCTCTTTAGAGTCAACAGTATTGTATTGATATCACATACTCTTTTTGTTTTTCTTGTGCACCTACCCTCATGAAGACCCTATTGCAGGTTAAAGATCCGATGGTCAGGTCATATTTGCATCATGTCACAATGACCACCTGTTAAATTTCAGAAAATAATAAAATGTGTTACAAATGTATATTGATGACTCGTTCGGAATGAGCTGGTAATATCCGGCATATAGATCTTCTTTGTAGAGCCACCTTGATCCATTACCTTCCACCACCTCGCCTTTGACAGTGGGTGTTACGTGCCATTCTCTATTGGTGACCCAACTGGCCTGCACATATCGACAGATATTCAACTTTCACAATGCTTTTGAGCCACGATTGGTGAGGCGCATTGGAATCGGATAGCTCCACTGGCTTTCTCAATTATTCCGGCATTCTCGAGTTTTTGCAGCCCTGTCTGTACTTGATACCTCTCATGAAAAGGGATTTGCCTATGCCACGGGGCTACAGGCTGTTTGATGCATTTTTGTGCAGTTGACACGTTTTGCCTCTGGCATCCAGTGCCTTCGCACATGTCCTTACATATGTCAAGCATATTCTCAGTTTCAGAGTATTACATACCAAAAGCATAATCAATTAACCGAAAAGTGTTGGTTGGCTAGTAGCTGATCAGGCTTCCCCCATTCATGCTAGTCACAAACAACTTTGACTTGATGGTACTCTGTTCATAGGATTCATCAGCAAAGAAGGTGCCAGCAATCTGAAGTGGTGCTTGTAGTGTTGCCGCAGGAAGTAGGCAAGACCACTTACTAGGAGCGGAAGGAGTTGGGGGCAGATACCCCCTGCAACAGGTGCAAGATGGATCGCACCGGGAGTGCCACGGGGGAGGGTATAATTAAAGGTGGGGAAACACAGGAAAGTTAGTTAGGTTACGAGAGCCAAGAATAAATGAGCACGAAACCTTACCTGGGTGTAGTGTCCTTCTTTTGCGCCGTGCGCCAGTGACGCAACATCACAATTGGCAACGAGAGTGGGCCTACCGCCTCCGGTAGCACCGACACTCCGGCGCGCTGCACCACTCAACCCGGTGCCACGCCCTCCGTGCACTGCCTGATGCGTGCACAGACACGGCCCACAACACTGCCAGCCGGCTCAAAGAGCCCGCCCGGCCCTGCCTGACAACCGCCGGCACCACCCATCCCAATGGCAGAGAGAAACAAATAAAAACGTGGCGCACACAGCCCTGCCATCGCGATCGTCTCTGCCTAGCTGCCTCAGTCTCCACCAAGGCTACCGCGACACGCCGAACTTAGGCACCCAGCGCTCTCAGAGGGCCGACCCGCCCTGACACGCCCTTTGCTGCTACATGCATCCACCTCAGGTGAGGAGGCCTCCCTCGACAACTGCTGCTGCCACACACAGCAACGCGAGACATACCTACCTACAAGAAGAGGTCCTTTCTTTCCTCAAAACCCCACGCCCTAGCCACCAGCACCAACAACCAGCTAACAAAATAAAAATAAAAATAAAATAAAAAAAAGCAAAGTGGAGGTGGAAAAAGAAGGCAGAAAACACCTGTTTACACCAGGGGAGGTCAGACAGCACCCCACAACCCAATCGCAAGGAGGTGGTGCGGGGTGAGACAACCCCAGGCCTGTGGCATAAGAAACAACCGAAGATCCAAGACTGGCACACGGCACCCCACCACGACCGACTCCCTTCGCCATGGCCAGCATACCGCCCCTGGAGCCGTTCACCATCACCGGCGCCCCTCCTAACCAGGCCGCGAGGTGGAAAGTCTGGGCGGAGTGCCTCGAAATGTACTTCGAGGCTCTGGACGTCCAGCCAGAAAGACGGAGACCCGTCCTTCTTCACATCGGCGGGGCAGACATACACAAAGTCTTCAAATCAATAACAGAAGCAAGTCAATGCGCGTACGAAAACCTGAAAGGCGCAATCACCGCACATTTCGTGCCTTACGTGAACCCGGACTACGAAAGATTCCTGCTGCGCCAAGCCTGCCAGAGCAGACGAGTAAGTCAACGTCTTCTATGCGAGGCGAGAGAGTTAGCCAGCACTTGCACACTACCCGACGAGGAGGACAAAATCCAGACACAGTTCATCCAAGGGTGCTCACAAAAGTCTGCCGATCTACGCCCAAAATGACAGCTCACACCGCAAAAAAATCCATCAAAATGATCGAGACGACTCCAGAACCAGATTCAGACAGCGACATGGACAACGACCATCACACAGTCCACGTAGTCCATACCATTGGGAATCGGCGGCTACCCACATGCCGAGTTCTCGTCCAAGGGTTTCCCATCTCAGCACTAGTGGACACCAGCGCTTCCACAAATCTGATGGCTATGGGTGTATACCAGACATTACCCACGCCGCTGCCGCCACTCCGACCCACTAGTGTGCAAGTATTTGCATTTGGCAACATACGACCCCTAGAAATAGCGGGGGTATTCACAACAGAAGTCTCCCATGACACCACGGGCAAAGCCACGACGATATATGTATCAAAGGACAGCGCTGGGTTCCTGCTGGGCTGCCAAACTGCCCAAGACCTCGATCTAGTACATTTTGCATTCAGCATCCATGCTACCGCACTTCGAGACCTGGTAGAGGAATTCTGCTCCCTGTTCGAGGGCATTGGCTGCCTGAAAGGGCCCCCACTCTGGCTCCACATAGATGACTCAGTCACCCCCACGGCTCTCAGGCATCGGCGAGTGGCGTTCCACCTCCGCCCTAAAGTAGAACGCGATCTCCACCTCTGAAAGCAAGAAGGCATCATTGAACGGGTCTCAGGCCCCACACCGTGGGTATCTCCGATCGTAGCGGCAAGAAAGCCCAAGCAGCCAGATGCCGTCCGCATTTGTGTGGACATGCGCATGCTGAATCTGGCGATCAAAAGAGAAAGACACCTGACTCCAACCATAGATGACATCCTCAGCAAGTTAACTGGTTCCAACTGGTTCTCCAAAATGGACCTCAGGTCGGGGTATCACCAAATCATGCTACACCCCAAATCACGCCCCATAACCACATTCTTCACACACAACGGCCTCTGCCGGTACAAATGGCTCAACTTCGGTATCTCCAGTGCAGCTGAGGTTTTCCAACACGTCATAAAAGGAGTCCTGCAAGGACTTCCAGGAGTCCTAAACATGAGTGACAACATTTTGGTTCATGCCCCCACCGTAGAAGAGCACCTGAGGAGGCTGCGGTCTGTATTCATAAGACTGCAGAAACAAGGACTAACACTCCACCAAGAGAAATGTGATTTTCTGAAGGAAGAACTCTGTTTCTTTGGATATCGGTTCTCCAAGCATGGAGTCGGACCGGACCCACTCAAAGTCAGGGATATCAAAGAAGCCCCAGCTCCCACCTCAGTCTCTGGGGTCCGAAGCTTCCTAGGCATGGTCACATATTGTGGGCGATTCATGAAGGACCTGGCGCACATCACTGGCCCTCTGCGACGGCTCACACAAACCAACCACCAATGGGAGTGGGGCGAGGAACAAGAACACTCTTTCCAAGCAACCAAAAACACACTCTCAGCCGACACCATGTTAGAGTTCTTTGACCCCCAATGGAAATCCCACAGGCCTAGGAGCTGTTCTAGCACAGAAGCAAGGCTACGGGGAATGGGTCCCCATCGCCTTTGCCAGCCGCACACTCACGCCAACGGAACAGAGGTAGTCACAAATTGAACGGGAGGCCATTGCCATCCACTGGGGGTGTCACCACTTTCAGCTCTATCTGTACGCCAAGCCACTCCCCTTGGTGACCGTCCACAAGCCTCTGTTGCCTCTCTTTAAGGGGTCGTCCTCAAAACCGCCATCCAGGATCGAAAAATGGATCCTACAACTCCAAGAATTTGACTTTACCCTCGAATACCAACCCGGCACAAAAAACCCCGCAGATTTTCTGTCTCGTCATGTGCGTTTGGCCACCCCCAAGAAGTAGCAGAGGCCCAAGAAACAGAAGAGTATGTGCAGTTTGTGGTAGAGCAAGCCAGACCTATGCCAATACCACTTAGTGAGGTGATAACAGCAACCAACCGGGACGAATGCCTACAAATTGCCATAACAGCCACCCGGACAGGAGACTGGTGGCCGCTCCAATGCCCAGACATTTTCCAAACACAGGATGCTCAAGCCTGCCTACACGTGCTGTTCAACGTACGACATGAGCTCTCAGTAAGCGATGATGGCTGCCTGCTGAGAGGGTTCCGCCTGGTAATACCATCCAGTTTGACAGGCCGAACCGTATCACTCGCCCATGGAGCCCACAAGGGGATCGTCAAATCGAAGACCCGCCTCCGGAACAAGGTGTGGTTCCCAGGGCTAGACAAGCTCGTAGAGGAAGCCGTTAAAGGATGTCTCATCTGCCAAGCCAGTGGTTCTCCAGATCCTCCAGCACCGGTCATCACCGAAAAGGGGCCCACAGCCCCATGGCAAAGGGTAAGCACGGACTTCGGGAGCCTTCCTGATGGGCCCTACATGATAGTAGTAGTGGGCGACTACTTGCGGTACCCTGAAGTTGAAGTAGTACACTCCACGTCTGCACACACGGTCATCCCAAAGTTCGAGAAACTCATGGTCACCCATGGGTTTTTTGGCGAGGAGCGCACAGACAATGGACCCCCCTTCAATAGCCGAGAGTGGGCAGACTTCCTGGCTTCCACCAACACCAAACACAGGCGAGTCACACCCCGGTGGCCACAAACGAACGGAGAAGTGGAATGGTTTGTCAAAACCCTAAACAAAGTAATCCGCATTGCCATGGCGGAATCGGGAAACCTAGAAAGCGCCATATATAGATTCCTACGAGAATACCGGGTCACTCCTCACGCCACCACCGGGGTGACCCCCAGCCAGCTCTGCTTTGGAAGAACAATAATGGACGCCATCCCACATCACCCCTCGTGGGCAACACAACCACCACCACCAGACCGATCTGCAGCTAGGAGGGCCTTCACAAACGCGTATGCCTCCAGAAGACAGAGAGCTCGTGCAGTCACAGTGCGGGTAGGCGATGCTGTCCTGGTCAAAGACCGCCACCCAGGAGGCAAATTCCGGTTGCCCTTCGAGGCACAGCCATGGACTGTAATCGCTGTGTAGGGCACCATGGTGACGGGCCGCCGGGGACAAGAGACTGTAACCCGCACCGTGGCATTGTTCAAATGCCTGCCCCGGCCGACACCCTGCGAGGACAGAAGAAGCAGTACTGACATTGGGACAGACTCAGACACGGACCCTGCCTACCAGGAGACAACAAGCGAGGGAGCGAGAATCGCTACGGAAGAACAAGTGCCCAACCCAACACCAGAGCAAGCGCAGGAGCAACCCCCAAGAACAAAGGCACCCAGCAAAAGTGCAAATCAGGCCCCAGCGTCAGATAGGTTCGGGAGCGGAAGATACATGTTGAGGCACAACCCAGGCCCTTCCCGACGCTATGCAGATTTTGCAGGTGACTGATCTTAGCAGAGGGGACCCGGGGCAAGACACTCCCAACCTGCCCCGCCGCAGGCCCCAAAGTCCTCAGCATCATCTTGATTTGTTCACAGTTTTCTTTTTGGTTATCTTCCTCTTCCCCGTTGGGGAGGGATGTAGTATTGCCTCAGGAAGTGGGCAAGACCACTTACTAGGAACGGAAGGAGTTGAGGGCAGATACCTCTTGCAACAGGTGCGAGATGGATCGCTCCAGGAGTGACACAGGGGAGGGTATAAATAAAGGTGGGGAAATGCGGGAAAGTTAGTTAGGTTACGAGAGCCAAGAATAAATGAGCACGAAACCTTACCTGGGCGTAGTGTCCTTCTTTTGCACCGCGCACCAGCGACGCAAAATCACAGTGCTCATATCTCATATACACAGATTCTGGTGTGGATGGCCTCCATTTTGGCAGACAGCTAGTGCTTGAAAGTCCTTCTGTGTTTTGAAACACATAAAGGGAAAGCACCAGTGTCGATTAGAGTGACCCTAGTTGATCCATGGATTTGTAGTTTGAATTTAGGGCCAAGGGTTATATTTATATTTCAGCATCAGCACCCAGAACAGATATACTATGCATGTGTTCTTCCTCATTAGCCCAACCATACATATTCCTCTTCGTGGTCTTGGTTCTTGTCTTGGTGAACACTTATAACTTACTTGAAAGGGGTAATCAGCAGTTGTTAATCTGCAGGGAGAGATAGTTGAGATGGTTCCCGACTGACGCATCGACTGCGATTTTCAATGCAGGCTCCAGCTTTCTGTCACAGCGCATCAGAAGAACCACCACTGTGTGAGTTTCGAGCACTGCATAATCGAAGTAAGTGACGCACTGCCGTAGCAAAGTAGCACCTGCTTCATCGCTATGAGATCAATGCATCACAGCTTGCCTTTCGATGCATCATCGATGCATCGCCCCTGGGTGCCATTTTCTTCATTGACACTGCATCACAGTAAGGAACCAACACTTCGTACCGCAAGCAAAGCATCACCTCGCCCTGTGGCGGAAAGGAACCGACCATCACCTCCCCTGAAACAGTAAGGAACTGATGCATTTCCTGCTCTTTCGACACATCACCTAGCTTGCAGCCTGCATCATCTTTGTTTTTTTGACGCATCTCAGGTACCTTGCCTCAGTCAAGTGCTTCAATGATTTCAAGGAACGACAATTACATTTAATCTTTTAAAAAGTTATATCTTTACTTGTGTATGTTGAATTTTTGTCATTTTGGTCCTGTTTTATTCAGATATGAATTGGCTATTTTTCTAAATTGGTGTGGAGTAAGTTTGTGATGTTTTTACTGTGTTACTGTGTGTGTGTGTGTGCGCAAATACTTTTCATATTGCCTCTGAGATAAGCCTGACTGCTTGAGCCAAGCTACCAAGGGGATGAGCAGGGGTTACCTTAGCTTTGTGACTCCCTTTCACTGACTAGAGTGAGGGCCCCTAGATGGATAGGGTGCAAGCCACTGCCAGCTAGAGACCCCATTTCTAACAATAGAGTAATGAATGAAACTTTACCAAAATCAACGATGTACTGGTTGACCATGATGGATAGAGAAAAGAGGTTGACCTCAGGGCACTTAGAACTTAAAATGTCCCTCAGGTGCCAGTACAGCAGACAACAAATCAATTCTGTTGCAGGATACAGAGGCCACAACACCACAATGGCAGGGATAGCAGGTAGGTGCAGCTTTCGGTCACCAGGATGACAGAATATCCCTAGGCTCACCCGCAAGGTATAACAATGACAGATATTGCAAAAGAGAGTGATCAGGGAGCACTAGATGTCAATTCAAAGTCACAAAAGAAAATGACCCAGTGCCTTCAGACCGGCAGCAATGGGCCAGTTGACATACAGACCATGGACAATTCAGTGATTGGTTCAACCAGTAGCAAGAGCCCTAGTACCATATAGGAAGTATGCAGGTACTCAGCAGAGGGGCAGCAGGAACCTCCAGGCCCAAAGGCACATTCACCGATGTGTGTAGGTTTAACACAACAGAAGGCCAATAAGACATTTTCAGGCAGAGCACAAGTCAGGCTGCCGACCAGCAGCAGGGAGCATAACTGTCATGGAGGATAAGCAAGTGCTGGGAGACCCGTCTCATCACCATTGTTGCTTTTCAAGTAAGGCACGCATGTCGCACTCTCAGAAGCCCCCCCCCACTACCACCAAGAATGAGAATCATGCATTGGTTGTTGTGTCTGAGAATGCAAGACTCTGGGGGTCATTCTGACCGCGGCGGACGGCGGTCGCCGCCCGCCACGCGGTTCCCGCCGAAAGACCGCTCCGCGGTCAAAAGACCGCGGCGGTCATTCTGGCTTTCCCACTGGGCTGGCGGGCGACCGCCGAAAGTCCGCCCGCCAGCCCAGCGGGAAACACCCTTCCCACGAGGACGCCGGCTCAGAATTGAGCCGGCGGTGTGGGAAGGTGCGACGGGTGCAGTTGCACCCGTCGCGAATTTCAGTGTCTGCTGGGCAGACACTGAAATTCTTTTTGGGGCCCTCTTACGGGGGCCCCTGCAGTGCCCATGCCATTGGCATGGGCAATGCAGGGGCCCCCAGGGGCCCCGCGGCACCCCCTACCGCCATCCTGTTCCCGGCGGGAGAACCGCCAGGAACTGGATGGCGGTAGGGGGTGTCAGAATCCCCATGGCGGCGGAGCGCGCTCCGCCGCCATGGAGGATTCTCAAGGGCAGCAGAAAGTCGGCAGGACACCGCTGACTTTCCGTTTCTGGCCGCGGCTGAACCGCCGCGGTCAGAATGCCCAGCGGTGCACCGCCAGCCTGTTGGCGGTGCTACCGCCGACCTCCGCCATGGCGGTAATTCCCGCCAGGGTCAGAATGACCCCCTCTGTGTCTCTGGGCCTTGTACTAACCTAATGAGCCGAATACATTGGGATCAAACATATGGTGTGATTTCAGAATCTTCTGAAAACACACTGCTGTTCAATGTAAAGACACCATTGGTTTCTTTTGCAAATAAATGAGCAACTGCTAGCTGGGAACAATTATGTAGTACAGTTTTATCGGGTTCTGGCGTGGTTTGCATCACTAGCAGTTGTGAGAAATAATTTTCTAAGCCTGTCAATAATGCTTTCTAGTTAGGCTCACCAGATTTTAAAAACCAAAAATTGCACAGCCCATAAACATAGACTAACAACTAAAAGTTGGTCTCGACCTTGATCTCACAAGGCCTACAATGACAACAAGATATACTGACATAGAAGAAGGACTAGTGCATCCAAAAGGTCAATAAAACTGATTAGTTATGTGTAGTCTATTTATTGGATATTTGCCAAGATTCCAATCATAACATCACATCAGTCGTATGTATTTATATATGGCGCCCCACCAATAAAGAGTATTAGAGTGACTCAAACAATATACATTAAAGACAAAATCATTGGTGTTTCATGGGTTGTGCAGTTTGTCAAAATGTAGAAAGTGTTGACAAAACCAAACAGATAATGGACATCTACCATGTCAACTTTTAGTAGCTTTATCAATCCCGTTTTTGTTGCATTCTGGGACATGTAGTGGTGCTACTAAAAATTAGAATGGTGCTAACATCTCTTAAATGCTGGTAAATTAAAACACTGCACAAAAATGTGAGTTAATTTGTTTGCAGTCTGGAGGAGTGCACATGCACAAAACTGCAACTGCATGTGTTTCGCTCAACTGTACATCCTCTGGCATAGGCATCTCCAACTGGTTGCTCGTGAGCTACTGGTACCAATTCAGCAACTTGTAAGAAGCTCCCCTCTGTTCAGCCCACTAAATTTGACACTTTTGCTTGGTTGAGTTAACACACATATACCAAAATTGAGAATGCATACTTGAGACAAAAATTATTTATTTTTATAACTCATAAGCTATTTGTAGAAACATGGCTGAATTTCCAAAATATATTTAAATCTAATATTGGACTGATAAGTCATGTGGCACTGGGGACACTTTTTATAAACGTTATTAGCTTGGTTCCAGAGGCATTGCTGCTGTGGCTGTGATTTATTACCCATGTACAGGCATTCCATATTGGGAAATCCTTTTTTACTGCTGGCAACCACGCCTGATGCTCTGAGGTGATCGCTGGTAGTAATCTTCCATGTAGCGGCCAGTAATGTAATCTTTTCTGATGTAGTCACTATTGCAACACTAATAATTCTAGCCGCTCTGAATAAGTTTAATTGAACATAAGTAGCACTAATTACAGAAAAGGTTGGAGACCTCTGTTCTGGTATGAGACTCCCCTTACAAAAATAATGCTGCACAAAAGTTTAAAATGGCATTTTCTGGAACATAGTTTGTAGCAAATCTGACGCTATTATATGTAAAAGAAATTAATTGTGAGCCACACCTCTGTACTGCAGTGTTGTTTCTAGGAAACATGCAATATTATGTGTCACTCAACCAGTTTCTGCTTTGTCTAGAAGCAAACTTGAGCTAAGCCCTTTTGTACTCTTGCCAATAGGAGTCGGCAATCCAATGGG
Organism: Pleurodeles waltl; assembly: GCF_031143425.1. Taxonomy (NCBI): domain Eukaryota; kingdom Metazoa; phylum Chordata; class Amphibia; order Caudata; family Salamandridae; genus Pleurodeles; species Pleurodeles waltl. The sequence goes on along the minus strand of NC_090439.1, from coordinate 66,561,852 downwards.
GTGTAACAGGGATAATAAAAAAAGACAATATTTTCTTTGCTTCATTTATTTTCTAAGAAATTTTAGTTAAGAGGGTGTAACCAGGGAAGGGACTAGTATATCTCCTATGCTCCGTTTCGGAGCCCCTACCTATGCCTTAAAAATGGAGTGAAATGCAACAAAACTAGCAAAGGGAAAAGGTGTTACCGGTTCTACTGTTGGCAGAACCAGCGGGAGGTCCCGTAGCCTCTGCAGAACCACAAAATCCAGTAACCGCAAGAAACTACAGGGAATGGGCAAGATGGCGGCTGCCAGCTGGCAGGAACGACATTGTATCGGAGGTGTCCAGCCAAGAAGTAAAGTGAACCCACCGCCCAGGGGCAATGTTCTGCGATACCAAGCACGAAGTGGGCAACAGGGGCCGCAAAAGCAGGCACTCCTGTGGAAACAACCAGGGCACCCCTGGAGACCCGACCGTTCTCACCCGCAGTGGACAGAAGGTCAAAGCAACGCCCCAGCCACAGGATAGTTGAGGGGGCCCACCAGGGGGACCCAGGCCTGAAGGTGACAGAGGAGGACCACAAGGGGAGTGCACAGAAGCTGGCAGAGAAGATGAAGCCTTCAGATGGCACATGATGGCCGGTGGCCCTCAAGGGCGTAATTAAGGGATGGGGATGAGAGGAAGCCTCCAAGCATACCCGATCCAGGTAAGCTCGGCTAGGGTGGCCTAGTGGTGCCCCCTAACCTGCAGTCCATAAACCAGGAGTGAGAAGGTAGGAGGCCACTAGAGGGTCAGAGGGAGCCCTCGTGGACATCAACCTGGGTCAGAAGAAATACCTAATCTCCTGGATTGGCCCGACTGATGCTCCAAAGGGGATGAGGTGAGGCAACTGCACACAAAGGACGGAAGTTGGCATATTTGCTTTGTGGGGAAGGTGAGAGAACTCTCATAAGGTAAACACAATACCTACAGTGCGGAGAGAGTAGAGACCCCTGGAGGGTGACAGCGAAAGTGTGCAACCCATTAATAACAACAATGGCAGCAGGCAGAGCGAAAACTCCACATTCCTTCTCCGTTAGAGACCTGCTCCAGAAAACCAATGCCTCACACCAACAGGGAGGGAACACCCAGTCCGCAAGCTCCAAAACAAACAAATCCATCAGCCCACAGGCCCCAGCAACCAAACAGGACAATCAAATTTTGTTGGTGGAATTTCACAAAGACATTACCTCTCTGCACCACGACTTTAATAGAGGCCTAACGAACCTGGATCACTCCCTCCACCAACCTGAATCCTGTCTGCAGCGCGTAGAAACTACAGTAGCAGACCACAAACAAGACAATGTGTTCTGCACAGCATGTCTTGAAAAACTGGAGCAAGGCCAAACTACACTACAGGACAAGTTGGACGACTTGGAATATCAATCCAGATGAAACAGCATAAGAATTAGAGGCACTGCATTGACTATTCAAACAGCGGCGCTAGAAGCTCATATTCTGACACTCTTTGCACATGTTGTCCACCTGAGGGGGGCCAACCCAATCCCCCTAGACTGTAATCATAGGGTCTACCCCACCTACCAACAACATAAAAAAACTGCCCCCAGATGTCCTAACTAGAGTTTACCACTTCCAGCAAAAAAAAAAGAAATACTACAGGAAGCTCGCCAAATGGAACCTATGGTGTACAAGGGAGATACCATGCTGCTCTTACAGAATTTTTTGTCCCAAGCACTGGCACAACAGAGGAAGCTCTGAGAAATAACTCAAAAACTACAAAAAGAAAATAATCTGTACATAGAGGATTCCCTTTGCCTTCTCTTTATCCGCAAAGGCAGGTGATATGCTGTGCGCAACCTTGAGGAAGTCCAGGAGCCCCTGGTTCTGTCAGCCTTGGCCGAGGTAGAGGTGTCCCAGGATTCTGCAGATACTGGCCTGGTAGATCACGGTCAGGGCCGGCTCTAGGGAGGTTTGACCGGTGCCACTTCATCGGGCGCTGACTTGGGGTGGGGGCACCATGTTTGCAAGTATATTATGGTTTTAAACTCACCTGATGCTTGTTCATTGCCTCCAGCAATTTTCAGGCAACAATAAAAATGTCAAGATAACTCATTTGATTAATATTAATCTTGGAGGACATTGGATTTTTGTCTAGTGGAAGTTTTGACTCAACGTAAGGTAGAGGAGAGGATTAATATTATTTCTTATTTTAATTATTGCTAGCACTGGTCAGGTTAGGTTTAGCGCTGGGATGCCTTCGGGTCACTACGCGCTTTATAAATCCTTAAAACTAAACTAAACTAATATCCCTGCTGCAAAGAACGTGTCCTATGCAGATCACAAAGTGCATATCATGTAAATAGGTCAGGGGGTTACTGCTTTTGCTGCAGAGTTACATGCAGTTTATAAGTTAAAATCCTAATATAGAACAGAAAGCTATTGCCTGTCATTAAGGAGCTGCATGCAAACTGCAAGGTATAGATTAGAGGTTATGATTTTTCCCGTTTTTCATTATCGTAATGCTGCAAAAAGGGTTAATTTGGGTAGAAATCAATTCTTTACTAAAGAGAATCCCCAATCCAGTTGTCAGTGTGTGCTTCTCCAGACTAAGCACGCTTAAACTATACTGCCTACCATAATGAATGGCATGTGACACCTACACCTTGTAGTCCTCTGTCTTATGTAACATTTCCTTTACACTGATTTAAACACGTATGATTGATTGTCTCTGTGCTCTGATACAGTACACTGATATGAGTGGCACTATAAAACTAATTAAATGCATCTGAGAGTGTGGTTATGGAAACTTGGGGGACACTGTTAAAGGGTGGTGGTCAGGGAATCCATGGCAGAGGTGGTCATTGGGGGGGCACCAACAAACATTTTCACACCAGGCGCCACCAGAGCTAAAGCTGGCCCTGATTACGGTGGAGGCTGGCGTTTCCAGACCGCATGTTCTGCTCGCAAGACGGCCCAGAAAAAATGCCACCAAGAGGACAAAGAAGATCACCCATCAATATCAGGAGACGACAACTAATCATTAGTGACCTCCAAAGAGAGACAATCATTCCAAGGAAAACAACCCAAATATTACAAACTGATTGTTGGTTTCGCTGAACAGAACAGAACTTTGCTACCATAACTGATACATAGAGATAGGGCCTCCTATAATGGATTTCAGAGCCTGCTCCTGCTACTACTTGTTTTCTTATAGTTCAATATCCCCCTATAGATTTACAATATCATGATGTAGCAAAAGGTCCATCATCATTACTACCCCATTACAGTTCTTTGTTTGCTCCCCGAGAATTCCAGAGTATCCCAAGTTCCAGGCAACACACAGAGAGTGCATCACAACTAGTTACGAAAACATCACATGCCAGACCATACACATCCAACATAAGATTGCATGCATTCACACAGCAAACCATTCCACCCCTGAAGGTAGTGTAATTTAATGTACAGGGTTTGAACTCCCCAATTATGCGTTGCGCCCTAACACTCTGGCTTAGACAAAAAGAGGTAGATGTGGCACTCGTACAGGAAACGACCGTAACGAAGGTGACACTAAATGCTTACGGCCATACTGGTATCCAGTGCAATTCCAATCCTCATACACGCGTAAGATGTGGGGAGCTACCCTCAGACGCAACCCCTCTTTACATGTATCAACACCTCAAATACCGATCGGGAGGGCCACCAAACAGGGATTAAGGGTGCCATAGAAAACATGTAAATGACAATCATCTCTATGTATGGCTCTGATGAGGATATAGAAATCTTTTATTCCCCAGATGATTCCCCTTCGCAAACTGCGACATCATAATGAGGGGTGATTTTACCACCACACTAAGGGCCAGATGTAGCAAAGGGTTTTACCCATTCTGTGTCTATGGGAAAATGTGTTCGTACATATGGCCCTAAGTCATGACCTAGACTGTTCCCACCCCAGACACGGCGAGCCCGGACCGCCAGCCACACTGACACAAGGTACACAGGATATAGACATGGAAGATGCTTGGTGATCCCTTCATGCAGTAGAAAAGGACTACAGATTTTATTTCGATGTCCCTTGGACATACTCTTGGCTTGACTACTTCTTGACTTCCCGGAACCTACTGGCAAGATTATGGATTCAACTATAGATAGCCAATCATTATCAGAGCATGCACTCATCTGGCACTCCCTCACAGAAGCCTTACCCAATACCCTGGGTAATAAACGAAATAGCACTGAGACGCTCATTGTTAAGAGAAGGCATCAAGAAAACTATAGAAAACTACCTTACTGAAATTGATACTGATGAAGTAGCTCCCCCTACTCTTTGGGATGCAGCAAAAGCGGTCTTCTGGGGGGAATTTATCTCACACACAGCGACATTTGAACACCTGCCAAGAAAACATAAGGCTGACAGAGAACGTAAAATCTCTCTGACGGAAGACCAACATACTAAAGAGAGTAAAAATAGAACCCTATGAGACTTACGAAGTCTGAAAGGAGAACTGGGTCAAATACAAATGAGAGAGGCAGCTAGGAAGCTGCTCTATGCTAGCCAAACTTATTATGAAAAGGGTGACAAAGACGATAGGCACTTGACCCACAAGCTCAGGGTAGCGGCCACACAAAACTATATCAAAACCACAGAAAGAGAAGACGGCACTATTACAAACTAAACAGCTGATATTCTAACTGCCTTCCAAAAATACTTCTCAAACATATCCAAGGCCCAGGAGCTAAATGCAAGTGAACACGACAAATAGAAATGCGAATTCTCACCTCAAACCTTAGAGATCAAACTGCACCTCTCAGAGGAAGAAATCTCACACAATGAAGTCCGAGCTGTGACTGGTGGACTGCCGGCCCAGAAATCCCCCTGCCAAGATGGCTTCCCTGCCTCCTCTTACAAGGCGTATGCTTCCCTACTAGTTGAACCTCTTGCAAAGGTATTTAATTGTTTCCTAATATCTGGGGTGGTAGCTGATACGACGTTGAGCTCCGATTTCATTTTCCTACTGAAACCAAGCTGCCTATGAAGTGTTTGTCACAGCGACTGATTGCACTTCTTAACTGTGAACTGAAATTATTCACAACCGTCCTGGTAACCAGGATTCAACACATCTGGTCCAGTCTATTCACCTGCCAGCAATTGGGCTTCATTAACAACAAGCAAGTGAACAATAATAAAAGATTGGTGGTGGCGCTCATTGAGGCTGCTGAGTACCAGCACCAACCGATGGCCCTTCTCTCGCTCGATGCCGAGAAGGCCTTCAACACGGTGAACTGACCATACCTGTCTAGACTGCTGAATATAATCCATATTGGCCTCAACATGAAAACATTTATGCTGGCGAATTACCAGAAACCAACCACTTGCCTTAAAATCAATGGGAAATACTCAGTAGACATCCCACTCACAAGCGAAATGAGGCAGGGCTGTCCTTTGTTCCCCCCTTATATTTACCTTAGCTATGGAACCTCTATTGGTAAAGATCCAACCCAGCTATACACAGCATGAAGGTGGTGACAAGGACCAGAAACTAGTTTTAGTTGCAGATGACACATTATGCTTTGTGACAGACCCAGAGAGTCCTATACTAGCACTATCAGCAGAACTAGACCACTTCGCTGGTGTGAAGGGTTTCAAAATCAGCTACTTCAGATCCCTGGGGATTGGGATTGTGGATCCACTTAACCAGCTAAAAGAACCAATTCAAAAGGAAAGGTTTACTTGGGCAGAAACAGCCATTAAATATAAGGGGGTGAAGTTACCTGCATTTTCTAAAACACTCTACGACAATAACATTCCCACATTGATTACAACCCTATTCAAAGACCTGTAGAGGTGGGGTAGGCTAGAAATCTCGTGGATGGGGTGCTGGAATAGCCTCAAGATGAACTTCATGTCACGACTTTTATATGTAATGCAAACAGTTTCACTTACAATACCAAAACCCATGCTCTCCTTAATAAAAAAAAATGCTACACTTCATATGGGTGACAAAAGCAATCCTTCCCAGAACCTTAGAGGACAGAGGCCTTGGCTTCCCAGATGTAGCTGCATACATGCTAGAGGCTCAAATCTGACCCTCATTGGACTGGAACTATGACCCTGAGAATAAACCGTGGACAGAAGTTGAGCAATTGTTTTCAACCGTTCCTGTAAAGGACTTTGTTTGGTTAGTACGAAATAGCTGGGTACAATAACCCTCCCTATTGCCCATCACAGTCACATTACTAACACAATGGCATGCATTACGCTAAAGACAGGCTTCCCCCCTTACCCATTTCTCGTTACTCCTCTGACCAACAATCCAGACTTCACCCGAGGCTTTACAGCCTGGAATTGGGGTTATACCCCCACACATTGTAGGCTTTACCAACAATGGATGATCCCAGGACGAAGGACAAACTCACTAAAAGACTTGCCCTAACCCAACATGATGCATAGAAACTCACACATACACTGCACAGGGTGGAAGTAGGTCAGCTAGAGCAACACCAGCAGAAACACTATACATTAACATGGTTCGATAGAAAGGCAGATCCTCGCTCTATTGCCATTTCCTGGACCTTACGCCCATCAAGATACATGCATATGTGATAAAATGAGAGAAGGAATTGAGAACCCGATTTCTCTGAAGAGACCTGGAGGGTTATATGGTCAAGAGCCGCAAACCCTCTGTTTGCATCCACCACAAAGAAAGCGCCTATAAAATATTAACAAGTTGGTTCCTCACCCTGGTACATCTCCACAAGATGTTTGGCGGTCCTAAGTTATGCTGCAAAGGTTGGAGAGAATGGGGCACACTTTTACATGTCTTGTGGTCCTGCCCGAGAGTCCTTACCTTCTGGGACGAGGTCTTCACCTTCATATGAGCCGTAAGGTCCCCAGGCATGCTCCTGGCCCTCTTGGGATTTCCAGGGTAGCAGTGACTCTAGCCTACAACCGCCTCTATGGGGAATCTTCTCCTAGCCACACACTTGAACATTGCCCAACTGTGGAAACAACAAGCACCTACACTCAACATGTGTAGGTGCTTGCTGTTGTTTTCACAGATGGGAAACAACAACATGTGGTGGTCGGTATATGCTATGGGGAAACTACCGGCACTCCTTCGAGACAGAGTTTCGAAATGTGAAAAAACATGGTGCCCGTGTGTCACCTACATGAAATGGGAACAAAAGATAGGGGGCATTCAAATGCTAATATCCAGAGCTTTGCATGCCTCAGGCGTTTGTGAGATGGCCTCCCGAGAGAATGACAACAGGCAACCGTCACAGTATGAGAGGACTGAAATAAAAGTGTAAATGAGGATACTTTGGGGGCAAGGCCAGGGCGGAACAGGCAGGCGCAAGTTTGATCCATTACATGTTTTTTGTTGTTGATGTTTTTTGATTCATAGAAATGTGAACAATACACTGTAAAATAAACGGAAACGTGATGCATAAATGTGTGCAACTCCTCCCAATACCCAATAAAACTCAAAATAAAGTTGTAGAAAAAAAAAATGATAGATAAATGTGTGTCCTTTGCAGGACACCCCTTACACCTTGCCTACGCTTTAATACGAATAGCTGTTACTCTAACAACACATGAATTAATACATTCTTCATCTTAATGTCTCCTTGACCCTAGACAAATTATACCTCCTATACCACTCTAATGCCTCTCCCCGAACCCTTTTGTTAAAGTAGCCAACTCTTACTGCAAGTAAAACAGCCATTTTGTAGGAGCCTGGAGTTTTGTTTCACTAACAGTTTTGCGAGTTTCCATTTTTAGGTCTGGTGTTAGACAAGACCTTTTGATTTTAGTAAAATAATATGCATCATAAACTTACTTAAGGGGCTTTTAGTCGCCTCTCTTCACGCACTGATCTGTTGTTGTGTCATTCCCATTTTGCTTCAGCCCACTACAGCATGCAACATGGTGCAGTTGGTCAGCCTACTTAACCCTCTGGTTTAGCCACTTTGAGTGACTGCATTTTGCTTTCTCACAAGATGCACATCCGCACACAAGGCGCTTCCTTTAGTCTGAGTGTTATCTGATGTGATAGCAGAATGAATTTGAAATTAGCACAGGACAGAGTCCAGCTTTATCAGTTCCAGTCTCTTTCCAATGCTGTTGTAAATGCCTTTTGAAGTGGACTGCTGCTATTTCACAGCATACCACATTGTGTTCCGGGACTCAGTTTCATCAATGGTTCTTTAATAAACTTTGCCCAAGAAGAACATAAACCGTTATGGTGTTTAATGTGCAGCACACTTTTAATTGTTTTATTTAAACATAGATGGGGTGTAATGTGAGCTTAGTATCTAATATTGTATTCATTTCCTTTTTACTTCCTTCTTTCAATATTTCTTTCTTTTTGCCTTATTTCATTCTTTTGTTCCTTCTTTCATCTTTCCTTCTTTTTGACTTCTTCTCTTTTCCTTTCATCCTTTCTTTCCTTCCTTCTTTTCTCTATTTTTAACTTCTTTTCCATCATTCCTTTCTTTTTCTTTCTTTTGCCTTGTTTCCCTTATCATTCCTTCTTTCCTTGTCTCAATTCTCCCTTTTTCTTTCCTCATTTCTTTCTTCTTTCAATTTTTCTTTGTTTTCCTTATTTTTTCTCTTTTCCCTTCTTTCATTCTTTCCTTTTCATTTTTGCGCTCTTTTATTTGTTTTCTTTTTGCCTTCTTTCTTTCTGTTTAGTCGTCATTCTTTCATTTTTTCCTTTTCCTTTTTCTTTCTTTGTTCTTTCTTTACTTTTTTCCTTCTTTCTTTTTGATTTCTATCCTTCTTTCTTGCATTCATTATTTCTTCCTTTCTTTTCTCTCTTTTTTCCTTCTTTTCTTTTTATTTCTTTTTTGTCTGCTCTCTGTCTTTCTTTTTTGCCTTCTTTCTTTCTTCCCTCCTTTCTTCTTTTTCGCCTTACTTCCTTCTTTTTTGCCTCCACCACCTTCCTTTTTGCTGCCCTTACTTCCTTTTTTGCCCTTATTCCTTCCTTTTTTCATCACTATCAGTTACGGTATGCTCACCTTTCACAAGGAGCACCTCCACACACAAGGTAGTTTTTTTCAGTGCTGGGTGTACCATGGTAATGTGTAGGTTTTTTGAGACATGAAAAACACTTTTGCCATTATTATTTTTTTTGGTTTAACAAGGGCCTGGCAGCTTCCTAAATAATAACATTTAGCGAAACCATGACGAAACAAAACAAGAATTGCCAAAAGGTTGGGTGGTCTGCACAAGGCCTTTTGGCTTTGCCAATGTTTGTTACATTTGATAGTACTTGAGAAGTCCCATGGCCTCCTTCACATCAACAACGTTTTTTATATATTGCAAGATCATTTCACTGAACAGGGACCTAATGACCATTTTAATCAAACCAAGCCAAGCTGAAAATGCACGTAGAATATTTATCTGCAAGTATATATTTTGCAAACGTTTTTTATGCACAGTGACAACTGTTTGCAGAGTTTTCCTCTAGAAATGCACATTTTGCAACACTTTGCTATGCTTAAGAAGGTATACAATAAAGTGATGAATGGAATGCTTGAATTAATCTCAGCCCATGGTTATCACTCGGAGCAGCATCCCAGCCAATTGTTACTTTGCACACCTTGCCACCTCAGCCATATGCAGATCAGCTGATGCTACTCCAATGGGAACAGTTCAGACTGAACTGCCAGACAATGTTCTCCCTGAACCTATAAACAACCCTTCACTGATTTCATCCTAGTTTGAACCTGGCCTGGCAGTTCAGGCTGGACTGTTCCCATTTGAGCAGGATCAAGATGGATTTTCAAATGTCTGGTTCCAAACTGAGGTGGCATGGTGCACAAAATAATTATGGACTGGGATGCTGCCCAAGTGATTACCAGTGGTTGAGATTAATTCAAGCATTCCATCCATCAATTTTTTTGTGTACCTTACTACACATAACAGCATTCAACAGGTATGTACCATTGTTTCCTATAAAGCATATATTAATCACAGCCATTTTGTTAGTGTTAAATAAGGATATGTGCAGCATAAACTGTTGCAACAGTCATGGGTGCAGTTTGGTCGGTAAGATTGGGGGGGTGTAAACTTCAGATTTCCCAACAATCATGCTGGCACATAATGTTAAAATATATTATTTGACAAGAAGGGGGCAAAAGAGGGGCGTAAGGGGCAGCGAAAAAGGAAAGGAATGTGGATTGGCAGGGGTACTAATTGAGAGAACACAATTTTTTTTGTAAAATAACCAACATTTTTAAAGTATTTCCTAACAGAGAGAGGGAGAGTGCATCTGTGTGTTTTTGTCTGTGTGTGTGTGTGTGTGTGTAAACATTCCTAGTGAAATCTGACAGACATCTCAACCATACCAACTGAAATTACCTGTACCCAACTATTTGTCACAAAATACATTTATTAGGGGGGTGTAACACTCCAAACACCCCCCCAAAGCTACGCCCCTGGTAACAGTATTGATTTTCATGCAAAGGTGACAAAACAAAAAGAATCGTAACATACTTGAATTTGCAAAGTGTTCCATAGACCATTCATGAAGGTTAAAAAAAAATGTTAAACTGCAACTTTCCATTCCTGCAGTCCCCAAAATTTTGGATGCATCAATAGTAATACCTATACCAACATTCCATTAATTAATCAGCCTGTACAGCTAAGTGTATATCTGTGTAAACCCAAAAGGATAAGATGAAATACAAATTTGGGGTACCTTGGGACACTGCCAGCAAAGGATAGCTGTAATTGGTTACATCCCTGAGGCCCGGCATAACGTCCTGGGTGCAGGGTCGGACTGGCCTATAACACAATAAGGATGTGCCATTAGGTATGATCTAGCAGCTCAATGTGTGGGCCAGTTATCTGGCTGTTTGTGGGCCTGTTTTATGGTCTACTAGGCAGGTTTTACTGCTGATTTCCCTGATATTAAAACAAGCATTGACTGCAGCAAGCTGAAATCAATCCAGTCTGTCTTTACAAGTTCATAACTGACCCAATATGCAAACACGGGTTACTTTTTTTTAGCTTTCTGAATTCATACTTTTATTTTTGTGCCTGGGCCTAATATCTGTCCTGGTTCGACCCTGACTGGGAGTGTTACCTACAGAAAGGGCCACAGTGGAGAAGATGCTTATGGCAGCTGCTAGAAGAGATGAGAAAGCCATGATTGGTAGGGCGGAATGGAAAGAGATGATAGGGCAGCTTCCTGAAACAAGACAGGAGATAAGAAGAAATAGAAAAGTACCACGGCGGCCTATGTGAATGCACTCACTTCCTCCTCCTTTAATACTTTAAGAACAATAAAAAAAGGCTCTATTTTATTCCACACAAATTTAAAAAAAATAATGGTCATTACTTTAGTTTTATCAAAAATCGATTACTGCAATGCTCTTTAACCTAATATGCAACAAAGACTGCTAGGCAAATTGCAGACATTGCAGAATGCAGCTGGTCGGCTGCTGCTTAAAATTCCTAAGTTCCAGTCAGCCTCCCAGGTTATTTATAAACTTCATTGGCTTCCTATAAGACTTTGCATCACCTTCAAGGCCTGTATATCGCCCACGAGGCCATACGTGGCTTTGGACCACTTGGATGTTTTAAAAAGAACTTTCAATGGTAGACTCCTGCACGAGCACTACGCTTTGTCTCAGGCAAAAATATCATCATTTCTTGGTGCAAGCTGTAGAAATGGGGAGGCAGACATTTCATAGGCGCACTGCAAAACTTTGGAATAGCCTCCTTAGTACCTTAAGTCTCAAATTACACTGCTTAGGTTCAGAAACTACCTTAACCATTAACTTTTTACTGCTGAGTCCTAGTTCAATTTCTTTTCATGTTCCTCATACACAATGTAAGCTCCATGATTCCCAAGCGTCAAGACGCCTTTGGGCATTTGCGCGCTCTACAAAATGAACATTAACATTATGTTGGTGTTCATTACATCAACAGGAGAAATAGCTACCACAGACAGGCCTAAGAGGCGTGCATGTTTAAATATAAAAGAGAAGATTACATTGAGGCCTGCTCTACACTGTTATATGCACAATGGCCTTACAATTTTCTGAAATATAAATGTAACCCATGTTATTTGTGCGTAACAGTTGTTTTGGTTGCAAAATGATAAATATAATAAGAAGTGTACGTCTCTATGAGACAGATATGTGGTGCCTCGGTCATGTTGTGCAACTGTTTCGGCCTGTTAAAAGTAACAAAATGCAACCGACAGAACAAAAAAGAAAAAATACTTGGCGCCGTGTGTCGCTGTGTGTTAGAAATGGGGTCTCTAGTTTGTAGTCAGTTTACACACTGTCCAAGTAGGGACCCTCACTCTAGTCAGGGAAAGGGAAAGGGAGATACACAGCTCAGATAACCCCTGCTCACCAACTTGGTAGCTTGGCATTAGCAGTCAGGCTTATCTCAGAGGCATTGTGTAAAGTATTTGTACAACCACACACAGTAACACAGTGAAAACACAACAAAAGGACTCTACACCAGTTTAGGAACATATCCAATATCTATCTAAATCAAACAAGACCAAAATGACAAAAATCCCACATATACAAGTAAAAATATCAAATTTTAAAGTAAAAATAGTCTTAATCCATATGAAAACACTAAGTAACTGATATGCTCCAAAAATAAAGCTGCAGGGGTGAGGATGTGTCAGAAAAACAAGCAAAGCATGGATTCCTTAAATGCAGGAGAGGCCATGCATCAATTGTTTCCTCACCAGGTAAGCGATGCATTGATTCTTTCCTCTTAGGGAAGGGAAGAATCGATTTCCAGACAAGCAGCTTCGGGTCCATGGGGTGATGTTGAAGATTTGATGCCAAGGGATGATGCATGGAAAATCCGGACGCATGACAGCAATGAATTTGCGCTGAGTTGGTGATATAGCAATTTCACTGGTGCTGCGTCGATTTTTCACCACAGTGCCGGCACTGCGTCGATTTTTCTGCAGCTCGGTGTCAGTCCGTGAATTTTCACTCAGGGTCTGCCAGCTTCTTCTTCCAGGGGCAGAGGGACTGGATGTGGAACCACTTGGCAAGTCATGGGGTCTCAGCCAGGTGATGGTAGATGAAGTCTTTGATGTCCCTGAGACTTCTTAACAGGAGTCAAGCTAAATCCATGTTCTTGGAGAATCATCACAAGCAGAATACTCAGCAAAGTCTAGTCTTTGTCATCTATAAGGCAGAAGCAGCAACTGCAGGCCAACCGAGCAAAGCACATGCAGCAAAGGAACAGTACTCCTCCTCACAGCTCTTCAGCTCTTCTTGGCAGAGGTTCCTCGCGATCCAGAAGTGTTCTAAAAATCTGGGGGTTTGGGTCCACTACTTATACTCATTTCTGCCATTGAAGAAGGCAAACTTCAAAGGAAAGTCTCTGTGGTGAACAAGACCCTGGCTCATCCTTGCAATGCCCAAGCCTCACTCTAGGTGGTTGGAAACTGTATTGTGTGAAGTCAGACACAGCCCTTTCAAGTGCAGGTGCCAGCTCCTCCCTCCCACTCTAAACCAGGAAGACTCATCAGGATTTGCAGGACACACGTCAGCTACCTTTGTGTTACTGTCTAGAGTGAATTCACAAACAGCCCAACTGTCAGTCTGACCCAGACAGGGATTCAGCAGTCAAGCAGAGGCCCAGAACGGTTAAGGAAGAACATGCCTACTTTCTAAATGTGTCATTTTCAAACAGAAAATCTAAAACCAACTTTACCAAAAGATTTATTTTTAAATTGTGATTTCAGAGACCCCAAACTTCAGCTCTCTATCTGCTCCCAATGGGAAACTGTACTTAAAAGATATTTAAAGGCAATCCCCATGTTAACCTATGGGAGGGATAGGCCATGCAATAGTGAAAAACGAATTTGACAGTATTTCACTACCAGGACATGTAAAACACCATAGTACATGTCCTGCAATTTAAATACACTGCACCCTGCCCATGGGGCTACCTAAGGCATACCTTAGGGGTGACTTACATGTAGTAAGAGAAAGATTTGGGACTGGCTAGTGGTTACACTTCAAAACACAAGGGGGGGGGGAAAAAAGGAGAATTGGGCGGTCCAGTGTACGTTCTCCCAATAGTATGCAAATATAAAGTGGTACACTGTTCCGAATAAGAGGAAAGAAAAGGAGTCCTGAAATTCAGGAGCAATGGTCCTCACACACCTTGGTTGGTGTCATGCTTCATCATCGGACAGCTCCTCGTCAGACCGGCGCTGCAATGTCTGACGGGCACCCCCCGAGGGGGGGCTCTTTGCCGGAGATCTTTTTATATATTCGATGATGCCGTGGGACCTAATATGGATCTGAGAAAAGAACAAAACAACAAGAGAGAGAAAGATAAGGATAAAATTGGCTCAAATCCCTCACTCAATGATTTATTGTTTGCTATTGGGAGATGGTCAAAAATAAAAAAATGTAGGGAGTGGAAACAGAGGTAATGCTCGGACACTCACACAAAACATTTAAGAAACGAGGATGGTGGAAATAATCCACTCCTCATTAGTATGCGGTCGACATGTTTCGCGTCTGTGATGGTCCAACAGGATCCAGCGACGCTTCTTCAGGACCTACTAAATCAAGAAATCACTCTCAAAATATCAATATACCTATACTCCTGCTGACTATCGTACACAGTCAAGGCGTCATCAGTCACTTACTGAGGTCAAGCCGGACTGGCTTCTCTTTCCTACTAGTCACCCTAAATCAGGGGAAAACAAGGGCTCAAATTAGCGCTGTAAAAAATCACTCCATCAGTACTAGAGAGTGATAGATTTGTGATGAAGAAAACAAATTGTGACAAACTGTGCAACACTCAGTGACCAGGTGGGTGCAAAGCAAGCCATGCTAATAACACATAAGGAGGCTTACCCTCTTTACTGAAAGAACAGGTTCCATGGGATCACGTTGGCCTCTTGCCTGGCTTACCGAAAATCTGATTGGTAAGAAACAATATATATACAGAATGGGGGACCACATGTTATAGTCCAGCATTAGTCTAAGGGATCTTCCGCAAAGTAGCTGGGTATCGGTAGACCATAGCGTGGAAACAAAATTCAAAAGTAATAGTGGTTACACTTGCCAGGTCGAATTGGTAGTGCAAAATTACACACACAAGAACTGCAATGGCAGGTCTGAGATATTTTACAAGGCTACTCATGTGGGTGGCACAATCAGTGCTGCAGGCACCTTAAACATTCAGTTTGCCTGCCCCTAATGGACACTACAAACATATGAAATGTAGACCTTGTGATCTGACAAGAAACAGCAAGGAGGTACACATCAATGGGCAGATATGGTATCAAAAAGCTTTTTCCAACTGTAACACCAAGAATGTAGTGTACTATATAAGATGCCCATGCAATTAGATCTATATAGGTCAAACAATCCAACAGATTAAACAAAGGGTTTTACACCACAGATCTCGCATATGATGTAAGACACAAGGAGCCCTGCTAGTACAACATTACAGTGAATTAGGTCACACTGAAAAGATATTGAATGGTCTGTATTGTATGTAGTTCAAAAGAGTGTAAAAAAAAGTACAAATCAGCAGTGGGCTTTTGAAAACAGAGGCAAAATTGATTACAAAATTTAATACTTCAACAAATGGTCTAAATGAATATGATGAAGTATGGGCCTTTTTGGAAATATAATTGGTAGCAATGATGTTGAAATAATTTGTAGATTAGTATATTCTATATTCTGATGCTGTATACATTGAGAAATGCAACACACATATGGATGGGTAGGAATTGAAGTTAATTTGTTAATTTGCTCTTTTTGAAAAGTTTTCTTGTGTATAATGTCTCCTTGTGTGGTATAATAGGGTACCCAGTTCCTTTGCTTGATTGAATACAGACACAAGGGATACAATCCTTAATTGCGTCCTGGTAATGGAGGTGATTAAAGACCTTTTCTAATTCTATGCAGCCTAGTGTCCTAACATACAGGACGACATGTCACATCCAGTCACGCTCCAACGTGGGAGGAGAAGGCAGACTACTTGGTATGCATCAACAATATGTAGGCATTTGTTTGCTAATGGAAATCTTCCTGAGTGCCTCCGCAGTCAAGCTATTGCATGGAGACAAGGGCGACACGCTATATCTGGTCGTGTCTCACCAGAAAGATTGAAATAAGGCGGTGTGAGGACAAAGGCTGGACTTTGCGGTATATTCCTGCTTATGAAGACTCTCCGAGGGCTTGGACTGAGCTTGCCTCCTGTTTTGAAGTATCAGGGCCATCAAAGACTTCATCTGCCAGCACCTGGACTCTCTGCTGAGACTCATGCCCTTCCAAGTGGTGCCCTATCCAGTCCCTGGGCAACAGAAAGGTGAAGTTGGTGCAACAAGAACTGAAATCCATGCACAGGGAGCAGTGCGGTGAAACTTTTTGACACACCACCTGCAATGCAGCTGTAAAAACGATGCACCACCTGCCTCAAGGCAGAAATCGATGCACCACCTGCATCACAGCTGAGAAATCGACGCATCAGCTGCATCGCAGCTGGAGAAACAGCACAACACCTGTAGGAGGCTGGCCTGGTTTGTAGTGGGTACCAAAGGTACTTACACCTTATACCAGGTTCAGTTATCCCTTATCAGTGAAATGTAGTGAGTGTCTAGAAGCTAGGCTGTCTAGAGGTAGCTGTAGGCAGAGCAACCAAGACTGAACTAGGAGACATTCAAAACTCTTGCAATACCACTATAGTCACACAGTACTTGCACACAAGAAATACAATACTCAGTGTTACCAAAATTAAAGGTACTTTATTTTAACAACACAATACCAACTATATCTTAGAGGCTATACTCCTGTAGGGGGTAAGTATTATACACAAAATATACACTAGCAACCAAAATCAGGGAAGTAAACAGTCATAAAATAGTGCAAATAGTGAAAATCACCACGGGTTACAATGGGCCTAGGGGGGACACGAACCATATGCTAAAATAGTGGAATGCAAATGTTGGTTTCCCACCTAGGCAAGAGTAGTGTGCAGAGGGGAGCGGGGATTTCAAGAAAAAACAAAGGTAAGTAAAGTACCCCACCCAAGAGCCCAGGAAAACAGGAGTAACGTACAGCAAATTTCCTCAGAACACACTAGAAGTCGTGATAAGGAATAATGCAAAAACCAAGCATGATTGCAAGACACCAACAATGGATTCCTGGACCTGAAGACCTGCGGAGAGAGGACCCCATGTCCAAGAACAGCTGAAGAGTCCAGGAAAAACAGGATTCCCTGCTAACCTGGATGAAGGTGCAAAAGTGAAACCTCTGGTTGGAAGAAAAAGTCAGAGATGCACCAATGAAGACAGCTACGGGTTCCTACTTGGTGCAAGAGATGTCCCACGTCGAGTAGATGAATGCAGGCTGGTTTTCGTCGTTGGATTCCACCAACAAGCCTTGGCTCATGCAAGGTAGGCGTGTGGTGGGAAAAGGCACTGCCCGGACCCAGGAGCGACCTGGGGGTCTCAACTCAGACTGAGGAGACAGAGGGGCTCTCAGCACTTCAGAGAGCCCTCAGAAAACCAGTCAGCACCCACAGGAGTCCAAGGACACGGGGACAAAGGAGCTGCAGATCACAGTCATTGCACCACTACACAAAGGGATCCCACACTGCCGTGGAACAACTCAGGGAGTTGAGCGTTGCAGGATAGAGTGCGGGGGACTTGGGTTAGGCTGTGCACGAAGGATTCCTTGGAGAGGTGCAAAGAAGCCCTAGAAGCTGTAAAACACGCGGTGCACAGGGTTACTGTCTGGCACGGGGAGGCAAGCTCTTACCTCCTCCAAATTTGGACAGTTGGACCTTTGGACAATCAATGTCACTTTGGTCCACCAACTGTGTTCCAGGATCCACGCTCGTCATCAGGAGAGGGGACCCAGAGTACCAGTCATTGCTGCAGAGAGGTGCCTGCTGAAGCAGGGGAGTGACTTTGTCACTCCATGGGAGATTCCTTCAGTTCTTCTGGTGCAGGATGAAGACAGGCAATCCTCAGAGCATGCACGACCTGGAAACTGTTCCAGTTCCTGGCTGGAGCTGGAGTTACAGAGTTGCAGTAGCTGTCTTGGATACTTTGTTGCAAGTTGTAGAGTTCCTGGAGAGGTTGTGCGGTTGATCCAACGGTAGGAGGTGAAGCAAAGGATGCAGAGGACTCCTGCTGGAGTCTTGCAATCTGAATCTAAGGAAACACCCAGAGGAGATACCCTAAATATGCCTGAGAGGGGGATTGGTCACCTAACCAGGTAAGCACCTATCAGGAGGGTCCCCTGACGTCACCCGCTGGCTCTGGCCACTCAGATGCTCCCAGAGTTCCCTGACCATCCTGAAAAAGTGATGGCAGAACCCAAGGACACTCTGGATGAGCTCTGGGCACCACCCCTGGGGTGGTGATGGACAGGGGAGTGGTCACTCCCATTTCCTTTGTCCAGTTTTGCGCCAGAGCTGGGACTGGGGGTCCCTGAACTGGTATAGACAAGGAGGGCACCATCTGTGCCCTTCAAAGCATTTCCAGAGGCTCTGGGAGGATACCCCTCCCATGCCTGTATCACCTATTTCCTAAGGGAGAGGGTGTAACACCCCTCTCCTAAAGGAAATGCATTGTTCTGCCTTCCTGGGATTGAACTGCTCAAGCCCCAGGAGGGCAGAAGCTTGTCTGTGAGGTTGCAGCAGCTGTGGCTGCAGTGAAAACCTCAGAACACTGGTATGTCAGTACTGGGGGTCCATGGTGGAGCCCACAGGGTGCATGTAATTGGACCACCAATACCAGGATCAGTATTGGGGTACAATTCCCAGTTCCTAGACACCTTTCATGGCCATATTCGGAGTTACCATTGTGAAGCTATATATATGTATTGACCTATATGTAGTGCACGCTTATAATGGCGTCCCCGCACTCACGAAGTTTGGGAAAATGGGCCTGGACAATGTGGGGGCACCTCTGCTAGTGCAAGGGTGCCCTCACACACAGGTGCTATGCACCTAACCTTCAGGGTCTGAAGGTTAGACATATTGGTGACTTATACGTGACCTGGTGCAGTGAAAATGGCTGTGAAATAGTGCTTACACTATTTCCACCAGGCTGCAATGGCAGTCATGAAGAAGTGTTTGTATGAGCTCCTTATGGGTGGCAAAAGAAATGCTGCATCACATAAGGATCTCCTGGAACCCTAATGCCCTGGGTACCTAGGTACCATATACTAGGGACTTATAAGGGAGGTCCAGTATACCAATTTGGAGTATGTAAGTACAAATTTGGAACCAGAGAGAGCATAAGCACTTGAGTTCTGATTAGCAGGACTCCAGTGACACAGTCAAGAATACTGACAAAACAGTGAAACATACTGACATATAGGCCACAAACTATGAGCACTGGGGTTCTGACTAGCAGGATCCCAGTGACACAGTAAAAACACACTGACAAACAGGTAAAAATGGGGTTAACCATGCTAGAAAGAGGCTACTTTCTCACAACACCCATTTGCAGCTGCTGAAAACAACGTAAACCCCACATAGTGTGGTTTTCCATCACTGTGCGGCTGGATTTCACACACAACATTGCTGGGCATCAAAATCACTTTGAACCTGCACGGACCCGGGGTGCCCTTCCGGAAATCAACGCATCGCTCCCTTGCGGGAGAGAAAAACAACTTATCCCTGACATTGTATCGATTTACGCTGTCCCATGCAGCTTTATTTTTGACGCAAACCAGGCACTTCGTGTAACAACAACATTTTCGTTCTCTTCTATGGAGTAAGACTCCTTTTACTTTAAAAAATCATATCTTGACTTCTGTATGTTGGATTTTTGTTGTTTAGGTCTTGTTTGATTTAGATAAATATTGCCTATTTTTCTAAACTGGTATGATGTCCATTTTGTAGTGTTTTCACTGTATTACTGTGTGTGTTGGCAGGGGCGGCTCCTTAATTAGGGTGGAGGAGTGGCACCCCCCGCCAGCAGCGGCAGCTGCAAAACCTTTAAAAGAAAAGGATAATAAACTCTATTTATAAACCTTTTCTTTTAAACGGGCAGGGCCAATGGGTGAACAGCAGTGAGGGGGAGTGCTCAGCATTCCCCCGCACAGCGCACGTATGTTTGACTGGCCGTCTTTGGCTGGCCAAACACACATGCGCAGTAGGCTCTCTCAAGCCCAGCAACACGGTTGCCAGGCTTTAGAGAGCCTGCACAGGCTCCCAGTCTGCCTGGGAGCGCTCTGGCTGGGTGCTCCCAGTCAATCCTGACAATGCTTTGAGCAGTGTCAGGATTGGCCACAGGGCAGGCTGGGAGCCTGTGCCTGCAGCCTGGAGCGAAGAGTGACAGAGGAGTGGCGCGCGGCGGAGGAAGTAAGTGTTTTTCTTTTTATTGAATTTTTATTTACACCCCCCCACGTGCGCCGCCCCATCCCTTCTTGTTGTCGTGAAATGCAACTGTATGTTGGTACAAATGTTTTACACATTGCCTTTGAGATAAGCCTGACTGCTTATGGTTAAAACAATATGTAGACAATGGAAAGGTTTTTAATTTGAGGTAACTTGGGAAAGGCCCTCTGATTGATGGGTCCCCCTGTTTTTTAACTTTAAGTCACAGATACATGATCCTTATTTGCCCTGAAGAGGCTGGGAGTGCATAGACCGAAATGCGTCACCTGTTTTTCTACGAGGAGTCCCTTCTAATTGCATGATAAAGATAATTAGTGACAAAGACCATCAGTCTTTATTCCATAGTGTCAGATGACAACAGTGGACTGTGTCGAATGGTTTTCAGATAGTGGACTACCTGACTAGACGGCCCTGGATTATTTGATACATGTGGACAATGGCTGTCAAGTAAAATATAGATATAAGCATAATGTACTGAGGAATGGATATATGATTAAATGTATGGAAGAATGTATAATATATGGTTTACTGTGTATATTGGGATTAAATGAGATGGAACAGTAGTGGTTCTGGTGGATATCCTACAGAGTTCTGCATGAGTAATTGATGAATTGGAAAATACAGATGAACAGTACAATAATAACTGATGTATTATTGTCTCAGGAAATGTTAATCAATTGATCCCTTGAGAGGAATCGAGTTTATGGTTGTAAATTGCCCAAGACTCCAGAGGGTTACAATTGGGCACAACGTATGTATGTATATTAGTAGGTCCACTAGTAGCATTTGATTTACAGGCCCTGGGCACACATAGCGCACTTTACTAGGGACTTACCAGTAAATCAAATATGCCAATCATGGATAACCAATCGTAATCAAAATTTGCACTGGAAGCACTAGCACTTTAGCACTGGTCAACAGTGTTAAAGTGCCCAGAGTACCAAAAGCCAGCAAAAAACGAAATCCAGCACACAGTCAAAAATACAGGAAGCAGAGGCAAAAAAGACAGGGAAAACCACGCCAAGGATGTCAGGTCTAACACTCTGCCTAAAAGAATGTTAACATGCAAAAAGGGGGGAAAAACAAATCATTGCATGAGTCGGGCATTGTGATTTTCTTTTTCAAATGTTTCATTAAAGGTAAGCCAACCCTGCTGTGCATATGTACAATAGTGCCAGCTCATCCGGAAACCCCACCCTGATTGGAGGATTACAAATGGAGAAAATGTCTTGTGATAACCCTGAGTGAGGCTAGAAGCAGAGGCAAAATGTGACTGTGCCATTCTAACTTTCGAGAGGTGCAAATGAGCATGTGTGCAGTGAACTCTCTTCAAAACTGGTGTCTTATTTGGGGTGCTGAACCAGAATGACAAGAGGGTTCTTGCAGCTATGATGATAAATGGAGATCCTAAACACCTGGAGCAGGTTTGCCAGCTTAACAACACCGGGGATCAGTGCGACTGCCCCATTATTCTGTGCAATAATACCGCAGCTAGTATACACTGCCACCAGGTGGTATGGTATTTATCAGGTTGTGCACTACTGCATAATTTTGAGTTTTGTACCTCAAAATGGGTATGCTGTAATCCTGCATGTCTTCCCCGTTGTGAGGTTCAAAACTCAGAATATGTGGTATTTTCCCACCAGAAATCCTGCAGTAAAAAAGTGTGGCTTCCGTAGTAAGGCGGGTTCATATACAAACGCCTGTCTGTGCATGAATCGAGATTAGCATGGAGCCAGTGTGCGTTCCTGGGCAAATACATTTAATTTGAACTTAATGTGCTCCTGTCTCTTGGCTTCCAAATTGTGGAGGGGCCGCTCCCCTTATGTATATATATATTTTAAAAAAATCCCTGGTGTCTAGTAGCATTTCTGCAGCCCGTTCAGGCAGTAGAAATGCTGAGAAAGACATCAAAGGAAAGAAAAAGCCTTTCTTTTCCTTTGATGCTTCACTCACTCCCTCCACATGATCGGAGGAGAAAGGCTTTGCATTTCTCCTTCGATCCGCACTGGAAGCTGAGCTTCACGCGCAGAGGGGTAGGCCTCTGATCAGGTCAGCGTGCAATTGCGCGCTGACGTCATCAGATGCCACAGGAGGGGTCAGGGGGATGGGGTGGAAGGGGAAGCGATTCCCCTTCCATCCCTGCCCAGGTGAGGGGGGTGCTTGGTCCTTGGGGGGAGTGCTAGTGCTCCCGCCAATGGCCCATAGCAGGACGAGCTGGTCTCGTCCTAGGCACCGGGCAACTGTGGCCAAGGGCAAGACCAGCTCGTCCTGGGCACCATAGGGGTTAATTCGGCCTGCATGATATGCAAAATACTTTTATGGTCTCTCTCCTCTACTCTGAATTTTTTTTCCAAAGGTATATCTCTGGCTGTAATCTCAGATTAGGTCCTAAGGCTGCCTTAGCTGTCCTACTTGTAAAATGGGATGGAAGAGGTTTCAATGTCCAAGACACTAAGCTGTGAAACTCTAACCCACTAGAAATCTGAGCCATCCCTCAGCTGCTAAAATTCAGGAAAACACTGAAATCTTGGCTTTTCAAGAACTCACTCTGCTGCTTCTCTAAATGCTAACATTACTGCAGGAAATCAGCCTTATCCACATGGTCACACAGGATGTTTTGCCTTTTGCTATACTCTATATTTGTGCTAGTCATAAAACTCTGTGCACTTTACCTCTGCTAACCAGTGATAAAGTACTTGTGCTTCTCTTTTTAACATGGTATGCTTAACAGGCATATTTAACTTACCTATAAATCCCTAGTATATGGTACTAAAGTGCATCAACACCCTTTAAGTTAAATGGGACAAGTGGACTGTAGCGCCCATGATGTCGTCTACTACAGTAGCAGTATAAACATACCTGTCAAAATAACCCCTTTTGACAGGCCTACATCGTCCTATTAAATAGTTTTAAGTCACCCCATGTAGGCTTTATTGCCCTTAAGGCAGGGTGTATGGTATTTAAAAGCAGGACGCTAAAAGGTTTAATGTAGTACATGTCCTTCCTTTGAAAAAGGCCTAAAAACTATTGTTATTGTAGCAAGGCTGTCTGTTTCATAAAAAAACACTGGGATGCAATTTTAAATACTAATACTGTAACTCAGAAATGGGACTGCCTCGAAAATTAATTAAATAACTATATTTAATGGGTATTGAAAATCTAATTCAATGGCAAGGTCATAATTTTACTACATATTATGAAAAGCAACTGTTAGAAAGTTCACCTTCTCCCTGAAAATGCTTAAGGCTAATCTACACCAGTGATTAGCAATTCCAAGTGCAAACAATAGGCTGACCTGAATTGGTAGAGACCCGGTGGGGCTGTGAGCATCCTTTTTTTTACATCAGAGTATAAAATCCTGCTTGAATGTCAAATTCTTCTTGACATGTCTGCTGCGGTTTTCCATACGCACTTGGGCCATACTTTAAAAAGGCCTCCCCTGTCACAGGAAAATATCAGCTGACAAATAAGCAAGGCCCTTTTGTTCCCCCCACCTGGCATTACAGCGTCAAGGCTTGGTTGACAGGGTACTTGGTTTACATATAACATTTACGGCACACTTCAAAGGAGGTAAAGATGGATGCCTAAACAGTTTGTATGTATCCTCTATCTGATTGCTGAAAATACTACTTTTTGTTTTATTCTGTTTTTGTTTTACCAGACTTCTGTTTCTTGATTTACGGCAGTACCATTGCTGCTTCAAACTGGATGGGTGTTAGATGTGGGAGGACACTGGAATTACCTACATACACTTCCAACACCCCCCAAACCTCAGAGCCCACGTTTAGCGTGGCTGAAGACGTTCACCATCTTCATAAAGGCCTACGTGGGTTCTGTTTTGCCGGGCACCTTTACCCCCATTGATTAGGGCATCCCCAGAGGTAATTACCACACACAAGCTCCTGTCAGGCATAAATGTGGCATCTCCAGGCACCCACTTCAGAAAAGCTCCTGGACCTGTGGAAGATAAGATGAGGATGAGGACTGAACCTGTTCTCTGAGACCTGAGAAGAGCCCTAAAGGACTGGATCTGATTTATCTGATATTGGCAGGACAAAGAAGTAGATTCCAAGAGTTATAAGACTGACTTTCTACTCAAGCTACAGGGATAGAACAAGCTATAGGAGACTTTTTCTGTCCAGCTGATCACTGGTAAATGTTCCTGGACTAGACCCTGCTGGTGGTTTTTGCCTGACAACTAGTGAGACTCTAGGTACACTTCTAAAGCCCCCCTGAAGTCCTGGGGGGCTATAGAGGTGTACTCTTGTGGTGTGGTGGATTGGGACTTAAAAGACCAAGGGCCTTAATCAGACTTTGGTGGATGGGATAGTTTGTCATAAAAGTGACAGAAATCCTGTCTGACGTATTACAGGTGTATTATATAATACTGCACTTGTAATACAGTGAACTGGACTTCCTTCACGTGCCAAACTCTAAACCAGGCTCAAAGACAGAAGGTAAAATATTTTGCCCAAGATTAACCTGACCGGGTTATCCAACCTGTGCTCCATTGCAGTCAGCATCAACATGCACCTAACTCATGTTCTACGGCGACCAATCACTATCACTGGCATTTTATGCTTTTTGGTGCTATTTCTACTTACAATTGTGCAAATTTATACCTCTCATACCATTATTGCATTTTTGCCATTTTGGTGTCATTTTGTTACTAAATTCTACTCTATTTTTAAATTAATTTTGGGATGTTCTATTGCTTTGCATCTCGACTTTATTACTGTTTTAGTACTGCGTATATACTTTACACATTGGGGGTCATTCTGACCCTGGCGGCCGGTGACCGCCAGGGTCACCGACCACGGGAGCACCGCCAACAGGCTGGCGGTGCTCCCTCGAGCATTCTGACCGCGGCGGTTCAGCCGCGGTCAGAAGAGGAAAGTCGGCGGTCTCCCGCCGACTTTCCGCTGCTCGGGGGAATCCTCCATGGCGGCGGAGCGCGCTCCGCCGCCATGGGGATTCTGACACCCCCTACCGCCATCCTGTTCCTGGCGGGTCTCCCGCCAGGAACAGGATGGCGGTAGGGGGTGCCGCGGGGCCCCTGGGGGCCCCTGCAGTGCCCAAGCCAATGGCATGGGCACTGCAGGGGCCCCCGTAAGAGGGCCCCGTATAGTATTTCAGTGTCTGCAAAGCAGACACTGAAATACGCGACGGGTGCAGCTGCACCCGTCGCACCCCTGCAACTCCGCCGGCTCCATTCGGAGCCGGCATCCTCGTGGCAGGGGCATTTCCGCTGGGCCGGCGGGCGCTCTTTTGGAGAGCGCCCGCCGGCCCAGCGGAAATGTGAGAATGGCCGCCGCGGTCTTTTGACCGCGGTGCGGTCATTTGTCGGCATGACTGTGGCCGCCCGCCACAGTCAGAATCAGCCCCATTGTCTCTAGGTTAAGCCTATCTGTTCTGTGCGGTTGCTAGCAGGGGGTTGAGCTCAGGTTTATTTAGTGACTTTAGTGCTTCATCCTGATAAGGATTATTATTATTATTTGAGGTGGGTACTTGTCCCCTCTCAAATACTACTGCAATTTCTTACAATTACAATTAACATCCTGTAGCATCCCTCACTATTAATATTACTATCCCCTCCTGCAATGTACAAACACCAATAGACTCCTCTAGAGCAGTGGTTCCCCGTTTGTGGTCCGGAGACCCCTGGGGGTCCGCAAAACCTCCGCAGGGGGTCCGTGACTGCTTGGAAAATGAAATAATATTAACAGATTAGGTCCTCAGCTAACAGTAATGACTCAGTGGGGGGTCCCCGGATACCAAAAATGATTCCGCGAGGGGTCCCTGGGTTCCTGTAATGATAAAGTGGGGGTCCACAGAAGGCAAAAGGTTGAGAACCACTGCTCCAGAGCAGCAGCTGAACCTTTAAACAATTGAAAAATAATAATTAGCCTAATAAGGGTCCCAGCACTTTGGAGTTATTTGTTCCTTTGAGCTTTTTCTTCTTGTGCTGTCAGGTATTACTTTCCAAATGGTATCCTCTCTGTAATCTGTGTAACAACTGGGACACACAGTGTGGCTTCGGGAAGCAGTCATCGTATCATGAGAGCCTCTTAGAAACAGGTGAACGAGTGACTACTATGTGCACCCAAAGAGTTTCTGGTCCATTTGACATCATGGATCGACAACATCATGGTTTGTTGTGTACCATCCAACAGCAGCAAACCCAGATTCAGACTCAACAGAACTAATTTGCAGCTTTATGGGAAAATGTAGCCATTCATCCCACCTTTAGACCATCTAATGACCAGTCCAAAGAGCCCTAAATTTAGTGGGGATCATCTGAATGTGAGAGAATTTCTGGATGACGCCTTGGTTCAGTTTGCATTTCATTCAGTCCATTGTGGCTCAGATCAGTCGAAGATGGGTTACTTTACAAGTAGCCCAAGGGGCTTAGCATTATCCAAGGCTAAACCCATAGTAATTGATGCTGACCCCTATCTATATGATTATGCTACTTTGGTCTCAATGTTTAAACATATGTTTGTTTGTCCTCAGGGTGAGGCTTCTACAGAAGAAGCACTTTGTAATCTGCAGCAAGGCACTATGAATGTCCTAACTTTGTTATCCATTTTAAGCAACTAGGCACAAAGACTGTTTGGATTGGACGGACCCAGATAACACATCTCAGAAGACATCTTTGAGGGGGCATGGTCTGGCCGTCGAAGGAAATGGCCGCCTGAGAGGAGGGCTCCGCATGCCGGGGCAGGCCATGCTGATAAACGGAGGTCTTCCCCTACATTTCTGACCTCTGGCGTGGCCCCCCAGGTGGTGGAGAAGACGGGCCTACGGGGTGGCGGATCTGCGAGACACGAGCGACAGCGGCCG
Organism: Pleurodeles waltl; assembly: GCF_031143425.1. Classification (NCBI taxonomy): domain Eukaryota; kingdom Metazoa; phylum Chordata; class Amphibia; order Caudata; family Salamandridae; genus Pleurodeles; species Pleurodeles waltl. The sequence continues at coordinate 66,534,649 of NC_090439.1, read as the reverse complement.
TGACCGGAGGCGCTGGAGTGGATGCGGCCTCCAGACCTACGCGGAACCGGGAGCGCGCCGGGAAGCGGAGGGGCCACGGCTGGGTGCCTGGATAGACCCTCGACCCTCTACCACTTCGGCTCCCCGGGTGCTGAAACCCTGCACTGCCCCCCCCGGATGGAGGTGGGTGGGGGAGAACACCAGAGGCGATGAGACGCTACGGCGCCAGGGCCTAAAAACGACGGTGCAACAGTAAGGAAGCGCTGTATTATGAGGGCTACGGAACCCCCTGAAAACAAACAAAAACAATGAACCTGAGAAGCGGCGAGGTGGCAAAACTTGAAGAGGGGAGACTGAATCGTGCCTGCTGGGGACTGGTAACAACACGCTGAGCGGAGAGCCAAATAGGTGAGATTCCCCAAGCAATAATACAACAACAAGAAGACCCCCCCCGGCAGCAAACAAGGGGCACACCCCCTCCCCCCCGATCCCTTGAACCAACATACGGAAGAAGAGGCCAAGAAAAAGACTCTCAGCGACACCCAGAGGGAGAGCAGGGGAGAAGGGGAAGGAAGAAATGGGGGGGACAGCAAAAGGACAACAGAGAGATATGAAGGAAGGAAGAAAGGAACAAAGGATAAACACATGAGAAAAGAAGAAAGGAGGGGAGAGGAAGGCCAGAATAGGAAGAAGGGAGGAGAACAGAACGAGGCAAGAGGGGAGCAGGACCCCATACAGCACACGCTTCGCTAATCAACCCGGCTCCTAGCTCAATTGCAACATCATAAAGGGCAATAATACAGGGGACTCATCCAACACAAAGCATAGGCGAGATGTCCCCCTCTGATGCACGCTGCAACTTACCCAAACTTGCTGATCCCTCTTTAACCCTCTATCAATGAACATACCTCCCCCCACTAATCTCAGAAACGGATCGTATTCTAGGTTGTCTTCTACAGACCATGCTCTGAAGCCTCGTAGGTCACAGCAGGATAAAGAACCGAGTGGGAACCTTACCCACGGACCCTATAACCCAAAGACTAATCCATCCTCTGCAGATGAAGAACCCGCCCATATGTCTGAACAGACTCATACAACCTCATGAGTGCTTCCTTCTAAAAAAAAAGTTTCTCCTATCTGACCTCCACTCAATGAGAGCAATGCCCATCGACAAAACCACAAGTAAACATTCTCGCTAATTGTTATTCTCTGAAGCCATTGCTCAACCCAAAACCATGGCGGCACAAACGGTGCCACAGGGACACGCATCACCCCCAGTAGACCAACCTTCGCTAGAAGCCACAGATCGTATACTGCAAGAGATTGCCTCGGTTGGATGGCGCTTGGAGGTAATGGACCTAAAAATAGCAGATCTTACTCTGGCCTCTTCCTCAATCCGCGCTGACATAGCAGGCTTCAGGGAAACAGTAACCAATCTGGACCAACGTCTATCAGCAGTGGAAGACCATGTAGCGGCAATCCCTGATCAGGAAGAGGAACTAAGATCACTCAGACCGAAACTCAATGACCTAGAGGACCGAAGCCGTAGAGACAATGTATGCTTTTTCGGTATCCCGGAACAAAAAGAAGGATCCGATATCAAAGCCTTCCTTAACTCGCTTCTGACCGACCATTTCGGCATAGAGCTTTCGCCACCTCCAGAATTCCAGAGGGTACACAGAATTGGTCCTCCACACAAAGCGTCTACAAATAAACCGCGCCCTATCATTGCATGTTTCCTGCACCATGAACAAGCCCGCCAGATCATCTCCACAGCCAAAACACGAAGACCGATATCACTGGATGGACATGAAATCAGAGTGGCGGCAGACTTCTCTAGGTTAACGAATGATAGAAGGGCATTTCTTGCTCTCCGCTCACAACTAAGATCCCTGGACATCAAGTACGGTCTTTTTGAGCCGGCACGTATGTGGATCACACACCACAGCATATCCAGAGACTTCACTGACCCCGAGGACCTCAGCGCTTACTTAAACAGCGTGACCTCACAATCTATGGATACCACCCCCGGACATCTGGAATCTACATCGCCACATGCAGAGACTGCTCTTAGCACAACATCTCCATGGCCTCAGCCTCAGCGTCCCTTCTCACAAAAAAGAGCCCGAATGTATGACCGACCCCCAAAGACACAAGACGCCCGGGAACATATCCATCAAGCGGTGATTGATCACACCCAAGATGCGGGCAGAGACAAATCACGTTCCCCCTTGAAACCATCATCAGAAGACCATCATGTTGAACACTAATACCACAGTAGAACAGACGAATCGGGGATCCGAACCTGCTCCTTGACCATCTATCCTCTACCTTGGGACAGCTAAGTGACATGCTCAACCACTATATCTGCTGCTTGCTCAGAAGGGGGGAGGGGTCTGTCAAAAACATGCCCACTAAATGCTGTCTAATGCAATACAACGTATAGGGCACGACACGCCCACTGATTGCCAGCCCCACCGCAGCAGTCGGGCCCATCCAGACCCCGATGTAGGGCTGGGGATTGGGGGAAGGGACAGGGGGGCAGGGAGAGGACTTCTCATAATAACAAAAACAAGGAATAGATAGAAACAGACTCACTAGGTAACACACAACACCACCCCCAGCCTCATTGACGGGGAGGTCCTCAACATAGTCATAATCAAATTATCTGCCCCCCCTAAGACGGACACACACAAACGTGAAGATACACACTGCGCCCCCCACACCGTATCGTCTTGAACACCATACATTCACTGGACAGACAACTAACAGGGGAGGTCACCCTGCCGACGGCCGCTGTCTCTTCCTCCGCCCCCTCCTCCCGATTCCAAGAGGGAGCGGGCAGAACACTCGGAACCCTTAGCCCAAGCAGTATAAGCGCATCAGTGCTGATAGCACCCTCCAGGAGAGCCCCAACACCCCCACCCACCAGGAGAGCCTACAGATGATTTTAACAGATAGCATCGCGCCCCTAACTCTATTGAAGGCGAACCATGGAAGGTACATCCGTCGAACATTACAGCAAACTCTCACCCACATAATAACCACCCTGAGGGGAGTAATAAGATTAACACAACCCCTGTTTGCGGCGGCTCCGGGACTGCCCCGCGGGACGTATTCGCGGGCGATCACACAGAACGCAGCACAATAGATCATAATATACCGCACATTTCTACATTCTACAATAACTTAACAATTAGCAAGCATAGTATACGTATTATAAGATGTCCCGTGACTCGTGGCCCCGGGCCCCTTCCTTTCCCCCTTATCACCTTTAGACCCCATTGTCTATTCCGGGTCCATACCCGGAACCCGCAGCCTTTTATGCACCCACCTAAACGCCCACACGACTGGGGGGGCCCCCCAGGAGGTCTCACGAAACCATGAACAAAGCATGTATTCCCCCACTACGTCCCATTGATATAATACCTTACCGGCGTGCGGGCCTTGCAGGTTAGACCCGCAGATTAGAAGGCTTTAAGCAGTAGTGAGTGTTCTCTCACCTCGGCCAATTTCCATTCCCTATTTCCTTTACTTATCCTCTCATTATTATTATTATTTACTCCCTCGTTTTAGTGAGATCTCTAGTCCCGTCCTCTTCTTACCCCTATACTCACTCACACCTACATAGTAATCACTGTTCGTTTCTCTAAACACCTTACTCTACCTCCTTCCATCCTCCTTCTCTCCTTTTCTTTAATATTTTTTGTATTGTGACCGAGGGGATCCTTCTCAGTATTACTTATACACCATCTCCCCTCTCCAACCCCCTTCCAAGGCCTAAATAAACAAGAAACCTTTATTGCTTGCCCCTCAGGCTTACAATCACCCACTTATTGTACCTATCTCACGGACCTTAACACATCCAATATACCATAAACCATGAGACACCGACATCCCTGGGAGCGACGACCCCACTCACAGTCCTATCCTAGAATGTGCACGGCATGACAAACTATATTAAATGACAAAAGATACTGTCCTATCTCCGCTCCAAACATGCCGACATTGCCCTGCTACAGGAAACACATCTCTCCTCGACCGAATCAGAGAAGCTGCGCAGGGACTGGGTGGGAAAAGCAATATACAGCGGAACACCACCTACAGGGAACAGGAAGGAGATGTGGAGTGGCAATACTTCTGCGTCGCTCACTGCAATTCCGATTAATTAAAACATGGCATGACCCAGAGGGACGCTACGTACTAGCCAAGCTAGTGGTAGGATCCTCCACAATATGTGTAGGTTCAATATATGCCCCCACTGGCTCTAAGCACTCCTTTTTCCTCTCTCTTAATCGCCTTCTAACACAGATAGGTGCCTCACAATATATTCTTGGGAGGCATTGGAACATAGTCAAAGATGCTATCCTAGACCGATCAAGTGGCCTTGACATGGGCAACAACGTAGTAGAAATACTGGTGGCCGCACTATCAGACCATTCCCCAGTATTAATAACCCTGGAACTCGGGATGATTACACCTGGCCGCAAACCCTGGTGTCTCCCTAACCCTAGGTACCGATCCTCGAAAGGGAAGGAACAACTCAAGACTCCTATTGCCACATACTTGAATGATAACAGGGGCTCAGTAACCTCGCCGCAACTTCTCTGGGCTGCGGTGAAAGCAACTATTAGAGGGCAACTAATGAGAGATACAGCCATCTCCAATGCTCATAGAAAGGCTCAACAGCGCACGCTAGAAGAGAAAATAACACAGGCCATGAAGAAATACACAAGGCAACCCACCCCCCCAACCGCCGTTCCCTGGAACAGCCCAAAATGAAGCTTAATTCCCTTTATACCTCACAGGCAGAATATGCCTTACAAAGGCTGAAGGGACGAAACTACGAGCACGGGGAGAAAGCGGGCTGCCTGTTGGCTGCCCAACTACGTTAACGAGAAACAGCATTAGCCATACCGGCACTGCGCACCCAAGATAATATGCTTATCACGCACCCCCAAGCAATTGCGGAGGAATTCGGTTGGTACTACCAAACTCTGTACTCCTCAGAAACATCGGAGGATACTGCCCGCCTAGACGCATTCCTGCAGAGGACACAAATACCCTGCCTCACAGATGAGGGCTGAGCACTTCTAGAAGGAGACATTAGTAAGGTAGAGATACAACAGGCAATAGCCAATCTATCATATCACAAAGCGCCGGGGGAAGATGGGTTCACATCTGAATTCTATAAATGGACGGGAACCGACACGGTGGATGCCTTATATGAGGTGTTTCAAGGGGCAGAGAAGGAGGGCTCCCTACACCCTCTGTCTAATAAAGCCACCATCACAGTCTTGCCGAAACCCAGAAAAGACCCACTTCTCAGCAGAAGCTATCGTCCTATCTCCCTCTTGAACCGAGATATTAAATATTAGCGGGAATACTGGCCACCCGCCTCCAAAAAGTTATCCCCTCTCTAATTCATCACTCCCAAGGAGGCTTTGCACCGGGCCGCTCCTCCAGGAATCACATCCGTACACTCTTTCATGCTATCTGGACAGCCCGTGATACACGAGAGGAAGCCTTGGCCCTCTCGTTGGATGCGGAGAAAGCATTTGACCGCATAGAATGGTGGTACCTCTTTGAAATCTTAAAACGTTTCGGGTTAGGAGACGGTTTCATTAATAAAGTGCGCCTCTTATATGACTCCCCAGCAGCACAGGTGAACTGTGGGGGGTTCCTATTGGACACTTTTATGATTCGGAGAGGGACACGTCAGGGATGCCCGCTGTCCCCTCTCCTATTTCTACTTGCGGTGGAACCTTTGGCAGCGGTCATCCGTAGTTCCAACCTCATATCAGGAATCCCGCTACTAGGCGGAAACTCTGACATATACCTATACGCGGATGACATCCTACTTACCCTCACTGACCTACCCAACTCCATCACTGCTTTGCGAGAGATTCTAACGGAATTCGAACACATATCAGGATACTGAATCAATTGGGATAAAAGTGAAGCCCTACCACTTTCCCCAGTCACAGTTAGTACATCCATACAAGGATTACCGATCAAATGGAAACACTCCCGACTAAGATACCCAGGTATTGATGTAAATACAGGGCTGGTTAACGTAGTAACAGACAACATAGATCCACTGATCAGTGCCATGAAACGGGATTTTGAGAAGTGGGGTCAACTGGGCCTCTCTATGTGGGGCAGGGTACAAGCGGTGCGGATGGTGACCTTGCCGAGGTTTCTATATTTCCTAGGTATGATCCCCCTACAGATCCCCTTATCTGTGTTACAAGAGATAGTCCGCTGTATCCGCACCTTTGCTTGGGGATCCATGCGCCCACGACTACCCAGAACCACCTTATTAGCCCGACGAGAATGTGGCGGACTAAGCCTTCCCTCGGTCGAACATTATGCTTACGCATTACACCTCTCACAAATGGTCCTCCTACTCCCGAATGTAAGAAACCCGCCGTTATGTGTAGACGTAGAACGAGCTCTTACAGGAGCCCACTACGGCCTTCAGATATTATACGATACGAGCCAAAAGCACCCCCGAACCACTAACCCTATGATAGGAGCCATGGGGAAAACTTTGCAACAGGTGCACCGACTCCTTAAAATAGACCTGCACCTGCATGACAGAGCCACACTATGGGGCAACAAAGGTTTCCAGATTGGAGGGAAAACTATTATCTGGAAGGACTGGTGCCAGCAAGGTGTCATGCGAGTGGACCAACTTATATCAGGGGAGACCTGGAAAACATTCAGAGATCTACAGGTGGAATTCAATCTCCCAGAATGTCACTCATGGCGCTACCTTCAACTCAGACATTGTCTTATACAAAGACTAGGTGTCCATCCCCGACAGCTCCCACGCTCTCCTATATTAAATTATCTGGAGACTTGGGGGCAACTGAAGGGAGCGGTATCGGGACTTCAGGCATTGCTGAATCGTCATCTTTTCTCACTTCCACTCCTGACTTCCCTCAAGAATAAATGGCAGACGCGCCTACAGACCGAATACGACTTGGAGGACTGGGCAGATCTGATCGAAGCCAGAGACCGCGGAACACGCGAGTCTCGCCTAAAATTCTCCCTCTTTAAGACCTTACATGAATGGTACTGGACCTCACAGAAATGACATACGGCAAGACTTCTCCCCCATGCAATCTGCTGGAGGTGCCCGCACACACAATGTGACTTACTCCACATCCTTCACGATTGCACGGCCATACAACCTTTTTGGAGGTCAGTGGGAAACACTCTTCGAGAAGTTCTACCTCTCCCATCACTCCTCACCCCATCCCTCCTACTGTTACATGATACTGAAGAGCTCTATAAGACTACACGAACACAAAGTAGGCTTCTACACACCGCGCTAGCAACGGCCAGACTATGCGTCCTTAGACATTGGCGTGCATCGGCCGTTCCCTCCCATGATGAATGGTTGATAGCAATGTACCAAGCAGCCACACATGAACGACTTATCTATAGTCTACAGGAAATACCAGAGGTGTTTCTCCAGACCTGGTCACCCTTCATCTCGGGACACTAGGATCGGATCTCCCCCAAAGAACTTTACAATATATCATGCAGTGGGAATATGTCATTTCCGATACCATGCTTACGCAGTCACACCCTCCCATACTTAACGCACCCTCCCTCCAGAATTCAGATGAACACCCCCGCTAGAAAGCCACCACATAACTCACGGTAAATCAACTACCCATTATCCATTATTCATTGACCTTTCGCCACAACCCTTACCCCTATTCCTATCCCGATCCTTAAAGACATATTATCGCCGTCCATATCGCCGCATCGCCCCTCCGGCCCTTCCGCTCCATAACATCCTATAACCTGGCCCTATTCCCTTCATATCAACGCAGCCAATATAATGATTTGCTTCTGAGTCGTATCGGTCACTATCACTATCACTATCAATATCAATATCATTATTACTGTGGTTATTACTATCATTATTATTGTTGCTATTTTCTTATTATCCCTTTACCTATTGGATATCATGGATATTAATATTATTCACATGTAGGGTTTTTCTTTCCTTATCCCTCCCATGCCTTTTCACATTATTCTCTTTCTTATATCTTTCCTGATTTATACCCTAGACCCCCCCATCCACCACCCCTCCCTTTTTTCTTCTATTCATATATCCCACCCTAACCATGGCTTGTCCTTATATTTCTCAGAGAATTCCTAATGGTCTCCCATCACCCCTGACCGTACCCCATCCTTATTACGAAACATTGTGTTTTATACCCCTTAATGAATAGCAGTACGTCCTCGAGAGACTCGAAGAGATGACACCTGGGGCATTTGACTAATATTGAGCTAGACTGTTACCATAATAGAGTTATATAACGAGAACATCATGGAGAGAATGGGTTCTTGTTCTTTTGGTTTTCTTCCTTTTCTTTTACAAGATTGTTATAATGGATCGTCAAACGAACTTCTGTTTGTATTTGTATCATTATACGAAAAATGTCACAGCTATTGCAAATGACATGGATGAAGACAAGTGAGATATAAAAATGTAATCACCCATACATAATGCTTAAAGAATGTAGACATGTATGTTGATTATGAATCACAGAATGTATATTTGTACTTGTTGCCTACACTAAGAGAAAATATGATTAGAAGTAGAAACGGTATAGAATAATAGAATATTTTCTGTACATTATGTAATATGATGCAATCAATAATAAAAAAATACAACACAAAGAAAGAAGACATCTTTGAGAAGCAATTAAGCATGAATTAGCATGAGTGGCCTATCCTGCTTCCTTGACTGAATTGACTGACCTAATATTGCAGCTACTGCATAAAATCCATTAAAGAACAGAAACGAAAAAAACAATCAAATAAAGTGGTACATCGCATCACATGGATCTACAGTAATCAACCAAAGTCCCTGACCTTCCAGCCACCTCTCTCTAAAAGAACCTATTGAACTAGGAAACTGAGGGGTAGGCCCCGCAGCTTGTTAAAATTATATTTCAGAATGAGAAAGCTTCGTAATTCCACAGAGTATTTCCCCAGCAGAGTTAAAGATGACTAGGGAAGAAGAGTGGTCTTAGTATCCTGTACAGTGTACTCTAGTAAACAATGATCAGTTGTGGTGTAAATATTTCATGGAGCCCTTTTAGGATCCCACAGTGTTGGATTTAGAAGCCATAACCAGTTCTGCTCAAATACTGCATCAACTGAAGCTCTGGAAGAAGAAAACAACCACCCAGAAGGCTTACTGATCCACACTGTAAGACCTGGATAGCCAACCATGGGACTACCAGGGACTATCAGGAGTTAAGACACAGTTTATTGCCCATTTGCCTCTTGTGCTTTTGAAAACCCACCACTGTGTGTGTGTATATATATATATATATATATATATATATATATATATATATATATATCACCTGACTCTCACCATTGCCTTGAAACTCATTTCTCCAAAGGGGTGCATGATTATGGTTCAGTACTAGCAACAGGCACTGTTGTAAATTGGAAACTACAGCCTAACTCTCTTTTGAGGAAACTTCATTCCAATATGGCCACCAATCAGGCATGGGCTGATTCACAAACAGCATCTTTAGTCATGGCGTAGGCTCTGCAGTTGTGGGGGAGTCTCTGTACTTGTGGGGAGATCTCTGAACTGCAGTTTCTCATTGCAGAGATTCCATAACAAGTCTGAAGACTCTGCCATGACTTCGGAGCCTCTGCCACAACTGTGGAGGCTCTTTGTGATTTGAACCCACAGACTGTAGTCCATGAGGGCCACCAAACGCCAACACCATTCCAGTATGTTTCATTGTGAGATCAGCCCCTTCATGTCAGGTGGTTTCTGTTCCATCAGTATAAGGAGCCTCTGTTCAAGTTACCAGTGCATTGCAACTCATCTGGTGTACTCTTACTGTAGGATTCTTCGCTTCTGCTCTGCTCTGTTCCAGTCCTGCTAGCTCCAAGGTTGCTCCAGGCTTTTCAGCTCCAACTCTGCATCAGTCCTGGCCTTAATCCAGCTCTGCACCAGGCCTACCAGCTCCATCTTTGCTCCAGCCCTGTTCTAGCATCTGCTCCAGTCCTAATCTTACTCTTCCTCTCATGCAGGCCTGCCAGCTCCAGTTAGGTAAGTCCTGATCTTACCTAGATCCAGAAACTTCACCCTTGCAAGAAGTGTCCTACAATCAGGAACTATCAATTTTGGAGTTTTTTTGTGACTCTGAGATTTCCCTCCTTGTGCAGTCAGGCACTACCTTCCAGACTGCATCCTCTCTGTAACCTGTGCTCCAACCTGGACATACAGAGTGGTTTCTGGACAGGGTCACTCTTTCAAAAGTCTCTACAAAAAAAGGTGAAAGCTTGACGCCTACGTCCAGCCCTTGACACTCACTCAATTCTGTTGACAGAATCACTAGCACTAGAAGCCTGAGATAAATGTAGACAGAGCCTACGTAAAGGCTTACATGTAGTACTTTGTCTTCAGGGCTCTGTTAGCAGGCATACTGTTAGAAATTTGTTTTTCTGATAAAAAGGGAGCTCTACAGAGCCAAGGAGCAGCAACAAAAGCACATGAAAGTCAAACAAAGAAATATTAGTTCTCGTGACAAAGAGTAGTGAAAGCCAAGAGGGGCAGATGCCATACATCTGGTAGTATCTACAGCGTATTGAGCGATGAACAGAGCAGTGTGGCTGGTCACTACAATTGAGGGCCTCTAGGAATAAGGGCACAGGTGTGAAAGAGAGGTGGGGGAATGCTGTACCTTTAGTCTCAACTCTAAGTCACTTCTACAGGCAACTCTATCGAATTTGCAACTTAGCAGCTTCCACCCCAGTGCAAGACACCAGACAGCACTGTACTGCTGAGCAAGTCACCTAGCAGGATGCAGATGTTTGGGTTGAAAATATTGTAATACAGATTATGTAGAACCACAATAAAGTCAATGTGCTGTTCACTGCTGCTGTTTCCTCTCTTAGCATTTATTTGAAAACCATACAGCTCTGGGCAAAGTCCAGAGTGGCATAACTATCACAATCAGAATATCGTCTAAAGAAATATCCTCTGATATAATGTTGCGTCATAGATAGCGTTTACAAACTGATTGTGCGTTTGGGTGTAGATTTTCCAATTCTAACTACAATGTGGTGATAGTTTTGTGAACGATGTCCGGGGACCCCTGCGGGTCCATGAAGCCTCTTCAAGGGGTCAGTGACTGATTAGATCATTTAATATTAACATATTAGGTCCTCAGCTTTCAGTAATGACTCACGGGGCTGAGTCCCAGGTTTCAAATAATGATTCAGTGGGGGTCCCTGGGTTCCAATACTGATAAAGTGGGGGTCCATAGAAGACAAAAGGTTGGGAACCACTGCTCTACTACATAGCAGAGAGGTGGGGCTGATGTTCCCGGTTTTTCTGCTTAGATGCATAAATATAGTTATTTGTACATCTTAGTGAAATTAGGTGCATGAACATCTTTGTGAATCAGGCCCACCAGAGTAAATTTGCAGTTAATCATTCATTAAATGCATATATTTCCCGCTCATTTAGTATAATATCTTATAAGATGGAATGGTGCTTCATGAATTTAAAATTTTGCAGATGGACTTTCTCTGTAACTGAATATTACAACTGTATACATTTGGATGGTGTGGATACCTATTTCATGTGTGACGTTCAAATTATAATAAAAAATACTAAATTCGAGTAAAGAAAATAACTGGGAATTTAATTTACACATGTCGATGAGAACTATTAGAGAAATACAGAACAACCAAAATAGATATAGATATTATGCTACATGAGTGGGACATTCATGAACTTAAAGAATGATCATCTGCAACTGTGCTCTAGTAAAAGTTAAAACCCGTAACACATAAAGTTAAGTATCTCTACATATCTTTTTGTGAAAACCTTTTGTTTGTATTATCACTATGGTGATATATCTTGTTTTTGTGTTTGTCATGTAGTGAATGTTGCATGAAAACTGATGCCCATGACAGACGATAAACATCGCGACACACGTGTCGGCCAAGCGTTTCTAAAACATAATACGTGATAAAGAAGAACTAGCGATAAATAGTGTCACTCGACTTCTTCCATAAATTATGGAGTAGTAAGAAACAGGAGATGGTCTTGGTCAGGTAAGGGCAGGAAGACTGACTGTCCTCACCAGGTACCTGCCCCACTTGCTCATTGGCCACCAGGCTCGGCTGGGGGGATCCTTACCTGTGCTGATAGCTGCTTCTTTCCACCTTAATTTTAAGGAAAATCACATCCCCTGCCTTACCACAGCAGCTGCACACTGTCCATGTGGAAGGGTACAGCTTTATGTGGCCTCTGTTCACAAGTGCACTCAGGGACATTGCTATCTGTAATGCAGCAGTGGCTCCATCGGACAGGGAGACCACTGCTCCCCAAATATGGTACTCAATTGTGGGGTTAACGGGTGGGGTTAAAGTTTCCATACAGGACTATGACACCCCTGATACGCCAATGCATGTGCAGTCCCAATGTGAAAAGCTGACGTCTTACACTAGGTTCATCCTATCTTCTTTTAATTGTCACATTGGCAACAGGAAGTAGGGGTACAGGTTTGCATAGATAGATAGATAGATAGATAGATAGATAGATAGATAGATAGATAGATAGATAGATAGATAGATAGATAGATAGATAGATAGATAGATCAAAGACGGATGGATGGATTGATGGTTGGATTAATGGACAGATAGATGAACAGATTGATGGATAGATGGACAGACTGACAGACAGAATGATAGATGGATTGATTTAGATAGAAACTAAGCAGCATATTTACAGTTGATGAGTGACTGTTCATGAAGGTTAACATTATGGGGTTCATTCTGAGGGCTGCAATAAACTGATGTGTCACTCAGTCATGGAAATACCAATACCATTGGGTTTGCTTTTTGCAGGTTTGGTACTTATGCATCATTATGAGTTCAGTAAGTCGGAATCATAGATACAGCAGGAATCCGTCATGTTTTATTCCATTCCGTGCTACATAACTCACAAAATGGTGTCTATATCTGCACAAGGTTCTGAAAGTTTTGGCTGGCAAATTTCATGCAAGGAAAAACTGCATAGATAGTGTGATAAACTTCCATTTGCGTTTACTACTAACCCCAGAATGAGTCCCACCGTGATGAAGAGGAGTAGTTCCAGCCGCCTCTGCATTGTGACACAAGGAGTCTAAACCAGTGAAATCAGGCCCAGAGAACATCATTAACTTGACAATATTTGGCCCAGTTCATAAACTGCATTTTATAGTATGTAAAGTTCTGCTACAGCAGCAGTATTGCCAAAGGGAGTTCTCAGCCCTAGATCAGGAGACTTTTACCAACATATGATAAGTTACTTATAGTAACTTTATATTTGTAAATGCTGTTCTAGGAGGCTTCATCAAGGGGTGGAGACATGTAAGTATGCAACCAGGGGAAAATGTACTCCTAGCCAGAGGAGTAAATTTAATTTTGGGTAAATTTAGACAAGTAAATTTACTTTTGTGAATCAGGCCCATGTAGTGTATGAAATTCGGCACAAAACAACACAGCCACAGTCTCTCGAATCCTTCAGTCCAGTGGCCAAACACCCCAGCTAAAGAATCCCTCGTCTGCCACAGAATCCGTTGTTTTCCTTCACCAAAAATCACTGCTCTCTTAGCTCCATTTTTCGAACGTTGCATAGATTAGCTGGTAGAACACTGCATTTTACATTTATGAAAATAACAAAAAACCTGACTGCATGTTCAACTTTTGCGCAAACAGGAGATAACCTGCATTCGCTTGTGGTAGAGTTATTAAACACTCATTCAAATAGATTGAAGACAGTTGGGTGACTGAAAAATGTTTAATCAGGCAATAGTGGGATGGAGGAGTGGGTGGTCAGGAGCTGAAGAAGAATGGATGCAAAACATCCTGCACATTTATATCGGATGTTGCCATTTTTGAAATCATGTCTTTCTGGTAGGCAGCAACACTGTCATTTTGGTGGTCGCATATATATATTATACCCTAGAGGGACTTTAGCTGTAAGTTGCTTTGCAGAGCTAATTTCTGTCTTCGGAAAAGTTGTTGGTGCTTGTAACCATTAATTTCAGATCAGAGATATTCTATGTAAGAGGTCTGCCTTCAAAACTGATTAGATGAAAACTGTATCTTGTTTTTTGCATTCGGGGGAACATTTACAAAGAATGAAAGAGAAAAATCATTAATGTTTTTCTTAAAATTATGTGATTTGGTTCAGATCTTAACTGGAAGGGTAGCAGGTTCCACTGACTGGCGTTACCAACACAGGAAGAACGGCTGCCCAGCCTACAGTTTTTAAACCATGTAACAGAGAGATGTGTTTGGGATCTAAGGTGTAAACATTTCTTGAAGATACCCAGGTCCATGTTCGTAAAAGATCGATGGAAGATGCTCTTAAAGATGATACATTTGTTGACAGAAAGCCAATGAAGACCACTAAAGACTGGAGACATCCAGGTGTGTCTATGAGTTTTTAGAATGGAATGTGCCACCAAATTCTACAGCAACAAGTATAATTTGTGTAGTTCACTTGGGGCAGATTTCAATTAAGTGTGTTACAATAGTCTAAATTTAAAAGGATTGTGGCCTGAAATAACACCTTCCAACAGTGCATTGGAAGGAAGAGGCACATTTTGTTAAGCAGTTCTAAATAATTGAAACAAGAAGATGTAATCAAGTTTATTTGAGGTTGCAAAGGTAACAAATTATCAATTGTTACTCCCAAGATATTTGATGAGGCAGCCAGAACAGATACAGTGCCTAATTCCAAAGGCCACATTCAGTAGACTAATCAGCCTTTGTTCTACAAAAATTAAGTATTTCATTCTAATATGTATTAACCTTCCGCATATTTATATCCACCCTGAAAGCAACTTTTATGAGTTTGAGAACCAGGTTTTGCATTTTTACCCCCATGTCTCCTATCTTGCTATCCAACAGGGTGTCCATTTGCCTATCTCCTGCATATATCATGAGTGTCAAGGCGAATGATCAAATTAGGCAGGCAAGAGGTCCCATATAGATGTTAAAAAATGAAGGATTTAAGAAGGAATTCTGTGATCCCCCTTATTCCAATGAATTAAAATTAGAACTAAAAGATGATATTTTTAAAGCTTGGTGTTCCTTGTTTATATAAGACAGGATCCAATTAAGAGCTAAATCAAGAATCCCATATTCATATATTCTGATACTCAGAATAGTGTGAGAGATGGTGTCAAGGGCGGCAGAGAGGTCTAATAAAATGAGAGCTGCTCTGCCGCCCTCGTCAAGCATCCAGTGAAAGTCATCCACAGTGGACACTAATGCTGTCTCCATGATTTGCATTGATCTGAAACCCAAATTATACACACCTAATGTTTTATTTGTCAGCAAGACTGTAATTTGTCCATTTAAGTGTTGGCACCAGAAGTTGAGAAATCGGACGATATTTGCTAGTATATTGGGGTTTGCCATTGGTTTTTAAGTAACTGAGTAGAGTTGCTATGCCTTGCTTCTAGGCCATTGAGACCAATGCTGAGGATACTGAGGCATTATAAATGGGTGTAAAGTTGAAACTAAAATTATCTAGTGCCAAGTGTCCTCATGGGCAGGCTTCCAGCAGATAGTCTGATTTTTTTGCTTCTAGTAAAGAGACTGAGACATGCAGTGTCACAGGTTTGAAAGAGGTTTGAGTCAAGTTCAATAGTGATGCAATGGTACCAGGAAATGGACATTGGGATGCTTGTGCAAAACCAGCACCAGTGCCAACGGCTTTTTAATGGCTCTTGAGAAAGAATGAAGTGGGATATTCCCTTAAGGCCCACATTTGAAGATTTGAAATCCCAATAGGCTCCATTAAGCTGGACACATGTTCAGTAGAGTTAGGTTACTACTTTATACAAACACGGGGACAAAGTTGACGTTTCCTCTGCTGACCATGTGACATGCTTTATAGTGAAGAAGTGTGAGTGTAGGAGGCCTTACGTCACCCCTAGAAACAAAAGAAAGACAATAATTGTAACTGATCAGATACTTAAGGACGTACAGAAGGCCAAGTTTGACTAAGGAATTGCAAAAACGAGTTTTGAGTACCAATCCAAATCCAAGCTACATGTTTTGGCTGTGTGACATAAGGCGGGGTAGGGACTAGCAAGAAATACGAGGCAAGACGAAGGAAAAGTAAAACATTGGAGCCCTCTCTACCCTCAGGGGTGCATTTCAATGATGTAATATCCTTCAGTAATGTACCTCACCATTGACCTTGTTTGTCAATTAGAACACTAGACAAAGTACTTTTCTAAATTCTGTGCCTAGATTAGCCCAGGTGAGGCTATGGGTACTCAAATCTGAAAAGGGAAGGCATTTTCCATACTTCACTCTTTATAAAAAAAAAAACTATTTTTAGCCAAAGGTTGGGGGACCTAATTTCACAAATGTAAAACTTAACATCACATCAACCAAAGGTTTTTAATTAATTTAATTGCCTTTTTTTCGGAAAAATAATTGTGTTATGTTTCTCAGCATCTTCAACCTAATGTTACATTAACTAAGATTTTTCAAAACACCTACTTGATTTATAAACTACATTATACAAAGTCTATATAGTGCTTCTAACCTAAATAGTTCAGTAAACATAATTTTAATGGCTCTCTAGGTTTCCCTTTAATTAACATATAATATAATTTTGAGAGTGCTTTTAAAACAAAACTCCTCATTTACTACGCAATTACTACTTGGCTACTGGCTATAGAAGAAAATCCAACTACATAGCCTCCTTCAGCTATCCCTCACTAAATACCGCAACTCTCTCAGCTACCACTCGTTAAGTGCAGCACCTCCCTCAGCTGCCCCCACTAACTAGTTGCACCAGCTCCCACAGCTACCACTCCCTAACTCTAGCATCTTCCCCAGATATTCCTCACTAATTGTAGCACTTCTCTCAGCTATTTCTCATTCAATGCTGCACCTCCCTCAGCTAACCCTCACTAATTGTGTCACCTACCCAGTTGCCCCTCATTAAATGTACGTCTCCTGTAGCTACCTCTCGCCACACATAGGGGCTGATTACACCCTTGGCAGATGGGATGCTCTGTCACAAATGTGATGGATATCCCGCCCGCCGTATTACAAGTTCCATTATATCCTATGGAACTTATAAAGCAGCGGGTGGAATGTCCGTCATGTTTCTGATAGAGTATCCCATCCGCCAAGGTCGTAATCAGGCCCATAATCTCTTGCCTCTCACATGATCTCTCACCTCTCTACCTTACAATATGATGTAGAATAAACAGCCTATTTTGCACTAACACCCCGTTGTAAAACAACAACAGCACCTGCAGAGAAGCATTTTTGGTGTCCCTTCTCCACTCTGTCTTTCATGTGTGTATGGTACTTCCATAGAATGAACCTCTTCAAAAGGCAGAGGGTTGCAGTACCCAGTCAAAGGCAAGTATAGAGGTATTGAGAAATCGGAGAGAAAGCTGTTTTTGGATAGACAATACATTGCTTTATAGTGTACTTTAAAGATGTTAGTCTTCAACTCTTTCCTAAACTGGGGCAGCACTGGAGCAGTCCTTGTGGATACTGGTACGTTTTTCCAGATCCAAGATGCATGGATGAAAAAAAACTGTTGTCTTGTTTTTCAATTTTCTGCAGTTCTTAGTCTGCAGTCTTATGGTGTCCTGGCTGCGGGTATGGCAATAACCACCAGAGATGGATGAGCTTGCCTGAAAGATTTGTGGGTGTGTTGGTCATGATGGCTTTGAAAATGATGCAACTGATTTTGAAGATGCATGCCTGTAAGCAAAAGGAACCAATAGAGTTCCATTAAGAAGGAGGTGATGTGATCATATTTCTTCAGGCCTTGGATGAGGCATGCTGTGGTGTGTGGGATGTTCCTATGGCGTGCCAGAATGGAGTCTGGGAGGCAATGTAGTAGGACATTACCATAATCTAAATACAAGAGTACAAGGGCATGAACATCAGTTCTAAAGTTGCTTTCTGGAAGATAAGGTTTTACATTCATTAGATGAGCAAGTTGGTGCCAAGCCATCCTGTTTATTGGCAACATGTTTCTTAAGGGGGAAGTTGGTGTTCAGGGTGAAATCAGGGGACTTGGCATTCAGTGAAAGCTGGTGTTCAAACCCGTCAATGTTCATGTCATTGAGCCAGGTTTGTACTGTATCTTCTTTGCTGTTCGTGGAAAATAACTGGAAGTCTGTCTTGGTTAGGATGAGTTTCAGGCAGGCACTGGGCATCCATATCTGGTGATGATGTGCAGTGATTTAGGGGCTGGAAGCCTTAAGAAGAGGAGACTTTCAAGTAGACTTGTGTATCATCATTACGTTGGTGAATCCTGATGCTGTAATCTGTGAATAAAGCACAAGGAGGGTCCATGTATATGTTGAAGATGACAGGATGCACTATGGAGCCCTGGGGAACTCCACAAGTGATAGGGATCTTTTATGACCTGGAGGTACTCTGGGAACAAATTGGTGTTGGTTGCAAAGGTTGGAAAATAACCTGTGAAAGACATTGCAGATGAATCACATTTGTGGCTTGAGGGTGTGTACAAGGGTGGGATGGACGCTAATGTAAAAGGCATCTGAGAGGACCAGCAATAGCAGAAAGTAAAGAGCATCTTCATTTGTGGTCAAGAGGGCAATGTTTACAGCATGATCCGAAGCAAGACAGGATATCATGCCAGTGATGGTTAGCATTGATGTGATCTTGGAGTATATCCCAGACTTCTTATTCAATGATCTTGCTGATCAATTGTAGTTGAGAGATGGGCCTATAGTTGGAGAGGTCACTGAGGTGTAGTGTAGGTTTCCTTAGGAGTGAAAGGATCTGGAATGTCTTAAAAGCTTGTGGAAAGATGCCCTGAGTAGGTGTAAAAGAGCATCCCCAGATATAGCTTTGATGAAGAACGATGGTAAGGCATTATCTTCATAAGAAGTGGCTTTGAGGAAGCAGAGTATGTTAGTGAGATATGTTAGGGAAAGCGATTTGAAGGCTGACCATCGCTGGTCTGAGCAGGAGAAAAAGATTAAACAGGCTTGATGTCATCTTCGTGTTATCGGACAGTAGAGGTTGGTATCAGGGAAAAATGATGCGGCAGTGTGGGGGGACAATAACCAAAAAAAATAACTTACCTGCAACCAGTTGCCAGCTACCATGCCACTCTTCTGCTTCTCTGCTAGTGTACAGGATGAGACTCCCACACTCCCCTATGGCCAATCCAGATGCTGCTCTCCTGCTGGTAATACTATTACCCAGCATGGGAGAAGCACTGGGATTAGCCTGAGTGGGCTGTTTTTTTCACTCCCACAGGGGCTGGGAGCCTGTACCTGCTGTTCTCCACCCAGCAAAGCAGCTCTGCTTGGAGAGATATCAGTGCGCATGTCAGTTTGGCTGTCCTAAAACAGCTGGCCAAACCAACATGCACACTGGGAGCAGTGCCTCCTCCTCCTCCTCTGTGCTTGCTACAGTGCGGCCGTGAAGATGGTCGTGCCCCCAAGACTTGGATCCCAGATGAAAAATAAAATGATAATAAGACTGTTTTAGTATCATTTTTTTTTTTCAAGTTTGCATCTGTTAGTGACGGGGGAGCGACCCTTCTCCGCCACAACGAAGGAACTGCCGCTCTTGCTGTATCTTCAGTTTTTTTCCTGAAGAAGAGGTTGATGGCCTTTGTACTTTTCTGTGGGGAGAGGAATAGGTGAGTACAGCAGGGGGTTGATGCATGATTGTCTTGGCAGTGTTTTGCTTCTGTTGGTGGCTTCACTGATGGTGTTGGTCTGGTTGGCCTTTTGCTCTTTAGTGGGTAAAGTAGGAGATGACAATGGGCACTGACAGGTTTGTGATGTATCCCATAGAATACTAAGCTGGCGGGAAAGAGCCTGTAAAGACATCATAGCTCCCATTGTTCTTCACCTCCTGATTTTGCCCCTCTCATTTCAAAGGGGAAATTATGCAGAGTGTTAAAAATTGTAATTTGTTTAGGCTACCAGACATTTTTTCTATTCTGCACCATTAACAAGTACCTATGATATTGCCTGGTGTCAAAGAGATGCTGCTGCCCTTTGCTAATAAATAAGACATGCCGTAAAGACCAGAAAAAAAATATATTAACATTAGTTATTCACCAACTTACTGTACCCGGCAGGACTATCATGGTTTCATGGTTGCAGAGGGTGAGCACTAGTACTCATTTTTGGTTACAAGGAGTCATCATCAAACTTTAACCAAGAGGAAGAGACAGAAATACACTAAAAGGAGAATAAGAAAGACAGAAATAGAAAAATAATAATGGGTAAAGCAGGGATGAAAAAGAAGCTGCAAGAATGAGATAAAGAGGCAGCAACAGTGGAGAAGTGGAAGAGGAATGAGGTGGAATCAAGACTATGTGGGTGGTAATTGGTAACCCCACATTTAACACCAGTTGTGGGTCTTTAGGTTTACATTTATTTACAATGTAAGCGCTGGTAAACATGCACAACAATTTACTTTACATAGGCCAGACAGGGTCCCCAACGGCTGCATTTGTGTTCTGTGGGAACAAATGACAACTAGCAGACTGCAAATTTGATAGCCACAGAATTTCTATCAGCCTTTTCTCTGGTGATACTAGGGCAAGGGTCTCTATTGCATAAAGTTAGCCATGAAAATGCTAATTTAAGATGTCTCTTCTGCAGTTTCGGGCTAGCTGGACAGTAAGAAATGCAGTACAGCACAGCGACACAGTGGTGTAGTGCAGTACATAACATAACAGAATAAAAAAAGAAAAACACACCACCCCCACAACTAAATGCAAAATGCCAAGGCCCATAATTATGGGGCATTGGCATAGGGCAGTGCCACAAGTCTTCTTTCTGCGCTGCCCTATGCCAATGTGAATGGGCAGGAATGCACCGTAATTATGAAATACAGTGCATTCCTGTCCTTTCCCCCTGCACTAGCGCACAATTAGTTGCCTAGTGCTAATGCAGGCACCCTTGTACCATGGTGCAAGGGTGCCGGCGTTGCATGCAGGATTGTTTTTGTGCAGGAAGTGGTAAATATTTCTCCTCGTTGCGCCTGCTCTGGGGAGGTGTGACGTTTTTGGCACTGCCCCAGTTTTACGTGATTAAGTAAATCGGAGCACCAACAAAATCCATGGGTTTTGCGTGGGAAAACCCACTGCAACACCCACAGAATGTCTCCCTGATACAGAGTAATGCAAAGCAGTGACTTGTGATGCTTTGTCTTACTCCATATCTATGAGGCCATGCAAAGCATGAAAAGTGGCTTTGAGTGGCCTCATAGATGTGGTTGAGAGGCTTGCGCCACTGGAGCGTAAAAAAAAAAGTGCCACTCAGGTGGCGCAAGCTCCCATAAATATGCTCCCATATATGCTCAAATGTACTTGTAACACATCACCACCTCCAGAATCATGTTTTCATGGTACCGTGGTGAGATGTGTACGAAACAAGCACTGCCTTAACTTTCCACCAAAGTGATGGCGCCAGACAAAAATGTTGTCTCTCCCTTGCTGCGCTACATTCCAAACAGGCCTACTTCAGTGAGCTGAGGTTTTAATGATGAACGTCACTGCTGCAATGCTGAAACTTCTCTGTTCGATGTGTGGTCTTCCATTTATCCTGCAAATTCCCAAATACTGACTTGGATTTAGCAAATGGTCTTAGATGTATTACACACCGCTGCTTCTGTTTACAGCCTCAATTCCCTTATTTTATACCTAATCACACAGCACAAGTGAAAGACGGGGTCCTAGTTAGCACACAGTACTTTGCATTTCCATTCTGAACAAGAAATTTGCTTGTCAACAAAATACCAATGCTACACAGAGGCAACAGACCTGGGCGTGACTTCTCATCACTTCAGCTATCTGCACCAGGGCCCTTATTACAGACTGCCCCAGCGCAGCTAGGACCTCAGGCTCTCCCGGGCAGCAGCACATTAACAAAAGGTGGACCAGTTGTTTGAAGCAGCCAGTCGGACTCTCCCTGTGCAGGAGACAATCCGGCCTGCATTTAAAAGGGGGCAGAGATCCCCCTGCAGACATATGCAGTAGGTGACTGCACCTGCCCCCAGAGGGATGCTAGGCATTCCTGTAATCCCCTTCCACCTGTTAAGGGGGACACTTGGGGGACACAATGACTGTGAACTACCTCTATGTGGCACACAGTCAGCGCTCCTCCCATCTGCTCCTTTGCCTCAGCGCCCATGTTTCTAATACAGTTCCAGCACAGAGGTAAAGAGTTTCCCCAGTGGCATGGATCTATGCAAATGAAGAAAAGTCCCCTCGAGATCCCACTGGTGCACATGTAGAGCTGACATGATTTGTATTACAGAAGGGGCTGCACAATCACCTGTAGCCCTTTCTATCATACAAAAATGTTGCAGGGGCAAAGAAAGGGTGCAAACACACATTGCACCACAAAGGCACACAGTGTAATACGGTACCAGTATGTAAGTCTTTTTCTATCCTCCACCCAGTTTTGGCGTAGGATGATAAACAACAGAATGTGCATCATAAAATGCTTTAGTATGAATCCTGTGAAAAATTATGGGGGTCATTCTGACCCCCGCCGGCGGCGGATGCCGCCGGCCTGGCGGGAACCGCCAGAAGACCGTACCGCGGTCAAAAGACCGCGGCGGTCATTCTGAGTTTCCCGCTGGGCTGGCGGGCGACCGCCAGAAGGCCGCCCGCCCGCCCAGCGGGAAACCCCCTTCCACGAGGATGCCGGCTCCGAATGGAGCCGGCGGAGTGGAAGGGGTGCGACGGGTGCAGTTGCACCCGTCGCGATTTTCAGTGTCTGCCACGCAGACACTGAAAATCTATGTGGGGCCCTGTTAGGGGGCCCCTGCACTGCCCATGCCAGTGGCATGGGCACTGCAGGGGCCCCCAGGGGCCCCACGACACCCGTTCCCGCCAGCCAGGTTCTGGCGGTGAAAACCGCCAGAACCAGGCTGGCGGGAAGGGGGTCGGAATCCCCATGGCGGCGCTGCTTGCAGCGCCGCCGTGGAGGATTCCCTGGGGCAGCGGGAAGCCGGCGGGAAACCGCTGGCTTCCCTTTTCTGACCGCGGCTTTACCGCCGCGGTCAGAATGCCCCCGGAAGCACCGCCAGCCTGTTGGCGGTGCTTCCGCGGTCGTTGGCCCTGGCGGTCCATGACCGCCAGGGTCAGAATGACCCCCTATATGTATTACTTCAAAATACAAAAAGAGCAGTTTTCTAAAGGTGGCTTTTAGGAATGCTGAATTATTGTGGCATTCTTTACAAATTGCAACTTAGTATGAGTGAAGAAATAGTGCAATAGCTGATGGGCATTGCAAAAGCTCTGATAACCACTGAGGAACGTACACAGTGAGAAAACACACCACAGCACTTCCAGGTGGGTGCTGTTCAAAATGTTGAGGTGCACTATGGCTACCAGCAATGACCTTGGGACCTCTGCCGGTGCACTACGAAGGTCTGCCAGGGCTAATCGCTGGCAAAGTTAAAAATGTTATTAAAAAACCCATTGAAGCAGAGACCTATTGAAGCAGGGACCTCCATTTCTCTGCAAAGAAAAAAAAACTGCACCTGTTTTCCTTTTACTTGTCATAACTGCAACATAAAATTACTGAGATGTCCACTTTTTTATGATGGGACGAAGCAACACAGTGATGGTACTGGTTTGGTCTTCTGGCATTCTATTTATTGGTGGGGTAGTGCTGTCTGCTCACCCAAGTGATTTGCTCACCACGTTATGAGTCCAATCAAGGTTTTCATAAGAGCACCCACTACCAAAAATTATCCTGTTTCTATATATTCCCGAACTTTATGAATACGGGACTAAGGGCCTCATGTAGAAAGGTTACAAAGACAAAATTATAAACTACAAGTAATAATGATTCACAATCTGCGAATTCTTCTTTGGAATGTACTAAAATGGAGTTAGTAAAAGCGATTGCTATTTGTGCACTGAATGCTACTGTTGGAAAATGGTCCTTTCTGCAGGGTCATCCCCAAAATGTTTGTGTTGCTCCTTCTATTTTTACTGAATTTGTTTTATTGGCCTTAGGACTCTGTGTACTTTAGCACTGCTAACCAGTAATAAAGTGCTTGTACTCTAAACATAATAGTATTGGCTTATCCCCAATTGGCATATTTCATTTACTTATAAGTCCCTAGTAAAGTGCAATATATGTACCCAGAGCCTGTAAATTAAATGTTACTTCTCGGCCTGCAGCACTGATTGTGTCACCCACTTAAGTAGCCCTCTAACCATGTCTCAGGCCTTCCACCGCAGAGCCCGTGTATGCTGTTTGAACTGCCATTCCAACCTAACAAAATAACCCTTTTGCTAGGCCCAGACATTCCTTATTAATACATATAAGACACCTTTATGGTAGGTCCTGGCCAGCCTAGAGGGCAGGGTGCAATGTATTTGAAAAGTAGAAAATGTACTTTTTATGGGCGAGTGCAAAGCGCTCCGTCCCATTCTGTAATCTCTCTTTGGGCTTTAAACCACACCCATGTAACATCAGTCATTTTCATTGGTTCGTGGGCTTGCCTTTTAAAATCCGCTTGCTTTCATTTATGAAAGGCATGCATACGTCATGCCTTTTCCGGTGTTTAGCCCATCTACACAGCACCAGTAAACTACTAAAAACCTACAAGTCTCGATGTTTTCAGCATGGTGTCTGGACTAGTTTATCTGTTTATTTTTGACGCAGCACAATCGCGCTTCATTTTCTTTTCTTTACAAAGCTAATACCTCTAACTCAAGCAAATGCAAGACCAATTGCATTGAAAATTATTGTTAGCTTTATATGTCCATGTAGTGACACACTCAGATTCATTTTTCACTACTGCAAGGCCTATCTCTAACATGGGTAACCTACTTCTCTGTCAGCCTCCTGCTCTGCCCTAGTCGCCCTATTCTGTCCTTCCAGCCGAGCTTTGTATTCCCATCTTTCTTACCGCTCTCTTATCTCTCTTTGTCACATTCTTGCTCTGTTTTCATTAATTACCTTTCTGAGTCCTCTCATTCCTTTTCTAAGGTCCATTAAAAATAATGGTGTGCCACCTTTTAACACCTGTTCTGTGCAGACGTTAAAATTGCTGCAAGAAATCTTATAGATTCTACTGCGCCATTTTTGTGGGCCCCCTGGTGGGGGAACGCCACCCCTTGCATACAGTATGCCTGGTGCAGGCATAATGTGGCTCAGGGGTTAGCAAAGTGGCACAATGCAAACACTGCACCACTTTGCAAATATGGTGCAGCCTTCTTACCACACTATCACACATTAGCGTAAAGAATGTCCAGCAGTTATGAAAGTGCTTCAATATGTGATCTTGGACAGTTTCACTCAGTGGGTGAGCACTTGCTTTCACAAGTCTCTCTTGGTGTGCAGTTTCTCCCTTCCTCCCTGTCGCCCTGGCTTTATTAGACCACCTACACAGCGGGGAACATAATGTTTATGGCATCTGTACTTTTTGAAGAAAGGCTGACAATATTGGATTGATCACCAATACATATTTTTTCACCTCTTGAATAATCCAAAAGCTGCAGCTGGGGTTTCGTACCCTTGACTTGCAGGATGCTCAGATATATCCGCAGCAGGCGCTTGACCCACTAAGCTGTTATTTGCACCCTCTTTCTCCACGAAACGAGTTACTTAGGGTAGTCATCTGGGGGGAGTGTGCTCTTACTGTGGCAGCCCTAGCTGGAGCTGTTTTGAGACTTAAGTCCAAGTGCAATGAAGGGTTTCTGCCTGAAATAATTCATCCGGTCACTTTACAGTTTACGGCTCTTTGAACAGTCTCACCTCAGTTCTGTTGTCAAGTCCCTCCCCCACAAGGGTGTGCGTAGATTTCTTTCATTACTCCCCTAGCTTCATAAAAAAACACACAAACGAAGAAAACAAAAACACTGGAATATTGTTATTATTATTATTTTTTGTTACATCCGGGAGTGTTATCCCTTGTTCTGACCAAAAAACACATTTGGTGTTCTTTGGAGAAAGATGTGATGAGACCTGTCAGTACAGCTGGAATTGCTGATGGTTTGGCTGGGATACGTTAGCCAAACCTTCGCCATCCTGTGAGGCTGTGCGAACAAGAAGATATTTTCTTTCACCCCTGTTCCGATTCGGGTGCTCCTGACGCCAGATTAACAATGGACTTTGCAGATAGTGATAAATACAACCTGTGTGACTGGGTCTGTGCCCAGAACCCCTCCCTCTGCTGCTGATGTCATTACAGGAGGGAGTTCTCAGAGCACCTCTCTAGGGCTAGGGGGACTACAACGCTCTCACCGTCACATTTCTTGGTCTAGAGCGGTGGTTCCCAAACTGTGGTCCGGGGACCCCTGGGGGTCCACGAAGCCTTCTCAGGGGGTCCACGACTGCTAAGAAAATTAAAAAATATTAACAAATATTGACAAATTAGGTCCCCAGCTTCCAGTAATGACTCAGGCGAGGGCCCCCGGATTCCAATGATGATTCAGTGGGGGTCCCTGGGTTCCATTAATGTTAAAGAGGGGGTCCACGGAAATCAAAAGGTTGGAACCACTGGTCTAGAGAAACCCTTCAGCTCTGCTAGTGCACCTCAGCATTGGCCTTCAAGACACTTCAAAAAGTTGAGGAACAGAACAGCCCACAGAGCTCTTTGGCTTTCTCAATTTTTTGTTTTGTTTTAAGCCGGGTTGTACAGCAGCGCAAAAAAAAAGAAAACTAATCTATGACACAGCCAGCACTGACCACATCATAGTGCTTTTAGTTTTTACTTTAAGTTGTGCTACTGTACTACATGAATTTAAAAAAAATTGTTTAATCCAATAGATGGCAATCAGGCAAGACCTAGTGGTCATGTGGGTCACAGGGCATCCTCCACCAATTCGTCCGGCAAATCGCCTTTTCCTTCACCAGTCAAAGAGCCAAGAAACACTTGATTGATACTTTCATACACCAACAAGGCTTTCAGGTTTCGCCTATTGACCATGTCATCATGGCACCTTCTTTCTTTAGTTTAAGTTATATTGCACAGCAGTTCAACTGCTCTTCAATATATGTGGAAAAATTGACAGTCAATAGATTTCACGTAGGTAAAACCTACTGACTTTGCCAAAGCTTGTTTTCCTTTTCCCTGTCTGTTGTACAACGCTGACACTGTGCTTTGTCAGTATCCTTTTACTTATTATGTCCCAGAAAATACTAACCGTGGTTTGGCATATAGAGTGCTTACATGCGGTTTAGTGGAAGAATTACAACACCTTTATTACTTTTATATGCTTAGTAAACAGGCATTGGCAAAGCCAACAGGTGTGGTGTTGGCTGCCATCCTTTTTCAGTGCTTGGTTTGTTTTGTCAAAATTTCTGTAAAACTTTATTTTTGAGGAGCTGACTGACCCTCACCAATGTAAAAAATACTTTGTGGTTGAAAATAAACATATTTCTTCAGCATCACAAAGTACACTTTGCCACAGCAGTCAGTGGTACCGAAGTGAAATAATTTGTGTGGATGTGCTCTTTGTGAAAGATCAGAATGCTGTCACTCACAATGAAGGTTACCTTCTACCCCAAGCTATAGTGGACAGACAATACATGTGAATGACACAACAGAATAATGTGTGCTGAAAGGCCTTGTAATTAAGTATACTCTCTCTTTCGTCCCCCCCCCCCCTCTCTCTCTCTCTCTCTATATATATATATATATATATATATATATATATATATATATATATATATACTCACAGACACAAATATATGCAAATGTATACACATATATATATATATATATATATATATATATATATATATATATATATATATATATATATATATATTTCAGTAAATCCAAAGCTCTTGACTGACGCTAGACCTAAAAAGTAAAGCTTCACTTTATTACTGTTCACAGTAAGATATCATTGTTGTTCTTGTTCACTCCAGCTAAGTCAGCGTGTGAGTTGCAGTGAATGTGTTCACACTTAACATTAACATTTGCGGGATGGATTCACCAACCCCTATCACCAACAGCGGATTAACTTTAGCCAGGGCCAGACTAGGGAATTAAAAGCGGTCCTAGCAAAAATCCTCAAACCAGCCCTGCTCCCTTCGTCTCCGCATGCAATTTCTCTCTTTCCATCCATCCATTCTCTCTCTCTCCTTCACTCTTTTCTCTACTTCCTCTGACACCTTCCTGGCTACCTTCCTCCCCCTCTCTTTCTCTCTCGCGTGAAGTCTCTCTGTGCCTGCTGCAATTACTTTCCCAGATCTGGGCAAAGGGACAGAGGCTCTAGGAGCGGCATTGAGCTTTCAGAACCAGCCTCTATGGGCGCCCGCCCAGCATGGACATTTCGGGTGGAATAAGAAGCTTGTCAGCCCTGACTGTGGCCTCTATTTATAACACACCCTTTGCGTAGTGGGCTTTGGGTCTAGTCTCTTCAAGCAGAACCTTTTTTGGGCAGTCGCTTTAGCCACTGGCTGGAGACTCAGACTCAGGGTGCACCTTTCCTCCTTGCTTGCACTATATTGTATGAGGGAACACTTTACAACTATAGCCCTCTCTGTCCACTCCAGTTGGCTTACTCTATTCCTGTTAAATCTCCTCGCACCTCACCCCCACTCCTCCCTCCTTCCCCTGTGTGCTTCCTGATCACTACGTTACTGTATCTTCCTTCTGACTCTAACTCCATCCTGTATGTGTGTCTTGTTCTCTGGCCCGCCACTCCTCGTCTCTCTCTCCCACCCCTCCCTGCTTCCCTGTGCGCTCTTTGATCCTTCTCCCTCCACCATCTCATATCTCAGTCTCACTCCTTCCTAATATTACTGAGTTTCTTTTTCCCACACCCTTAACACCTTCTTGTTTAACTGCCTGCTCTTCCCTCTTGGCAACTTCTCAAAAGTTCCCCGGGGACTAGGTAATTTTTTTCATTTAATAGAGATGAAGGGAAGGCTATGTTGAAAGGACCTTCAATACCATCCTTTTTTTGTTTCTGTCTCACACAAAGGGTTTATGACAAGGGGGCCTTCATCAGAAAGATCCCTTTCTTTCTGTGTCGTTGAAACTAAGGGAGGTTTATAATGAAAACTCCCTTGCCATCAGACCTTTTTTAAACACAGAAACATAAACAGACTTTGAAGCAAAAAAGGGCTGTATCAATGGCAATGGAACCTTCAATACAGTCTGTCTTTCATTTCTTTATCCGGCCTTTACGTGCTTACGCCTCATACATCAGCAAATTAAACGTATACCTAGTGGAATTGCCAAAGCTCATTTGTCTTTTCTCTCTAGAAGACAAACTAATATTTAGCAAATTTACAAAAAATCTAACTTATAAAAATGGACAAGCTAAGATTTGGATTTTAAAAATCAAATTTTATTATAGTAAAACAGTCGAACTCTATATAATGCTGAATGTGTTTTTTTAGAAAAAGAATCTTTATGGAATGATTTCCGAAAACATGCGGCAGTGTAAAAATATGACACATTTTAATTGCACTCATCCATTATGAAACAGTGGCAATTAATATATCAATCGTGTAATTTTCTGCTGGGCATTAACTCTGCAACAAAGACATTTTTGATCCTCCCTCTTTCTCAGACGTGGTGAACCTCATCAGTAAAGGAAATAATCTTTTATATTATACCTGCCAAATTAAGTCATTATAATTTTTATTTTAATCAGAAGCATTTTACCACTATATTAATTATACTTTTTATGTGAAATTGTGTTTTTTTACCTGCTTCTATTGCCAACTGTCTTTAATGCTGTTTAATTTGCAACAAAGGTTGTATTTTTTACTGCTCTGTTGTACGGAAAATATGTTTTTAAGCTCATCAGTTTCACGTAGTATTTTTTAATAGCGCTAATGCTAGTGCAGGTGTTTTAATAAAAATATTAATGGGTATTCATGTATTTTGAGGAATGGATTTGCGTAGAAAATGTAATAACATAGAAAAATAATGCACGCATTTGAAAATGTGATCACGATGAGTGGCCGTCAGTGTTCACAAAGTGTACTTATTAATGGCTTATTAATATGAAATGTTGAGCTTATGTATGATTAATGTAGTAATATGTCATATTAAGGGTTATGCATTATGTATTAACTTTATTAATTGTAGGCCTTAACTTAGTGGAGGTCTTGGCCTAGTTGCACGGCCTCATGTCAAGCTGTATTTCTTAACATATAATAAAATGGCTGTTCCGAGAATTAAACTGTGATTTTCCAATGTGCTGTCTAAATGTGCTCGTAGTTAAAAGTCTTTCTCATGAGAACCGATTGTTAGAAGATGCAGTTCTTGCTAAATGTAACATTATGAGTGCAATGTGTGTAAGACTGACTTTCTCGGGAGGAGAACAATGAAGACACTGACTGGAGTATAAGCTGCAACAATATTGTTACCTGACGAGCCGGATGATGAGGACATTACAAGGGAAGCCAATACATGAGATACCTTGACCAATAGGGAATTGGGAATTAGTTTTAGGAAATTTTACTTAACAGAACTGCACCAAGAGAAGACAAGCCATTCTCTCTATTCTTCTTGAGGGTTTACCTCTAGTCTTTCGAGTTGCTTAAAGACTTTGCTTTTCTGAACTTTTATGCTGAATCCTGATGCCTTGCTGACCGAACTGATGTCCTGCTGACGAAGACTATCTTAGCTGGCCGATTCAAATGAGGAGAGGTATATGAATTACTAAATGTGACTTGCAATGTATGACTGCTTTTTCTTTCTAGGTACCAACCACACTATTTTGATAGAGCCATAGCTAGATGTTTTCCACATTTGTGTTTGCTAAATTGTTTTGCATGATGCCCAACATGCTGATGCTAATCTGGTGTTAGTTAACGATTTCTCACTAATGAAAGTCTGTTATAAGGAATAACGTTTGATGTCTTTCTTTGCTGAATTTAAATGTATGTGATATCGTTTGCACAATGTTCTTATTATTGATTTTCACTGTAACCCTAGAATGTGTAACAGTTCAAGCTTTGATTAGATTGTGTTTCTTTCGTCGCTTGGGACAGCTAGTGTTGTGTCTGTATGTGTATCATTTGATTTTGAGATTAATTTATGTGACCTTAGCATTGTTAATATAGGGAATTAATATTCTAACTTTTACTAAAGTGTGGTTATTCATGACTGAAAGGTGATGGTGTGTGACAATTACTGCCTACATTGATTACTAATGCTATTAATTATCATTGATTACTGAGGTTATTGATTAAATATTGATCTGCATGTACTGGAGTTATGGTAGGAACATCTTAATTGCAAGTCAAAAGGTTCATCAACCTATTCGAGTCCCCTTGTAAGTTTACTTATGAAGGTCTGACGTGCCAACACTAATGAAGGGCTTACTGTTCTGTTGATATCTGTCTGAGTCTAAAACCGCTGATAAGAGGGAAAGAGGATGTCACATTCAGTAGTTTTCTATTGGATTAATATTTCTATAATGACTATTAACTTCAGTCTTAGATGATGCTCTGTAAGTCGGATAATTTTGAACCTTATACAAGAGATTTTCTAGTATTATTGTGAATTTTGCAAAGCAACCATCACACAAAGGTCTTCATAGTACTCTTCTTTCTTTTGATGGGTATATAAAAATGAACAAATGACATTACCAGGTAGGGATTAAAAAAGTAATTTATTGAAACCTACAAATGATAAACCTCAGGGATTCATTTTCTTAAAAGCACACTAAGTAAGAAGTCACACAAAGAATCTGCAGTGCAACATGGTGTAGCTAACTGACCCTCGTTGTCCTTCTTTGTTTTTCCTCCCTTCAATTTTCTTCACTGTTGTTTTGGGGAGCAGCCGACTGAAGGGAATGACTGCCCCCCCTGGGACTTTTGGGAGTGGGTGCAGTCAAAATTGAGAGAAGTCCTAATCGTTTTGGGCTACGGCTCCTTTGGAGCCCAATGTTTCTACTTATGGGGCAAGTTATGGCCTCCAAGCCACCGTTAGGTTTATTGGTGACCTGGTGGCTAGGTGTGTGTAGCCCACTCCTTTGTTTTTCATGCCGTCGTCAGAGGCGAAAGTGGCCGAGGCCATGCTGCTGCTAAAGGAGGCAGGTGCACGGACCTCATAGAGGGCAAGACAGGAATGGCGGGTATTTGACCGCATCTCAGCACCAGTCTTTGTATGCTTGCCGATGTGCAAGCTGTGGGTGGCATCACTCCACGTGAGAAGGTGGGGCCACACTGTATCGCAGTGTGCGGCCTCCCAGGAGGATACAGGTATGTTTAGCAGCAGGGAGGGGGAAACACGCAGGAGATGGTGTCAGCCATCCACACCCCCGCGACCTGCACATGTGCCATGAGGGATGTAAAATCGAAGGTGGCAGCAGGGAGGGAGACGATCACATCAATGGCAGCGGTGTCTCTCTTGGTCTTATGCCAGATTATGCCTCAATTTGTGCCTTCCCCGGGTACGTGCACAGGCCTGATAAAAACTTGGAGGGCATCGATATGCCTTCACAGCAAGGGACATGGGCTAAACAACCTTTGGAGTCTGGCCCATGCCAGGACAGCAATTGGGAGGCATCACTAGCACCCACACAGGACAGGACATAACGGGATGGGGCTGAAAGGGTAGAAGGAGGGGACATTAATACAGAGGGTGTTTGCTAGGCCCCTGTAGATAAAGGGTCTCTACAGACGGGGCAGCAGAAGTATCCCAAGCAGGGGATGCGGGCCTGGATGTTGACCCTTAGCTAGGTCGGTGAAACTGGCTAAAGAGGGCCCCACAGGTGCTACAAGAACAGTGGGCGGATGGTGGCCCCGGGGGGACCTGTGCAAGCAAGGTACATAGCGCTGAGCAGGAAGTGATGGGGAGGGCAGTGCAGGACGCAGCTGCGCACCAAGTAAAGGTTTCAGCGATTGAGGCTGCCCGGCTGGAATGGAGTGGGGGGAGGAGGACGAGGAGTCAAATCAGAGTGGGTGGTAGTACCCATTTCGTGGAGGGTGATCAGGTCGAGTTAGCGGCCCCCATGGGGAGCGTTGGCCCCATGGGTGAGTATAGGCGGGTGACCAGAGCAGTTAGGAGAGGGCCCCGGAACAAGGTGTCGGAGCAGAATGCAGGGAATGGGGCACCAACATACCAGTCCTGTCTTCTGTTTTTCAGGTCGATAAGCTACTGGTTTTATCACACTCAGCTGAGCTGGGAGCAACTTGGAAGGGCTGAAATGAAGAGATGGCTGGGCCCCGTGCAGTTCGCCTGCAGGGAATCCCGGTGCAGTCACCGCAAGTAGGTCCTGGATGACCTTGTTGGCTCAAACAGTGGATTAGTCTAGGATGGCCCTCGGTCAATTCGATGCAATAGATTGATGGGTGGTGTCCGCGGACCAGTATGGTGGGGTCCAAGCGGCCCTCCTGGACACCAGGTGCCAGCCTACAGTTAGGGATAATGCCTCATTCCCAGTATAGTATGGTGGAGGAGGCCTGGGTTGGGCCAGAGAACACATGGGGTGTGTCCCTAGTACATTACAAGGAAGACAGCCTTGAAGAAGGTGAGGTGCGGGATAGTAGAGATGTTGGGGTTCAGGCAGGGGACTCAGCTAATGTGTAGTCTAGTGTATTGCAGATATGGCACATAGTGGCATCGGAGTCGAGGAGACCACTAGCGTGGTGGCAAACAGTTATGGGTACCATCCTGGGAGCCAGCTTAGGGCCTTAAAACGGGTTTGGGCCCTGAGGTGGTATCCATGGGTGTGGATGTGGGATATGGCACTGGGGAGGGGGGAAGATTGAGAAAAGGCAAGTATATAGCAGATGTAGGGGTGGGCACAGAAGTTTAGTACAGCCCCGTGGCAGCGGCAGGGTCAGTGGGAGCGAGTCAGGAGGGCAAAGGAGGACATAGTGAGGTGGGAGTGGAGGTCACATGCGCCCAATGCACAGATGTAGTAGGTAGCACCAAGGAAGGGCCAGAGAGCAAGGAGCTGAAGGGAAAGCATTTAACCTATATGGGAACAACTACGCTTTTGAGGGGCACACTTAATGCTAGTAACAAAGGAAAAAATTTGGAAGGAGGAATATGCGGAACTGATTATGTTGCTACTTAGGGAAGTGCATTCAAATGAAGGGTCACATGAAAAAGAATATGAACTGGCCAAGAGGCCAAAGGATACCCTAATGATGGAGAACTGGATGGTGGCTTCTTTAATTTATGCAACCGTATATTGCTAGAGGATTCCAGAGCGCTGTGTGGCCATGTTTAAATACATGGATATAATGTACAAAGCCCAGTTGACTTTTGGGGGCTATGCCTGGATCCAATATGATTAGGAATTTAGGGCAAGAATGGCATGGGACCTGGAGGCAAGGTGGGAGGAATTAGACACCGATCTTTGGCAGCATACCACTGGCACCGCAAAATTTGGCAAAACTATTTTCATGACTAGCGGCCTCCTGAGGGGCACCCCACCTGAGGGGTGAGGAACAATATCTGAAGCAACCAGAAGGCACAAAGAGGGTGTGCTGGGATTTCAATAAGGGACTGTGTACTTGTGAATACAGCAAAGTTAGGCATGAGTGCTCTAAGTGCGCAGGCAAACACGCACTCATACACTGATTTGGTGGTGCAGGCAGGTACCAAGTCTGAATGCAGGGCAATGTCAGCAGCATGGCAACCGTCTGAACTCTTATCAGCATCAGTTCAGCAAAAAGGGAGGCAGAGGAGGTTAAGGACCTAGCGCAAAAGACTCACATGCCAATTAAGTTGGATAGATTGGAATACTGGTTGGCCTTTTATAAGCAAACACAAGAAGCAAGGCTATTGAGGGAAGGGTTCAGACAGGGTTTTCGTTTGGGCTCTGTGACAGAACACAAAAGGGTAGTGCAAGAGAAACTGGATAAAGAAATTGTGGAAGGGAGGATGGCAGGTTCCTTTGAGAATTGGCCTTTGAAAACTTTTATTGTATCCCCTATGGGTGTGGTACCCAAAAAAGAACAAGACCAGTTTTGGTTGATTTAGCACTTGTCCTGACCAGAAGGCCAGAGGAGGTGGTTTCAATGTCCTACTCATCGGGTGGATGTGGATATGTCTCTAATGGTGGCAGCAAGGCGCGGGTCACAGATAGCAAAGTGCGACATAAAGTCAGCTTTTCGGTTGCTCCCGGTGCACCTGAATGGTTTCCAGTTTTTGGGCTGCCATTTGAGGGGAAATGGTACGTAGACAAGTCCCTGCCAATGGGGTAATCCATATCTTGCTTCAGTTCTTTCCTGCAGTGGCTTTTCACATGGCAAATGGGCCATATCATGGTGACACATTACCTTGATAATTTTCTGTTGGTGGGGCAACCGGCTAAGTGGACTGCCAGCAGGAGTTGGCAAGATTCCAGGAGCTCATGGGTGACCTGGGGGGCCCTTTGACCCCAGAAATAATAATGGGTCCAAGCACAGTCCTGTCTTTCAAGGGGATATATTTGGATGCAGAAAGGATGGGGGCGAGACTGGCCTGAGACAGAAAGGAGGCGATGCAGGAGTTGTTGGTAGCTATGTTGGCAAACGAAAAGGTGAAGGCGAGAGCCATACAAGTCCTGTTGGGTGATCTCAATTTTGCTTGCAGAGTTGTCAGGACTGGGAGGACTTTCTGTAATAGGCTGCAGGAGGTAAGCTACTGCACCATCATGTGCGCCTATCTGCTGGAGTCAAAGAGGGCCTCAGGATGTCGACTTTCAATGGTATCCCCCTGGTCAGACAGGAGGACCTACCTGGGATATACAGTTTTTTCTGATGCAGCTGGTGGGTTGGGTTTTGGCCTGTTATGGCAAGGCCTCTGGTGCGCGGATGAGTGGCCGGGGCATTGGACAGCTGGTAGCAGAAGCATTGTGTTTCTGGAATTCTTTCCCTTGGTGGTGGCTTTTTCGCTGTGGGGAGAACAGCTGGCCCACCAGAATGTGCTATTCCAGGTCTACAACTTGGCTGTAGTGCAGATAGTGAACAGGCAGTCCACCAGGAATGCTCAGGTATTAAAGCTGTTGCAAATATTGTTTTGGTTTGCCTCTGGCATGACATCTCTTTCAAGGCACGGCATGTTCTCGGTGTGGAGAATGACATTGCGGATGCTATGTCTCATTTTCAATGGGAGAGATTCCATGTGCTGGCCAAGGATGTGGACAGATGCAGGACGCGTATCCCATTGGAACTGTGGTCAATAGGCAACAAAGGCTGGTGCAGCTGGTTTTAGGCTTCTTAGCTGAATACGTTAGAAGGTAGAACAGGCAGGCTTGGATGGAATTTATGGCTACATGGTTGCAGCATAGCCCACCAGGGTGGACAGGGCAGAGGATTTAGTGCAATTCATTCTGATGGCGAAAGGGCTGTCACGGGTGACAATAGCAGGGTAATTGGCAGGCATTGGTTATATGGGTAACCTGTTGTGGAGATACGTACTTTCAGCTGGGGAGTTGGGGCTTAGGTTGCTTGAGGGATGGGCATTGGAAGCAAGGTCATCTGGGGCAGCCCAGACGGCCCCTTTCCTGGGATCTTTTCGGCAGAGTTATCCACCACCTGCCCCAGTTATGCCGGGGAGGGAAGAGATGGATATTTTCTCCACCTTAATGTCCTAGATGTTTTTGGAGCCTTTTGGGTATCTGAATTGCTGGGGCATAAGGGCAAGGAAGAAGTATGGTGAGAGGAGGTCTCTAGAAGGGAGGCTAACTTGGTAGTGAGGATGCGCAGCTCCAAAATTACCCAGAAGGTGTTGCGAGAAATGTAATTTTGCAGGTGACCCCGGAGTAAAATTTGTGCCCAGTGGCTTGGGGTTACAGATGAGTGACTCAACGCATCAACATCAAATGGGGGGGGGGACAGGTTTTCCAGTGTCAATCAGGGACTAAAGTCTCTGCTTTCCAACAGCTTTCTGTCTTGCTTAAAGCACTAGGAAGATGTTCTTGAGATCGTTTTGGGAGATACGTGAGCTCGCAGCAGGGGGGATAACAGCACATAGTGAATTTGGCTTTTGTGAATACTTACAGTCTTTTCTGTTCAAGATTCAGTTGCAGACTGTTGGTGGCAGAGGTGTTCATATGGATTGTAGGACATTCCTTCGTCAAATGGGCAGAACTCCAGGTGGTTCAGAAGGGAGCTGGGACCAATCTGGGTTTTGACAAACAACTCTTTTCTATCTCTTAGAAGGGAAAGAGCGGCATGAGGTGGAGAGAGCTTATCCCTTGTCTCAATAGCATGATGGTAGGGGTCAGGTGCCCAGACATACTGGTTATACATTTGGGAGAGAGCAACCTTGTTGTAAAGCACGATCTAAGGCAGCTGAAGGCCCACTGGTCTGGTTGTTTTGTCCTTTGGACTGAGTTTGTACCTCGCAGGAGGTAAAGGGGAGCTGTGAAACTGCCAGCAGTGCACAGAGCACATAGGAATCTCCTCAAGGTGATAAGCCATTTTTGCAGGGAGCTTGGTTTCAATCACATTTGCCACTCAGATATCCAGTACGATAGTGTGGAATTTTTCAGAAGTGATGGTGTGCATCTGTCGAGAATAGGAATGGAGCTGTACCTGTTGAAGGCGAAAGAAGTAGTGGTGTGAGATTTGAATATCAGAAGGTAAGGTAGTGGTACTGAAGAAGCTGTGGGAGGCAGTAAAATTCAGTGTCCTGCCTTTTCCTGGAAGACGGTGGTCTGAAAAGTTTGCCAGGAGGTTCAGAGAACTTGGAGTGGATGTTGTCATTGGGAAACAGGGGGAAAAGGAAGGTAGGCAGTACGTTTAAGGTTAAGAAGCTGGCTGCTTAGAATTAATACTTGCAGTTTTAAGATAGAGAAGTAGACTAAAGTTGTTATGGGCGAAAGGAGTTGCATATTCAATAAATACTGGTGAGGTGGGTTATGGCGGGTGGGACAGTAGAGGGACAGGGCATTGGTTAGTTTACTGATTGTTAGTGAGGTGGTAGTTTAGTAAGGCTGTTTGCCCAGCAATTAGTTGCTTTTTGTGCACCTGTTTCAACAAAGCAGCCTTTTCCACACATGCAAGGTAGTCAGTGTTTTTTGCCTGTACCCCTATCTCTCAAGTGGCGCCAGCAGCCCAGCATAAACACAATTTTTCCCATCAGATATACTTGTAGGCTTCTCATCTTTCCACTCCATAGACAGAGGCGCATACTTGACTTTGTAAAAGTGTCTCTGGAAACTCAACACAATTCTCCCTGGCACAAACCGAAGGGCAGCGGCAGCCATTATGTTTATTTTCCATATTAGTTCTCCTGCGAATAACGGTATGGGTAAGCCAAACGTTTCCTTCGTCCAG
This sequence comes from Pleurodeles waltl, assembly GCF_031143425.1. Classification (NCBI taxonomy): domain Eukaryota; kingdom Metazoa; phylum Chordata; class Amphibia; order Caudata; family Salamandridae; genus Pleurodeles; species Pleurodeles waltl. Next base: position 66,496,400 of record NC_090439.1, on the reverse strand, counting down.
CTTTCTTTGTGTGCTTTAGGAAGTGATGGCAATTTGGCTCCCCTATAAAAATAGCTCCCGAGAAGGTAGATGTGGAACTCATAAACACATCTCCTACAGACTCTCTGTCTCCACTAATCCACATTGCAAAAATCTAAAGTTGCCATGGAGGGATAGTTGTGTACTCGGGTATAGTTATTAGTGTCCTGCAAAGCAAACAGTGCAATTTAATTAAAATACCTAGCGACCCAAGCACGCACATGTAAACATTTAGTAACAACCAACTCCGCATTTGTAGCAAGAAAATATGATGCCCTTGAGGGAAACAGATTTAGCCTTCTCTACTTTAAAGCTGCGTGTGAACTCAGGACAGTTACAGCTATTAAGTGAGTCATGCCATGGTTTGTGCTTTCACTGTGGGGTTTTCCCCCAACAGCAAATTATTATAATATAAAGTACTTTTGTGTCACCCTATAAGAAATACCACTGTTTCCTGCATAACAATTAATCTGCTTCACAGTTGACTTGCAAAGGCTTCTGGATTCAACTCAAACTTATATATTGCCTCCTGAACTGTGTTTCTGAGACAGCATATATCCCACTTCACATATTTGGCCAAGTGCTGCTTTTACTAAATTTAGGGCCAGATGTAGCAAATACCGATTTTGCGAATCGGAAATTGCGAGTCTGTCTGACTCGCAATTTCCGATTCGCAAAATCGGATGCAGAACTCTATGGGGTCGCAAAGACCCACCTCATCAATATTAATGAGGTGGGTCGCATTTTGCGACCCCATATTGAGTCCCTGCACTCCCAGGGATGGTGGCCTGCTGAAGTCAGCAGACCTCCATGTCTGTGACTGCTTTTTCAATAAAGCAGTTTTTTTTTTCATTTCGCAGCCCGTTTTCCTTAAAGGAAAACGAGTTGCAAAATGAAAAAACTTATGAAACCATTTGGTTTCGTTTTTTCAGTGTAGGCAGTGGTCCATTGAACCACTGCTTGCTCTGAAAAAACCTTTTGGGCAACATTCACAAAGGGGAAGGGGTCCCATGGGGATCCCTTCCCTTTTACCGCCAGTGTGACACTGGTGGTAACTGCGAGTTGCTTTGCAACCGCATTCGCGGTCACAAAGCAATTCTGAATTGCGATGCAGGTCGCAAATAGGAAGGGAACACCCCTTCCTATTTGCGAGTCGCATTCACAAATTGCGAGTCGGTACCGACTCGCAATTTGTGAATGAGCATCGCGTTAGGCTGTTTGCATGGCGCAAACTGCGATTTTCGCAGTTTGCACCATGCAAACGGCTTCCTACATCTGGCCCTTAGTCCCTCGCAGCCCACAAAAAGTAGAAAGAATATATTTTGTACACAACAATGTTGGGGTTAGACACTGGATTTTTAACAAACTTTGTTGAGGGGGTTTAAGAAATATGTGAGGTTCAGATGACCTCAAAGATTGATGAAAAGCAGCAAGTGAAAGTGGTTTTAAAACAATAAAACAGCAGTACTAAATAAACTATTTAAGCATTATTGCCCTTGGAAGAGTACACTAACACCTGATAATTGCACACCCTGCAATTATAAAACCCCAGCAGAAGCTGATTATGCACAATGGAGTAAGATGTAATCAACAGCTAATAATACTAAACATTACAGTATTTGACCCAAAAATCTATTAGCATCTGTTCCTGTAAGCACACCGTCAGTCCCACGGGCAGACACACATACACTTGTAGCCATCACTTAATAAACAAGATAGCCAAGAGGGAAACAGCATTAAAAATGTGTTCATTACTAGGCAGTACCTTTACCTCGCATGTTTTTACCATGCACATGCATTTACCATCACACAAATTATTTTCTGCGCACATACATTTACCACACACGCCTTTACAACAAACCAGATGTATTTTGCAGGTAAGTATATAGACATATATATATATATATATATATATATATATATATATATATATATATATATATATATATATATATTCAGTGAAAAAACCAAAGGTTATAGGGAACTTATAGTTAGGTTCTGAATTTACTCGTACAAAATCACAAAAATTCAGCAGCTATATTTAGAGTTCCTTTAAGTAACTATAGCTTGCACCCTAAGGTAACTAAAAACTCGCGCCCTTGCCATGCACAGTCTTCTTATCAATAATTTTATTGCAAATGTTGCAGTAATAATATCAAAGATGCCATTCAATATCTCATCAATGATATAATATATAGAGTAATTAGCTGTGCATTGCCAAGTAAGAGTTATAGTTACCTAAGGACACGAGTTAAAGTTACTTAAAAGAAGGGGGTGCGTGAGTGTCTGAGTGGGTGTGTGGGTGGGCACATGAGTCTCTGAGTGCATGTATGAGGGAATGAATTGGTGTATGAATGAGTCTGGTTTTTCTTTCAAATGTTCCCATATTCGTGAATAATTATGAAAATTTGCGAATGTTCACGAATATCACGCATGGTGACGCAAAATTATTTCAAAGCCATAATTTGCCCCTAAAACACACCTATATCACACCCCTGGGATCAGGGTGCCTTCACCCTGACCCCTTATGCCACTTTCAATTCGTATTTTCACGCTCTGGGGATTGTGCCCCGGGGAAAGAAATAAAATGGTGGCCGCAACTTTCTAGTCAAATTGCAGTCAGCCAATTGCAACTCTTCTTTTCACATGCGTATACGCAATTTGCTAATTTTTCACATTAATTGCAAAGTCATCGAGGCCAGAGATAAACACATTTATTTTCCCTTTAAAATCGCAAAAACTACTGCACATATTTACACCAAATAAGCAAAAGTGTGATCTGCATACCAAAAGCTAACTTTCTGCTAAATTTGGTGTAATTCCATCCAATGGTTCGGGCTGTAGACGTGTCTAAAGGTCCTATTGGAATTAACATAGGAAACCCAACTTTTTCCACCACAAGATCCAGGATATCTACGACAGATTCCTACTGGGAAAATCCCGGAACCTGTGACCGACCCACCCCACCAGAACCCACCCAGACCATCCACAGCTGGTCAACTCTCACCACAGAAGAAACAGTCAGCACCGTGAATAGCACCCACTCCGAGGCCCCCACGGACCCCTGCCCACACCACATATACATCAAAGCCAGCGCATCTATTGCCCTCGAACTCCAGAACACAATCAACTGCTCCATCAATACTGGCATCTTCCCTGAGGACTGGAAACATGCTGAAAAAATCCTCTCCTAGAGAAACCTTTGGCCAACCCATCAGACATAAAGAGTTTCCAGCCCATCTTGCTGCTACCCTACCCCACCAAAGTACTGGAGGAAGCAATCAACGTACAACTACAGAATTTCATTGAGGCCAACAACTCCCTGGACAGCTCCCAGTCCGGCTTCCGCAGCAAACACAGCACGGACACAGCCCTCCTGGCAGCCACTGATGACATCCGATTACTCCTAGACCGCGGCCACACCGCAGCGCTTATATGCCTCGACCTCTCAGCAGCTTTCCACACAGTTTCCCACAGCACTCTGCACAGCAGATTCTATGATATAGGAATCTGCGGAAGAGCCCTGTAATGGATCTACTCCTTACTCTCCGGGAGGACGCAGAGGGTCAGACTCCCTCCCTACACTTCCAGACCCACTGGCGTCAACTGTGGAGTCCACAAAGGATCCTCGCTGAGTACCACACTGTTTAACATATACATGGCCCCTCTCACTGCCATTGTCAGAAGCCACGGTATGAACATTGTGTTATATGCTGATGACACACAACTCATAATTTCCCTCGCTGAAGATGCGGACACGGCCAAAAGGAACTTCCACTCAGGAATGGAAGCAGTCTCCACCTGAATGAGAGAAAGCTGCCTCAAGCTCAACTCCTACAAGACTGAGCTCATCATCTTCAGAAACACCACCTCAGCTTGTGACGACTCCTGGTGGCCCACATCCCTCAGCAGCCACCCTGCACTGACTGAGCACTGCCGCAACCTAGGAATCATCCTCGACTCCTCCCTATCCACGACCAACCAGGTAAACTCAGTCGCCTCCTCCTGCTGGCACACACTCCACAAACTTCGGAAGACCTTCAGATGGATCCCAGGAGACTGTCGCAGGACGTCACCCACGCCTTAGTCACTAGCAAGCTCGACTACGGCAATGTCTTCTACACCAGCACCTCAAATAGAAACATCAAAAAACTACAACTCATTCAGAAAGCCGCCACCAGACTCATTCTGGACCTCCTTCGCTGAGAACACATCTCCCAACACCTGAGGATCCTCCACTGGCTACCGGTCGAGAAGCGAATCACCTTCAAGCTACTCACCCACACGTACAAAACCAAACACAACACAGGGCCAGCTTACCTGAACCACTGTGTCTCCTTCCACACCCCTGCCAGACCCCTCCGCTCTGCCCAGATGGCCCTGCCCCCCAACCCTTGCATCCGCAAAACCACCACTGGAGGAGGAGCCTTCACCTACATTGCAGCAAAGAGCTGGAACAACCTCCCCCTGCACATCAGACAAAACACATCACTCACCATCTTCAGGAAGAACCTCAAGATGTGGCCCTTCGAATGAAGACCCTTCCCCCCAGCTCCTTGAGACCCTCACGGGTGAGTAGCCGCGCTTTATAAAAAACAATTCATTGATTGAACTTTTTTCACCCACCTTTTCTCTCTGCCCCGCTTGACCGATCACCCTGAAACTTTTCATGCACAACAAAAATCACCCAAACACTTTTAATTGGAAAATTTTGTGAAGATTCATCAAAAGGAGCCAAAGATATAGGCAAGTCAAAAATAAAATTTCTATGGAAACATGGTCCTAATTATACCTAGCTAGTGGCTTGTCACTATAACCAACTCAGACCTATTGTAATGAGAACAATCAATGCAATGTAATCACTTGCAGAGGTCCTGTTACAGACAGCTCCAAATTAGTTTCAAAGCGGTTACCATATTGTGTGCCGCAATGTGACAATGCAACACATTATACAATGCAACCTTCATCTTAAAAGTATAAGACACTTATAACACAGCCAAATGGGCATTGGCATAGCCAATCACACTTTCTGCTCAACATTGAAAAAGCTACACTATTTGTCTTTGCCAATGCTTCTTTCATTTTATAAGCCCACACCTTCTGTCCAATTAAATTCTACAGAAAGGAAGACATATAGGCGAGTTAAAACCCCTCTCTTCTGTCCTCACTTGAGCTTCATAAAGCTCCTTTCTGTTGATCACATAATATCAAGTGACTGTGTACAACAGAGATTAATCTTATGAAGCACTATAGGCATTTGTAAAAACAATGGTCTTATTGTACTCCACTATTGGGAGACCAAATGCTGGTAAACAAATAAAATATGACTATCTTACATGATGTATCATTAATATCAAATTAACTCTAAGGCAAGTATTATTAGCAATTTGCAGTGAGCCGTTTTTAAAATTCAAATAGAAGTGTCCAACATCTGGAGTCATATTGGCATGCAAGAAGAACTGCATTTTGCCTTTATTAGCCAAAATACAATCTTTTCAAATCCTTGTAAGTTTTTGAAAGTAAGAGAGGTCCCAGTGAAAAATTATTTCAGGTACACATATTTGTATACCATTGCTTGAAACAGCAAAGTAGATGTAGCTGTACAAAGGATTCTGAAATACCAAAAACATTAACAGTTTTTCTTATGGCAATGTTCAAAGAATGTACAGCAGAATCATCCTTATCCACTTCTGCATCAATTACATTTCTGATAGATCCATTGATTGCTCTTTGTAATTGGTACTGTGTTGTTTAAGCCTTAGTCATAACATTAAAAACGTAGGCCCATCACTCCTAGATCATACTGAAGTACTTCCATGGATTCACTCATCTTGATAGGTTGGCTTTCCAAAGCTTCCCCTCGTCTCTGCCAAATGGAACTAGGTCCTGTAAGTTCTGGCAATCTGAGCCATAGGACAAAATAGCTGTATAAGCTTTTATATTATTAACTTCAATTAAGCCATATTTTTGTAACACTATTTATTTATTGATGATGATATTCTGACAGTAATATTCTGGTACACCACCACCACCCAGTTTGTGGTTAAACTCTGGACAATTTGTACACATACACTTTTAGCCCAGATGGAGGGAACAGCTTGGGTGTATTGGCTTGGGAATTCCATTGGGACCTTTAGACACAGATAGGTTTAACTGGTGAATATGGTTTCAGTTTTCTTTGTTGGTGGAATCTAATCCATAGTGAGAATTCGACAGTATCCTCCTTAAATAACACAGGGCAAGTACCTCTCAGAGAAACTGGATTTGTAGAAACTGTTGGAATAGGGTTCCTGTAACTCTTGTTTGGTATAGCATTTTTGCTGTTTCCTTTCCTGTTGCCTTTGTGACACAAGTCCAAAAACCCTGGAACTTGCTTTTTTCCTCATAGGGGCTCATGGATCTGGTGCCAATTCAGCCAAATCCTAGGGCACCTTTTTCAGATCTCTGTTGCTGTTTGTGATCTGGATTAGGCATTTTTATACTGTGTATCCCCAAATTGAGCTTTTCCACAAGTTCATCAATGAGAATGTCATGATCTTGAAGTCAAACTTCGAGTCTTCGGACCACCAATACTAGCGGTATTCTGGCGCCCGTGACTTCGGCGGTCTGTTGAAAAGACCGCAAAAGTCATAATGAGGGCCTTGGTGTGTACGACACTGGAAACTCAAGCTTTCCATTTAATAAAATAGTAATTTAAACAGCAAAAAAACACCTCTGTTTGATACAGACTCTCATGCTCCACTCCTTTCCTTTTTACAGCAGCCAATAACACAAAGGATGAACACTGCTCATCTATGGCATCACTTTAAGATTCCCCGGGACTGAAAAGTTGGAGGATTCCCATCACTGGTCGAATGCTCCTCTGTTATAACCCCGGATACTGGCCTTCTGAAATGGCGTCATTGATATCTAGGGCCCACTGCAATAGCAAGTTGTCCCTCATCTGCTGGATGATTTAAAACGGAGGAAGAATCTACAATCCGTGCCTGCCAATAATTCATCCAAATAACATAACTCTGTTTATGGTAAGCCTCTGTGCCAAATCTAGGGCTAAAATGGCCTACTGGCAGTGATCTTCTGAAAGGATTTTCTGCTTTAAATTCTAGACATGTTTTTGACAATTAAGAACAAATTTAACATATTACAAGGATCATGGAAGATGAGCAAAATAATGTCAGAATACTGTTTTGGCCCGGTATATTTGTCAAGGCAATCACCCAATTATAATTAGTTTATATCAACTGGTTCATACAGTTGCATACCATAGGTCCTTTCTAGTGCCCTTCTAAGGGAAGTAGAAAGGTGCTGTACCCTGGACTATTTCTAGAGGTCCCTCTTGAGTCAGAAGAATGTGTCCAGACCCTCAGTTTGTTACTAGAGGTCCATCAGAAATGAGCAGAAAGAGTGCAGAACCACATTTCATTACCATATGCCCCTTTGAAGTTAGTAAAAAGGGTGCTGTGCCTTAAGTCATTAGTAAGTATCCCCCTAGAATCAGCAGAAAAGGAGCAGTACTTCAGGTTGTTACTAGATTCAACATGGACACCCACCTTACCCTCAAGAAACACACTTCCAAAAAAGCAAAGATGGCCTGATACCAGATTTTTCTGCCAAAGAAAATGACAACGTTTTTTTCCGGAAAGTAACTTCATAGCGTCCAGACATCCCTCTCATTGCCTCCATCACAGTCTCCTTTTGCTTCACTTCCTTCAAAAATGTACAACAGCTTAATATTCCGGTACATGATAAAAGCTGTGAAGTATACACCAAACAAGCAATGGTTGAAGGAGGGTGACATTTGTCAAAGAACCAAACAGCAACATTTAATAGATTTTAGACATGTGACTTCAATGACTGATTCACCAATCTATTTGTGCTCTTCCATTCAAGTGAGGGGTTCATATAACTTTATTGAGCTTTTCATGAGAAAACAACCAAGAAAAACTAAAATAAATACGAAAACAACAAGGAGCAAATACACAAATTCCACAAAAATATGCATTATTATGTATGAGTCCAGCATGTACCAGTTCCATCAGCATGTCCGCGACACAGTGAGAAGTAAATAGGCAAATTTCAGGGGCGAGAAGAGGCAAGGTAGAGGGAAAATAGAGAAAAGTGGGTCCCTTAGGCTAATCGGCCTTAGGAGGTAATCAACATCGTTCTGGGGGGAATTTTAAACTACAAAACTATGAATTGAATTTGACTACGAGCAGAATTTGAACTGTGAACCAAATTGAGTTTGAATGTGAATTAACTAGAAAGACTTTTGTGCTATTCTGTCACTTAAAATACTTTTAATTTGCACTGTTTTTAAAATATTGCTAGTGACATCTACATCACTTTTTTAAAGAATATAGCTACACTCGCAAAGCGTCGGCTTACCAAACTCTTACTGGCACTCTGGCACTCTGGTTAGCACTATTACACGTGCTCTATGGCAAGGTGTGGTCAGATAAGGGGGCGGAGCACTGATCACAGAGGCAGTGCTCTAGTGCTTTAGGCACCCACATTAATTAGTGGCACATAAGCATGGGCAGTGGGCATTTGCAGCGGACGTGTGCAGCAGGGATGCCAAAGGCAAGCCCATCTGCGCCCCGACCACAGCAAGCGCCAGACACCATGCTGATGCCTGCTCAGGTGTAAGACCCTTAATTCCCTACACTTCATTCGAAATACATCACTTAAATCTCCACACGAAGCAGTGAAACAACCCTATACTCAAAGACTGCAAGGGTCCTATTTGCTGTCACTCTTGCAAACTCCATCTGTAACCCCTAAATCTAGGAGCTAGTGATAACAGGGAGCTGGTGGACACTCACAGGAAGTTAAAAGCTGCACTAATAATGTTTAATCACTCTCAAAGCATGCTTTAGACATATATAGTTTAATTGAGGAAGAGCAGCTAGATGTTCTCCTCATGACGGAAACAAAGTTAACCGAGGACTCCTACTAGGACTTACAACTGGCTCTTCCCCCACAATATACTTGCCTACATCTAGACTGTGAGGGCAAGAGGGGTGGTGGATTTGCCATAGCCTTTAGGAAGGCATTAAAATGTACAACATTTAAGGTTGAAGACCTGGTGGGTGCGGAAGCTTTGGGGTTTGTCATCTCACCCTCCACTCAATGCTCCTTTGCAAGAGTCCTGCTATACCGCCCCCTAGGCTATGTAGATAATTTCCTTAACTCCATTTCCCTAGCTCTGGGTCACAAAGTTTTCAAGCATTTGAGCTTCACTGTTATATGTGATTTCAACATTCATGTTTGAAATGAGGTCTCTAATTGGCAGTCGGTTTGCACCCTGTCAAAGTAGGGACCCTAACTCTAGTCAGGATAAGGGAGATACCTGCTCAGAAACCCCCTGCAAACCCCCTTGGTAGCTTGGCACGAGCAGTCAGGCTTACCTCAGAAGTAATGTGTAAAGCATTTGCACATAACACATGTTAATACAGTGAAAACACTACAAAAGGACACTACACCAGTTTCAGAAAAATAGCCAATATTTATCTATATAAAACAAGACCAAATATGATAAAAATCCAACATACAATAAGTATGATACAAATTTTCCAAGAAATACTTAAAAAGACAGTTCCTTGAAATCAATAGCTCTGTCTGGGGCTATCACGGCGATAGGAACAACAAATCCAACAATTCAGGCCGGCCGCGGCGTCACAGGCGAGCTATTATGTAAGGAAGACCCACAAACAGTACCTTGGAAATGCAGGGCGTCATGATTCTCACTATGAGGTCCAGAGAGCGGCGTCGCTGGCGTCACGGTGTTGGTTTCGGAGGTCAATGTGGGGGGCATCGGGCCCTTGAAGTCACACATGTTGCAGGTTGAACTCCAGGCTGATGAAGTTCAGGAGCACTGGCGTGGATGGAGTCAGGGCTCCATGCGAATGGGGACAATGCAATGTGCGATGCCCACAGGTCACGGTGCAGGCAGTGGCTCGTGACATTGTCCCGCGGAATCTGTGAGACCAGGGCTGCGGTGTGAAGTGGGGCGATGCAACAAGCGGTGTCACCAGGTCACGGTGCAAGCAGCGGCGGCGTTGTTACTGAAGCTCTGTCATTGGTAGGCCCAAGTCAGTGGTGCGGCGAGGGGTGGGCTCCGTTCGGCATCCACGGGTCCCAGTGCAGATAGGGACAACGGGTGACGACACTGGAGTCGATGGTGCTGGCGTCGGTGGACCAGGGCTGAGGTGCAGGATGGGACCGTGCTTTATGTACCTCACAAGTGGTGTCCACAGGCCACATCGCCGGTGTCAGTAGGTGCCTCATTGTCGGGGATGCCCAGGCTGCAGAGTGAGCAAGGTGATGCCAGAGTGCGGGGCCCACAGGTCAAGGTGCAAGCAGCGGCTTGGTGGCGGCATCTGTGAGACCAGGGTTGTGGCGTGAAGCTGGTCGGTGTGGCTCTATGCGGCGTCGGTAGGCCACTGTGCAGGCCAGCTACGTTGTTGGTGGCGTCGCAGTGGTTTTTCTTCTTGAACAGCACAGAAGACTCAGTTCCCAGTGCTATAGGCAGATGAAACTGAAGCCTTTGTTATCCCTGAGAATTCCACAGGAGACATGCTCTATTCCAAGCCCTTGGAGATCTCTCTCAAGCAGGTTACACAGCAAGGTTTACCCTTAGCTCTCTTTTAAGGCAGAAGCAGCAACTGCAGGCAAACCCAGGAAAGCACACACAGGAAAGGGGCACAACTCCTCCTCCAGCTCTTCAGTTCCTCTCCTTGGCAGAGGTTCCTCTTGATCCAGAAAGATTATAAAAGTCTGGGGTTTTGTGTCCACTACTTATACCCCTTTCTGCCTTCGAAGTAGGCAACATTCAAAGGAAAGTCTCTGTTGGTGACAAAATCCTGCCTTGCTCAGGTCTGGCCCCAGACACACACCAGGGGGTCGGAGACTGCACTGTGTGAAGGCAGGCCGAGCCCTTTCAGGTGTAAGTGACCACTCCTCCCTCCACTCTAGCCCAGATGGCCCATCAGGATATGCAGGCTACACCCCAGCTCCCTTTGTGTCACTGTCTAGAGGGAAATTTCACAACAGCCAGTCAGTCTGACCCAGATGTGGAATATACAAGCAGGCAGAGGCACAGAATGGTTTAAGCAAGGAAATGCCCACAACTTTATCAACAGGTGTATTTTTAAATTGTGAGTTCAGAGACCACAAACTCCAAATTTCTATCTGCTTTCAAAGAAAAACTGCACTTTTAGAATATTTAAAGGCAGCCCCCATGTTAACCTGTGAGAGAGATTGGAACAATGAATCCCGAATTTGGCAGTATTTCACTGTTGGAACATGTAAAACACATCAATACATGACCCACCTTTTATCATACATTGCATCCTGCCCAAGGGGCTACCTAGGGCCTACCTTAGGGATGCCTTACATGTATAAAAAGGGAAGGTTTAGGCCTGGCAAGTGTGTATGCTTACCAAGTCGAACTGGCGGTTTAAAACTACACACACAGTCACTGCAGTGGCAGTTCTGAGCCATGTGTACAGGCGACTCATGTGGGAGGCACAATCAGTGCTGCAGGCACTCTAGTAGCATTTGATTTACAGGCCCTGGCACCTCTAGTGCACTTCGATAGGGACTTACGAGTAAATCAAACATTCTAATCATGGATAAACCAATTAACAGGTCAATTTATATAGGGAGCACTTGCACTTTAGCACCGATTAGCAGTGGTAAAGTGCACAGATACAACAAACCAGCAAAAACAGAGTCCAGTAAACCATAAAAATAGGAGGTCAGAAGGTGAAAGGGCAGGGGAGACACGCCAAAAGCTGCAATGTCTAACACCGCCCCCAGGCTATCTAGGTGATTTCCTTAACTCAATTTCCCAAGCCGTGGGTCACAAAGTTTTCAAGCATGTGAGCTTCACTGTTATATGTGATGTCAACATTCAGCTGGATAACTCTTCAGACAGCTTAGCATCTAAACTGTCTGACGCACTTGCGGACGTATTGGGTCCCACACATAAAGCAAACCACACTATAGATGTGATAGTCTCTATCACTACATTAGGGCTTGGCATGCCAAAGGAATGTCACTGGTCAGACTTTTTCATGCTTCCTTTCTCCTGCCCTTCACCCCACCCAAAGAATCCAGGGAGAATAGGTCCCTCCCATAAGAACTGCACCTGAAATAAAGTGGATGTATCCCTTCTGAAAGATACATTGGATGCCACCAAACCTATACTAATGGGCGACATAATGATAGATGAGATCAGAGTAAATAAATGGCTCACCAAGGCCGCTTCTACAGCTTCCCCAGAAGTCAATAAAAGGACCCTTAGACTCATACAGTCCACCCACTGGTTCACGAGTGAATTAGAGGAAGAAAGAAAGCACTGTGAAAAGTTGAAATACCTATGGAGAAGCCAATATAATGAAACTGACAAAAGCGGGTACAAAAAGGCTCTGACCACAAATCACAGTAATCTAAAATGGGTACACCACACTTTTTATTCCAGCACAATTGAGGAAGCAAACAATAACACAATGGAAATTTTTAAAACTGTATTTGATTTTATAGATCCAAAGGCACTGCACCCCCCCCTTGAAATAAGTGCCTTCCTATGCTCTCAACTGAGCACATTCTTTGAAGATACATTTTTTTAAATCCAGGACAAACTTGTGAATATGCAAAATAATGCACATATGAGCAATGCTAGTCCACATAGGCCTAGGGCACAGGACAATCTGTTGTAGTTTACCCCTTCATCAACCAATGCCATGGGAAGCTTCTTCACCAAAAGCAAATCTGGCTTAAAACTGGATGCTCTCCTCCCCATCCCCAGGATCTCTTTACCACCTCCCCACACTCTGTGATAGTATCCCCTAGTGGAAAAGGGCAAATGTAATTTCCCTATTAAAAAACTCTAATGGAGACCCTAAAATACTCTCAAACAACAGACCCGTTTCCTTGCTGCCGGAGATGATAAAAAAAGTTGTAAACACCCAGCTAATGTCATTCTTGGAAACCTTCAAACTCCTCCACCCTTCACAATCAGGATTAAGGACCCTCCATAGTATGGAGACAGCACTCATGGAGATTACAAACTCCATCAAATTTATGCTGGATGCTGGCCACAAAGCCACATTAATCCTCTATTAGCAGCATTTGAAACATTCTCACATGAGATCCTCCTACAACGCTTTGCCTATATATCGGGATGGAGGAGAAGGCTCTGGCTTGGTTGGGCTCCTCTCTAGACAACAGGAGACAGGCAGTATGGCTCAAGCCATTTTATTTCTGAAGGCAAAAGCAGCAAGTAAGGAGTGCTGCTGGGCTCTGCACTGAGCCCCACACCTTTTAACATATATATGATGCCACTGGTATACTGTTGTATAGCTATTTTAGCCATATTTTAAATACACTTTTTTAGCAAACTAGGCCTGCCATTGTGCACTTTAGCCCAGTTACATTTTATTCAGCATTGATTTATTTTTATAGCAATAGCCACATTTATGGTGTTGTTTTATTTTTTTGCTAATTGTTCTTTTGCCTAGGAAAGCATTACATTCTCAGTAGAACATTCATTTCTCTTTGTGCTCTCTTCAAGGCTGCAGTCAGATAGGGTTGCCGGCAAAAGTGGTACGGTGTGTCTCCAATATTCACAGAAACACACATATTCCTATGTGGGGACTCTTTCTTAGAATGTCAACTGTCTTATTATAAAAACACTCCTTTATCCCATACATTGTAGATGGAGATTCTAGCCAGATGACCACGACTACATGCTGATTGCTGATTGCCTCGCTATAGCTGCTTGCTTAGACTGCTGAACCCCTGGCCTCCATGGAGGACGGTGTCTCTCTAGACTACACTTCCTTCCTTGCTGAGGTATGAGGGATGAGGTCTTCCCAGGGGGGAACCTGCAGGGCAGATTAGAGTTTATTATGCTGTGCTCCAACATAGCTTAGGTAGGAGAACTATATATCACTCGGGTGAGAGTATCGTGGGGCTGTTTTTGTGTTTCACTCTCCTTGTCACAATTTAGCTTTTATTGTGTTTTATCATCCTAGTTATTGCAATACATGCTATTTTATCTAAAATGCAGCTACTTCAATAAATCTCTATTGAATTATATTCTTCCTATGTATCTTTTTGCCTGTGTGAGAGTAATGCAACTGAGAGAAAGGGATGAGATCTAATCAACCATGATTCCCCTGGGGGGTCTTTCTTGTCATGCGCCCGGTTTCCACAATCAACCCTGCTCTTGGGTAGAGATGAGGCGCAGCTAGTTAGCTGGAAAACCCGGATTGGGCCGACAGGTGTCACATGGTGTGGAACTGTACTTAGTACCCCACAATCTATGAAGTTCTGCTGGCCAAATCCAGTAGCCTCATTACGATAATGAGAACCTACGCAACAATGCCTTATTGAATACTTTGGCATCTAGGTAGTCTCTAACGCTGACATTACCCAACTTCTGCTGACCTATAATAACAATGAGTTTGAGGCCAAAAATACATTTGCACCTTGTATGGTAACAGTGATGGGATAGCTCAAAACCAGCTCCTTGCAATGCAACCCTAATAAAACTAGAGTCCTGCTATTTGGTGTCGACCCCCTTTCTGGATGGCCTGGGGCGTGGCCTACCAGTTGTCCACTCCCACCTCTAATGGAGGTGGCCAGGAACCTAAGGGTTTCTGTTGAAACACACACTTATCCCATGAACCCCAGATCTCAGCTATAGTCAAATGTGCATCTTGGATTCTACAGATGCTCAAACGTCTGCCTTGGAAAGCCCAGAAAAACAGTGATACAGGCACTGATCCTGTCCAGGCTGAACTATGCCAATGTTTTGTTCATAAGACTTAGAGACTATCTTATCCACAGACTGCAAAAGGTACAACACATGGCAGTCCACCTTCTATTTAACCTCCACAAATGCACCTTGAGCACCCAGTATCGTAACCAGATGCACTGGCTACCAGTAGAGAAAAGGCTCATTTCTAAAGCCTTGACAGTAGCACTCTTGACTTTCTACAAGTCTGGTCCCAAATATTTACATGAAAGGTTGCCCACATACCTCCCTCAAAGATCCCTGCTCTCTCAGTCGGTCCATCTATTGACCATCCCCTTCAACAAATGAAAGAAATGGCGCAGCTCAGGGTGTTCAGTTTTGGGTGCTAAACATTGTAACAAACTGCCCTTCCCCCTCGGATGCATATCAAATAAAAAACTGCTCAGTAAACAATTAAAACCCAGCTGTTTAAACAGCAAAGTGACAATGACCCTCCTGATGGCATTCTAGCTAGTGCTGGGACACTCTTGTGGTACCTGAGTGCTTTATAAGCCCCTTCATTTATTCATCCATTAGAAGTCCGGAGTCACAGCCGACATTTGGGTACAGAATATCCATTGTATCAGGACAAACAGCTCTCCACATGACTCTCAGCTCTTGGTATAACGGTGTTTTTGATGGAAAAAACACATACCCGAATCAGGAATAGTAGACTTATGTCACTCATGTTTGTGCGTAATGGCTAAAGGTATGCTGGTATTTTCTCATCCATATCCACTTGAATATTTAATTCTGTTGAGGAAAGGAGTAAAAAGGTACTTTCAGGATGGAAATGGGTGAAAGGGGACCTGGTGTAGCAGTTTTGGTTGGAATGTTCACACTTGAGTGGATCAAAGTTTGAACAGTATTTAGCTGGTCTCAGATTGAAGTGACATAGTGGGTGAAAAACGATGTAATGCAAAGTGTTGGCCCAAGTGATTAGTAGTGACTGAGATTTTTTGCAAGCATGTTCCCATCACCTTTGTGATTCCTCAGTGCAAAACCATAAATGCAAAAAGTATGCCCAGATGTGAGTACCATACTCACTGTACTACAGACTCCATATATACCTCTATGATGAAGTCTAAGTAGACTGTAATTGGTCTGAGGTTGCTTGCTTTCCTGTTCAGCTAGTTCCTGCCTTGGCAGCTCAGGCTGAACTGCTGCCATTTCAGCAGGACCAAGGATGATATGGATATAGCTATTCTCTGTCTGGAGAGTCATAGTAGGCAAAATATGATAGACTGAAAAGCGGTCCTGAGCAAATGCCAGTGGTTGAGACATTTTGCAACATTCAACCCAACATTGTGTCTGCTTCTCAGTGCTGCAACCACATGTGATTAGCATGCCCAGTCATGGGTCCTGTGCTCTCTGTGCTACACGATTCAAGCTATATCTCACTGGAGATACCTAAATAGGCTGAAACCAGTCCGGGTTTGTTTGTGTTTCCATTTAGCGGTCACCTGTCTTGGCAGTTTAGCTGAACTCTTCCCAGTGGAGGAGGATCAAGGCTGATTTGCATATAGCTAGTGTCTGGAGTGTCGTAGTGGGGGATGGACTGGAGTTTAGCCCAATGGCTTGCCTGTGGTTGAGCCATTTCGCAAGCATTCAACTCATCACCTTTGTGTTTTCCTTAGAGCAAAGCATTAAGTGTGTCCAGCATGGCCAGACTTGGGGCCCTTTCCCACTATTTCGCAGGGCTCAAGTTATATCTCACTGACAAGCCTAAGAAGGCTAAAATTGGTTTGGGATTGCTTGTGTTCCTGTTTGGTGGGGACCTGGCTCAGTAGCTTGAGTTAGACTGTTTCCATTGGAGCATGACTATGGGTGATTTGCATTTAGCAAGTTCTCTGTCTGAAGAGGCTTTGTGGGCAAAAAACAATAGACTGGAAAGCAGCCGGGACACTACAAATGGCTGAGACTTTTGCAATCATTCCACCCATCACTTTTGTGTAATGCTTATGAGCGCTCACACCTCCATACTTAAGTGGGTGCAGCGGAAGGGGTTCTTCCACATGGAAAAATCTTTCCTTGTGAGAAAAATTATTTTCAAGTACAAATGCACTTTTGCATTACGTTTCCATTCGCAAAAATATGCATCTGTTTTACTAAAATGTGAGCATACGATTTAAGGTTGGGTGCTCAAGGACATTTATGACTTGCTTAGATAGTCAGAGTAATTCAGGAATTATTTGCAAAATCCTAAAAGTCAGAAATTTTAGCCAAACACAGATTACCTTTATTTTTTGTATTGGTATGTTACATCAGAGCTACATAGTAATATACAATTTATAATAATATGTTTATAAATTCAAACATTAGTATTTTATAACAGTTCTGAATGTATAGTTGTCATTATTTTGTATCATACGCAAATGTGCAAATCGATGTATATACCATGTCATATGAAAATAGATCGGCTCACAAAGGACAAATATATACCTTGTAATCAAAGTTTGTTTCTATTTCTTTAAGACCACTGACTCATAGCAATCTTTTAGTTGGGATATGTCAATAGTTAGATAACATAGGCTCTCACAGAAGTACATTTTTGAATTTTTCCCTGCAGGTTTTGTGAATCTGGGCTTAAATATGCAAACCAAAGAAGACTAAGTTTTGCTATGGTGGATACTCTCTACATTGGACTATTTACTTGGCATGGAAAAAGACAGGCCATTGAATCCTGAACTTCTTTTTTTCTAATGAATCCATTAACCTCTTGGGTGGCAAGGACGTAACGGTTACATCCTTGGCTGTACTGCTCTGGTGCTAAGGACGTAGCTTTTACATCCTGGACCCGGCCCACGGGGAGCGCTATCATCAGAGGCTGCCACCATTGCGCTGGAAGATTGCAAGAGAAATTAAAGCATTTCTCTTCTGATCAGGGGTGGGGGTGGTAAGAGAGACATGATAGGAAAGGAAAGACCAGGGTCGCTCCTTTGGGGGGCAATTTTATTTTAGGTCATTTCTGCCCACCATTGGAGCAGATCGGCCTATTTTTCTTAGGCCAATCTGCTCCCAAGGGGGGCAGAAACCACTAGGCACCAGGGATGTTTTTGTTTATTTTCTACAGATGGGGAGCGACCCCTTAGGCATTTATTTTAGGCCATTTCTGTCCCCCTTGGGGGCGGATCGGCCTATTTCTATTAGGCCGATCTGCCCCCAGGCGAGGCAGAAACCACTTAGGCACGTCGAATTGGTGTGTGTGTGTTTTGTTTGGAGGGGCAGCCCCTTGGGCAATGGTCATTCCCTGTGGGGGCACACTACTGTTGGCCATTTCTGCCCCCCTTGGGGGCAAATTGGTCTATTGTGTAAGGCACATGGGGGCAGAAAGGCCACCAGAGACCAGGGAAGATTTGTTTTAAAAAAGAGGGTGGGGGTGTGGCCAGACCCACACCCTAAATAAATGGGGAAAAAGTTGTTCTGCCCTCTGATGGGCAGATGAGGCAATTAACCCCGATCCACTCCCTAGGGCGGCAGAAAGCCTACTGGATGCCAGAGAATAATAAAAAGAAAATAGTGGGGTGTGGCTAACAACCAGTATAGGCATGGTTATGCCACCACCTAAAAACTTAAACTTCACACTTGTATAGTGCACTACTCACCTGTTAGGGTCTCAAGGTGCTGTACGCATAATGGTGTGGAACCCCTCCTGGCTTCTCCCTGTGAGGCACCCACTCCTGGGCAAACCCCAGGGTGAAGCCAGGCATCCAAATGCTGTCAGGGCCACTGTGAAGATTAAGCAAGCTATTGCCCAGAGTGGGACCCATTAATTAGATTAGGCACTGAGACAAGAATTATCTTGTCCAAGGGAATTGAGCCCAAGACCCACCAAGATGGGAATTGAACCCTGGTCCCAGGTCAGATCTCTGTATCAGAGTCTGCCGCTCTAACCATTGTGCCACACTTCTCCACCTGAAGGGGGGGGAACAGTCTTTCAGCTCTCCCCCTGCACACTTAAAGAGCTTATCCCAATGGCAAGCAAGAGGACATTTGATTATTTCTGGTTTTGGTTTTACATTTGGGCCTAACTTTCAAAATCATCCCACTTGGAATGGTGAAGGCTGCACAATTTGGACTTTGGGACGCTGCCATGTAGAAAAGTCTACGAGACCTAGAAACATCTGAAACTAAACATCTGGGTGGTGTGCTTCACACGCACTATTTTCTTACCCATATTGCCCTGGAAACCTCCAACTTTGCTTGAAATCACACATTGCTCCCACATTTTTGTGATAGAGCCTTCCGGAATCTGAAGGAATCCACAAAATTCCTACCACACAGCATTGTCGCATCAATACCGATAAAAATTCTGCCCCACTTGTCAGCCTAAGCACGTTTTGTTTCAAACTGCCCTTTTGGACCCGCTGGTTCCCCCTCAATTTCGACATGTTTTTAGCTCTTCCCTGTCACAGGCACTTGGCCCACCTACACAAGTGAGGTATCATTTTTATCAGGAGACCGAGGGGAACATTGGGTGGTAGGAAATGTGTGCTGGTGCGGTGATCCCACACAGAAATATGGAGAAAATGTGATTTATTTTAGCTAAATTTGAGGTTTGCTGATGATTCTGGGTAAGAAAACACTTGGGGACCCATGCAAGTCACACCTCCCTGGGCTCCCTCGGGTGTCTAGTTTTCCAAAATATCTGGGTTTGGTAGGTTTCCCTAGATGGCTGCTGAGCTCAGGACCGAAAACGCAGGTCCTCCAGCAAAAACAGGTAGTTTTGTATTTGAATATTTTGATGTGTCCATGTAATGTTTTGGGGCATTTCCTGTTGCGGGCCTGCCCACACAAGTGAGGTGCCATTTTTATTGAGAGACCTGGGGGAACGCTGGGTCGAAGAATGTTTGGGGTTCCCCTCAAATTCCAGAACTTTGCAGCACCGAAATGTGAGGAAAATTTGTTTTTTGGCAAATTTTCAGGTTTGTTAAGGATTCTGGGTAGCACAACCTAGTGAGAGGGCCACAAGTTACCCCATCCTGGGTTCCCCTTGGTGTCTAGTTTCAGAAATGTCCAGGTTTGCTAGTTTTTCCTATGTGCAGGATGAGCCAGAGGCCAAAATCCACAGCTAGGCACTTTGCAAAAAACAGGTCAGTTTTCTTTGGGAAAATGTGATATGGCCATGTTGTGTTTTGGGGCATTTCCTGTCGCTGGCACTAGGCCTACACACACAAGTGAGTTACCATTTTTATCGGGAGACTTGGGAGAATGCTGGGTGGAAGGAAATTTGGGGCTCCTCTCAGATTCCAGAACTTTCTATCACCGAAATGTGAGGAAAGGGTGTTTTTTTGGCCAAAGTGTGAGGTTAGCAAAGGATTCTGGGTAACAGACCCTGGTGAGAGCCCCACGAGTCATCCCATTCTGAATTTCCCTAGGTGTCTAGTTTTCAAAAATGTATAGATTTGCTAGGTTTTAGAGGCCAAAATCCACAGCTAGGCACTTTCCAAAAAACACATCAGATTTCAATGTAAAAATGTGATGTGTCCATGTTGCGTTTCCTGTCGCGGTAATTAGTCCTACCCACACAAGTAAGGCACCATTTTTATCAGGAGACTTGGGGGAACACAGAACAAGTGTTATTGTCCCTTGTCTTTCTCTACATTTTTTCCTTCCAAATGTAAGACAGTGTGTAAAAAGACTTCTCTTTGAGAAATGGCCTGTAATTCACATGCTAGTATGGGGACCCCAGAATTCAGAGATGTGCAAATAACCCCTGATTCGCAACACCTTATCTTATGCCCATTTTGGAAATACAAAAGTTTCCTTGATACCTATTTATGAGTCTTTATATTTCACCAAATGAATTGCTGTGTACCCGGTATACAATGAAAACCCATTGCAAGGTGCATCTCTTTTATTGGCTCTGGGTACCTACGGTTTTTGATGAACCTACAAGCCCCACATATCCCCGCTACCAGAAGGGTCCAACAGACGTAACAGTATATTGCTTTAAAAAATCTGCCATAGATGGAAAAAGTTATAGAAGAAAACATGGACAGAATTTTTATTTATTTTTCACCTCAATTTCAATATTGTTTTATTTTAGCTGTTACTTTCTTTAGGAAAACCTTGAACGATCTACACAAATGACCCCTTGCTGAATTCAGAATTTTGTCTACTTTTTGGACGTGTTTAGCTGTCCGGGATCCAGCACTGGTTTCATACTTATTTCTGTCACTAATTGGAAGGATGCTGGAAGCATAAAAATAGTAAAAATGGGGTATGTCCAAGTAAAATGCCAAAATTGTGTTAAAAACTGTGGTTTTCTAATTCAAGTCTGCTGTTTCTGAAAGCTGGGAAGATGGTGATTTTAGCACAGCAAACCCTTTGTTGATGCCATTTTCAGGGAAAAACCACAAGCTTTCTTCTGCAGCCCTTTTTTCCCATTAAAAAAATAAACGAAATATTAGCTGTATTTAGGCTAATTTCTTGGTCTCCTCCAGGGGAACCAACAAAGCACGCTGATGCAAACACCTCTAGTCTGCAAAACAGACCTGTAGTTGAAACAAAAAATGTGACAGGGATTGCAAGAGATACAATTTTACTCTGTAGCGCAAACAACACCCTCTTTCAGCAGCAGACAGTGTTACGTCACCCTTCCCGTGCGGTACTCTGATCTTTTCTGACTGAAATTGTTTTACTTTTGTTTCCTTTCACCAGTTTTGCTTCAACCACACATCGCTTTCCTACAGACTTGAGGGCCCCACTTTTCTGGGGCCTTGCGCTGGCACAACACAATGCACTTGGTGCAAAATGACGCATGCTATTTACTAGCCAGTGCAAAAGGCGTTTTGCACTGAAAAGGTACATCTTTCACAGCATATAAAATACTTTGTGCCACTTTTATCAAGACAGCATTACTGGAGCGGATCACTGCATAGGTTTTGTCACAAAGCCTGATCTATTAAGCTAGTCAGAATAGACTTTGTATCAACAACTAACGCCCTTCTTGAAGAAGGTGTAAACAAAGGAAAATGTGTTGATCTGTTAAAAAGGCAATGCGTGCCATATATGCTGCAGTGCACGTCACACACCCAGTCTGTGGGAACCTTCTGAGATTAGCTGTGCTATGAGTTTGAACAGAAAGGGTATGCTTCTAGTAGGAATACTGTGCCACACAGTGCACACTCACCAATGCACGGTAGTGCGAGGCTCTGCATTGTGCAAGGTAGCCGTGTTAGAGATCTGGCACAGGCAACAGCAGTAGGCCAATCTATGACGATATGACACTGTTCTTTGTTTCCTCCCTTGCATAAGGCAACACAGCAATTTTGGATGCTGCACTGCATTGAATAAAAAAAAATAGTAACACTGTATGAGGGTTTTACATAATAATTTCTTGCCAACCCATTTATGTAATTTATTTTCCTCTTTGCTGGGACCGTCTTTTTGCCCAGTGGCATAAACAGAATAGTCCGGATGATGACCCTGAAATTGATCGTTGTGTTGAGATGTAGCCACATATAATTAAGGGAGGGCAAGATGTTGTTTCTGTTGAGTTTACCAGAAGGTTCTCATGGAACTCGTTTTGTTGCATCAAAGCCCTTGCCAACTGTACATTATTATATATACATGTATATTTGGTACATTTTCTTTGCTCACTTTGTGCATTTAGAAATACATGTTTAACATTCATATTTGTTAATTCTCTCTTGAAAATTTCCTTTAGGTCAGCTTTGGCAAAAATATACAATTAATGATTATGATTACTATGTCATACTATTTGTGTAATCAAAACAGTATATCTGTAGTACTTACTTAAGTATTTTCATTGAATGGATCCTGGTTAGGTCTATAGAGTAGTTCTTCATGAATATTTGCTTAGGGTGAAATATTTAAAAGATGTTTTAGAAGATTGGAGGATGGCGGTTTAGAGGTAAATGAAGAAAATGCTATAAGTTTAAAAGGTGAACATTTTTAAGCTATGCTTTGAAGCCATTTAGTTAAACTTTGCTTCTTTATATCCCTCAGAGAGTGATATAGAAAAGCTCAACAAAGCAAAATATTTGTGCTAGAGGGATGCAGACCTTAGGTAAATCCAGGTCTCATCAGCACATGCTTAAAGGTGCAGGTCACATGCACTGAATGTTCCCACCCTTTACTGCCTTTAGTTGTTTCTGATACTTCCATGGGCTATTCCACTGGCTGGAGCAGTTTAAAATGTAATGATAGTAAACTCAAAGGCCTGATTTAAAGTCCAACGTATGACAAGTGCTACAGGCTATAATGTACTTGTAATACAGCGTGCTTTTGTAGAAGGGACATCTGCCATGTTTGTGACAGAGTTTCCCATCCACCAAACTCGAAATCAGTCTCTAAGAGTTTAATCTTAGGTTCTAGGCTCACATTGAGTAACACAGGTATAAAGTGTTTCCTCTTCCACCTTTTAGAACTGTGGTAGCTACTAAAACAATGATTAAATAAGTGAGTGTCTTCTGGGTAATAACTTTCCCATAAATTCCATAGTGAAATCCTCTGCAATATATAATTTTACCAATTAAATTTTTGAAATACATTATACCTTTGATTGCCATGAGGATTTTGCTGTGGTGATGGGAGCTTTAGTGAACTTCCTCTTGTTTAGGCACATTATTATATTTATTAACATAAACCTGGGTTTAGCTGCTTACAACCACTTTTGTTTTGCAAAGTAAAATCTCAGAGCATTATTCTGTAGGTGAGGGAAGCACACTGGTATTGTAATGATTTTAAAATATGTTATAATCATAATTAAAGTCCAGCTCTAGGTTGTTTCTCACAAATGGCAGTTCAAATTCAGAAAGAGGTATTTGCCACACTATCATTCTTGGTGCCACATGGTGCTAACTTTCTAACGTACACTGTTCACTGAACTGCCCCACACTATCAGACTATACAATATGAGAGGACGAGATTAAAATGGACAATAATGAAATTATTGATTAATAAAAAAGGGAATTTTGACAAAATAAGATGTTGCCTTGAAAACGATCTCCAGAACGAAATGCATTGGCTGGTTGAATTTGAGCCTTTGTATCGCTGAAATAATAAAGATTTATTCAAGTACCTCTTTCTGAATTTGGACCACCACTTGTGAAAATCAACCTAGAGCTGGACTTTAAAGTTGACTACTACAAATACTGAGGATATTTGAAAATTAATACAATTACAATATCAGAGCGCTTTTCCCCACCTATCGGATAATGCGTTACCTTTATCCATGGTAGCCAGGTTTTAAATTCAGAAGGCCCCAAAGAACTAAAAATGTGTAGGCTAATTGATTTTAGAGTATAAAATGTATTGCTGCACTCCCTCTGTCTTGCCATTTGCTTCTTCATCCATATGTTTGAAGATTATATGTGATATATGGCCATTGTCAAATCTGGTTCCTAATTCCATTATCATACACAAACCTGCCTCAATTAATATTTGAGTATTTTGCACAAATGATAATGTCTAATTTGCTATGTACCTACATCTCCTTTTCATAGACACATCTTTACACATACATGCAAAAGCATGCATTTAGATTTCTTTTATTTTTCAGAAAAAATAAAAAGTATAACAGTATAATGAATAAACAATTAACTAATTAGCTGATGATATAATGAAGAAAGGAAAATGTTAATTGAGCTTCAGAACATCAATGTGTACCAGTTTTATTTAACACACCTACAGAATGAGCAATGGTATGTTCTAGATTAATGACTTAATTTTGAAAGTATATGGTGCACAATTACTGGATACAAGTACAATATATCCATTCTTGTACAGAATGCATGCAAATACAACAACAAATTGCACAAAAGTTTAAATATTTTTTGTTTATAAACGTAGCACTTTTCTTTCACAGTCTGATTCGTTTATGTTTTTTTTTTTTTACTGAATTAGATATTCCTCTATTCGTTATTCACTAGACAATCTGCAATAATGGAGCTCTAATGAAGTTTTAGTTTTCTTTTCAACTATAAAATGTTTTTGTGTTTAGTTACCTTGGGCCCTTTTGACTAATATGCACCAAAAGGTACAAATTATGAGGTTAACTGAAAATGTTTATTCCAGTTTTGCTAAATACTTATCCCCGGGAAACAAGAACAGAACAACTGTTGAACAATACATTACCAGATTTGCCATTCAGTCAATGTTTGCTGTGTTCTGTGTGATTATTTATGAAATGGTGGTCCAATTTTATTCAGCCTTTTTTAGGAATGCCTTCGATTTATTTAATGTTATTCGAGTATATTTATTATTATCTCAGATCCTTATGATCCAATTATCACTATCTATGTTCAGACTAGAACACATCATCTCAGTGACTGGATGTATCTGGAAAAATACTGAAAAGTGTCATGTTGCATTTTCTTTGATCAGTAAAAAAGTGAAGTACAGTGACACAATCTGTCACAGAGTAGACTGGTGACTAGTCCATGGTGTGCTGCCAGACATGGAGCATAAGCAAATTACAAGTACTTAAGAACTAGGATTGGGGGCCTGCCTGGAGTTTACAAACGCATGCCATAAACACTATAAACATTTGTGAAAACCTATGACACATTCAGTTAGAAATAACCACCAACAATGATTTTCAATCACCCTATTAGGTACCAGAGAAAATAAAACAGAACTCTAAGACATTGAAATGTTGGGGATAGAATGTAGTGACACATTCAGTTAGAAATAACCACCAACAATGATTTTCAATCACCAGAGGAAATGAAAGAGAACTCTGAGACATTGGAATGTTGGGAATAGAATGTAGTATGAGGGATATCAAAGTACTGGAACATGAATGTTGCGACTGCAGTTGCCGGTGACAGCGTTCGTGTCTTGCTGGCATTGCTCTTGTAAGTAAGGAACTTGTGTTTTCCCTTATATGAAAATAAATGTTTTGTGACAATCCACTCACCGTGGTGGTTCAACATTTCAGCAATGGTGGCGAGCATGGGGGGAGAGCAATGTAGGCAGTATCCCTTTGATGCGGCAACCATAAGCAAGTCGGTGCGTCTCAGAGAAGTCAATTGTTGCGCAGTGGTAGCCTGAAATACTGTGCAACGAACATTGTTATAACTGGAGGAGGAGAAGGTACAGAGTGTATGGAGGAGTATCAGTTGTGCGGATAGTGGACAGACTGCGGTGTACATCAGAGCGAGAGACGATCCGCACCCTTCGGCAGTGTTTGGCAAATGGTGACTTTACGTACATGATCAGCCATTCGTCACCTTGTTCAGGTCGTTCTGGAGGCTACTTAGAAGCCATTTTGTGATACTGGAAAGGCATCAATGTAAGCGTATCGGCTCACTTGATGGAGTACAATAAGAGCACTCACTGCTGTGCACACCTTAAATTATACATTAGCAGCATTAGGGTTTAAGCATTCATTAAATTGTTAATGTGCAGATCCACTGCATTAAAGGACTGGCTCACCTGATGGTGCGCAGCAACATAACTCGGTGATGCGCACACCTTAAATTATTAATCTTCACCGGGAGAGTATTTATTTATTCCCAAAATTGTTAACTGTGCATATCGCAATGAAGGATCGGCTCACAATTATGATGTGACTTAATAAACCCTCATTGGTGCATGCCAGCTTACCTTGAATGCTGGGTCTGACCTTCTATCAATATGGCCAAGTTTATTTGCAGGTCTAGGGGAATAGTATTAAACCACTTTTGTGGCGTGATGCACCATGTGTAAATTCACAGTTCAGACTCATTTATACTCTTTCGTACTTTCATAGTGCTATACGTTAACCAAAATACACTAGCCGTCACTTTCCTTGTGTGAGAAAGTAGCCTCTTTCTAGCATGATTACCCCCACTTTTGGCCAGTTTGTGAGTGTGTGTCAGTGTGTTTTTACTGTGTCACTGGGATCCTGCCAGCCGGAACCCCAGTGCTCATAGTGAAAACCCTATATGTCAGTGTGTTTTGGCTGTCTCACTGGGATCCTGCTGGTCAGGACCCCAGTGCTCATAGGTTGTGGCCTAATGTGTGTGTTGTCAGTAGTGCTTGACTGTGTCACTGAGGCTGTGCTAACCAGAACCTCAGTGTTTATGCTCTCCCTGCTTTTAAATTTGTCACTATAGGCTAGTGACTTGATTTACCAATTTCAATTGAAACACTGGACCCCCCTTATAAGTCCCTAGTGTATGGTACCTAGGTACCCAGGGCATTGGGGTTCCAAGAGATCCTAATGGCTGCAGCATTTCTTTTGCCACCCATAAGGAGCTCAGACAAACCCTTCCACAGGCGTTCCATTGCAGCCTGAGTGAAATGTGCACACACTATTTCACTGCCCTTTTCACTGCACTTAAGTAACTTATAAGTCACCTAAATGTCTAACCTTCACTTGCTGAAGGTTAGGTGCAAAGTTACTAAGTGTGAGGGCACCCTTGCACTGGCAAAGGTGCCCCCACATAGTTCAGGGCCAATTCCCGGGACTTTGTGAGTGCGGGGACGCCATTACACGTGTGCACTACATATAGGTCAATACATATATGTAGCTTCACAATGGTAACTCCGAATATGGCCATGTAAGGTGTCTAAGATCATGGAATTGTCCCCCCATTCAAAATGTGTTATTGGGGAGCAAATTCCATGCATCCTGGGGGCTCCACTATGGGCCCCCAGTACTGCCAAACCAGCTCTCTGAGGCTTGCAATACAGCTACAGCTGTTGCCACCTCACAGACAGGGTTCTGCCCTCCTGGGGTCTGAGCAGCTCAGTTCCAGGAAGTCAGAACAAAGCATTCCTTTGGGAGCAGGGTGGTAAACCCTCTCCCTTTGGAAATAAGTGTCACTGTCTGGGGAAGGGTAGCCTCCTCCAGCCTCTGGAAATGCTTTGAAGGGCACAGATGGTGCCCTCCTTGCATAAGCCAGTCTACACCGGTTCAAGGATCCGAGTCCCTGGTCTGGCACGAAACTGGACAAAGGAAAGGAGAGTGACCACTCCCCTGTCCATCACCACCCCAGGGGTGGTGCCCAGAGCTCCTCCAGTGTGTCCCAGACTTCAGCCACCTTGTTTTGCAAGGTGTGAGGACACTCTGGAGGCCTCTGAGTGGCCAGTGTCAGCAGGTGATGTCAGAGACCCCCCCTGATAGGTCCTTATCCAATCTCCCTCTCAGGGCTATTTAGGGTCTCTCCTGTGGGTTCTCTTCAGATTCTACTTGCAAGTTTCCAGCAGGAATCCTCTGAAACTACTACTTCATCCTTAGATCATCCGCAGACTGCTCCAGAAATGGCTGTAACAGCAACACAGTTTCCAGAAGGGCTACTTTTCCTCTGCAACTTCAGCTCCAGCCAGCAACTGCAACAGTTTCCATAGCGTGCACGCTCTGGGGACTCCCTGTCTTCACCCTGCACCTGAAGGACCGAAGAAATCTCTTGTAAAGTGACGGAGTCACTTCCCTGCTCACGCAGGCACCTTCTAAATCGATGACAGGTTCTCTTGGACTCCTCTCTTGGCAACGAGCGTACTCCTTGGAACACATAGGGTGGACCCCATCGACAGAGACTGTCCTGAGGTCCTGCTGTCCCAATTTGGAGGAGGTAAGACCTTGCCTTCCCAGAGAACAACAGTACCCCTGTGCACCACATCTTCTTCACCTCCTGAGGCTTCTGTGCACTATTTGCCAAATTCCTTCATGCACAGCCTGGCCCAGGTCCCCAGCACTCTACTCTGCGACGCTCAAGTCCCTGAGTTGTTCTCCGGAGGTGTGGAACCTTCCTTTGTAGCACTGCACCAGCCGCATTTTGCACCTCCTTTGTCCCCATGTCCTAGGACTCCCGTGGGTGCTATCTGGTGTTCTGAGGGCTCGTTAAAAGTGCTGAGAACCCCCTCTTCCTCTTCACACAGAGTTGAGGCCCCCAGGTCCCTCCTGAGTCCAGATAGTGCCAACTTGATGCAAAATGCAACTTTGCCGGAACGGTGGCTTGTTCCAGCGTCAAAACTCACCTGCATCCAACTTCTCTTCGTGGGACATCCCGTACATCATGCAGGAACCAACCGACATTTTCCTTGGGTTCATTTCTGCAGTCTTCGTCCAACCGGGGACTCTTTTTTTGCACCCTCTTCTGGGTTGGCAGGGGCTCCTGTCCTTCCTGGAACTTCTTTCAACTTCTGGACTTGGTCTACTTCCTTTGCAGGTCTTTAGGTCCAGGAATCCACCATTTGTTGTTTGCAGTCTTGCTTGGTTCTTGTAGTAACTCTAATCACGACTTGTATTGTGCCCTAAGGAAACTTGCAGTACTTTACTCCTGCTTTTCTGGGCTTTGGGGTGGGGTAATTTACTTACCTTTACTGTATTCCTACTCTCCCAGCGATTCTCTACACACTACACTTGTCTAGGGGGGAATTTGTGATTCGCAGTCCACTTTCTTAGTATATGATTTGTGTTGCCCCTAGACCTATTTTCTCCCATTGCATTCTATATAATTTCCTATTGTTTGAGCTATCCTGTGCCTAATTACTTACCTTACTTTGGTGTCTAGTGTATATATTGTGTATAATACTTACCTCCAGAAGGAGTATTGCCTCTAAGATATTTTTGGTACTGTGTCACCCAAATAAACTACTTTTATTTTTGGTAATACTGAGTATTGTCTTTACTTGTGTATAAATACTGTGTGGTATTGCAGGAGCTCTGCATGTCTCCTAGTTCAGCCTAAGCTGCTCTGCTATAGCTACCTCTATCAGCCTATGCTGCTAGAACACTACTACATTTCACTAATAAGGGATAGCTGGACCTGGTGAAAAGTGTAGATATCCAAGGTACCCACTATAAACCAGGCCAGCCTCCTACAATAAGTGCTCGGGCACTGCAAATATATTTACAACTGAACTCATAGATCCAGGCTTACAAAATGCTAAATGCCACATTAAATTTATGTTGAGCTGTTACTGAACCACACCTTTCAACCCTAGGGAAAAAATGTAGATGTGAACTAGGTAACTCATTTCTCTTTCTGTCACAAACCACGTATTCCAGTTGCCTTCCTGTGGGGCATGACTACAGTGAGTGTTTTCAAAGAGATGATATGTATTTTGTTTTGTTTATAAATCTTTTTTAAGTCAGCAACAATAGGAGCAACCACGTTATGGTGACATTAAATCCAGCCATGGTATCTTGATCGTCTTTTATTTTCCTCTCCCCCACAGGATCATATCCCATGAGTCTACCCCCATCCCACCAGGTGCCGCACATTTCACTATTCTGTTGTCACCACTGGCTGTATGTTCTGGCAAATGTCTCCGTATATCCATTCCAATGTCCTCAGATCTTATTCGACTTTTGTGGGCTGTTCCACCCCTCGTAGATCACCTTTTCTGCCAACATGCATCCATGTTGCCTTTTAGTCCTCTAGTTGGGGCAGTTGTTCAGATCCCCACAGTCTGGCAATATTTCTTTTTGCAATGGACCATCCCAGAATCACACAGATATGATGCATACAAGTTATTCTATTACCTTCCGTACATTCAATAGACATAGCTTCACCAGTGGGCGAGATTAATCTAGAACACACAATTAATGCAGTCACTTAATGCCCCCCAAAATGTTTGTATGTGGTTACAGGCCCAAAGTGTGTGAAAATAGGTACCCTCCTGGCCACAACCTTGCATGCACTTGGTATTTGCCAATTTACCCACCTTGGCTATGTTAGTGGGGGAGTAGTATGTACAATGCAGGATTTTTATCCAAACTGATCTAAAACCTGAGTGTATCGCTACCTCTCTGGGGGAGGCAAGGGCCTCTTGCCATTCCTCATCCTCAACGTCCCCCAAGTCGGAAGCCCATCGCTCTCTCAGTAGCATCAATTCATCTGGCATATTGTACAGTATTTTCTTGTATGTCAGTGAAGTGGCTTTTCTAGGCATGTGTTCATCCAACAATCTGTACTCTAAGGAAGCCTATTCAGGTAGCATCGCAGCCTTCGGCACTATAGATTTGAGTGTGTCTCTGATTTGTTGGTACCAATAGATTTCGGGTGGAGCCAGTTCATATTCCTGTTGTAGTTTTGCAAAGGGCACCACATCTCCCTGATACCATATATCCCCTACTCTGGAGATGCCAATCAGGTTCCCCTTGGCACAACCCGGGAGATGTCTCAGTTTACCCAGCAACACTTTGTCCCAAAGAGGTGTGACGTGAGTGATTGTCCCTTTCCAACCCAAAGTTCACATGACTGTGTGTCAAAGGTTCACTACTATTGCCGTGGGCCCCTGAATTGCTGGTGCTTTTTGGGTCCGTATAGTACTCCCAGATGCCCTGCCTGGCTGCAGTTGCCACTTATCAAGTCGATAGGCCGGTTCATCAGGAGGTTCAAAGACCCAGCCATTTTATGGATAACTGAGCTGCCCAGTAGTATTTTTGAACGTCTAGTAGGGCAATTGCACTGTCATACCAGCTCCTCATCAATTTGATTTGCATGACAAGGGCAGGGCCCCATCCCAAAGTAGAGTGCCAATCTCCCTCTAAATATCTCAAAAATATGACCCAGACACCGGGTATGGAGTGTTGTGTAATATGTAGAGAATCCTGGGCAACAACATCATTTTAAAGAGGCCGCTCGGCCCAGGAGTGTCAGAGGGACAGACCTCTAGTGTCTGCCATCCCTTCTCAGTCACCCCAGAGGTGGCTTCAAGTTCTTCTAAAAGAATAAGGTGGAGTCAGTGTAACGAACAACCCAAGATAATGAAAGCCTGCTGTGGCCTTGAGCATGCCACAGTCTGGTGGC
The DNA here is from genome assembly GCF_031143425.1 of Pleurodeles waltl. Classification (NCBI taxonomy): domain Eukaryota; kingdom Metazoa; phylum Chordata; class Amphibia; order Caudata; family Salamandridae; genus Pleurodeles; species Pleurodeles waltl. Next base: position 66,464,864 of record NC_090439.1, on the reverse strand, counting down.
AGGTGTACTGGGTCTCCCCATAGGGTGTAGATCATGTAGCCTGGGAAGTGGCCAAAAGTGTGAAATATCTGCATTAGTCTTGCCAACATAAGTTCTGGGTCTGCGATGTAAAGCAGTACATCGTCCGCGGTATACGATATTCTGTCCTCCCAATGCTCAGACCAGTGTAGGTCTCAGACCAATCGGCTCTAGAGCCAAAGCGAATATCAAAGGGGAGAGGGGGCAACCCGGGCGCATTTCCTGCTGCAGTTGCACTAGGCCTCCATTCACTTTCACTTGCGCCAAGGGTTCCTCATATAGGAGGCATACCCAAATCCCAGGCCCATCCTTGTCAGGATCTCAAATAAGTAAGCCCACTCCACAGAATCAATGGCCGTGTGGGAATCTAGGTAAAACACCAGTTCCCACAAGTATGGAATTCTGCTCAGCATGCTGTGTAGACACTGCGGATCCAGTGCAGTATTACGATGAGGTATAAATCCCGACTGGTCTTGGTGGACCAAGACGATATGTATTTTGGTGTTTAAACAGTCTCTTCCTGGTCTGCGCCTTTAGATGCATAAGAATGTCTGGGTGGCACAGCAAGCAGAGGAAGAGGTAGCCCTTTCGTTATAACATTCACATACACACATGCATCATAAAATGCTAAGAAATGCATTTTATTTTTGGTGTTACAGGGGCATTTAGAACTTGGTCCTCTCTAGTTTCTCAATATGGACTTATTTAAACAAACAGCCTTTGGTGAGCCTCCATCAGGGACTTCTGAGACCCAAAAGTACTAAAGTTATGCCTGGAAGCTCATGCACTGCAAAGGGATGCAAAGTAACTCAAACGATACAGTCGCTCACCTTTTGCGCTCAATTTGTTTTTGTGTCAATGTCTCCATTAGTGCAGTTCTAAAAAAATACTGCATTGCATTGCACAGCATGAAACACCTCATAATGTCAACAAAGAGATCACAGGACAGATACTGCACCCACCGGCGTCAACCCTAACCTATATCTACTTAAAACACGCAATATAGTGCGATCTTACATTGCATGGATTGCTAGACTCCAATTAAAATAGGTGAAAACGATGGACTGAATAACGATAATTGTACTGGAGGGTATGCTTCAATTACACACGTCACACAAGGTATACTTTGAAAGCCTTTGCACCATTATCCAACACTATATGGCGTTTTCCTTCCCAAGGGTGGGCCACCATCCCTCCACAACACACGGCAAACATAACATGGCTTAAATCTTAGTGAATCTGCCTACTCAGACTTCAATATCTTCAGGCCACCCCCTTCGCCTTGCACACAGCAGTGATCACTTCTATTCCATCCTGTATTTGCGAATTTGTTCTTTGAGCCGCGCCCATAGCCTGAGGTGCACGTTGTGTTTGCGGGGTGTGGTGGCTTTATGGAATAATGGCAGAGATAATCTTGACTCTGCTTGTGAGAACGTCTCCTCCGAATATAATTAGAGAAAATGACTGAAATCTATAAAGGGAATCTCGTTAAAGAACAAATTGTGGTTTATGTCTCTTAACTGTCTGAAGCTGCTAAATTTGCAAATATTGCTGACGCGTAGCCTGTCCGACTGCTATAGCAACGAGGCCGGTTTTCAAAACTTCTCTCTCGTGCAGCTATCCTTCCTGTGCGGATTTAAGGGCCTATGAGTCACTGTTAGCGCCGCACAGGAAGCAGTACGTCGAAAACAAGTCTTATTTGGCATTATTTACAAGTGCGAATGTCCATACACAGTGGAAATGCCGGACGCCATCAAAGTGTAAACATAACGCGCTTCGTATGCTGAGAACTAAACACCCATTGACCATTATCGAAACCCACCACCATATGAACCGAAAGCGCTACAACAAACTCCCTAAATCGCCACTTTCTGAAATCTGTATAAGCCCCTTCTGGGGCCAAGCAAATTGACCCAAGCGCTAACAAGCAAGTTCTCAAATTGTTACAGCACACACTGTTTTTTTTATACTAACCATTTGATGAAAATTAGCAAAAATTAGGGAAAAATGTGGTAAACTATGATATCAATGCAATTTAGAGTTTAATGTGTTTTTATTTGACATTTAAATCACATAGTCTGAAGAAGCACTCACTGTGAAGTGCTTGGTTGGTAAAAAAAAGAAAAACACTGAAAAACAGAGAAGCAAAGCAGAATATTAGGTGCAGGGCTCCACTGTTTTTGCTTAGGAGCGCTCGGGTGCTAAAGGCCAAGGATGCCTATCCTTGATTCCACCTCATATCTCTTCTACCGCCATCCTACATTTCCTCTCTCCTTGTATCACGTTTGACGGGTTAATTTTCCTCCCTCCCTTCACCTCTTATCACTGTGTTCCTTTCTTTCTCTTCCTTCTTCTTTCTACCTTTTCTGCCTTTCTCTCTCTTGCTCTGGCTAAAAATTCTATGCTGAAAAATAAGGTCTGCTTCCACAAAATTAGGTCCGGTTCCCAGGAACTGCAACACGGGCACAAATGAAGCACTGCCTGTGGACTTCAGTAGAACGTGCTTTATACCATCCTATTATTTTTAATTTAGTTAAAGCAAGAGTACATCAGTGTTTTTAGAAATTTTAGAATGGACTGACTCAATGTTAACCATTTCTTCACACACCTGCTTTGATGAAATGTAACTCTGAACACAGAATGTGTGTAAATACTTGTTGAACATTCCAAGTCACCACATTTGGCATTACTACTTCCACCATTCTCTGGAACTGAATACCGGCTATCTCTTCCTTGACTTGTTCTCTCTGCAGTTACCTGCATTACTACCAAGTAATGGTACGCCTTTTTATGTCTGGCCTTTGTGACAGCTTTAGCTGTATTGCCAGACAATTGCTTTTCCCCCCAAAATCATACATAATATACATACATAGAAGGGCTTTTGGTCAGTATGCCTCATTCATTGGTCTGTAGACTTGTCATTCACATTTTGCATCTGCCCACCACAGCATACAACATGAGGCAATGAGTAAGCTCACTTTACCCACTGACTCCATTCACTTTCAGTGACTTCACAAAGTTTCTGCATGTTATTCACATCCGCCTAAAATTAGTTGCTTTCTCTTCAGCTATAAAGCTGGTTCAACGTGCGCTTTTTATTTTAATATATTTTTTATTTTAACTTTAAATACTCTCTTTTATTTTTGCATTCCTTTTAGCGTTTTTGTTTTAAAGTGTTCAAGTGAGATTTTAACATTATAGATGCCTGCATTTTAAGAGGTTGGTTAGGTGATGATTTATTCTTGTCTCCTTCACAAATAATATTAATGAAATGCATGATGGAACCGCAAGGCTTGTAACTTAAAATGTTTATGAATGACCACTAGCAAAACAGCAGCTGATATAAACGAGCCACAGTTAGATGACAGCATATTTTTTTTCGTTTTTATTTTTGCCGCATATGCTTGCAATAACAAATTAGCCATTGCACAAGTTTGCCAAGCCCATGACTATTGGGTTTGCCAATGCTTGTTAGAGGAGGCTTTGTTCAGTGAGTTTTCTGTATATAGTGATATGGTTTTAGGAATTACGCTGTGTCGTTTGGATGTCATTATCATTGTTGTACTCGTTTTCCATCTCCTTCAGCTTCCAAATTCAGTCCTGCCTCGCCCAGCTGAAGAAGACCAACACCAAAAAGCCTTCTTCAGGCCTAGCGAGTCTTAACTCCAGGAAGGACCAGAGGGAAAGGGCAGAGGGAAGTTTGATTAATTTATTTCTGCGATTGTGGTCTGCACTCATAGAAGGTTTAGATAACAGACCCTGAATCAAAGGATTCTGCTTAAGTAACAAAGGCAAGGTTCTTATATAAAGTTTGCTCATATCATAGCACCATAATGTAGAGAACATTTAGAACAGCTCTTCGTGTTAACCTGTTGTCAGTCTAACTTCACAAGGTGCCTTTATGAGCATCCCTCCCAAATTAGGATCATACAGGGAAGTGGCACAGATCACTGTACCCTACTACAGAAACAAATCTGTAGGCGGATCTCCCTTCTTCGTAGAGGCAGCTAGACTCTGGCACCAACTGCCAGTAAACTACAGAAATACAGAAAAACCTGTGATTGGGAAAGAAAGCAAAGACTTAATTGTTCCTAAGTAATTGCCTAAGCTTCTGAACATAGCCCCATCAGAGTGTAGGCACATGTGCATGACATTCGGATGACAACAAGGAGCAATGGCAACCACACTGAGAAGAGCAACACAGCCACTTTCACCAGAACTGGAGACTTACCCATACTGCTTCCCTGACTCCATTTGAACCTAACACCTAAAGTCCACTGCTGTGGAATAGGCATTGCAGAGGCCACTTAGGAAATCCTTACTAAAAAGAGTCAGACATATCAATTGAACCGAACATCATCCAATGTAAGAAGTGCTCTACCTTTCAGAGCAATTATAGATCCACTTTTTTGTGCACCCAATAATGGATGGGAGGGCCTCTTATCGCCACATAGATCCATCACACCTGGCTTGTGAATGGAAGGACTCTACTATAGCCCATGACTGTAGGTCCTAAATAATTAAATCTGTCCTCCTGTAATCACGCAAAAGATGAGCATAACACAAGTCTTCCATGTAAATCTCTATACTCCCCCTCAGTTCCTCGTCCTGTTCCAATTACAGTCATAATCAAGTGGTTATGAAATTGGGTCAGAACGGCACCCGGAAAGTAGAAATCACAAATAAACAAAGATCTGCAAAGCTAACCATAGCAACCAACCTATTCCAATCCTGTAACTTTGCCTCTGTCTCTCAGACATCACAGCCGCACACAACTAAGCAATGCATCCTCAGGCACTAGAAGATCACCTCTCTAGCCACTCATGCACAACACCAATACTATTCCCACACAGGCACAAAGAGAAGGACAACACTCTTCCAGCCACACACTCCTCTCTGCTAAAGCATGATACTCAGCCGGGAAGGTGCTTCAGCGCTCCACAGAAGGGTATACATAGGGGTATAAAGGGCATGAGAAATGAGTCAATAAAATACAATGAATTACAATACAACCATGTCCCTGTCTTAAACAGAGAGGTGGAGGGGAGACAGAGAGACATAGGGAAGGTGTGTGGGACAAAAGGAGAGATGGCAAGCATAAGCACGACAACGAAGAAGAGAACGATTGAGAGGAAGAGAAAGAAAAAAAACGAAGAGAATGAAAGGAAGGAAAAAGAAAGAAAGTGAAAGAGAAAAATAAAGGAATGGAGAAATCATTATTAGAAGTAGTGGACGAGAGAGAGGAGCAAGCATGAAAGTTAGATTGAGGGAATGTGAGAGGGAAGACAAAGCAATTGTTGAAAGGGGGAAAAGAGATAGAGAAAAAGAAAGTGTGCAATAAAAATACATTTTCTGTTTCTACTCTCAGGATTCCGATTACCAATTCCCAGTAATGCTGCACGTTCAAAAAATACTCCCCTCCCAATATGCCTCAATTCTGGTTCTTTGCATCATGTCCCACTGAAGGAACTTGGTGAATGTCCTCACAATTGAAAGAACTCTCTCTTAGCACTCTACAGGGCATATTTACAAGCCCCTTGCGGCACCTGAGCACCGACATAGTGTCATTTTTTTGACGATAAGGTGGCTTTTCTGCTGTGGCATATTTACAAAGTGGCGCCACGTTATGCCTGCATTAGGCATAACGCATGGAAGGGGGGCGTCCTGGCGCAGGAAGGCCTGAAAAAATGTTGCAGTGAAATGTACAACATTTCACTGAAACATTTTTTCCATCATTTTTAATGCCTGCTCAGAACAGGCATTAAAACGATGCACCCAGTATATTCAATGAGCCCCCTTGTGTTTTGCTGCACTAGCATCAACATTTTTGACGCTAGTGTAGCAAAGCACCACAGTAAATAGTGTCAAAACTTTGACGCTATTGTGCTAGCGACCTCCATGGTGCACCGTATTGTAAATACAGTGCAACCATGGTGTCGTTAGGTGCTGGTAAGGGGGGGCAAGAATAGTGGCGCATCATCTATAATGCACCACTTCATTGTAAATATGCCGTACGCGCCTTCTTAAGCCGCCAAATGAGTTGGAGCAACAGCTATGCCACCAACATTCGAAGAGCTGGCTGAATGCAAATGACAGTATTAAATCTTTCACAGGCAGAGGAACCTCATGTGGGTCCTGATAAATGTACACTAGTAAAAAAGGTTTGTTTGATAGCCATTAGGCAACTGTGGCTTTTATAGCTACTAACAGCTTATCACTGCAGACAGGATACAATTCCGTCATCTGAGAGGACCAGAGGAGACAAAGGAGTAGGGTGACCACCCGTCCGTAAATTTCACGGACTGTCCGTAATTTCGCCCTGCTGTCCGTTGTCCGTGATGAAAGGCTTAACGGACGGCATTTGTCCGTAATTTTAGCCTTATGGGCCGATTAGTTTCCCCAGCAGGTTTCAAAGGAAGGGAGTCTTGTGTGCTCTGAGGGAGGGAGGGGCAGAGGGATAAGAATCAGACCCTCTTGCTAGGGTGTCACCTTCCCTAAAGACATGCAAATGTGCGCAACTGCTAAATCTGCAAATACAAAGGGGCTTGAAAACCTGCATTGGCTTTGCTAAAAGGAGTCACTGGAAGTTTTCTGGTGGCAAAGATATTTCTTTTAGAGAGGGATTGTAATGGTGTTCCAAGGTCAGCTGTGGAGTGTGTGGTTTTAATGGAGTGTTATAACATGTTTTAGTACTAGGTATAAACTGTATATTATTCAAATCTGTATTTGAGAAGCGCTTTTTTTAATTTAACCATTTGCGCATTTTGTAGCAGCTTTTATTATGATGTACTTGTATTTTTCACAGTTCTTTCAGTGACCTCTGTACCTCATAGTACTAACAAACATTGGCAAAGCCAACAGGTCTCGTCTACGAAAGAGTTATTGTCTTTGCTAATGTGTTTTAGCCATTAGCCATGTTATACACCAGAGTAGCTGCTGTTCAGCATGGCTTAAGGTTAGTGGCATAGTTGTGTGGAGTGGAATAGAGTGGCATAGGAGCAGTGGCGTAGAGCACAGTGGTGCAAAGTACAGTGCAGTGGGGTACAGTGCAGTTGTATAGAGTGCGTTAGCGTAGAGTGCAGTGGTTTAGAGTGCAGTGGCATGGAGTGGCGTGGGACAGAGTAGAGTGCAGTGGAGTAGAGTGGCATACAATAGAGTGGCAGAGAGAGCAGTAGTGTAGAGTGGTACAGTGGCATAGATTGCAGAGTAGACTTGTGTTGCAGGGAGTGCAATGGCGTAGTGTAGAGTGGTGCAGAGTAGAGTATAGTGCTGTAGAGTGGAGTGATGCAGAGTACAGTGGAATAGAGTGCAGTGGCATAGAGTGCATTGGCATAGAATGCAGAAGTACATAGATTAGTGTATAGTACAGTGATGGAGAGTGCAACGCTGTAGAGTAGAGTGTCAGTGCAGTGATGTAGAGTGGCACAGAGTGGCGTAGAGTACAGTGGTACAGAATAGAGGGCAGTGGAGTACAGTGCAGTTGTTTAGAGTACATTGGCGCAGAGTGCAGTGGCATAGAGTGGCATGGGGTAGAGTTACATAGAGTGCAGTGGAGTAGCAGAGACTGCAGTAATGCAGAGTGGTGCAGTGTCAGAGTGCAAAGTAGACTCATGTGGCATAGAGTGCAGTGGTGTAGAGTGGTACAGAGAGGATTATTGTAGAGTGGTGTAGAGTAGAGTATAGTGCCTAGCGTTCAGTGGCATAGAGTAGAGTGGTGTAGAGTGCAGAGTTGTAGAGTAGAGTGTCAGTGCAGTGGTGTAGAGTGGTACAGAGAACAGTGGCATAGAGTACAGTGGTTCAGAGTAAAGGGCAGTGGCACACAGTGCAGTTGTTTAGAGTGCACTGGTGTAGAGTGCAGTTGCATAGAGTGGCATTGGGCAGATTAGAGTGGCATAGAGTGCAGTAGAATAGAGTGTATTGGTGCAGAATGCACTAGTACAGAGCAGAGTGGTGTAGAGAACAGTGGCGACCAGTGCAGTGTGCAGGTGGGAAGGCTTAGCAAAGGTAGTGCAGGAGCATAGGGTTTCTTCAGGTCAGTGAGTTTACAGGTTCTGGCAGGGCAAGAGAAAGCGGTGTATGATAACCCCAGATTGTGATTCATGGAATGGTCAGTAGGAAACAATGAGCAGTGCATTAAGCCTTCCTTAAAAGTATTTACTGGGTAAACCCCATCTCATGCAGGGAGGTGGGCAGAAAGCCAGCGTGCCACCCATTGGACCTGTGCAGCTGAATAATAGCATTCTAAATCCAGAAGACCTAATCAACCCACAGTCACAGGTAACTTTAGAGTGGAAAGAGCTACCCGATGGCAACGCAGCAACCAAATCAGATGTGTGGCCTGTCTGAAGAAGGAATGAAGGACGAGCAGGGGAAGGTTTGCAAAATAATACTATCATTGGGGTAGCACACCATCTTCACTAGTGCCACATGGCCCACTAAAGAAAGCAGAAGAGAAGACCAAAAAGCAAACTGGGCTTGGAGGGACCATTCGCTCTGCCAGGATTTTCATCCTGGAAATCAGTGTAAGAATGGTAGATCTTAATCACTAGATACCAAACGGTAACTGGTTCCTAGTTCAATCTGAGATCTAATTGTATATAAAGGGGAAAACAGTGACATATGTTTAAGAAACACTAATTACATTTTAAAATTTGTACATTTTGTTTGTAAAATTTACATCCCAAATATTTTGAAGATTCTATGTGTACTTGACACTTAAGGATAACCCGGATCTCTAGTTTGGCTTTTGCTCAATTTCAAAACCGTTTAAAGACATGGACAAAGTGGCAATTGCCTTGCACAACCTTGCAAGGGGTCTGCCCCCTGCTCATGCTTCACAAGCACTAACAGCGGACCATTGCACCAGAAGAGTTTGCCAAGGTGGATGGGTGTTGCTTGTTCGACCACTTGATAGTGCCTCTTCTGTTTCGCTCCTGTGTGCAGAGACATTTCCCCAGGTACCCAGTTCCTTTGAATTGTCTTGGTGGACCCATCTTGTCTGATTTTAGGAATTGTCCTACCTTGTTCTTCTTTTCTTTATTTATCCAGTTATTAGCAACAACGCTTTGAATTACTTGCTGAGGAAATCCCATTTGATCTCAATTTCATCCTCCTCTTTTATTATCTTTGATTTGCAGTCCAGGCTCCCATTTCTGAGATAAATGTACAGTCCCAGACATTTACTCTAGTGCAGTGAGACTACAGACAAGTTATGGGTGCCTCTCATCCTGACATTAGGTGTGAGACTGTCGCCCACACCATCTGCCCTGCCTCTTTAAAAAAAAATTAGGTTGAAAGTCCAGGGGCGGTTGGGGTAAGCCAGGTGTTTTTGTTCAATTTGTTTAAATTAGCATAAGGTTAATTACCTTAATGTTTCCCATACTGTTTGCCAGGGGTTTTAAAATGTTCAGAAACATAATCAAAATGTTGCTGTTACTTTCTCTTCAAGAAAGATTGGGTAGATTTGGGTAGGGGGGATGGGCTTTCCACAGTACTGAAAGGGCATTAATTTACTACTGAACAAGGACGTAATGTGACACTAGAATGTAGCATACGAGGAGGCAATCACAAAAAGACCACAGTGAATAAATAGTGCTATGTTAAAAAAGAGTAAATAAATGCACTGACAACATAGTGAGGCATGGCCTCTCTTGCGTGTGTCTGTAAAACTGAAGTTTGTTCTTGAATTTTTGTCCTGAATTTTGACCCTTTGTCCTGAATTTTTGTCCTGAATTTTGACCCTTTGTCCTGAATTTTTTACAGTCCTGTCCAGAATTTGCCTCAATCCCAGGTGGTCACCCTAGTTCTGAGTGACGTACTTGTAGGGTTGTCACCTGGCGATTCTGTAAAGGCGCGCACATAATACTTAAATAGTGCTTTTTATTACATAGCCCTTATTGATTTTTAACATTGCCTTTCGGTCTTCGTTTAATTAAGATTTAGGGGTGGTTAACATAGCCCTAGAACACGTTTTTAAGTGCTTTCTTTAATTCGAAGTTTTACTTATGTACTGTTAACGAGAAAAGTAAATGCTTTAGGTCATTTTCCTCAATTTTGCACTGGACAGTACATTGAGATACTGGCCATGCCAGTAAAAAAATCTAGGTGGCAACAATCGAGGCCTGGATAACTGGGCATTTCAAGGCACATCGCTTGTGAACGCCCACCAAAATTAAGTTTGCACAAGCCACGAACTTCCTCTGACCCTTTCACATACTGGAAATGGCCTAAAATTTCTCCTGGCAAGAGAAGGAGTAAATCACTTTCAGGGACAGAAGGGAACGATACACCAAGGAAATGATAAAACTGCGAGTGAAAAAGGTTTATCAACAGAAAAAAAATGACTCTTTGAAAAAAAAAAAGTCCAGTTGTGCAAAGGTCCTGGATCTCCACAGTTCGGGATTATATATTGCATATAATTCTAAACCCCAAGGCCAAAAACGGTATATCACATGACTTTCCCAGTAGCTCGCATGAAAAGTTGGGATAAGACCATCTTTACTAGCTTATTCAGTGAGGTTTTGCGAGTAGGAAAAAGGTGTAAAACTGCACCGTAATGGAAATGTACCTCTGTACATGCAGATTTACCTCTCTTTTTTAAGTGGACCTTTTAAGAATGTTTTATACTTGTGAATGTTTTCAGGTGTGTCAGCGGAGTCATCATGTAAATCCTATGGACACGTTTATGAATATTTATGGGTATTCACAAACAATTTCCCATGCGGTTTCAAGGCTTTTCAGCTTTTCAGTGGTATGCTGGAGGTACACAGGGTAGTGCTGCTAAGAGTGTGAGAACTCTACCTTTCCGCAGGCCGATGGACATCTTATGGGTTTTTCTAAACTTAAAGAAAAAATTTCAAAAGTTACGCCTAGGTAGGGCTAGGAAAACAAGCCGTAGGGAGTTATTTCCATAAGTACCAGTGATTTATATGTGGGTACATAGAGTTGAGTAAAATACACCTGCAGAAGTCAGAACATTTTGTGAAGAACTCAAACAGGTGCGACTTACACACACAGGTATGAATGATTTGCCCATGGCATATATCATCCTTTTTTTTTTTTTAAAGCAAAACCTGTTTTTTCTAGAAAACACATTTGTGTATAAAATGATTGTGATTCTTCAAAGATGTTTTTAGAACTTAAGGTTTCGACTGGTGAACTAGAATAACTTCAGTAAAACAATAGCTAGAACAATACATGCTGAAGGGTTTAAGGTATAAAATTATCTTCCATGTTCAGTGTAAAGTATTTATTATAACTGAGTTATATTTAAACTTCTTAACACAAGGGGCACAACTTGCAGCTCCATCAAACGTGACAGAGTGCTGTGCGTAACGCAGATTATTTTCGTTTTAGAAAGGGGGCTAAATTGCCACTGCTGAAATATGCGGCTATATACATGGCAAAAGTTTAAATCCTGGCAAATTTTTCCTCCTTTCCAAGATCGGTAAATTGAGTACCATCAAACTGGAGGATATTAACACCTCTAATATATACTGAAAAATGGGAGGAGTTTGGTATGAAGCAATATATAAAACAATGTATTATTATAGCAATACAATAAATTATAAAAGTCGTACTAAATACACATTGTTTTTATTTATTGAAATTTCATAAACCAAATATTTAATATTTCTCAATTTTAAAATGGCAGTTGGCAAAATGAAATATTAATAAAAACAACAATATTTTATGTGAAAAATCATGGCAGATTACATTTCCCCGCTCTCTCTCACACTCGTCCCTTTTTTCTGATTACAATTTGTTTTTAATTAATCATCAACATAAAGATGCAGTCTATATCTAAAACCTTGTAATTCACAATTTGACTACCACAGTTTTTCGGGCCTTATCTTTTCAGTACGCAATGTTCAAGAGTTCTGGCCATAGCTGGTCTGTGCTGTGGTTTAAGGCTCTTAAATTCCGCTCTAAAATGGCCTGAGACACGTAGGGCCTGCTTCACAAAATTAAACTTACACTTCTACAACATTTAACACTTTTTACAACTGTGGAGTCTCCACACACAAAAAGATAGGAAAGTCCTAGCTTTTTATGTGCAGAGACTCTGCAATCGTAAAGATACTACTAGTAAAATACCTTTGTGATTTGAAAACAATTGTAAACTTACACAAAAGTGTAAATTTACCTTTGTGAATCAGGCCTGTAGTCTTAATAGGCTTTTCTTTGCAAGGTTCTAACACCAAGCTTCCCGTATGGCTTTTCTGGCTTAATCTTTATGTGTTTGGTTTAGGATCTCTTCTGTTCCAATTAGTGCTAAATTCTCCAACTCTGAAGACCACCAATATTCCCATCACCTACTCCACTGTGGGTGTCCTGTCACAGATTATGTGAAGTAGCGAGGATGAATACAGTCTAGGCGATTTTGACTACCTCGGTCTTCTCAAAGGTCTCTAATGCTGAGCTTCACTGTTCCAACATAGTCTAAGTCACAGGGAACCTCTCTGTTAATGACTACCTCCTTTTGGTAGAGAACTGCCCATGGATACCCAGTTCAATTGTAGGACCAAAAATGGGACACATCCTCTAATCATGTGTATGTCAGATTTTTATATACATATCAATCATCTGATATTAATATTGTGTGCTAAATACCATTTACAAAAATATTGTCTGGTTGAGTGTAGATTTTCTATTATTAAGTCCAACAGGGGTATTTTTGTAATTGATAATTAAGCCACAAGGTTTATCTGCGATGATATTCTGAATCATCTAGTCTGCGCGACAACCTTCTCTCCAGCATTTATATGGTCTGTGAAATGTTTCAGTAGCCTGTGCCCGGGATATAGCCACAGATCGTTACAGGATTCAGGTCAACCCACTCTTGCCCCAACCTTACAGCATACTGGGGATGAGTGTTGCTTTACTTTTGATGTGAAACAACTACACCACCGGTGTATGGTAGCAGAATATTGTGGCTTAACTATTTTTTGACAAAAAATATAGTGTGCTAAATATTGTTTACAAAACTATCACTCTGTTTTAAGTTAATAATAGGAAATAGAAGCTGAAAGGGACATTATTTTTGTGTATAATATGTAGGTCAAAATATTTATGTCAGTCATTGTTTTTGTTAGTGATATTCTCTTCTACAAGCCACCACAGTATTTTCTGCACGCAACTCTGGCCACGCAGTTCTCGACTGTAAAACTCCTTTGGTGGCTGGCTCCTCAATTTCTCGAAACGGCATAACCCCTGCCCAATCATACCATGTCCCCACCATCTTGAAATTTAAACCAGGGTTGCTTGTGGGAAAAATTCCTCAGGCACCAAAGGCAAACCCACACCAGTAAATGACCAGAGTACAGCATCGCTAAAGCCTGTCATCCCTACTTATTCAGAGTAGTCTCATGCCAGTAGCTACACACAGGGATGTGTTTGCTAGATGATGGTCTGGCTCCTCCTCTTTGTGCTTTTCCTCTCTTGTTATTTTTATTTAATACATGTTGTTCCACGCATCTTCTCTCACTCAAATCACTGATTCTTCACACTGTGCCAAATGGGCATCACTTTACTGTTTGTGAGAACACAAAATAGCCACACTGATAAATCACTTTTTTTTCATATATTGAAGTGTTTAACATTAATAGTATTGTTGTTATTATTGCAAGGCCAAAATGTCTACTGGGACAAAGGACAAGTAGGCCTCCAAAAACCTTGTATCACACAAAGAAACCAGTGCTCATAAAACAGCAAATCTCATCACCCAACAAATGTTCAAAAGGATGGAGCATAGAGGGAGATCACAGGGATGAAAGGGCCACACTCTGTGAATGCACTGAATCTTACTGTGAGGGCAAACCAAAGCATTGCTCCAGGCAGACTATACCTGATATATTAAAAACTTGGGGGAAATGATCAACGCCTATTGAACCAGGGCTTCCCTATTCCCACAGACCCCTGATTCCCCTCATGAACTCCAGACCCAAGGCTCTTACTCAACTATATCGCACTGAAGTATTTGAAAGGCGACATACAGCGCTTATATAACACACAAATAAATAAACAATAATAGTATAATTTCGTTTTTAAAAACCTTCTTTCAAAATGTTATGTCCTAGAACCTGACCCGAAGGGTCTTGAAGAATTTCTGCCCCTGCATTGTAGCATTTATAACAAGATTACAGTAACAGAATTATTAGTAATGATAAACTGGTTCTCATATTATGGTTTCTGCAAAATCCTGTTTGATATGCTATTCAAGCAACCATCATTAATATTTTGATAAATTATGTATATATGCATACACATATCTAGTGTCTTGCAAATTTATTACGGAAGTCTTTTTGGCTCCGAACAGACTATGTAGAAGTGTAACATAGGTGTTAGAGTGGAATGCAATGAAAGCTTGTTTAGAATGTTGAGTTTGCAGTTACACGCATAAGAGTAAAGACATGTAATATTCTGCTCCATGTGTGGCGTAGTCAGTGGTGGGTACCCTGGTTGGCGAAAATGGTACAACATTTACATTTTCTTGTTAAATCATGTGCCACCAATGACACATTTCATTCATAGTGAGAAGAGATCGCATCTCTATTTCCGACCTCTGCTGTCTGTAGCACGTGCACTGACTCATATAGTATGACTAAACAGTAGAGTTACAAAGGCCTCTGCAGCCCCTGCGGTGCAGGGGTGCCCCCAACACTTCACGGGCCCCCAAACCTAATGGTAGCCACAATTCAGCTCAAGGTCAATGTAAATCTGTAAGATATGGGAGACTTAGGGGCCCCTCATCACATTTCTGCAGGGCAGCCTCGTCATTTTGCGATATGCCACTGTGGCTACACACTTCGGACATGGCAAATGCAAAAAAGGGAGCTCGGCTCTGCACTGGGCCAGCGCACCTACACATTATGTTTCAGGATTTTAGCCAGCTTTCCACTTGATTTTTAAATGTCCATCTCACAAATAAGCATCTCCTCACCGTAGGCGGGACCTTAGTCTCAGCATTGTAAAATACTCAGCAAGAGGGTATTTCACAAGTCTGTCTACTCTGAAATCTAAAGGGTGCAGTAGTACTGGTTTCCACTGTTGTGAGGGGTCCTGTGCCCTCCAGTTATGGAATTTGTTATTACCTAAAAAGAAAATAGGAGACTATTTTCCAACCTTGTATAAGGTTCTGAGGTACGCTTGCCATATCGCTGGCCATTGCAGTAGAACACAGGCTGCAAGCATCACCTCAGAATTGGATGTGCAGCAAGCAGTGCTAAATTTGAACCCGTGGTTTCCAGTGCTCTGCCCCGGCACTTAATTGCCAACACCGGCGCTTACAATAGTCTGCCACATGGTGCTGTTGTTTGTCTAATTTAGAGAGGAGCACACCAGTTGTTTGTTAATTCAATATACCTTAAAATGACTAATCTCTGACACCTTAGCAATTCTTATGGTATTAGGGGCCTGGAATAGTCTGAACTGTCACACCTGTAGAATTGTGGTGGTTAGTACTCTTGTTGGTACTGTCATTTGCGCCCTGGCAGGGGAAATAGGTGGTGCAAGCTGTAGTGGCCTCTTGACAAGGGATGCAGCACTTATTTTTTCACAAATTAAGCACTGATCCACTATGCCACATTCATCTATGTATATTGTATAGAGATGTAGAAATTACTCAGCCTATTCTTCGAGAATGGTGCATTTTGTGGTTGGCTGTTGAGCTTTTCAGTATTTTCCCATGAGTAAAAATAAATGGCTATGTGCAGCTAACCATGCAATCACTGGCCAAATATCAGGAAAAATCACAACCCCCCCCCCTCTTTCACAAACCTAACATACCCTGTTGTGAGCACATAGTAGTAAGCAATGATTGCTGAGGGTCACTGCATTGCCTCACAGGTTGAAAGGTTAGTGGGGGGAAATAATCGCTTCTATCTGTATCTGCCATGAAATGGAGCTGGAAGGCAGTTGTATGCCAGAATATCGAGCACATAAATATTGTGCTATAAAATTATAAGAATATTGACTACTAGGATATCTATCTTTCTATCTATCTATCTATCTATCTATCTATCTATCTATCTATCTATCTATCTATCTATCTATCTATCTATCTATCTATCTATCTATCTAGCTATCTATCTATCTATCTATCTATCTATCCATCCATCCATCTATATATACAGATTGTGGTTTCGCCTATTTGATGTAAAGTAGTTTTTGAGACATTTAGGGAGATCCAAATTGGTATATCTCTGGCTGCTGTGACTTTGCGATTATTTCACAAATATTTAATTAATATTTTCAAACTTTTGCGAATGCACGTGCAAAAAGAAGCGCTGCAACTGGTTGACTGCAACATGACTAGAAAGTCCGCAGACACCATTCTATTTCACCGGACATGGTCTCCAGGAGTGAAAATCCTATTTGAAAGTGGTATAAGGGGTCATGGTGAAAGTACCCTGATATAGGTGTGTGTAGTAAGCTTAGGAATGTGGAACTCCTAGGAGTGGGATTAGAATCTTGTGATGTCATGCTGTTGTGAGAGAGCTGAGGAGTGGAGCTGGCAGTTGGATCTTGGCTGGATGGGACCTCCTGTTTATTGGAATAAAACCTCTTTGTGAACTATGTGCTTTTCAACATCTTTATTTCATCTGGAAGGACTTCTTAAGATATCACACTGACGACGAAGGTGGGATGTTTCAGCCCTCTTCTTCATCTAATCATCTTCCAGACATATTTGACGAGAACCTAAATGAGTATGAGACGTGCATAGAGAAGTTGGATAGACATTATCTCCCAAAGGTTAGCACCATACTCGAGAGATACCACTTTGGCAGGAGAAACCAAGAAGAGTGTGAAACTGTGGAGAGTTATGTTACAGCTCTTAGAAAACTCGCATCATCATGCAAATTTGGGCCGCTTCTGGATGAGAGAATCAGGGATCAGTTTATGCTGGGCTGCAACATAGAGAAGGTCAGAGAGGAAATCTGGCAAAAGGATGATCCGACACTAGATGAAGTGGTAGTACTGGCAAAGAAGATTGAGCATTCTCTCAAATGTGTTGAGGCTATCAAGAAAGAGGAGAACAAATGTGATTCTGTACATCTCATCAAGAGTCTTGGAGACAAACAGGATAACACTCTAAAACAAAGTTATAGGAAGGAACAGAGAAGCTTTCAAGGGAAATGTTTTCGTTGTGGCAAACAGGGCCACATGGCGAATGATAAGAGTTGCCCTGCCATTAGAGTAACATTCAACATATGAAAAAAGAAAGGCCATTTTGCAAGCGTTTGCAGAACCAAAAGTAGGAAAGGAGGTATCCATGAAGTTAATGATGACTCAAATAGCGTGGATGGAGATGATTTTGAGTGCGGCCAAATTATTCTACTAGTCGGCAATGGAAGGCGAGGACCCATCGATGAAATCTTGGTAGATGGCGAAAGAACTAAGGTTCTTTTTGACTCAGGAGCAAAGATTACTATCATATCGAAAGAGTTCTACTTAGGAAAACTCTTAAACAAAGTCAAGTTATACAAACCTGATATTATTCCCCGTGCTTATGGTGGAAAACCTATCAAACTGTATGGGTACTTTAGAGGTTTACTGCAGTTCAAACACAAGTTCATCAATGCAAAGATATATGTTTCAAAAGAAGGGGATAGTATCCTGAGTTGGTTTCATCAGAAAGAACTTGAAGTGATTCTTGATCCTAATAGTGTTCCTCCTGTGAAGATCAAAGATCAAAATGAGATAAATGAGATTAAGGAACATGATGAGTCTAGTGGGCAGCAAATTAAAAAAGACTGTGGCTTTGTGGAGAAACTAAAATTGAAGGTTCCTCTCGTGTTTCAAAACAAATTAGGGTGTCTTCGGAACTATTCTCATCATATACAACTCAAGGAGGGAGCTAAGCCGGTGTGTAGTAAAGTTCGTGGTGTACCGGTGGCCTTGCGAGAAGAAATGAAGGTAGAACTGGAAAGATTTCAGAAAGAAGGAATTATTGAGGAGATTGAAGGGACTGAATGGTTGGCACCAGTCGTTGCAGCCAGGAAGGCAAATGGCAGTCTACGCTTGTGTGTGGACTTAAGAGAACTAAACAAAAACGTGATAGTGGATAGATATCCCCTGCCGAATATTTCAGATATGTTGATGTTGTTACAAGGAGCAAAGGTTTTCTCCACCATAGACTTAACATCGGCGTATCATCAAATCAGACTAACTGAAGAATCTAAGAATCTTACTGCATTTGTAACGCCTTTTGGAACATTCAGATACACTAGGTTGCCATTCGGCCTGATTTCTGCAGCATCAGTCTTTCAAAGAATGTTGGAAAGAGTTTTGAAGGGATTTGAGGGTGTAAGAATATATCAAGATAATGTTTTGGTTTTTGGCAAAGATGATGCTGAACATGAAGAGAGAGTGTGTAGAGTTTTGATGAGGCTGGGAGAGTGTGGCCTAACCATAAAGATGGAGAAGTGCAAATTCCAGAGGGACTCCATTGAATATTTAGGTCACATGGTCACGGGAGAAGGTATATCACCAAAGAGAGAACTAGTAGACACCATTAAGAATTTACAGTCTACTTCAAATAAGGAAGAGTTGATGAAGTTTATTGGAATGGCGGAGTACTATGGGAAGTTTATCAAAAATTTTGCAGACATTTGTGTGAATATGAGGAGGTTGTTACAAAAAGGTGTGGAATTTGTGTGGTGTGATGAGTGTGAGAGAGAATTCAGAAACATCAAGGAGACGTTAGTTTATGCTCCCAAGCTTAAAAATTTCCACTTTAATCTCCCTTCAGTTCTAATTACTGACGCCAGTGCGAAAGGTCTTGGGGCTGTGCTTCAACAAGGTAATCATAAGAGTGAGGAAGTGGTTTTGTTTTTGTCACGACCTTTGAAAAATGCTGAGCTGAATTACTCGGTTATAGAGAAAGAAGCATTGGCAGTGCATTGGGCCGTGAAGAAACTTAAAAACTTACTGTGGGGCAGCAAATTTGAAGTCAGGACTGATCATAAACCACTTTGTGAAATATATAAAAGAAAAGGGGTTGATGCGATATCAAGCAGGATCACAAAGTGGGTGATATCGTTACAGGATTTTGACTTTGAAGTGAAATACATTCCTGGAGTGCAGAACATGGTTGCTGACACATTATCAAGGTTAGTGCAGTCGACAGGTAATTGTCAGGGAAGCGATGATGATTCAGACGGTGAAAAAGTGTGTGAAATAGGAGGGAGTAGTTTTGATGACAGTGACAATGTGGTGACAGAAGAGAGATGGAGGAGAGAATGCTCTTTGGATAGTACAGTAGTAGAAGTGCTTTCCTTGCTAGAGAAAGATTGGCGAAACAAGAATTTTGGGAGTGTAGAGACACAGAAGTTTTGGCATGTTAAGGGGGAGTTATCAAATGAAGACGGCCTACTGTTTAGGGGCACGAGGTTAGTTCCTCCTAACACGCTTAGACAGGACCTTATTTCCCTTGCCCACTCGGGTCATCAAAGAATTTCCAAAACCAAAGGGCGTTTGCGATTGACATATTGGTGGCCAGGAATGGATAGGCAGGTGGAGAGAACTATTAGGGAGTGTTTGCAATGTGTAATGAGTGAGAAAACAGTCAAACCCAAGGTTCAACCCATGGAAATTAGGGAACGCCCCTCCCAACCCTGGGAAGAGGTTGCATTAGACATTCTGGGGCCCATTCGTGGTGGGGGTGTAGACGTTTATCTCCTCGTGCTGATAGATGTTTTTTTAAGGTGGCCAGAGATCAAATATACCAGAGGTATTGAGACGAGGCATGTAATTGAGTTTCTGAAGGAGGTGTTTGGGAGAGAAGGGTTTCCAAAATTCATCCTCACCGATAATGGTGTACAGTTGGTGTCTAAAGAAATGGAACGGTTTTTAGCGGACTGTGCCATACGACACAAGAAATGTGCTCTTTACCATCCAGAAACCAATGGCATGGTAGAGCGTTTCAACAGGGTGTTGAAAGAAACTCTTGTGTTAGCCAATGACAACGGTATGGATTGGAAAAAAGAAGTAATCAAAAGGATTGAGGCTTACAGGGTTACCCCGCACTCCACCACGGGAAAAACGCCTTTTGAATTACTTCGAGCCAGACACCCAAATACCTTAGTAGCTCCCAGTTGGGTGAACGACATGGAGTCGAGGTCAGGAATGATTGTGTCAGATGACAACTGGAGAGAGTGTGAACGGAAGAAAGTAGAAGCTAGAAAGAGATATTTTGATTCAAAGAAATCAGCACGAGTAACCGATGTTAAAGTAGGAGATTGGGTACTTATTCGTGGCCCGGTCAACAAAGGCAGAGGTACACATAAATCTAAGCCCGTAAGGGTGGTGAAGTTATTTAAGAATGCTGTAAGAACAGAAGACTCTAAGATGTGGAATCTCAATAGAGTGGTGGTTCTCAAATGTAAAATGTTCAATTAGTTCTGTTTTTTTTAATTTTGTTTTTTTAATTTTCAATTGTGGTTGTTGCTTTCCTTTTAACCTCTTTGTTTTGTTGTTGGTTAAAGGGGGGAGGTGTGTAGTATGCTTAGGAATGTGGAACTCCTAGGAGTGGGATTAGAATCTTGTGATGTCATGCTGTTGTGAGAGAGCTGAGGAGTGGAGCTGGCAGTTGGATCTTGGCTGGATGGGACCTCCTGTTTATTGGAATAAAACCTCTTTGTGAACTACGTGCTTTTCAACATCTTTATTTCATCTGGAAGGACTTCTTAAGATATCACAGTGTGCTTTAGGGGCAAATTTGGGTTTGAAATAATTTTGCATCACCATGCGCAGTATTCGTGAAAATTCATGGATTTTCACTAATTATTCACAAAATATTTGCACATATGATAAAAAAATTGAAAGAAAAACCACAGACACAGTCATACACTAATTAATACATTTATACATGCACTCAGAGACTCAGGCGCCCACTCACACACCCACTCAGACACTCATGTAGCCACTCAGACCCACTCCTAGACTCACACAACCACTCAGACACTCAGGCACCCACTCTCAGATTCACGGACAGAGACAGGCCCTGTGGCCAACCTGCACAGCCAAAGGTTGTGCGCTGCGGGGGTTGGAATAAGAAATCTGTGCATGGCAAGGGCGTAAGTTATAGTTACCTTAGGGCACAAGTTAAAGTTAATTGAAAGAGCTCTAACTATAACTGCAGAATTTCTATGGTTTTGTACGAGTGAATTCAGAACCTAACTAAAACATCCCTGTAACCTTTGTTTTTTTCGGTGAATATATATATAGATATATGTGTGTGTGTGTGTGTGTGTGTGTGTGTAGAGATGAACTATTCTTAATTCCAGGTCTGTATATTTTGAAGATATAAATGTATACATATATTGTACATATAAGTTGAGTTATGAATAGTAAATCTGTAATTGCCAATCTATGTTTACCTTCATAATATGTTTTAGTCAATATATTCTGGCTATGATATTTGATAGCACAATATGTAGATTTCAGTATTCTGGTACTATAGCGTTCACACAATTAAATGGGGTTTGTTGATTGAAGGCATGGTGCAGTGGTCTCTGTAATCCAATTTGTAAGTATCTACTTGTGCACTGAGGCATACTTACAGTAATTCTGCTATATCATTGCACATAAAAATCGAAATTTGGTATGCTATTTTTATAGTATACCTGCGCACACCTTTATCGAAGTTGACAATCCAGCTGAAAAGCAGCCTCACCAAGGGGCTCATTTCCAAGCCCCTTGCACCGCTGCAGCATCATTTTTTGTGACACTACCGTGACGCAGAAAAGTACACCACCAAGCACCATATTTTCAAAGTGGTGTAATTGTACCATTGCGCCAGATTGTAAACCCTTGCACCACATTATACCTGCGCCAGGTATAATGTATGCAGTGGAGGCGTTTCCCTACAAGGAAGCCCTTAGCAGTGGCCCAGTGAAATCTGCAAGATTTCACTGCATCATTCTTGTGTCATGTTTTAACGCCTGCTCAGGGCAGGCATTAAAGTGGCGCTGTGCTTTGTTCTATAGGCTGGGCTTTGTTCTATGGGATTCCCCAAGCTTTGCTGGAATAGTGTCAACATTTTTTAACAATTATTTTTATTGTTTCTTCCAAAAAACAGGGTTGCACTGTTGTGTACAAAAAAGCATAGAGGGTATATACATAGGAATCCATCACATTTTGCCTAATAATTGTGAGTATGTCATCCAAACCATCATGGTGCTTTTAGGACCCCTATGCCACTGAGCATAACACTTCTCTCCTACCCTCAGTTTTTGTCCTCCAAGCTCTCCTGTGGGTCCCCCTCAACTCCCTCACCTCAAGCTATTGCCCAGTCTGCCCATATCTTCTCCCACTTCCTGGGACAGCCCCTGCCTTTGTATATAGCCTTCTCCGTTCTCTGACACCAATCCAGGTTGCGCTGCCAGTCTGATATTCAAGGGATGGCTGTGCAACCCATCCTCTTGCAATATTGCATTTGGCTACCCCAGATGCCAGTCTTAGCCAGATTTCTGTGGATCTGGGCCAGGTGTGTTCTCCTGGTATTCCCAGGATAAGCCACTTAGGGTCCAAATATCTAGTGCAGTGGTCCGGGACATCTCTAACTAAGCTGGCCCAGTAGTACCGTATCAGGGAGCATCCCCAGTGTATGTGTATGAATGTGCCTTCTTCATTGCAGCCCCTCAGACAGAGTGGATTCCCCGCCGTACCAACTTTATATAGCAATGGACAACAATAATATGCAGGATTTTTAGCTGGACCAGTGGGAACCTGGCCCTGAGGCTGTGTCCTTGGGGCTGCCGAGGGCTTTCCCACACTTATCCTCTCCAGGTGTCCCAGGTCAGCCTCCCATGTCTCCCTCAATTTACTCAGCAGGTCAGGGGAATTGTTGATTATTTTCCTGTAGGTCAATGACATTCCTTTCCTATCTTCCAGTGGAGAGGCCTCCGGCAGTTGATCTCCTTCCCTGATATGCCTCCTCAGAGCGTGCCCCTTCTGCTAATACTGATAATATTCAGTGGCCGCCAAAGTGTATTCCTCCCTAAGCGTCTCAAAACTGATGAGTGCCTGTCCCCTCCACACATCTCCCAGGCGTTCTGTGCCTATCACCTCCCTCTTCTGAAATCCCTGCAAACCTCGCACATCTGCCGCTTGTCGCTATGCCATAATGGGGAAATGTCAGTGAGTTTCCTGGCCCCTTCCAAATATTTGGTTGCATCTTTCCAGGCCCGAATCACTACACTTGTGTGGTACGGCAGGGTTCGCTCACGTCTGGCATCATGTACTAAGGCTTCCGGTCCACCCCTCCCCATCATATGCCTATCCAGCCTGTACGCCGGATCTTGTTGGTCCGTGAACACCCTTTCAATGACTATGAGAATGTGAGATGCCCAGAAGTATTTCTGGGTGTCTGGAACTGCCAGTCTCCTGTCATACACCACCCTCTGCAGTTTGGCCAGGGCAATCCTGGGTGCGCCCCAGGCCCACAGCAGCCTACGTACCTCTGATTCTGTCATGCTGAAAACTTCTCATGGAATACTGTAAGGTGTGTCCTGCATGACGTATAGGAGTTGCACCAGGCTCATAATTTTATAGAGAGCTACCTTGCCCATCAGAGTCAGTGGGAGGCTGTGCTAGTGGGTAACTTTCCCCTTTAGCTTTTCCAGTTGGGGACCTAAGTTCCTTTACAGGAAGTCCTGGGGTCCCTAGTCACGTATATTCTCAAGCAGCGGAAGCCTTCGTTAACTACCGTGGTCCTGAAATCCCAAGGGCGGCAAGGGAAAACACCACCGATTTGGACCAGTTTATAGTCTATCCCGAGTGATCTCCAAAAACTTTGAATATTTGCATGAGCCTGCCGATCGTAAGTGAGGGCCTCGATACATAAAGGAGAATGTTATCAGGGTAATAATGATATACGCTCTTCCCAGCCACCTGAAACCTGTATCCCCTGACCAAAGGATCCTGGCAGATCCATGCCGCCAGTGGTTCTAGTACCAGGGCAAAGAGCAGAGGAGATAGGGGACAACCCTGATGGGTGCCCCTCCACAACTTGAACTCCTGAGACACCACTTCATTGACCCTCACACGCACCATGGGGGAAGCGTATAGTAATTTGGCCCATGCACAGAACTGCAGCCCATAGCCCAGTCTCACCAGGACTGAGAACATGTAGTTCCACCCCAGGGAATCGCCATGAGGGCCGCCTGCTCCATTTGGGGGTCGCCCGTCAAATGTAGCACCCATACAGGCCCTGGAGGTTAAGCCATGTACACCGGTCTGACATGAACCCAAACTGCTCCGGGTGCACCAATGATGCGATGACCCCTCGTAGTCTGTTTGCCAAGACCTTAGCTAATACCTTAGCTTACACATTTAACAAAGAAATTGGCCTGTATGAACTGCAAGCTGTTGAGGGTTTATCTTCCTTATGGATCACTATGATCGTCGCAGCTCTTTGGTCTGCTGGTAAGTGACCCTGTCCCTGGCTTCCTTGAACTTCTTTAGCAATGGGCCAGCAATTATGTTAGCCATTCCCTTGTACAGTTCAACTGTGATCACGTTTGGGTCTGGGGCCTTCCCCATCTGTAGGTCCCACAGGGCTGGGGTCACCTCTTCCTCTGTCATGTCGCCCTCCTATGCATATCTATCTTCCCCCCCATAACACCTGCAGGAGAATGTCCTTGAGGAAATCAGTACAGTCCTCTGTGTATATGTTAGCCCTGGAGGCGGACAGGCCCTCATAGTAGTCTGCAAAGGTCTCCGCTATGGTGGCACCCGTTGCTTGTAGGATACTTTCTGCGTTTTCTATCTTTAGTACCCATGTGCTCCCCCTATCCCTCCGTTCCAGCCATGCCAGCAATTTGCCGGCTTTATTGCCAACCTCGTACAGTCGACGGTGGACCGCGATAGCCTAGTCGCGTTGTTTTCTGGCAGAGACCTCAATTCCAGTTGTCTCAGTTTCTCTCTGTCCCCTGGGTCCCCTGAGGTGAGGACGACTTCCTCCAATCTCACTGCATCTCTCTCAATGGCTGCGCACTTCAGCCATGACTCTTTTTGCTACCCGTTAATGCCTGTCCCTGCAGAACTGCCTTAAAGGCTTCCCACAGCGTACCTGCTGAGGGCACAGAGTCTCGATTTTTCTTAAAGTAGAGAGCCACCACCTCCCGCAGGCTATCTCTGGTCTCCGTATCCTGCAGGTCCCAGGCATCCAGACGGCCCAGTAGCATAAAGTCCTGCACAGGACCTGTCAGCGTGACCTCAACAGGGGAGTGGTCTGAGATCCCTCTCGTGTGAATGACCGTGTCCCGGAACTGAGAGGCATGAGCACTCAATGTGAAGATGTAGTCTAGTCGGGAGAAGCTCCCATTATTTGCGGAGAAATATGTGTATTGTCTCATGTGGGGGCTGCCCTCCCTCCCTAGATCAATCAAGCCCAGTGCCCTCGCAAACTGGAAAAGCAGCCCCCTGCCTCCTCCCTTCTTTGAACCCCCGGACCTGTCTATCCCCACGTCCATTGTCAAATTTAGGTCACCCCCCCAAGATGAGGATCCCGGGAGGCAGTCTAAGCAGAAGGTCCCAACCTCCGGGAGCACCGCCTTGTGCAGGCAAGGAGGGGGATACAAGGAGCAAATGTTTAGTGTGGTTCCCTCCCAAGGCCCCGATAGCGCCACATACCTTCCATTATTATTGTGTCATATGGGGTGTGTGGTGAGGGGTACTGATTTCTTAACGAGTATGCCCACACCCCTGGAGTCAGTGGTGTATCTCACATGTGCCCTGAGCGTTTAGCTGAATCTTTCAAGTGGGTTATAGTAATTCCCTCAGAGATGTGTCTCTTGAAGCAGAACAAGATCTGGTGCTTGACATTTTATATGCTGCAAGACCAGCCTGCGCTTGATCCTACTACCCGGACCATTAACGTTCCAGGAGCACATGGTCAAGTTTTCTGACGGACTTCCCATCCACCAGTATTGCGTTGATTTTTGGGACCAGAAGTGCTTTCCCTATTGCCTTCCCTCGCTCTCCCTGACACGGGTCCTGGTCCCTCCCATTAGTGCTGGGCTAACCCAAATTGCCCATAAGCTAGGCTCAAAAAAACTAACTGCGCTGAAAAGCTCAACCAATAAAACATGTTTCCCCAACTCTCCCACCCAGCAACCCTGCTTCGTGGGTTTGATAGTTCCCACCACCCCAACTTGCAGAGCGTCTTTTGCCCTACATAAACCATATCTCAATGGGGGGGTGTCCCCACCTATATGGTATCACTCAGCGGATTTCATCTGGACGACTGTCCAATGTTTCCCCCAGTACTTCAGCTAGTTGTAGTGTTCTTGGTTGCTCTATAGTGAAGCGTTCCCTGGGTTGTTCTCCCAGCCTTCCCTTTCGAGAGGGACTTTTTGCCCCACAGGAGCCCCAAACTTCCAGAGTGGTTGCTCAGAGTCCTTCAGTCCTTTGTCTGTGAGAGGCGCCTCCCGCGACCTCTTTATGGATTGGGTTGTGCAGCTCCTTCTGCGCCATTGAGTTGGGGCTTGCCGCTGTCTCCCTATCTCTTCCCTGATGGTCTCCAGCCCTCCAGCCAGTATTAAGACTCTTCCGACATGGTGCTGTTTTCCCTCTGTTAAATTCTAGCAGGTTTGACTTGCCATTCTCTAACAAAAGGTTTGGGTAATATCTCATCTAGTAATTACTGGATGCAGTAAACAACAAACTAATCAGCATTATGTGGCCTGTGGAAAGGGTTGCTCGGGAGTCAGGAAACCCTGGCCTGTGCATGCTCAGGGCCACAGTGCCCTTCCTATGTTTGAGTTCTAAAAAGTCCTGCATAGCTTTGAGTGGTTTTCTTGACCTACACTAAGAAAATACTCACTGTTCTATATAACAAGAACTTCTGACCTGCGGCAAAACCAGGATATCAGCAGCTAAAGCAGTAACCCTCTAAGCTATCTGCATAAAATACAAATCTGTGACCTGCATGTTATGGACTATGCTTGCTAGTAGGTACATTTACCCTTTATACTTGATGAATCAAATTGTGACTATACTAGCTGTTCACACAAAACACTCCAGCAAGTGAGTTAACCAACTAGCTACCCTACAGCTTTTATATCTTAGAGATTTTGGGGTTTACCATGGTCTCTGCAGCAGTACATTACTCTCATAGGATATTTTAAAATGCAGTATTCTGTGAAATGGCAAGCGAGAACAGATCTGCTAGCACATTTGTCAAGGGGCGGCTGGTAGCTTTAGAAAATAGTGGGGTGAGTGAAGTGCTCCAATGCTGTCTGTCCCTCCAAAAGGCAAACGCAACCAACCCATCCCTCCAAAAGCCCAAATAAAAACAATCTCTCTACCCAAAAATCCTAAAAAATAACTACTTAAATTTGTCCCTGCCACCCTGTCTGACTTTCTATACGTATCACATTTACAGCACTCATTAATGGGTGAGTTGCACTGCAGTAACAGACAGAGGTGCATATCTGCACACACGCGCAGATGCAGCTCATGTAATCTACTGATAGGGAGACACACAGCCAAGCTATGAATGCAAAGAATGCCATCCACACAGCAGACCAACAAGCTAAAAAACCCTTCACTTCACCGCATGTAAAGCTCTTGAAAACCTGCCCAGTTGAGCCGAATCCAAACGCACTAATAATTAAGATAAGAAAAACTGCAGAAGGAAACAAAGTGGAGGCTCAGATGGAATGCCCCCTACCTAACTGCAGAGAATTCTAAGCTGAGAGGCCAAGCAGAAGGAAGTGAAAGGCCTAGGGCAGAGGCACACCCTGGCAAAATTAAAAAAAATATATGGAAACACATCTGTTAAAAAAAACATTACAGTCAATGGACATCCGCCTGAAACAAGGTCCAGTCCATGTAAGTAACAGACTGGTGGTCACCCAAGTGCAAAAAAGGTGAGGCTGTGGTAGATCAAATTTTACTTATACATTGGTGCCATAGAAGTTA
The DNA here is from genome assembly GCF_031143425.1 of Pleurodeles waltl. Lineage (NCBI taxonomy): Eukaryota > Metazoa > Chordata > Amphibia > Caudata > Salamandridae > Pleurodeles > Pleurodeles waltl. The sequence continues at coordinate 66,436,916 of NC_090439.1, read as the reverse complement.
GCATATAGTGACTTACAAGTTTCATTTAAAAGCCTAAGAGAGAAATTAACATGGGATGTACGAATGTGCACGTTTGAATAGTGGTGGACATTGTGACCTCCACTTGTTTTCAACATCACGTTTGCCATGAAAGATGTTGTGCATTTATATTTTAGTGAATTATTGACATGAATTAATATTAAAAGTATTATTTTTAGAGAAACAGTAGAGATTAAAAGAATATTATGGGTATTAGATGAATTAATCATACTTATATTGATTTAAATGAATTTATTAACCAGTTACATGTGTGCAGAAAAAAATGCACATTTAATTGTTTAATGAAATGCAGAACAATCATTGCAATTAAATAATTTGCTTACATATTTGATTTTAAATCGTAACAAGCGCAATAGGTTTTATATGTATATTCAGGCTTTCTTAGCTAGAATAGGCCTGAAAATTTATTTTGCAGCAGTAATGGAAAAGTGCTGATTTTTTCTGTTTCCTTTGACCTGAATATTTTCCTAGGTTGCTGACATGTTAGTGAATGTCCTATTGTACTGAAGACAGGGACAATTTTTAATTAATAACAAATGTAACAGCATTTGTTCTGGCTATTGAACAAGGCAGGAAGTTGTGTTGTATTCATATGAAAACTGTTAGAATCATCCTGTTGAAAGATGTCCCATGTTTCAAAAACCCTATAATTGTTATTTTGGTGGAACTGTATAAACTCATCAAGATGACATCGCACTATCCCTGAGGAAATCCGGAATAGGTGCAAACCTGAGGGGCGTCTGCAATTTTATTGAATATCGATCCATTTGCACAAGATGAGCCCACTGAGAGGTCCAATCAGAATTATTTGTAAATTTCTAGTTAAGTAAAGTCTTCTCAAATTAGTAGTCAGAGTGTGTGAGTAGTCAGTCTGGGAAAGACTTCTCAGAGTGTTCGTGCTGCCACTTTCTATTCCTCTCCAAATCATCTTTTAGTTCTATATACCCCATTTGAATATGCTATTCAGTACCAATATGCCCAATAAATTCTGAGCTGCTGATTTTGCCCTATGTGCAGCTCATGTTCTGCACAGCCCTTGATGCTGCTGGCTTCTGATGCTACGAAGCTATGAGCGCTCTTACTGATAAATCCTTCCTGTCTGCTGTCCAATGAGAAGAGCTATATAAATTGCAATGTTGTTTTCCTTGTTTCCTTGTCAGCTTAGGTAAATACACAATTGTAGTTTTTATAGTTAGTTACCCTAGTTAGATGATTTTCCAAATTATGTTTACCTCTTCTTTTGTTTTTGCCCGCATGTGCTAGTCCGTACCCACACCTGCAAGTCCAAATTCGTATTAGGGCTAAAGATAACCAGCCCTAATTATTGATCATTATTAATTGAGTTTGATGAATCACTGATGTCACCATCATCTGCCTTGAAATCTGATTTTGATGTGCATATTATTGTTCTGTTGGTTTGTGTTATCCTTTGGAGCAGTGGTTCCCAGCTTGAGGTCCGGGGATGCCTGGGTGTCCGTGAAGCCTTCTCAGGGTGTCAGTGACTGCTGAGAAAATAAAATAATATTAACAGATTAGGTCACCAGCTTTCAGAAATGATTTGAGTGTGTGGTCCCCAGTTTCAAATAATGATTCAGTGGGTGTCCCCGTGGTCCAGTATTGATAAAGTGGGGGTCCACAGAAGTCAAAAGGTTGGGAACCTATGCTTTGTAGTGTTTAATAGTATTGATGTTTAGTAGGCTTAATCTCTTTAGATGTTTTGGTCAACCTATAACTTAGTCTGGTGAACCATTTACATTACTTTGACTTTGTGTTTGTGATAAAGCTTTGAAAGTTTATTCAGTTTGGAGTCTTGTTTCTGTGGCCACATTGGTCATGGTGTATAACATTGTTTATGTTTCTCATGTTATTGGTTTATGTTGAATGAATCTGATTACCTCACTCCTTGCTGAGCCCAAAGATCTGGTCGACCTCTAGTGTAGGTGGGACGAGTTCTAGTATCTCACCTCAGTACATGCAGTTTCTAAACCTGAGGTGGGAAGAAGACTGATGTACGTGCAAAATCATACAGTACAAAAGCAAACTGTGTTCTCTGGGCAGCTGCGTTGTTTACGTTGGTAGTACTCATCTGGCATTGAAAAATTGTTTGTCTATAGATGTCAATGATGGTGAAAACAATGTCTTTAAAAAGCAGAAATACCCTGCACACGTGCAAATGGACACATGGATAATTCAAATGACGGCACATACTCAGCTAGAAAGGGTAACCTTTAATAGAAGAGGTCACTTGGAACTTTCAAATTGATCCTGGAATATTTTTAACATGTTATAACTAGTAATTAATGTAGTGTCCACAATATTTCTGTTACCAGCTATCCACATACATGTTAGTGTTTTAGCTCTGCCCTGACATTGTATGTGAATTCTTTTAAAGTTCCATCAGCTATGTCTATGTGTTATTTTATGTTTCTATCTGTCTATATTTCCAATGTCTATTCATGATTTTAAAGTGTTGTATTTAACATGTACCATTATTATATTTTCATGCATGTATAATAGCATAAATATTCAAGTAACCCTTTTAATCTAAAAATAAGAAAAACGGTGGTCCATTTTGAACTTTGTGAAATATAATGTACTATGTAAATACATTGAAGAGGCACAATAGGAAGGTTGTCATGCTTTTTAGACTACGGCTAAGGTATGGATACTCTAAAATGAGGGCCAGAATTCCTGTACAGAATCCAGAGTAGTGATAAATTATGTGTACTTTAGACCCAGTGTACTGGAGGAACTCATTTGTAAAGCTCACAACTGTGTGTGGTAGCACCACCGATTTTCAGGAGTAAACATTTGTTTCACTTTTGGGTCACTTCTGGCACAATGCAGGACTAGATGGTTACATATGGCAACTCGAGTTTGTCCCTGTGGCCTGAGGAAGGGGTGGCAAATATATATTAACCAAAAAGAACAAAGTAACTTTCTTAATGCCTGCTTTGACTTTGGTGGCGGTATATTTTGAGTGATGTAATAGTGCATTACAGTACAAATAGTTTTTGGGCAACTTTTCAGTTTGTGCGCTTGATATTTGTCAAGAATGCATGTGACTATAAAATAATATAAACTTTTAATTAGTCATAGCAAATTGATTTATTTGAATTAGACAACACCAGGGATTTCTCCTTTAAACGTTTTACTTGAGATTGCCTCGAGGTGATTTTCCCAGTTTTCCTAGTGACAGAGGATGCTTTTGAAAGTATGTCCAATAATCACATCTTTCTTTTTGAGTGACATCTTAGCATCATGGTTTCTAATTTGATAGGATTGTATGACTTTTCAAAGGTGTTTTATTTAAAGCAGAAACAGACAAGATTTGTCAGTCCATAAAACGTTTTCTGGTTAGAATGTACATAACTATAACAGTTTTCAGCAGTCTCTGAAGATTTTTTCCAGTGTGTGCGTTCCCCTCAGTTTTCCATTTTATTTGGAAGACTACGCTTTTTAATTTTTCTCTGTGTGGCACAATTATCTCTGAGGCTCACTAAAAAGCCCGAGCGATGTTGTGTGCTGTGTCTTGAAATATTCGCCCCTTCCACCTTCCAGTAATGAAATCTCTGTTTGATTTCTTTCGTCTGTTGACCTCTGATATCCTAGCGCCATGAAGCTCTTTTGTTACCCTCTGATGTTCTGGCACCATGAAGCTCCGGGTGTATGTTAATAAACACTTTCACCTGCTCATTTAGTGCAGATGCTGAAATCGGGGCTGGATTGCCACATTTGGACTAATCAGGTTGTCAAACGTGAAAACCACAATATTTTTTCAACTGATACATATGAAGTTCACCGATCCTCCCCACAGGAGTTGCCAATACATAGTTACATCCTCTGGTACCTTTAAGGTGGTTTCCTGTTTATATGGGATGATCAGGGCAGACAGGTTACAAACACTAGACTCCTCACAGACCAGATGGGAGGAGGACTTCGTGGTGGCAATACCAGGGGGTGACTTTGTTAGAACGGTCCCCCAGAATATCTTGGAATGCGCATTCTAAATTGATCAGTTTCTATGTCTTCTGCAGGGCGTACCTCACTTCAGGGAGAGTAAATAGGTATTTTAATGTGGCTGATGCACCATGCGTGAGATGTGGGATGGTCAGAGTGGAATTCTTCCATGTGCTACGTCCCTGTGGACTATTGGGAAGAGATCACACACACACACTCGCTGACATCACATTGCAAGAGGTTCCCTGCTCTCTGGGGCACTGCTTATTGAGTTGGTTCCCCTATAACGTCAAAACTAAGGTTACCAGCATATTCCAAGACTAGTTCTTCATGTTAGCGAAGAGGGAAATTACCAGAAATTGGAAAGCTATTAGGGGATCGCAGCTTTGCGCAAAGAACTTTGAGAGATGGGCTGGGGATGCAAGTGCTGTGTTGCTACCAGAGGCCTCAAACAGATAAATAAAAGAAGGACTTGCGGCTAACAGGATCTATGGTCTATGGAGGTTTTTCATTGTTACTTTGTAAAGGCTCCAGGGAAATTTCCACCCACGAGGCACTCAACCAGGGTTGGAAATACATCATTTTGTAGTCAAGGAAGATGTAGTTTTGTGTGAGAAATCTGGATGGCTCTATTGAAGCCTCCATCTTGCTTCCAAGAGGCCAGTTGGTTTATTGGAATGGACTGCCCCAATGCAAGTGCGGTTCTGCCTCCCCTTTGAAGCTCCCTGCTTACTGACTGGTGGTGTTGATGAAAAAAGCAGCTCAAGTCAAAACTGGGGGTCCCAACAACTACCTAAAAGTAGCCTGTGCTACGCGTAAACTGAATTAAGAGCTGCCACTTGAAAATATTTTAAAATTCCTCAAATGAGTTGCGCTTCTGCACCAGAGTTTGGTGCTAGCTTGCTGCTGGCCACAGCAAGATTCAGCCTTCAAACCCAGCTGGATGCATTTGATAGTTGACATAAACACTGAAATACCCTCCGTCACCCACCTTTGAACAACTTAACATTTGCCACTCTGGCTTCAATTGCTGATCTTACATCTTCACCTCCCAGAGAACCCGAAGAGTCGATAGAGGTTTGACCTCTTCACGGCTCGATGGCTGCATATGTATATTCAACTTAATTACCTCAGCCCAACTCCCTGGCATTTCTGCACCCCCAAACCATCAACATTCAAGACAAGTTTCTTCGATGCCTGGCTCATGCATGGCTCATCAGAAACACCTATCTGTTTGAACACCAGTTTCACAACAATTCACGCTTATTCTATTTGCTGTGCTTTATCAAGTTAGGCGTTTGCCCTGTTACAAGTACATTTGGCTAGCTGTGCCCTTTTGTATTCATTGGGGACGTTTTTGATGATTAATAACTCGTGATCCACTGATCCGATTTTGATAATTTTTCTTCAGATAATATGTATTAAATATTGTTTCTCTTTTACGATTTGTGTAGACCTCTAGGTTGTTTATTTCTTTTGACTGTACTGTTGTCAAGTGTGACATATGCACCGTACGCCTTTCCTGCTAAACTATAGCCTAGCAGCTCAAGCAATGTTACCAAAGGTGCTGTAAGAATAAATTACCTGCATGCCTTTGTAGATCAGCTTGTCTAGGTAATGGGTGATCCTGGTTACAGCCCATATCTAAACTTAACTCTCTTCCTCCCGGGTATTTATTATTTCACAGTTTTATATAGTGCTCCTGCACCATGGGGTATTAAAATACTTTACAATAAACCGCAAAGGACAAGATACAGAGATTCAGCAATAAAACAAAACAAATAGTAACTTTGTAGAGCCTCTTCGGTGTTCGGTGGGAAGCTGGTTCATTCAGAGTTAAACAGAAGATGTGTTTTAGTTGTTTTCTGAACTTCATAAATGCAGCTTTAGTTGTTAAATTACCTGAAAGGGGTTTCCAGATGTTGTTAGCTTGTCTTATAAGGTTTGGTTGAGTTCTTTGGGGTCTTGAATCTAGGAGTTTCCAGCAATAAAGACATTTTGCTTCTGGGACCTGTTTAACCACATGAGATACTGATTGTGTATGCCAGTTAAGGGCATCTGTGGAGCGGTTCCTTACACATGCTTTATCCAGTGTCACCCGTGGGGTTGCTTTTGTTTGGATGGTTTCCAGGACTGCTTTCTAAACTGCCAGCTGCAGCTGATTAGTGTACTAATGTAATTACTTCATAAGCATAGCGTTCTTCTTATCCACCTTTAGTATTGCATGACATGCAACAGAAATATCAAAGATGGCAGCCAGAAAATGACTGCAATGCCTCAAAGAAGCTATTTATTTACCTCCCTCTGTTAGCAAACACAGGCATACCACTACCTAAACAGAGCTTAAACGCTAAAATAATGCATATTTAAACGTAAAAATTGCATTTTCTTATTTGCAAAGAGTATTATTACTATTATCCAAGGTGTCGTCCCTTGATTCCTCTGCAAGGTAGGTACTTATTGTATGTTTTACACTTCCTGATGCACCAAGGATAGGCACTGACACGTTTTTAAAATTCACTTTCAGATTGCAGCAAATTTCCCTGACTAAATTTGTCTATGCAAAACACTCCAGCTTTCTCCCCATGTGAGATTCATACTAGACAGAATGCCACATTTAAGCACAGCGTACAAGTGAGGGTATGCCGCGGTGCAGGGGGCGTTGGACACTGAGGGATACCTCAGGCTGGGTGACCCTGATTTCAGACTCACAGTCCACCCAGGCCATGAAAGTTGGCAGCCTTGAGAGTGATAGCAAGCCTCTTTCAGTTCATGGCAATCCAGCTGTAGTCGAGTATGAAATATCAGCTCGAAAAACCAACTGCTGAGCAGCCCCCCACTTTATTAGCCTCAGGTGACAAGTAGAGGGCTGATACCATAAAGCAATCTTTTCCCAGAATTATTTTATGGGTGATGAGCAGGGGCGGCTCCTCCATCAGGGTGGAGGAGTGTCGCCCCCCCGCCAGCAGGAGCTGCAACCTTTAGAAACAAAATACCAATAAACTCTCCCCTCAGTGAGCATGTATGTTTGGCCGGCCGTCTCGGGCTGGTCAAACATACATGCGCACAAGGACTCTCTCCATCCCAGCACTGTGGTGCCTAGTTGGAGAGAGCCTGCACGGGCTCACAGTCTGTGCTAGAGCGCCCAGCCGAGGCACTCCAGCCAATCATGACGCTGCTTTGAGCAGCGTCATGATTGGCACAGGACAGGCTGGGAGCCTGTGCCTGGAGTGCGACAGCAACGACGTGGGAGCTGCGTGGCGACAAAGTAAGTAAGTTTTAATTTTTTTAAAATATATATATACATTTATTTGGCTTCCCCCCACCCCGCCACCATGTTGAGTCGCCAGCCACGACTGGTGATGAGTAATACCTAGTTGTCCATGAATCTAAATCATCCTGTGTCCTCCTCATAAGTGTTGTAGAGAGCTGTAGGAGGTTGCGGAGAAAAACACATTTTAGCGTACTTGTTGGGGAATCTTGTTTCACTAAATTTTCAACATAATTGGCACTTTGCCATTTGCCACAGTTCTTTGAATGTCTACGACAACATTGCCTTTTGCAAGGTTTTTTTTAAACAATCAAATCATTATTTATTTTCTCTTTTTTTCCATTCCCTTCCAATACCCACCTGCACCATTGTTCCTTGTTTTTTTTCTTTCCCTTCCTCCTGAGAAGTCCCCAAAATTTGCCACACTTAGGCGTATTCCTCCCCCTTTTTACTACTGCTCCCTTTTTTAGGTTGAGCGCGCAAGCCCTTTAACTGTTATAATGTGGTCTTTTAACCACACCTACCGCACGCCCATAACTATCACTCATTTATGGGCCTGCCTTTCAAAAATCCTTTGTTATTACTGGTAAATGCTTTACGTTTGTCCCTCCTAGGAACGGTTTTGTTACCACTTTGGACAACTACCCTGTTACATGGATAATTGGACTTTTGCCAATACATTTGACTGTGAGCGACCTTCTTTTTCCTTTTGTGTCTTTCCTTTGTGCTTATGGTGGCCATTGCACTTTGAATCGCCCTGCTTGTGTCAACTGTTTTACTTTTCATTTTCAATTTATTTGCAAGAAAAGTTAAGTTGGGAATTTACAATGCTAATAGCTCTAACTCGAGCAAACGTGAGACCCATTGCATTACAAATGCTGGTCTTCTTCCTCCTTCCCCCATTCTCACCCGCTTATTTTAGTTTGTTTATCCAGCCCCACCCACTTCTGGTAACCTCTTTCTCAACACTCAGTTATTTTCCCTTACCTGTTTTCTTTTAACTGCTGTGTGGCATCCAGTATCCCTAATATTTTAGGTCTCACTTACAGACAGCTAGAACTGTCTTTTAGCAAAGAGTCTATTCTATCTGATATAGACATAGGGTAGGCCTTGCATCTGCCCCTTGCTCATAATATGACGATTTTCTTGTATATCTCAGTTCACTGCTCGTGATTATATGGCTTTCCTTCTTATTCTTGTGTTTGTTCCACCCAAGGAACATTCCAATCTCAATGTCTTTTGATTAGATGAGTTACATCACCCCACTGCTGGTGTCAGGCTCTTGCCTTACACTACAAGAGAGACTATTTTAGCCTTCTCTTTCTCTGTCTCGCACCTTGCTGTGCCTACTCTCCCTGTTCCCTTCTTCTATCTGCTTTCTTTATTTAAATCGTCCCTAACCCTCCCCCTCCTGCGTCCACTTATCCACCTCCCACTACCCACTCACTGTTTTCCATTGCCCATCTTTCAATGATCTTAAAACCATTCCAAAATGGCTGCCAATGCTTGTGCACACTAGTCAGACATTTGGAATGCTTTTGATTTATTAAAAAAAGATTCCAATATGACTGCTGTTTGTGTGCACATACAGGTTTGCACATTCACCGTATCAATCTGGGAAAACTAAACAAAAAAAGTGGCAAAGTCAAAAGGTGTCCTTATTGGTAACACAGATGATTCTCTCTGGCTTTGCCAGGGCTTATTCAGGGTTGCAGCTAAAATTAAAAAAGGACTACATCAACCCTAAACTTCTCATCATCTTTCTGACCCGTCATATTTTTTAATGTATTTCTCACGGAAGATATTTTTTTCTACATTCATAGTTTTCTATTACATGTTACACTATAGTGGTTCCAACAGTTTCACATATAGCTTCTTGTTACAGGCTGTCTGTACAACTGCAATGCTACTTTTACAGAGAATGTGTACAAGTGTGCATTAAAAGAGATACAGGGTCATCAGAAAGGAAAAGTGTCCGCTTGCATTTATGCCATAATGACAAAATAGTAGTTAATGTGGAAGCATTCTAGCGATTGATGGCTCACCGGACCCAAGATCTCCCCAAACATCCCTTCACCATTAAGAAGCATGGTACTGGGGCTCAAGGAGTCACCAGAAGACCCATGCCAGCAATGAGCCACATTATGGAAGCAGTGGCTAAGAGAGTGCTGCTGTGAAGGGTGGACACACTATACATACCAGAAAATCAGGAAACTGGTATGTCAATGGTGCTTTTTATACAGGGGCCGAAGTGAAGCCAATTTGTTGTTTTTATTCTTGGGACAAGTTGGCTCCTGTTATGGAAATGGTACATCACATGCTGGGATCAGGTGGCTACTGGGACATAATTGTTCATGCATATGCCAGAAGTGTGAAAGCTGACACAGGCTATATGGACTTTAACGTACAGGGAAGAAGTGCTGCTATTGCCAAATCATTGAGTGTTTTCCATATGTCGTTGCCTTCTGGATCCTGACAGGGAAATGTTTATTTACACACTGGACAACACAGCAAGTGTCTTCCTTAGTAGTTGGATTGCATATAGGAATTTTCGCTGAAAGATACAGAAAATGCTGCTGAACAAATTTACACCAAACATGGCCCAGAAAATAGCATTTTCTTCGATTTAGTTTCCAAGGGATGTGCTGGAAGGTGAGTTCCTCCCAGACCTAGGGTGCTGGACACACCCTAGAAGTGTGGACGTGCAATGTTTTTTAACTAAAAAAAGTAAAACATTTAAGTGCAAGATTTGTGATGCAGCTCACAAGGTTTGGGCACACGTGGTTAACAAACTGGCGTATTAATTCACAAATTGTGCTCTGAAAATAGTGTTAATGGGCACCGTGTTTGAGCATAGTGACCATACTACAAGCCCAGAGGTAAGGCAGGTGCATATGTGTTTTTTTTAGACAGAAGTCAAAATTGAGATAGTGAGTTTGTGAACTGGTTTGCCTAATTCGCGAGCTACTGCAATTATGTTTTTTTAAATCCTTTTAAGCTTGAGGGATCAAAAACACTCACTGGTATCCGGTGAAAGGGGAAAAGGTAAAAAAGAAGATCTACTGAACAGTGCTGAGAAAAGAACCAGGGAGAAGGAGTACCACTCGGGAAAGGGGACCTTTCCTTTGACCATGTTGCAGGACCACAGCACCATGCGTGGCTAGAGTGGGCTCCGTAGGCAGGGGAAGTTGCCACACTGAAGGCTCCTAACTGCACCTGAGAATATCCTTCATAAAACAGCACACGTGCTCTATCACTATAATAAGAAAGTTTAGCGCGTGTTTTTTTTAAAAAAACTCAAAACGAACAGAAGGGGTCACTGCAATACAGCGGCGAAAACAGTTTCATACTTCGGCTGTGTGGACTTCTGTTCTGGCGGGCCAAGCCCACAGTCTAAATAAGAGACAAAACAATCCTTTATTTTCCAACCCAAAAACTCATCGTCCCGTTTGAAAACAGAGCCCCTTCCCAGTCCCGTCGTGGTGCCGAGTTAGTTATGGTCTCCATGTCTTTTTGTTCCCTGACCTCTACTGTAATTGCGCCCTCAGATTCCGTGCTCATGAACGCCTCGCCCTCTACAACAATGCCGCCAATCAAACGGCCATGTTTTGTCATTCACTGCCACAGGGCCTGTGAGCCCGCTCAAACGCAATATACGAAAACAAAATGACTCACTGGCAATTCACAAAACGTCAACACTAAAAAAATTAATCTTGCAAACCTTTGTATTTTCTGCTCCTGGCACGGCGATGGCATCCTTTGCATTTGACTTGATTTGTTACGGTGAAAAATCGAATAATGCGTTGCTGTTTTCATGCCAGTCATTGAATATTGCCAACTGCTGTTTTGTTACATGTTTACTAAGGATTTTCTAACTTTCCTCGACGGAGAAGCAAATGAGTACTTCTCCGCCTCCTCCCTAAAGTCAAAGCCGCCTCCTGTGCATCTGGAAGGTGTGAAAACCAAGTTGTGTAACCTGTAATTAAATTCACCTGCTTTATGCAACAACCACCAGGGATGAGCTGGCCAAATCCTCTCTATTTCCTCGACAGCAACAGTCCACCATGAGAGGAAGACATTTTGGGATCATAGCATCCTGTTACTGCAGCTAAATCGGCTGTTTTACTGTGATATTATTTATACAGAACTGTCCAGTTGGTGGCGAGCCACATGATTTTCAGGAAAAGCCGAGCCCACTCAGGGGTCTGCCTAGGCTTTGAGAGCTGAAGCGCATGCAGAATCAACGAGAAAGCTGGCATGCAAACGACACAGCAAGCATGACTTAACAATCACATAAAATCTCTTTCAAACTATAAATATTTTTTCTTGAATGCTTGTCTTTCACTTTAGTACATAAGATCACATCACTGCACCGTCATTTGCTAAAATGAACAGTTTTTAAACATGAACCCCGGCCCAAATGCTCTAATGTCACGGCGGCCGTGAGTGAACCAAGACACGTCAGTTTGTCATGTGCACTGTATGTGTCATGTGCACTGTATGTAATATGTGGGGTAACATTATTGTCCAGTACACATCGTATTGTCCAGATACAAGCAGGCTCTTGATACAGTGCACATCTTGGAATATGGACCAGATGTGCTAAGAGTACATTTGCAAAAGGTGGTCACTAATTGTACACTGACATTTTGTGCCTCCAATGGGATTCAGTGAACCAACCTATGTACTAATAGGTCAGTTCCCAAAACAGGGAATCATAATGCGTCACAGACCGACCTGCCTAATGAATAAAAAGTAGGCAGGCTGCAGATTTGTTCTAAGGCCTCCATAACATGTTCTGTCGGTAGTTGCGCCTACAAATGAGAGGTGGTGAAAGCAATTTTGTCAAATGAAATGGTGTGAATTACTTCTTAGAGCCTTCAACATTAGTACAGCGACTAATGTGTGGATCTAGCGGTTTTAAGCTTAACTGTTCATATACTGCTTGGTATCTATGATGAGAGTACAGAGCTGCGAAACATGAATGCATTAATAGAGCCGTGAAGACCTGAACACGGCTTCAGTGCAATACAGGGCTTCGGCTCATAGTATGAACCATTTTCCCACACACACAAATGGTGTACAACCCCTTTGAATTTGGAGAGAAACGTACAGCTTTGAAACTCAAAGAAATATATGGGATTTGAGTTTTAATGGGGATATAGCATACTGAAGGTTTCATGGATGTGCAACACTTCAAAGCCATGATGACAAATGCATGTATTCTGAAGCTCTAATTTTGGATGCAGCGCTCTGAAACTTTAGTCGACAATTAGTGTATTGCTGCTGTTGCGGATGAGCCCTAGGAATTCAGAGGGCTACCACATAATACCTTTTGTTGTGAGAATTTTCAGTAAGAATGAAGACAAAGTTATTCTGTTTGAAAACAGGCATGCACCCACTTAAAGCAGGCACCAACCCACTTAAATCCTAGGGTGTGCAGCAGCACTGTCACGTCTGTCACTAAGACCTGGTTCTGAGCTTCATGGTACTGGTTGGGTGGTAAATTAGCATTTGATTTACCTTTAATTTGAAGTAAATCTGCACCAATACCGTGCAATTACAAGTTAAGCCCATTCAATGGAAATTATCATGAGCGACTGGATTTGCAGGTCTTCAAACAACAGGGAATTTCTGCAATTTTCACTCCAGGGAGGGGTGTGGTGAGGGATGGGAGTGTAGGGAGTAGGGGAGAGAAGGATATGGTAAATTCTGGTAGATGGGAGCTTAGCATCCAGCTGAAAACTCATTCCATTTTTCCAAATGAAAAATCCGACCTGAAAATTTGGGCCCAGCGTTCCTGTACCTTGGAAAACTGGGCATGGGAACACAGGCCCGCCCTGAATCAGGCAGAATGGAATTTCCGAGAGTAATTCTGCATTGCCTGACTCATTATCAGGGCCTACGTGCCCTTTTTGGTACTTCTAAGCTGAGAGGATCTGAAAGAATGGCTATTTCATCTGAAACAGTTCAGTGGGTGAAGGTGATGTTACCATTCAGGGATTATCTGTTCACTGTATGAAGCCCTACTTGGGGTTCAAAGATTCTAAGACCGGTATGTGAGACCCCAAGGCTTAAGGATAGTACAGGATTGTCGTAGTAAAGTACAGGGGGGCCACCAGCCCCAATTACGTCCTTGGAGGAGATTTCATCTGTCATTTTTGCCTAGAGTCACCGAAGTCATTCTCCTCTATAAAAGTGAAGGATGTAACTTTATAGAACTGGAAGAGATAACTTTCTTCTAAGCCTTTCAGTGCCCAGAAGCAAACTCTGCCAGTGTTTTTCATATTTTCATTTGGACCTTTCTATATGCCCTCATACACGATAGGAAGGGTTACTTTGTATCTGTTCTCCAAAGGAATGAAGCAGTATAGGTCTTTACAGCCCAGCAGTGTTTTAGATGAGTCCGCTTGATAGGAAGCCAGTGGTTTGTTAGCAAAATCTCTTATCTTTCACATCCTGCAGTTGCAGCCGTTGACTTTTCTTCCCTAACCATTTGCTTTGTCATCACGTTGCACTGGTAATGAGACCACATTCTTTAGTTAGAGCTGCTAAGTTAATGATCTTCAACAAGGGTGGGATTTTGAATCAGAATGTATCTTTCAGGTATCTTTTCTGATCTGAGTGGCCCGTCCCGACCTTCACCTCTGCCAGTCTAAAACTACTGAGAGAGCGTATTTGATATTACATATTATAGACGTGAAATGCTTATGTCTAACAATGCTGTATTAATAAAACATTCATTAAAGCGTATTCATAAATATGGAGAATCGTTCATATGTATAAACTAATGTCAACTGTAAGAAATAATCGTTTATAGTTTGCCTAACTGAGCACATTAAAACGTATAAAACTGCATTCATTAGAACTCGTATATCTTAAGTTAGCATGAGCCAAGCAGAAGCTGAGTAGCTCTCATATTAAAGGCGTATTTTTCTGTCTCTTCAGTGTGCGGACTTGCAAACGACCATGACCCAGCTATTGTTCTTTCTGTATTAGTTTGAAACATGGGGACATTTTCCCATCCGCATGCTAGCATCTTTTAGTATAAAATGATGTGCTTCGAAACATTTGTAGATACTTCCAAGGACAATGAGACGAGGGAAAGAGAACTTTTAACCTGAGACGGGTGCCAAGATGATGAAGTAACCCCGGATATGCCACCTACGAAAGGCCGATTATGAAGACCAATCAGAAGACAAAATAATATCAAGAAATGACAAATGCATTACTTAATGTATAATTTGATAGGTTAACAATGATGGGGTGTATTGACTAACCAATAGAATTTTGGGGGAATGAATCACGAGAAAGGGATAAAAACCCATGACAGGGAACTGACAGGCCAATTAGGTAGGGAATGATATTGATTGCATCCCGAAACTCTGTCACACTATTTTGTGACTTGAGACTTAGACAAACCATCCTTGCCCATATTACTGCCCCTTACACTTTACTCCTTATGAGGAGAGTGTCTTGCCTTTAACTTAGATAGACTGATGGCGATCTAACTGATGTCCTGAAGACGAAGACTGATCCTGAATGCTGACATAATCAGAGGAGGGTAATTATAAAATTGCTAATGAAAATTCATTTTGCCTTTCTTTCTAGGTACCAACTGCTGTATGTTTTTATTAGAGACCTTAGTTAGATGTTTTCCAAATTGGTGTTCAAAATTGTTTTGCATGACGCCCAACATGCTAATGCTAATTAGAGGTTAGACGAGGTATTCATTCTGCCTGACAAACTGACGTGACTGACATGGTGCTATGCTGAACTAGTATCTTAGAAAGTTCGATGTGTTATAATCTGCTTATATCTATCTGATTGTCTATGCTACTGATCTTTGCATTATCGAAAGCTTATTGTGGTTGTCATCTTGTAATTGTGCTTATATGCTTCTTGACTTTGAGATTAATGCCTTTGCTACTAGATTGTAATCAATAGGGAATAAAACTCATAAACTTCATTAAGGTGTGGTTATTCATGACTGAAAGGTCATGGTTGCGCCAAATGTTTATTAATGTCTAAAGTAAGAGATATTTTGGTGTTAAACGTTGACAATGTTAATGACATATTGATTGATATTTTGATCAGTTATCTCGTCCTACGGTGTCTCACCACTGGGCCCAAAGATTCATTGGCCTAAAACGAGTCCTGATGTGTATAAATTGACATAGACGGACGCGTTAACAGTTCTGGTAGCAGAGTACGGTTTGGCCCTTGGGGGCCCTAGGACGGAGTTTTCACTGTTCAATTGTTTTCTTATGATAATGCAAACTGGAAAGATGATGAGTTGCTAGATCTGCCATGGGCTTTCCCGGGATCTCGGAGCCTGCCTGAATGAGTTGGGAATGTTCTCGGCGCCATAGTATGTGTGGTTAGGGTCTTTTGCGCTTATTAAATCTTATGCACTTTGCAGGTGATTGTGAATATTTGAGTGTGATTAGGCCAAATTAAGTGTTGTTTAGAAGGAGTGGGCGTACTCCACAGCATGAGAGTAGGGAAGTCGGCGTACTTCATGTGAATGCAGCGCTTGTTGCTCAAAATTATCCACGTGGTTGGTTGTTGTATACGGGCCTATTGAGGTCTAAGACTTCGGAGTATGATGTTAAAATGGTTTATGTTGTAATCTGTGCGGTTTAATAGGTCAATCGGGCGTGGTTGACAGGTCGAGTTTCGAGTTATGATGCATGCGTGTAACCTTCGATGGAGATTTGACAAGTTCTAAAGTGCACTAGAAGGAGTCATTGACAAGTCGAGAGTAGGATTTGCAGGTCGAATTCTGCTTGCGTATGAGGGAACTGAGAAGGAGAGAGTAGCGGCCGAGGCTTCAAATGAAATCTCTGTAGAGTTCTGAAGCAAATGTGTTACCCTTCCTGTAGTAAACCGGCAGATTTGTGTTGTCATTTAAGTGCTAGCAATAATTTGCATTAGTTTGTATGAGTTGTAAGGAGTTAACGAGGTGTGGACAAGCCGCAAGACTTTGTCAGCTGCAGTGTGTGTGAGTGTGACGTCAGTGGTGCCGTGCTGGGATAGGTCAGATGTCGAGAGGGGTTGCGCACGGATTGGCTGCCGTCCGTGAGAGGCAATAGGTTGAGCAAAGGGTAGGTGAAGAGTGTCCTGGGAACTAAGCCGTTTTCTGAGTAAATATAAAATAAAATGAATTTTGTTAAGGCATTCAAAAGCGCTTTGAAAGGAGATGTGTATATCGTTGCAACTGATGGGGAACCTACACCACCTGAGGGTACACCAGCTTACACGGTTATGGAGGAAAAGGGTGTTGCACCGTGTTTATGGATAAAACAATGGCGCAAACTAACAGAGAAAGAAGGGTGTCTAGCGTTTCCAGAACATGGAACATTTAATCAAAAGGTGTTAGAAAATCTGAGGTGGATGTTAAGTACGCGGAAACCACCTCCTCGACCAGCACAATATGAGGCTTTGGCAATTTGGGACCTGATGGCTCTTAAACATAGACAAGAAAGATTTCACAGAAGATTGACAAGAGCAGAAAAATCCTATGCAGAGGCTAGATGGGACAATGAGAACAAAATGTGGAGACGAGGAATAGTGGATGGGTTGAAGCTGTTTCCGGCAATAACCCAGGGAGAGGAAATACAGGGAAAGAAAGCTTCTTGCAAAACTGACAAAGAACCAGGCAAACACAAAGAGAATAAAAGATCTTGGGAAGAAGAGGACGATTCAGATGATGAGGCGTTTATGGATAGATTGTTACATGATCGTCCGCCACCATACGCTGTGAACAACAGTGCTCCAAGTACTAGCTTGGATCCTGGGAACCAGACGAAAGAGAAGGGTGTTACTGATACAGTGCAGACTAGCGATACAGCTTTGATACAGAATGGTGGCAGTGTACCCACTGCACCAGACTCGCCGATACAGTTACAGCCCCCACCACAGATAAAAATAATTTATCCCGATGTCCCAGTACTCGAGACTACTACGAACTTGGTGGTGCAACCAGACCCGATATATACAAAGCCAAGGTTAATGCAGATTGAGTCAACTCCACAGTTAGTGTCACAACCGCCACAACTGATACCTGGGTATAACCCAGTAGCGGGTCCTTTAAAAGAACCTGCACCAGGATTATTAGATCAGACCTATGGTGTTGAAGCCCCAAGAAGCTTGGGAGCAGGCCAGACACCTGCCGCTATATCACTACCCATTACAGTTGGTCCCCCGGTGCCGTTATATGCACAGGAGAAAACAAGGACGTGTGAACAGGGAGTCATAACTCATGAAACGATAAGAGGAGGGCCTATTATAACTCCACAAATAATGGCACAGAGAGGACAGGTTTGTGAACAATCAAGACCCTTAATGGACCTTAGTCCAATAGGGGCACCTCTTGAGGCAATGCGACAAGCAGGATTGGGAGTCCTGACTCCCCAAACTATGAGTACAAATACCTCATACACTCCAATGATACATGCAGGGAACATTTCACTGCAGGGTTTTACAGTACAACAGTTAAATGAGTGGTTAGAGAAAACTTGCACATCACAAAAGACTACAGCGACTGCAATCGAACCTGAGAAAGAGAAACACAATGAATACCTAAATCTAGTACGACTAGGAGCAGAAGCTGCTGAATTGGTGAATGGAACAATGGGAGTAAATAGGTTGGAGTCTTACACTGAGGCAGAATTAAGGTACTTATGCCCTAAAATCACCAAAGAGGTAGGCAAAGTACACCAGAAATTAACGAATTTGGCAAACAAATACAATATCGACATTGGAAACACGAAACATTTGAAACGGAGTTACAGATTAGATTTTGACTCAAAGGATTTTGAGCACATGAGATCTGCAGGCATGAAGACACATTTGAAAGAGCTGCTGCAAAGCGCACAAATTTTGGGAGCACTAGAGAAATGGGAAGTCCGATGGATGAAGAAAAGAGATAAGGGGAAAAGAGATAGTCCAGTATCTAATGAAACAACAGTCACACCAAACTTAGAGACAGTGAAAATCCTACCTATGAGAGAAACAGCTGGTGGTGTTTTGGTGCATGTGCCTTGGTCCAGGGGAGACATTTTGTCCTTTACGAATGATTATCCTAGGTTAAGAGAAAAACCGATTGAGTGGTATCAACAGACAGATAGATTTGTGAAGCTTGCAAAATGTCTCTGGGAAGACTTAAATACCTTGTTTGAGATTATTGTTCCGCCAGACTTGTGGCTTGAATGCAAGAGAGGGGTAGATTGGCCCACAAAGGAACTGGCAAGGGATAAAGTGACTGGAGCACCTTCTGAAGAGGTGATGAAATATTATCATAAAGTAATTGAGTTTTTGAAACAAAAGGTGTCGCCGAAGGTGACTGATTGGCAGAAAATCGACCGGACCTCTCAAGAGGTTAAAGAGTCAATACATGCATATTATGAAAGGTTGTTGAAGGCATTCAAACATTACAGTGGTACTGAAACAATTGAACCGAAGGACATGAATCATCTTGTGTTCAGATTCGTCGAAGGGCTGAGACCGGAGGTCAGCCAAATGATTAAAAATCATTTGATTTGTTGGCAAGCTAAACCGATTGATGAAGTATTACAGTACGCGAAATACTGTAGTGACGAAATTGAGTTAAAGCAGAAAAAGTTGAAGGAGAAGGTGATGGTGATGCAGATAAGGGCTGCACAGGCTGGAATACAGGGAAATGGTGTTCAGCAAATGATACAGCAACAACCGCAATTGAATGGTGTGTTTCAGGCACAGCCAAGAGGTAGAGGTCGAGGGTTTGTGAACCGTGGTTCGGACATGAATAATGTTGTTGTTCAAGGTGATGGTCAAGGAGTGAAAAAGATGTCACCATGCCATGCGTGCGGGGGCGTGGGACATTGGAAACGGGATTGTCCAAATATAATGCAGGATGGTACAGTTCAGCAGAGTATCAATGCCGGTACATTGCAAAATTCACGAGGTTCAAGAATGAGACACCCGAATCAGAACTATCAAAATAATTTGGTGCAAATGTCAGGGGTGCAACCTATGCAGCAAATGCAAATGCCGCGTTTCCAAACAGTGTCAGTACAACCAATGCAACAGCAGATCCCTATGGTGCCTAGACAGCAAATGCAGTTACCCCTAGCTCCGATGGGACAGCAACAGGTGACGCTTCCTCAACAGGTCACAGGTCAGGTAACAAATCAAAACAACACTGTATAACAATTCCCATTACGAGGTGAAAATGAGATGAATGAGGATTGGTCAGATGATAGCTCAGACAGTGAAGAGTGCAGACTCGCCGCATCCTTAGAGGTAGACCAGAGAGGCCCATATGTGGAGGGAAAAGTAATGGGCTACAAAGTCTCATTTTTAGTCGATACAGGAGCTACACGCTCTACTGTTCGCAGTGCAGAGGTACCAAGATTACCTCTCTCAGGGCGCACCATACGAGTGGTTGGTGTGGCTAATCAGTACCTGACTAATCCAATCACTGACCCAGTGCAGGTTGAAATCGGAAATTTCCAGGGCCTGCATAGATTTGTTGTATGCGATTCAAGTCCAGTATCCTTGTTAGGAAGAGATTTATTGTGCAAAACCAAATGTTCAATTACCTGTTCCAATGGTGGAATAGAGGTTCAGACAAACAGTGATGATGAGGCAGATGAGGGTCAACTCATGGAAGAAGGAGGAGAGATGAATGAAGATTACCCTCTAATTACCCTTTTCCCAGTGTTCACCTTGATCGATGTACCTGCTGATCTGCAAGGATCGGTGATAGAGAAGGTGTGGGATTTGACTGGAAAGGAGGTTGGATTAATAAAGGGAGTGAGACCAGTCAGGGTGCAGATAAAGCCGAACGCAGTGTTCCCACAAGTGTCACAATATCACATGACTCAGGATGTCCTTATTGAAGTGACACAGATAATTGCAGATTTTCTCAGACAGGGAGTTTTGAAAGAGGTCCTGAGTAGTCCGTGTAACTCTCCAATTATGGGTTTGAGAAAGCCCTGTGGGAAAGTTCGAATTGTGTAGGATTTGAGAAAAATAAACGAAATTGTGGTAAAATGCTGCCCTGTGGTTCCCAACCCAGCAGTAATAATGTACCAGGTTCCTTGTGATGCTGAGTGGTTTACCGTAGTAGACCTATCACAAGCGTTTTTCTCGATACCACTTCACGAAGACAGCCAGTTTTTGTTCAGTTTCAAATTCCTGGATAAGGTATACAGTTGGTGCAGAATTCCTCAGGGGTTTTCTGAGTCACCATCCATCTTCAATCAGATATTGAAGAAGGATTTGGAACCTCTTGTGTTGCCTTACAATTCGACTCTTGTGCAGTTCATTGATGATTTGTTGATTGCATCCAAAACCAAAGACAGCTGCAAATATGATACCATTGCCTTATTGAATCATTTAGGGAAAAACGGACATAAGGTATCACCTAATAAGCTGCAGTACTGCCAAAAAGAAGTAAAGTATTTGGGGCATCTGATTGAAAAAGGGTCTCGAAGAATATCAAAAGAGAGAATAACAGTTGTTTTACAAATGAATCCCCCAACAACAAAGAGAGATGTCAGAATATTCTTGGGAATGGTGGGCTACTGTCGCCAGTGGATACCCAACTTCTCGATCATTTCAAAACCATTAACAAAACTGACAGGAAAGGAAGTTAAGAATGAACCATACACAGTCACATTGACAAAAGAAGAGCTTGAGTCATTTCTAGAGCTGAAAGAATGCATGTGCAGGGCTCCAGCATTAGGAATGCCTGATTATGAGAAACCATTTTTGTTGTTCTGTCATGAACGTGATGCTTGTTCTTTGTCTGTTTTAACACAGGTCCATGGAGATGCAAATCACCCTGTAGCATATTTTTCAGCTACTTTGGACCCTGTCGCAGCAGCCTTACCGGGTTGTTTGAGAGCAGTCGCAGCAGTTGGTCAAAGCCTTTCACAATGTGAGGGCATAGTCATGGGATACCCTTTGACAGTATTGGTTCCACATTCTGTTGAAATTCTGCTGACACGAACTAAGACACAACACATGACAAATGCACGACTTACCAAATATGAGACAATTATTCTAGGGTCACCTAATGTCACATTGAAAAGGTGCACTGTACTGAACCCGGCAACTCTACTTCCCATTGAGAATACAGAAATAAAGGATGGGGAAGAGTTTGAGCATGATTGTCTGGAGGTGACTGAGCTCAGTACCAAACCTCGCTCAGATATAAAAGATACCCAGTTAAAGGAAAACGATTACATTATGTTCGTTGATGGGTCCTGTCTAAGAGATTCATCAGGAACCTTGAGAGCTGGTTATGCAGTATGTACCATATCTGGTATAGTCGAGGCCTCCTGGCTCGAGAAAGTGTTTTCTGCACAAGTGGCAGAATTGATAGCTCTCACAAAAGCCTGCCATGCTGCTGTAAATCTGAAAGTCACAATCTATACAGACAGCAGATATGGATTTGGAATTGTACATGATTTTGGTCAACTCTGGTCACAAAGAGGGTTCATGACATCCTCTGGTTCACCAGTGAAAAATGGAGAACAGATAAGAGATTTGTTACATGCAATTCAGTTGCCTCTCGAAATTGCTGTGGTGAAGTGCAGTGCTCACACCAGATCACAAGATTTTGTGTCAATGGGGAATGGTTATGCAGACCAAGTTGCCAGATTTTGTGCATTGAACTGTATATCTTTTAAAGAGCAGTGGGAACTGTTACCATAACCTGAGAATGACACAACCTTAAGTCTAGCATTACGAGTGGTTGATACTTTAGACGAATTAAAGACATTACAAAGCCACGTTGGTAAGGAAGAAAAACGTTCCTGGCAGAAAATGCAGTGTATACAGAGAGCAGACGATATTTGGGTATCAGGAGAGGGAAAACTAGTTTTGCCAAACAGTCTTCTGTCACAATTTGCCCGATTGTATCATGGGCAGGCACATTTGGGAAGAGATGCCATGATCAGATCATTTAAGATTGATTGGTTCAATCCAAAATTCAGACATGCCGCAGAAATTACTTGTCACAGGTGCGTCATTTGTCAACAGATGAACGCTGGAAAAGGAACTGTGGTAACTTTGAGCCACATTGGGAGAGCTGGTGGTCCATTTAATAAGATACAAATGGATTTCATTGAAATGCCTGTTTGCGGAGGTTTGAGATACGTGCTGGTGATTGTGTGTGTTTTTAGCCATTGGATTGAGGCATATCCCACACGTAGGAATGACAGTCTTCCAGTTGCAAAACTACTACTCAGAGAATTAATACCCAGGTTCGGGTTTCCGGTTTCTATAGAATCAGATAGGGGAAGACACTTCGACAATGAGGTGATTAAACTTCTGTGTGCCGCACTCAACATTGAACAAAAGCTGCATTGTAGCTATCGCCCTGAAGCCTCAGGACTAGTCGAGCAGATGAATGGTACTTTGAAATCAAGAATAGCAAAAATGTGTGCAGCAACAAACATGAAGTGGCCAGATGCATTACCTCTAGTGCTGATGTCTATGAGAAACACGCCAGATAAGAAAACGGGATTGTCCCCACATGAAATCCTCATGGGCAGAGCAATGAGGTTACCGGCGGTACCTGCAAATGCACTGGTGAATATTACAGATGATATGGTGTTGGATTACTGCAAAAGTTTGGCTGACGTGATTCGCTCTTTCTCTCACCAGGTGGAAGCTAACACGTTACCACCAATCGGCGAACCAGGACACTCTCTGCAAGCTGGAGATTGGGTGGTTGTCAAGAAGCACGTAAGAAAATCGTGTCTTGAGCCGCGTTGGAAAGGGCCATATCAAGTGATATTGACGACCACTACTGCTGTGAAGTGTGCCCGGGTTCCCAACTGGATACATGCCAGTCATACAAAAAGGGTAGCGTGTCCTGTTGAAGAGGAACTTGAAAATTCCGGTACAGCAACTTCAAGAGGAGAAGTCTCAGAGTCAGAGATCAGTCAAGAAAGATCTGAGACTACAGGAGAGCCCGCTGAGAACAGCCGTGTCCCTCAAACTATCAGTGAGTTCGAGAGAGGTGACGAAGTGCCAATCTCAGTGGAGGCAGCAGGAGAACAAAGTCAAGGAGAGGTTCTCCCAGAAGCAGACGAATACAATTCAGAATCTGAATACAGTGTCGAACAAGGAGAGAGAGACGAAGAAGTGGCAAATTTAAATCAGAACGAATCAGAATCTGCCGAACGAGTTCCAAGCCTATCAGGAGAAAACACCATATTATCAGAGGAGGGTGCTGTCCAAGGTACTGAAGGAAAACGCCGAAGTAAGACGAACAGAGGTGACAATTGGCCAGACAAATCACACTTTAGAATAAGAGAAATAGCAAACGAAACAATAATAGAGGAAAGCGATACCTCACGAGCAGATGATCTGAGTGAAGGAGAACAGCAAGGAGAACGAAAAAGAAAAAGAAAAAGAATAGCAAACAGAAGATATACCGGTCCTGAATGGGCATACGCTACAACCTCTGAATGGCAACAAGAATTCTTAGCATTCTGTTTTGATCGAGAAATACCAGGCCAGTACTACGGTACCTGAAGAATATACAACAAGAAAACTGAAGATAAAAAGATCAAAATTGTAAAAGCTGAAAAATAATAAACAAGAATCTTAGAGAAAAATAAAAACTACCGGAAAGTGACATTAAACCTGGATTTGACTTATAGAAACCTGATTACGGCAAGCTGCTAACCTGAATTGACGAAAAGGGTCCTGGAGTGAGTGAAGACGCTGTAAATTACGCAGAAAGAGTTTGCTACTCAGAGTTGATTGTTAATCTGCTATTTGATTCTATACAAACATGGCTTATAGTAACAAAGGAAGTAAAGTGTGTGGCTGGTTAGGACTTATGATAGGTGCTGTATGCGCAATAATGATTGTGGGAGTGATTGTGGGAATGCCATGGAGAGAGAGTGAAACTATTAATGCAACTTCAAAACCTGAGACTACTACTACAACTAATAAACTATCACCATGGGAGAAATTTGAGCAAGATACAAGACATCTGCATGAGGGAACTAATGCAAAAGGGGAGCTTTCTACTAATGTTTTCTATCGCCTATTAAATGAGTATGTGGAAACTATGAATGCGAAAGACTGTTATGTATGCACTAAAATTCCTTCATCTGTGCAAGAGGGAGTTACTTATCATAGCCTCCCTCTTACGTATGGGATCAGCTGTAGCTTGCTACTAACAAGATTTTATGATCAAGAGCATGTGCAATATTTTTATTCAAATTTAGACATTGTGTTTTCTTTTGTGCCTGTTATTGAATTCTTAAATAAGTTAGCTAAAGAGCATGATATAAAATTAGTTAGAGGATTCTTTGAGCCAACACTAACATTTGGAACTGCTTATGCACATCGCAATAACTTAACATGCTTACTGTCTCCTGTAGAGAAAAGCTTTTTAGATCACACAGATGATAGACGAAAAGCATTAAAGGAAAGATTAGAAAAAGGTTTAGAAAAACGCACTTATGCAAATGATTATGCTTATACTGAAATTAAAACACAAGGCAAGTTAGCTATAGGTGCATTACACGTAGGTAGACTCTGCATATATAGACCAAAATCTGATCAAGATAATTTGTTTGTGGGAACGAGTGAATGTAGGCATGTGTTTTTGTTTCAGAGCAAATGGACCTTTATGTTAAATGGACAAGACCCAGCGATTCCTGGAATCTATTACATCTGTGGGTTAAATGCATATTACCGTCTCCCTAAGGGATGGTATGGGACATGTTATTTGGGAATAATATTCCCAAAGATTTACCAGATTGATGACTTAAAACAACTACCTAAAATGTCTGAATTACAACATACCAGACAAAAACGAGAATCAGTGGCGGCTGTCATTGGTGACATATTTGGAGCTATAATCCCTTCAGTGGGGGTTATCCTAAATTCTATGAAAATTCAAAAGTTGTCTACTATTGTGGATAACATGCTGACAAACTTTACAGGAGCTATACTTCTGATGGATACTGAACTTGCTGCAGAAAGAGCTATGACTCTTCAAAACCGGCTTGCTTTAGACATTCTTTTAGCAAAGAGTGGAGGTGTGTGCAAAATGCTTAATGAACGTCATTGCTGCTCATATATACCTGACAATAGTAAGAAAATTAGAAGCATGCTTACTAACCTGACTAGAGATAGTACAGATTTGAAGGATCTAAAAGAACTTGGTGTTTGGGAGAAATTTGGAAAGGGAATTGCCCGAGTGGGAAGCTGGTTTACCAACATTTGGAATGGGGTACTTGCAAAAATTATGATGGGATTATTAATTGTTCTGATTTGTTTACTGGGATTTTGGGGAGCATGCAAAATTAATAATAAAGTGAAGAAAAATTTGGCTAACAGAACCAAAAGAAACGAAGAAAGTGAAAGAGAGAAAATGTTTAATGAAATATGGGAAAGCTCACATAAAGGAAAAGATGTTGAAATGCGTATTATGCGTAAGGTGAAAAATTAAGACCTGGAAGATTTGTGATGACGAGCGTCATCAGAGGAGGGACTGAGAGAGCGTATTTGATATTACATATTATAGACGTGAAATGCTTATGTCTAACAATGCTGTATTAATAAAACATTCATTAAAGCGTATTCATAAATATGGAGAATCGTTCATATGTATAAACTAATGTCAACTGTAAGAAATAATCGTTTATAGTTTGCCTAACTGAGCACATTAAAACGTATAAAACTGCATTCATTAGAACTCGTATATCTTAAGTTAGCATGAGCCAAGCAGAAGCTGTGTAGCTCTCATATTAAAGGCGTATTTTTCTGTCTCTTCAGTGTGCGGACTTGCAAACGACCATGACCCAGCTATTGTTCTTTCTGTATTAGTTTGAAACATGGGGACATTTTCCCATCCGCATGCTAGCATCTTTTAGTATAAAATGATGTGCTTCGAAACATTTGTAGATACTTCCAAGGACAATGAGACGAGGGAAAGAGAACTTTTAACCTGAGACGTGTGCCAAGATGATGAAGTAACCCCGGATATGCCACCTACGAAAGGCCGATTATGAAGACCAATCAGAAGACAAAATAATATCAAGAAATGACAAATGCATTACTTAATGTATAATTTGATAGGTTAACAATGATGGGGTGTATTGACTAACCAATAGAATTTTGGGGGAATGAATCACGAGAAAGGGATAAAAACCCATGACAGGGAACTGACGGGCCAATTAGGTAGGGAATGATATTGATTGCATCCCGAAACTCTGTCACACTATTTTGTGACTTGAGACTTAGACAAACCATCCTTGCCCATATTACTGCCCCTTACACTTTACTCCTTATGAGGAGAGTGTCTTGCCTTTAACTTAGTGTAGGAAGTTGGCTCTGTATGTGCTATTTCAAAGTAAGGAATAGCATGCACAGAGTCCAAGGGTTCCCCTTAGAGGTAAAATAGTGGTAAAAATAGATAATACTAATGCTCTATTTTGTGGTAGTGTGGTCGAGCAGTAGGCTTATCCAAGGAGTAGTGTTAAGCATTTGTTGTACATACACATAGACAATAAATGAGGTACACACACTCAGAGACAAATCCAGCCAATAGGTTTTGTATAGAAAAATATCTTTTCTTAGTTTATTTTAAGAACCACAGGTTCAAATTCTACATGTAATATCTCATTCGAAAGGTATTGCAGGTAAGTACTTTAGGAACTTTAAAGCATGAAAATTGCATGTATACTTTACAAGTTATTGACAAATAGCTGTTTTAAAAGTGGACACTTAGTGCAATTTTCACAGTTCCTAGGGGAGGTAAGTTTTTGTTAGTTTTACCAGGTAAGTAAGACACTTAGAGGGTTCAGTTCTTGGTCCAAGGTAGCCCACCGTTGGGGGTTCAGAGCAACCCCAAAGTCACCACACCAGCAGCTCAGGGCCGGTCAGGTGCAGAGTTCAAAGTGGTGCCCAAAACACATAGGCTAGAATGGAGAGAAGGGGGTGCCCCGGTTCCGGTCTGCTTGCAGGTAAGTACCCGCGTCTTCGGAGGGCAGACCAGGGGGGTTTTGTAGGGCACCGGGGGGGACACAAGCCCACACAGAAATTTCACCCTCAGCAGCGCGGGGGCGGCCGGGTGCAGTGTAGAAACAGGCGTCGGGTTCGCAATGTTAGTCTATGAGAGATCTCGGGATCTCTTCAGCGCTGCAGGCAGGCAAGGGGGGGATTCCTCGGGGAAACCTCCACTTGGGCAAGGGAGAGGGACTCCTGGGGGTCACTTCTCCAGTGAAAGTCCGGTCCTTCAGGTCCTGGGGGCTGCGGGTGCAGGGTCTCTCCCAGGCGTCGGGACTTTGGATTCAAAGAGTCG
This sequence comes from Pleurodeles waltl, assembly GCF_031143425.1. NCBI lineage: Eukaryota > Metazoa > Chordata > Amphibia > Caudata > Salamandridae > Pleurodeles > Pleurodeles waltl. The sequence continues at coordinate 66,409,320 of NC_090439.1, read as the reverse complement.
CGGTCAGGGGAAGCCTCGGGATTCCCTCTGCAGGCGGCGCTGTGGGGGCTCAGGGGGGACAGGTTTTGGTACTCACAGTATCAGAGTAGTCCTGGGGTCCCTCCTGAGGTGTTGGATCTCCACCAGCCGAGTCGGGGTCGCCGGGTGCAGTGTTGCAAGTCTCACGCTTCTTGCGGGGAGCTTGCAGGGTTCTTTCAAAGCTGCTGGGAACAAAGTTGCAGCCTTTCTTGGAGCAGGTCCGCTGTCCTCGGGAGTTTCTTGTCTTTTCGAAGCAGGGGCAGTCCTCAGAGGATGTCGAGGTCGCTGGTCCCTTTGGAAGGCGTCGCTGGAGCAGGATCTTTGGAAGGCAGGAGACAGGCCGGTGAGTTTCTGGAGCCAAGGCAGTTGTCGTCTTCTGGTCTTCCTCTGCAGGGGTTTTCAGCTAGGCAGTCCTTCTTCTTGTAGTTGCAGGAATCTGATTTTCTAGGGTTCAGGGTAGCCCTTAAATACTAAATTTAAGGGCGTGTTTAGGTCTGGGGGGTTAGTAGCCAATGGCTACTAGCCCTGAGGGTGGGTACACCCTCTTTGTGCCTCCTCCCAAGGGGAGGGGGTCACAATCCTAACCCTATTGGGGGAATCCTCCATCTGCAAGATGGAGGATTTCTAAAAGTTAGAGTCACTTCAGCTCGGGACACCTTAGGGGCTGTCCTGACTGGCCAGTGACTCCTCCTTGTTTTTCTCATTATTTTCTCCGGCCTTGCCGCCAAAAGTGGGGCCTGGCCGGAGGGGGCGGGCAACTCCACTAGCTGGAGTGTCCTGCTGGGTTGGCACAAAGGAGGTGAGCCTTTGAGGCTCACCGCCAGGTGTGACAATTCCTGCCTGGGGGAGGTGTTAGCATCTCCACCCAGTGCAGGCTTTGTTACTGGCCTCAGAGTGACAAAGGCACTCTCCCCATGGGGCCAGCAACATGTCTCGGTTTGTGGCAGGCTGCTAAAACTAGTCAGCCTACACAGATAGTCGGTTAAGTTTCAGGGGGCACCTCTAAGGTGCCCTCTGGGGTGTATTTTACAATAAAATGTACACTGGCATCAGTGGGCATTTATTGTGCTGAGAAGTTTGATACCAAACTTCCCAGTTTTCAGTGTAGCCATTATGGTGCTGTGGAGTTTGTGGTTGACAAACTCCCAGACCATATACTCTTATGGCTACCCTGCACTTACAATGTCTAAGGTTTTGTTTAGACACTGTAGGGGTACCATGCTCATGCACTGGTACCCTCACCTATGGTATAGTGCACCCTGCCTTAGGGCTGTAAGGCCTGCTAGAGGGGTGTCTTACCTATACTGCATAGGCAGTGAGAGGCTGGCATGGCACCCTGAGGGGAGTGCCATGTCGACTTACTCGTTTTGTCCTCACTGGCACACACAAGCTGGCAAGCAGTGTGTCTGTGCTGAGTGAGAGGTCTCCAGGGTGGCATAAGACATGCTGCAGCCCTTAGAGACCTTCCTTGGCATCAGGGCCCTTGGTACTAGAAGTACCAGTTACAAGGGACTTATCTGGATGCCAGGGTCTGCCAATTGTGGATACAAAAGTACAGGTTAGGGAAAGAACACTGGTGCTGGGGCCTGGTTAGCAGGCCTCAGCACACTTTCAATTGTAAACATAGCATCAGCAAAGGCAAAAAGTCAGGGGGCAACCATGCCAAGGAGGCATTTCCTTACACACCCCCCCCCCCAAACGAAAGAGGATGAGACTAACCTTTCCCAAGAGAGTCTTCATTTTCTAAGTGGGAGAACCTGGAAAGGCCATCTGCATTGGCATGGGCAGTCCCAGGTCTGTGTTCCACTATAAAGTCCATTCCCTGTAGGGAGATGGACCACCTCAACAGTTTAGGATTTTCACCTTTCATTTGCATCAGCCATTTGAGAGGTCTGTGGTCAGTTTGAACTAGGAAGTGAGTCCCAAAGAGGTATGGTCTCAGCTTCTTCAGGGACCAAACCACAGCAAAGGCCTCCCTCTCAATGGCACTCCAACGCTGCTCCCTGGGGAGTAACCTCCTGCTAATGAAAGCAACAGGCTGGTCAAGGCCATCATCATTTGTTTGGGACAAAACTGCCCCTATCCCATGTTCAGAGGCATCAGTCTGCACAATGAACTGCTTAGAATAATCTGGAGCTTTTAGAACTGGTGCTGAGCACATTGCTTGTTTCAGGGTGTCAAAGGCCTGTTGGCATTCCACAGTCCAGTTCACTTTCTTGGGCATTTTCTTGGAGGTGAGTTCAGTGAGGGCTGTCACAATGGATCCATATCCCTTCACAAACCTCCTGTAATACCCAGTCAAGCCAAGGAATGCCCTGACTTGAGTCTGGGTTTTTGGAGCTACCCAGTCCAGAATAGTCTGGATCTTGGGTTGGAGTGGCTGAACTTGGCCTCCACCTACAAGGTGGCCCAAGTAAACCACAGTTCCCTGCCCTATCTGGCATTTGGATGCCTTGATAGAGAGGCCTGCAGATTGCAGAGCCTTCAAAGCCTTCTTCAGGTGGACCAGGTGATCCTGCCAGGTGGAGCTAAAGACAGCAATATCATCAAGATAAGCTGTGCTAAAGGACTCCAAGCCAGCAAGGACTTGATTCACCAACCTTTGGAAGGTGGCAGGGGCATTCTTTAAACCAAAGGGCATAACAGTAAACTGATAATGTCCATCAGGTGTGGAGAATGCTGTTTTCTCTTTTGCTCCAGGTGCCATTTTTATTTGCCAGTACCCTGCTGTCAAGTCAAAGGTACTTAAGAATTTGGCAGCACCTAATTTGTCTATGAGCTCATCAGCTCTTGGAATTGGATGAGCATCTGTCTTGGTGACAGAATTGAGCCCTCTGTAGTCCACACAAAACCTCATCTCTTTCTTTCCATCTTTGGTGTGAGGTTTGGGGACTAAGACCACTGGGCTAGCCCAGGGGCTGTCAGAGCGCTCAATTACTCCCAATTCCAGCATCTTGTGGACTTCCACCTTGATGCTTTCCTTAACATGGTCAGATTGTCTAAAGATTTTGTTCTTGACAGGCATGCTGTCTCCTGTGTCCACATCATGGGTACACAGGTGTGTCTGACCAGGGGTTAAGGAGAAGAGTTCAGGAAACTGTTGTAGGACTCTCCTACAATCAGCTTGCTGTTGGCCAGAGAGGGTGTCTGAGTAGATCACTCCATCTACTGTGCCATCTTTTGGGTCTGATGACAGAAGATCAGGGAGAGGTTCACTCTCTGCCTCCTGATCCTCATCTGTTACCATCAACAGATTGACATCAGCCCTGTCATGGAAGAGCTTAAGGCGGTTCACATGGATCACCCTCTTGGGGCTCCTGCTTGTGCCCAGGTCCACCAGGTAGGTGACCTGACTCTTCCTTTCTAGTACTGGGTAAGGGCCACTCCATTTGTCCTGGAGTGCCCTGGGAGCCACAGGCTCCAGAACCCAGACTTTCTGCCCTGGTTGGAACTCAACCAGTGCAGCCTTTTGGTCATACCAAAACTTCTGGAGCTGTTGGCTGGCCTCAAGGTTTTTGGTTGCCTTTTCCATGTACTCTGCCATTCTAGAGCGAAGGCCAAGTACATAGTCCACTATGTCTTGTTTAGGCTCATGAAGAGGTCTCTCCCAGCCTTCTTTAACAAGAGCAAGTGGTCCCCTTACAGGATGACCAAACAGAAGTTCAAAGGGTGAGAATCCTACTCCCTTCTGTGGCACCTCTCTGTAAGCGAAAAGCAGACATGGCAAGAGGACATCCCATCTCCTTTTGAGCTTTTCTGGGAGCCCCATGATCATGCCCTTTAATGTCTTGTTGAATCTCTCAACTAAGCCATTAGTTTGTGGATGGTAAGGTGTAGTGAATTTATAAGTCACCCCACACTCATTCCACATGTGCTTTAGGTATGCTGACATGAAGTTGGTACCTCTGTCAGACACCACCTCCTTAGGGAAACCCACTCTGGTAAAGATACCAATGAGGGCCTTGGCTACTGCAGGGGCAGTAGTCGACCTAAGGGGAATAGCTTCAGGATACCTGGTAGCATGATCCACTACTACCAGGATATACATATTTCCTGAGGCTGTGGGAGGTTCTAGTGGACCAACTATGTCCACACCCACTCTTTCAAAGGGAACCCCCACCACTGGAAGTGGAATGAGGAGGGCCTTTGGATGCCCACCTGTCTTACCACTGGCTTGACAGGTGGGGCAGGAGAGGCAAAACTCCTTAACCATGTTGGACATATTGGGCCAGTAGAAGTGGTTGACTAACCTCTCCCACGTCTTGGTTTGTCCCAAATGTCCAGCAAGGGGAATGTCATGGGCCAATGTTAGGATGAACTTCCTGAACAGCTGAGGCACTACCACTCTCCTAGTGGCACCAGGTTTGGGGTCTCTGGCCTCAGTGTACAGGAGTCCATCTTCCCAATAGACCCTATGTGTTCCATTTTTCTTGCCTTTGGACTCTTCAGCAGCTTGCTGCCTAAGGCCTTCAAGAGAGGGACAGGTTTCTTGTCCCTTACACAGCTCCTCCCTTGAGGGTCCCCCTGGGCCTAAGAGCTCAACCTGATAAGGTTCAAGCTCCAAAGGCTCAGTTCCCTCAGAGGGCAGAACTTCTTCCTGAGAAGAGAGGTTCCCTTTCTTTTGCTGTGTTGCAGTTGGTTTCCCAACTGACTTTCCTGTTCTCTTGGTAGGCTGGGCCATTCTTCCAGACTCCAGCTCTACTTGTTCACCCTGTGCCTTGCACTGTGCTCTTGTTTTCACACACACCAGTTCAGGGATACCCAGCATTGCTGCATGGGTTTTTAGTTCTACCTCAGCCCATGCTGAGGACTCCAGGTCATTTCCAAGCAGACAGTCCACTGGGATATTTGAGGAGACCACCACCTGTTTCAGGCCATTGACCCCTCCCCATTCTAAAGTAACCATTGCCATGGGATGTACTTTTCTCTGATTGTCAGCGTTGGTGACTGTGTAAGTTTTTCCAGTCAGGTATTGGCCAGGGGAAACCAGTTTCTCTGACACCATGGTGACACTGGCACCTGTATCCCTCAGGCCCTCTATTCTAGTCCCATTAATTAAGAGTTGCTGTCTGTATTTTTGCATGTTAGGCGGCCAGACAGCTAGTGTGGCTAAATCCACCCCACCCTCAGAAACTAGAGTAGCTTCAGTGTGGACCCTGATTTGCTCTGGGCACACTGTTGATCCCACTTGGAGACTAGCCATACCAGTGTTACCTGGATGGGAGTTTGGAGTGGAACCTTTCTTGGGACAGGCCTTGTCTCCAGTTTGGTGTCCATGCTGTTTACAGCTATGACACCAGGCCTTTTTGGGATCAAAGTTTTTACCCTTGTACCCATTGTTTTGTGAAGAGGCTCTGGGCCCACCCTCCTGTGCAGGTTTTTGGGGGCCTGTAGAAGACTCTTTACTATTTTTAGTTTTGCTTGTCTCATCACCCTTCCCCTGGGGAGTCTTTGTGACCCCTTTCTTTTGGTCACCCCCTGTTGAAGTCTTGGACACCCTTGTCTTGACCCAATGGTCCGCCTTCTTTCCCAATTCTTGGGGAGAAATTGGTCCTAGGTCTACCAGATGCTGATGCAGTTTATCATTGAAACAATTACTTAACAGGTGTTCTTTCACAAATAAATTGTACAGCCCATCATAATTACTTACACCACTGCCTTGAATCCAACCATCTAGTGTTTTCACTGAGTAGTCAACAAAGTCAACCCAGGTCTGGCTCGAGGATTTTTGAGCCCCCCTGAACCTAATCCTGTACTCCTCAGTGGAGAATCCAAAGCCCTCAATCAGGGTACCCTTCATGAGGTCATAAGATTCTGCATCTTTTCCAGAGAGTGAGAGGAGTCTATCCCTACACTTTCCAGTGAACATTTCCCAAAGGAGAGCACCCCAGTGAGATCTGTTCACTTTTCTGGTTACACAAGCCCTCTCAAAAGCTGTGAACCACTTGGTGATGTCATCACCATCTTCAAATTTTGTCACAATCCCTTTGGGGATTTTTAACATGTCAGGAGAATCTCTGACCCTATTTATATTGCTGCCACCATTGATGGGTCCTAGGCCCATCTCTTGTCTTTCCCTTTCTGTGGCTAGGAGCTGTCTCTCTAAAGCCAATCTTTTGGCCATCCTGGCTAACAGGAGGTCATCTTCACTGAGAGCATCCTCAGTGATTTCAGAAATGTGGGACCCTCCTGTGAGGGACTCACTATTTCGGACTAACACAGTTGGAGACAGGACTTGAGGGGTCCTGTTCTCCCTATTTAGGACTGGAGGAGGGACATTGGCCTCCAAGTCACTAATTTCTTCCTCTGTGAGGTCATCATCAGAGGGGTTGGCTTTTTCAAACTCTGCCAACAGCTCCTGGAGCTGAATTTTGGTAGGTCTGGAGCCAATGGTTATTTTTTTGATATTACAGAGAGACCTTAGCTCCCTCATCTTAAGATGGAGGTAAGGTGTGGTGTCGAGTTCCACCACATTCATCTCTGTATCAGACATTATTTTGCTAAGAGTTGGAAGACTTTTTAAAGAATCTAAAACTGTTTCTAGAATCTAATTTCAAACTTTTAACAAACTTTTAAACTCTAAAAGACAATGCTAAACAGGGACTTAACACACAAGGCCCTAGCAGGACTTTTAAGAATTTAGAAAAATTTCAAATTGCAAAAATGAATATTTCTAATGACAATTTTGGAATTTGTCGTGTGATCAGGTATTGGCTGAGTAGTCCAGCAAATGTAAAGTCTTGTACCCCACCGCTGATCCACCAATGTAGGAAGTTGGCTCTGTATGTGCTATTTCAAAGTAAGGAATAGCATGCACAGAGTCCAAGGGTTCCCCTTAGAGGTAAAATAGTGGTAAAAATAGATAATACTAATGCTCTATTTTGTGGTAGTGTGGTCGAGCAGTAGGCTTATCCAAGGAGTAGTGTTAAGCATTTGTTGTACATACACATAGACAATAAATGAGGTACACACACTCAGAGACAAATCCAGCCAATAGGTTTTGTATAGAAAAATATCTTTTCTTAGTTTATTTTAAGAACCACAGGTTCAAATTCTACATGTAATATCTCATTCGAAAGGTATTGCAGGTAAGTACTTTAGGAACTTTAAAGCATGAAAATTGCATGTATACTTTACAAGTTATTGACAAATAGCTGTTTTAAAAGTGGACACAGTGCAATTTTCACAGTTCCTAGGGGAGGTAAGTTTTTGTTAGTTTTACCAGGTAAGTAAGACACTTACAGGGTTCAGTTCTTGGTCCAAGGTAGCCCACCGTTGGGGGTTCAGAGCAACCCCAAAGTCACCACACCAGCAGCTCAGGGCCGGTCAGGTGCAGAGTTCAAAGTGGTGCCCAAAACACATAGGCTAGAATGGAGAGAAGGGGGTGCCCCGGTTCCGGTCTGCTTGCAGGTAAGTACCCGCGTCTTCGGAGGGCAGACCAGGGGGGTTTTGTAGGGCACCGGGGGGGACACAAGCCCACACAGAAATTTCACCCTCAGCAGCGCGGGGGCGGCCGGGTGCAGTGTAGAAACAGGCGTCGGGTTCGCAATGTTAGTCTATGAGAGATCTCGGGATCTCTTCAGCACTGCAGGCAGGCAAGGGGGGGATTCCTCGGGGAAACCTCCACTTGGGCAAGGGAGAGGGACTCCTGGGGGTCACTTCTCCAGTGAAAGTCCGGTCCTTCAGGTCCTGGGGGCTGCGGGTGCAGGGTCTCTCCCAGGCGTCGGGACTTTGGATTCAAAGAGTCGCGGTCAGGGGAAGCCTCGGGATTCCCTCTGCAGGTGGCGCTGTGGGGGCTCAGGGGGGACAGGTTTTGGTACTCACAGTATCAGAGTAGTCCTGGGGTCCCTCCTGAGGTGTTGGATCTCCACCAGCCGAGTCGGGGTCGCCGGGTGCAGTGTTGCAAGTCTCACGCTTCTTGCGGGGAGCTTGCAGGGTTCTTTCAAAGCTGCTGGGAACAAAGTTGCAGCCTTTCTTGGAGCAGGTCCGCTGTCCTCGGGAGTTTCTTGTCTTTTCGAAGCAGGGGCAGTCCTCAGAGGATGTCGAGGTCGCTGGTCCCTTTGGAAGGCGTCGCTGGAGCAGGATCTTTGGAAGGCAGGAGACAGGCCGGTGAGTTTCTGGAGCCAAGGCAGTTGTCGTCTTCTGGTCTTCCTCTGCAGGGGTTTTCAGCTAGGCAGTCCTTCTTCTTGTAGTTGCAGGAATCTGATTTTCTAGGGTTCAGGGTAGCCCTTAAATACTAAATTTAAGGGTGTGTTTAGGTCTGGGGGGTTAGTAGCCAATGGCTACTAGCCCTGAGGGTGGGTACACCCTCTTTGTGCCTCCTCCCAAGGGGAGGGGGTCACAATCCTAACCCTATTGGGGGAATCCTCCATCTGCAAGATGGAGGATTTCTAAAAGTTAGAGTCACTTCAGCTCGGGACACCTTAGGGGCTGTCCTGACTGGCCAGTGACTCCTCCTTGTTTTTCTCATTATTTTCTCCGGCCTTGCCGCCAAAAGTGGGGCCTGGCCGGAGGGGGCGGGCAACTCCACTAGCTGGAGTGTCCTGCTGGGTTGGCACAAAGGAGGTGAGCCTTTGAGGCTCACCGCCAGGTGTGACAATTCCTGCCTGGGGGAGGTGTTAGCATCTCCACCCAGTGCAGGCTTTGTTACTGGCCTCAGAGTGACAAAGGCACTCTCCCCATGGGGCCAGCAACATGTCTCGGTTTGTGGCAGGCTGCTAAAACTAGTCAGCCTACACAGATAGTCGGTTAAGTTTCAGGGGGCACCTCTAAGGTGCCCTCTGGGGTGTATTTTACAATAAAATGTACACTGGCATCAGTGGGCATTTATTGTGCTGAGAAGTTTGATACCAAACTTCCCAGTTTTCAGTGTAGCCATTATGGTGCTGTGGAGTTCGTGGTTGACAAACTCCCAGACCATATACTCTTATGGCTACCCTGCACTTACAATGTCTAAGGTTTTGTTTAGACACTGTAGGGGTACCATGCTCAGGCACTGGTACCCTCACCTATGGTATAGTGCACCCTGCCTTAGGGCTGTAAGGCCTGCTAGAGGGGTGTCTTACCTATACTGCATAGGCAGTGAGAGGCTGGCATGGCACCCTGAGGGGAGTGCCATGTCGACTTACTCGTTTTGTCCTCACTGGCACACACAAGCTGGCAAGCAGTGTGTCTGTGCTGAGTGAGAGGTCTCCAGGGTGGCATAAGACATGCTGCAGCCCTTAGAGACCTTCCTTGGCATCAGGGCCCTTGGTACTAGAAGTACCAGTTACAAGGGACTTATCTGGATGCCAGGGTCTGCCAATTGTGGATACAAAAGTACAGGTTAGGGAAAGAACACTGGTGCTGGGGCCTGGTTAGCAGGCCTCAGCACACTTTCAATTGTAAACATAGCATCAGCAAAGGCAAAAAGTCAGGGGGCAACCATGCCAAGGAGGCATTTCCTTACACTTAGATAGACTGACGGCGATCTAACTGATGTCCTGAAGACGAAGACTGATCCTGAATGCTGACTTAATCAGAGGAGGGTAATTATAAAATTGCTAATGAAAATTCATTTTGCCTTTCTTTCTAGGTACCAACTGCTGTATGTTTTTATTAGAGACCTTAGTTAGATGTTTTCCAAATTGGTGTTCAAAATTGTTTTGCATGACGCCCAACATGCTAATGCTAATTAGAGGTTAGACGAGGTATTCATTCTGACTGACAAACTGACGTGACTGACATGGTGCTATGCTGAACTAGTATCTTAGAAAGTTCGATGTGTTATAATCTGCTTATATCTATCTGATTGTCTATGCTACTGATCTTTGCATTATCGAAATCTTATTGTGGTTGTCATCTTGTAATTGTGCTTATATGCTTCTTGACTTTGAGATTAATGCCCTTGCTACTAGATTGTAATCAATAGGGAATAAAACTCATAAACTTCATTAAGGTGTGGTTATTCATGACTGAAAGGTCATGGTTGCGCCGAATGTTTATTAATGTCTAAAGTAAGAGATATTTTGGTGTTAAACGTTGACAATGTTATTGACATATTGATTGATATTTTGATCAGTTATCTCGTCCTACGGTGTCTCACCACTGGGCCCAAAGATTCATTGGCCTAAAACGAGTCCTGATGTGTATAAATTGACATAGACGGACGCGTTAACACTACGAATGTTTACGGATGAGGCATATTTATGCACCATACAAACAATGGTAGTGTAATGTCTGTGGAGAAGGGACCACAGTTACAAATCCCTTCAATGTAAAGGTTTTGGTCCAGAGGAAATCTAACATATTTTTCAAGATTTTCAGCTACCGGTGAGCCTTACTCAATGGAGCTTGTTTATGGATATCAAACCCTCCATAAGGAGCCCAGGGAAGTATGGAAAAGAGCACCCATGTATCAAGTACCTTATGAATTTGTACCTTCAAGAACTCTCCGTTACCCCGTACTCTTTTAATGTTAGATTTTGTTCGCACAAATAAAAGATGCAATGCATGCTTCTAGCTTTTCAAAAAATTATTTGTTATCTATACAGGAAAATGTTGATTCTGACACAACTTGGCAGATGTCTCAATTAGTTTTTCTTGGTTATCTTCATGGCCACTGGAATTATGTGTCAGGGAAGCACCAAATTATGCAGCAGAGTTGACTAAATTATGCGGTAAGAGAATGACAACTATGCGCCACATTTTATTGATAGCATTACTTCATTATTTTGTCAATTTAACACATGATCATACACTCTGGGCAAAGATTTCTCCTCATTAGTACCGGTTTAACAACGAAATACAGAAATAAGATGACCAACTAAACTTTATGAACAGCCTTCCACAGGTGCATGAGAGCATGCTTTAAGGTATTTAGTAAATTTTGATCCATTTGTGCTAGAAACAAATTATTTTGTTAAAATCTGCAGATTATGCAGCAGAATGGATTATGTGGCAAATGTGACAAATCCATAGTTATGCGAAAAAGGCTGCAGTTGCAGATTCACATAATTCTTCTGGCCCTGGCTATACTCTTTTTACATCTGTTGTAAGTGAAGACCTTTTGATTCTTCTACAAATATTGTATAATAAGCTTACTTATAGGGGCTTTCCGCCAGCTCACTTCATCCACTTGTCTATTATAGTGTCACTCAAATGTTTTGTCTGGCCACTACATTATGGGGGCAACGGGTCATCCCACATCATTGTGACATTTCATAAAGAGTGCATCCACACGCACAGTACTTTACTTTAGCGCCAGGACTACAACAGGCATGTGTGCTTTTTTAAACCGAAAATATATTTTTGCTTTTACCAATGTATTTTTTTAGATTGATGAGGACCGAGCAGCTTTCCCAGCAATAAAGCTTTGCAAATATCATGATGAAACAAAACAAGTAGTGAGAAAGCCAAAAGACTTGTGGCAAGTGCCAGACCTATTTACTATGCCATTGTTTGTTATTTGTTCGACTCCTCCGGATAAACTGAGCACAAAATGCCCTTTACTGTGCATGAGTACCACAACTCAGCAAGAAATCTCTGACCACGTAGAGAAACAGAATCAAAAGGTGAACTTTTTGTGACATCACAGAGCTTCGAGGTAACTTGCAGCAACAACTTTAAGTGCAGTAAGGGTTTCTTTATTCTTTGTAAAGGTCCCAGGCATTCCTTGGGCACTTTAAAGCTAACACTCACGGTACTTCTGATGCAAGAGCAGCCTCGCTTTTGAATTTCAACCTTAAAAAAAGAACATCATTTTGGTAAGCCCTTAGTCTTAGGTTGAAATTGTTTAATGTAGGACTGCTTTCAGTGAAAGTTGTCACAGGTGTGACAACAGAATCTTTCCTGTTGTTGGAACTTGAAGTTCAGGAGTACACTAAGTAAACCAGTGCTTTTGCCACAGTTACTTACTGGTAATCTTTATTAGTCTGAGTTCAAGATTGCCTCCTCACAGACAAGATTTCCCATCCCTCCCGACCCTTTGAGTTCTCTGCTTCATTTTATTTGTTTCGCTTGATATTACAGGAATTGAGGTGGGCTGACTTCCTGTTTTTACAAACCCTGTTTCATATAAGCAGTGCTTAATTTGTAAAAATAAATGTGCCAGTGCCCAAAGCTCTTCTCTTAAACATGGGTACTGCAATTAAATGTCGGAGCACGGAATACTGAGGCAGCGTAATCCTGAAGCCATCTACGGCCTCTTCAATCCGTTTAAAGCCACTCCCTGCCCCTTCAGTTCACTCTTGCAGCTTTCTGCTTTCTACCTTTGTAACGCTTTTTCGTTTTTCTCTTCCTCTGTCTTTCCCCATCTATCTGTGTCTTTTGCTCGCCGCAAATGCTTGAGGCAGAAGAATAAGCGCCGGCCCTCAAAAATAAGTGCCTGTGCTCCACACCGGAAACAACAAGCACAAATTAAGCACTGCATATAAGGAAGTTAGTCACATAGTAGGGATAAGAAAAAAGGGTGTTTTTTGCTTGGTGATTTTTTTGTTCACATGAGTTGCTTGCTCAGGTTGTAATGGCCGTGGTGAGGAACGTGGAGGTACTGAGAATGTTTCTTTATTGGCTGATGATTATTACAGAGGAGTAATGATGGCAATTTCTTACTACAGATGAGTTGTAATCTATCAGAGATTCTAAATATGCTAACTCAAGCTCAGATCACTGCATTTAGCGTCTGATTTTTTAAAACAAATAGTGAGAAACTGAAAGTATTTTCTTTTTTTCAAAAGAATGTTTTGGAGTAATCTGAATATTAATCACCAATCGGCGATCTTAAATAAGTGGCAAATTGCACAGCTCTAGGAAAACAAATAAAAACAACCACAACCACGAGAAAAATAGAAACATGCAATCAGGGAGTACGTTTCTGCTCTACAAGTGAACGGTCAAACATGAAATACCCAATTTACACAAACAAATTAACTTCAAAATAAAACAAGCAATGTATTCTTCCTACATAACAATAAACCCATCAAGGGATACAGTAAATCCATGAATTAAACACCACGTAACTCCAATCTAGGCAAAGCCCTTAACTCAAGAGATCGTCACAGTGAAGTTACCCAAGCACTCCACTAACAAGTACTTGCATGCAATGGGTCGCACGTTTGCTCGAGTTAGAGCTATTAGAATTGTAAATTCCTAACTAGACTTTTCTTGCCACATAAATTGAAAATGAAAAGTAAAACGGTTGACATAAGCAAGCCGATTCAAAGTGTCAGAGCCACATGAGCGTAAAGGAGAGACACAAAAGGAAAAAGAAGTTTGCTTGCAGTCAAACGTATCAGCAAAAGTGCAATTATCCATGTAACAGGGTGGGTCCCCAAGTCAGTAACAAAACCGTCCCAAGGAGGGACAAACGTAAAGCATTTACCAATGATAACAAAGGATTTTTGAAAGGCAAGCCCATGAAGTGCCAGAGCAGTTTCGTGCTCAACCTAATAAAAACTAAAAATTGTGTTTTACTAGTGTCTGGTAGAGTAGATCCTATTAAAAAATAACTAACTTATTAAACAAATAGTGCCCAAATGACTAATTAAACATATGTGAACACTTCCTATTGCAGCGACAAATATTACTATACTTTGAAATACAACATCTTTTATTCACCTAAAAAAATGCTTTAAAATATGTTTTGAATGGTTCATGCTTGATCAATGAAGGCAAATAATTTGTTACAGGTCATGATGTTTCTGTCAATACATGACGATAAGAAAGAGAAAAAAATAACAGTTTTTTTTTAACCAGTTCCTGAATTGCACCCTTTTGAGAGTGGGTCTAAAAGAAGGACCAATCCGAGTACGAACTATTTTCAGATGGGCCACTCAGTGCCTTCATTCAGAGACACACATTTATCAGAAATGGGGTGCAAAATATAAAACATAGTAAGATCTGTGCAGGGGAAATACAGAATATTCCAAGTTTTCCAGCATGAATGGGTAGGAAAAATGCGCTATCGCTGACCTATTCAACATACCAAGCTGCTGAAGTAGTAGGGGGGTGAATTTTCACATTTTAAGCATTTGCACCCAGCAGTATCTGTACTTACTTGAGGTAGTATTATTTCCCAACGTGCAAGGGGCACTTAGAGCCTGACCCGTAACAACTCCAAACATTTTTGGTCCATTTTGCAAAAAACTAGAGATAGGTCTCAAAATGGGAAATAGAGTTCAGCTGTACATTTTAACACATTATACAATAATTCAAAATTTTCCATAGGCAAGGCTATAGTGAGCACTTTACATGTCCACTGACCCAAAGTCTGACTGAATTAACATGTCAATCTGACCACAGTGTGTTGCGAGAATGCACAGTTACAATTATTGGCAGGAAGTATCATGGATGCTGTGTTCCATGTTGGGAGCCTACCTTGGAAGAAGCTCTTCACCCTGAGGTAGCTGACGCTCAGGCGCAGGACTGATAGCTTATCCAGCTTTGAAATGCTTTCAGGTGGTAAGGGAAGAAGGCTGGCCAAGTGATCCAACTCCGCGTTGAGGCGATCGCGGTGGCGTTTTGAAGGATTGGACTTTCCATTCCCAACTGCAGGCCTTCTGTGAAAAAAAGAAGAATTAACACATGCCAGTGTGTGGAGATTCCTGACTGTACAACCAAGCCAAATTGTACGTCAAACTGCAATAGCAAACAACTTTTTTATATAATGCAGATCAGTGGAAGAGATACGTGGAAACCCAACAAGTCGATTTCCTTTTGTAGAACATGATTCATTGGCCACAGCCTTTGGAATATTTAAACTAGGTAACTCACAAAGATAATTTGGTATGATCATCCTGTGCTGCAGCTCTTTAATCTAACAAGTGGCAGTTACACTTGTTAAAATTAAGTACATCCCCAAACATTGTGACCAACAAGGCCTTGGCGATTTATGGAGAAATGAACCCTCTTGAATGTACTCAGCCTGAAAATAACCAATTGGACTACAAGAAGACAATGGCTCTATGCCTTACTTAAAGTGAATCAATCTGGATTTACACCAACACAACAGAATATTTTAATGAGATATCATTAGGGCTAATGTCACACAAAGGAAGCTAACTCAGGTTAAATATTCCTATATAGACAATCGTCCTCTGGTAATGGAGAGGCGGCACACAATGGACCTTCAAGGTAAACTGGACCTGATACTTTTAAGTCTGCTTGACTGTAGCCCTCTGTGAAGAATGTGGACATTTATTGGACAATGCTGCTAAATGGGAGTGTCCTGCACTTTATGACTGGTAATAAGCTGACCTGAGCGATATCTAATGGTTGGATACTACTCCATCCGACCACACCAGGGCCAGTGTACCTGCACCTGGAATTTCTGGCACAGGAACACCTAACCTAATTTTACTGGCCAGAAAAGCGGATCAGTAAAGTTGAGTGTGCGGATCAAGCAGGGGCTGCAGGCACAAGTGTAGAGAAGCAGCAGCCCACCCCTTTCAGCATGGCAGAAGCAAGGTTGGCTGCCCCTGCCTGGCTCCTCCCTCTCCTACTACTGACCCCTTCCTTACCACACCATCCACCTTCCCTTAGCCCAAAACAGTCCATCTCTCCCATTTACTACCTGCCCTAAGCTGGTGGTAAGTGGGAGCACAAAAGGCCCCTTATTCTGAATGGGGAATGAAATGTGGACTTCTACTGTGTAAAACCGGGTCAGTGTGTTATTTCCCATTTCGGGCCGAAAAACTCAGAATAGATTGACTTAAGTGCATGGATACCGGCTGCAACCTTTGGCTCCTGCCTCACTCGTAATCAGGTCTGATATTTCCTAAGCTTCACTGTGGTTCCTGCCAAAGTTTCAAACACAACACCTCATAGCTATGGCTTTGAACTCTGAGCACTTATTACGTGAGTTTCTCTAACAGGCCGTTCATGTTCAGCTGGCAACTTCTTCCTTCTCTCTCTAGACTTGAGGACATAGCATTTCGTGGCTTACAGACATTTTGGGGGTCATTACGACCCTGGCGGTTAGTGGTAAAGCGGCGGTAACACCGCAAACAGGCCAGCTGAAAAAAAAATTGAATTCATCCGCCACTTCACCATTCCGACCGCCAAGGCGGTGAAGACCGCTGGGCTGGAGATTGCGGTCTCCAGCCCGGCGGTCGTCACTAGACCGCCGCCGGTATCAGGACCCTGCATACCGCCATGGATCTCGGGTGGTTGGGAACCGCCATGAGATCCATGGCGGTAGGCACTATCAGTGCCAGGGAATTCCTTCCCTGGCACTGATAGGGTCTCCCCCACCCCCGCAAACCCCACGAATCCTCCCCCCACCCCTCCACCCCCCGCCACCCCCCAAAGGTGGCACAACCCCCCTCCCCACCAAGACCCCGAACATGCACATATACACACCCCTACACGCACACACACCCAACATGCACATATACACACCCCTACACGCACACATACACCCCGACAACACATATCCACACACATACAAACAGACATGCACACCGTTCGACCCGCACACATTTCCCATACACACAGCACCCCCTGCACGCATACACTCACTCACTCACCGCCTCTGCACTCTCACACACACACCCCCATGCACGCACACAACACCCCCCACCCCCTTCCCTAACGGACGATCAACTTACCTTGTCCGTTGATCCGCCGGGAGGGGACGGGATCTATGGGGGCAGCTCCGCCACCAGAACACCGTCACCAGAACACTGCCACACCGAATCGTGGGACGTGATTCAGTGGGCGGTGTTCTGTTGACGTGGCGGTGGAGGTTGAGCAACCTCCACTTTCCCGCCGTCCGCCAGTATGGCTGCTGGCGGCTTTCTGTCTGAAAAAGGACGGCGGCCTGCCAGCGGGCATAATACGCGGAGCGGAAGACCGCCACCACTGGCGGTCTTCAGCACGGCAGAACCTCAGCGGTCTTGCGAAAAGACCTCTAAGGTCATAATGACCCCCTTTGTTTCCAAAAGCAAAGCAATTACTGTAATCCCTGCATAGACCATCCTCGTTCTTTTAAAGCAGTGTGAGCACAAGCTAATCCTACACAATTTGCCTACCTCTCCTCCAAATCCAAGTTCTTTTTTTCTGCTTGAAAACATGGTTCCTGCAAGGCATGGTGGAAACCTCACAATGCCAACACTAGTTTTCCTTTATGGGACAACTAGTGAACCTGGACACAATTGTGCCAGTTTTTGTTGAGGTCCCCTCACATGATAAATGAAAATTATATTTCTCACAGTGCACCAAAGTTGGCACAGCTAGTGTACTACAACTTCTTTTAATATTTCGACAGTTTTGTACATGATGATGGTTTTATTTCTTATCTTAATATGCCAGTGATCTTATGCCAACCCTTTGTTGTGAGTATGACCAGTGCCTACTTTAAAGAAATTATTCACTGCACCTTGATGTCGTTCACAGTTTTGTTGGAAGAGCATTAAATAGTAAACCCAAAACTGTACAAGCACTGTATATGTTAGAGTGACTTGAAAGAAGGGGCAAATTTGTGGGATACAACCACCTCTAACCCTCTATAAGCACTTTTCACATAAACGTTTTTAGAGAGCTCATCTCTTGAAATGATTGCATAGATCTTAACTAAAAATGCCCACCCCAAATTGCATAAGCCTATTATAAGAAAGATTAACTAGCAGTCAGGGCGGTTGGGAACAAACTCATCCATTCATAAGCACTTTTTCTGCTCCGCTAGAAAGAAGGGATTTAGCTACTGAATGCCTTTTGTAAGCATCTTTCTCTGTCCCGCTAATGGTGTTTTTTTTTTAGACATAATTAGTTTTTAGGTACTGGTGCACTTTTGTTACTTCTTTTTTAGCAGTTGGTTTTATTTATTGTTCTGCTTTCTATAATTTTTGTAAGGATTTTAATTAATTATGCAATAAACATTATCAAAGTTATTCAAGTTCATTAAATAGTAAAAGCAGAGAACAGAGGCTTAAATCTCTGCACTGAGCTAAAATCTTGCTGTTGCCATGTGTCCACCGGGGGTCACTTTGTAACTATTTTAACAGAGATGTACCTGATGTACTAAGATTCCATCCACATAGTGTGGTTGCAAATAGAATACTCACTTTTTGCAAATCCAATCTGATTTTGCGAACCAACCTATGTATTAATAAGTCAGTTCACCAAATATGTAATCATAGTAAGTCGCAGGCCAACATGCCTGATGAATATCCGTTAGGCAGTTTGAAATTTGCGACTCCCTATGATTCATCACAATCACAATGAAGGAGGCAGGCTAAGACCAAGAGAACAACATGTCTATGAATGGCCTTTAAATAAAATATATATATTTTAAAATGCAGCCCGTTTTCCGTAAAAGAAATGGGCCTGCGTTTTTTTTTGTTTACTTTTAAAAGTTTGTTGTGGAGTTGGTAGTGGTCTCTCACCAACAAACTTATTTTTTTCACATTCACCAGGGGAACTCTTCTCTTCTGTGAATGGGTTCATGCCAATTCGAAAATCAGTCACAGAGCATTGATACATCTCATACCAATTCACAATCCCATTTTAGGAGTCAGTAGAAGTTTACTGACCCCAAAAAAGGGGATTCGTACATAGTAAAAACCTATTTTGCGATCGCAAATAGACCTATTTCGAAAATAGCACACTTTGCACCCTCAAAATATTTTAATTCATCATACCCAAAGTGACATAGTAGCCTGAAGGACATTAGACAGAAATGTATAACAAAACATTGAATTTGATCAGAGTTAAAATGCATGGCATTTTCCAGAAAGCATAGCAATGCCTCTCACTTTTTAACATAAAACACATTAGAGCATGGTAAAAGTGAACAGTGCTAATAAATTATCATCTGAATTTAAAATTTTAGCTGATAAAGAAACAAATGAAGCCCGTCAGAGGAAACATGGATTGTCTTCAGCACACAAAACGCAGTGATTTAAAATGTGTCTTTAGATCATGGGTACTCACAAACATTTTCCCAGGGGCCAAAAAGTTTGGTCTGTGACGTGCCTGGGGGCCGCATTGATGCCAGGGCGGTGGTGGTCTGGTGGGGTGACTAGGGGGATTGGTGGCAAGGTAGGTGTAAGGGAAGCAAAGGATATACATGTAGTGGGTGAAATAATCAAATGAGAAACCAGAAAACCTGGAATTCATCCCGGCTTACCCACTTTTCCAAATTTTGTGATCCTAGGCAATTGTTTAGTGTCACTTTCCCTCCTTTTTCTGCATTATCACATTTAAGATAACCTCGAAATACATGATTCACGGTGTGCGCTGCACAAAACCTGCTTATATGTTTGATTTAATAAACTATAATGTTGTTTATGTATGATAGGAACCCAGGCCACCCATTAAGTGCACATACCAAGTGACTTGCCTCTTTAATTTACTATTGGTGGTGTTCTCAGGGTAAGGGAAATAATTAATGTTTCCAAATTTATGTTTGAAAACTATCACTTCAAAATGAAACCATCTCAATGCACTGATAAAATAAATTGTACTAAGACGAAAAGGTTCTGCATGTTAACTAAATACACTTAATTAATTTTGAAGAGACTGTCTTAGTTTTACACTTGTGCTGCAAGATGTCTTTAAAAATTAAGGCATTACTAAAGTTAAGTGCAGGAGTCCCTAGTTACTTCCTTTCTTTAACACCAATTACGTTTGAAATAAATGATTGTGTGTGTATTTAATATTTTTGTTAGTGGGAGTCGAGCAAACAGCTGCCCAGTGCTCCTGTTGCCCCAGGGGCAGCATGTAAAGGTCAGAGGGGCCGCATGAGGCCCGCGGCCGTACTTTGAGTATCCCTGCTTTAGATAGATGAAAGCCAACCTTTTGGTTTTGTTTCTTGTCTGTCATTTAGTCCACAAACCACGTGTCCAGCTATTTAAATAACTTCACATTATGTCAAGAGAGCCAAAGTCTTCCTAGCCAGGGCATGATGATTGTCTGTGGCCCTGGTTTCTCTATGAATGGGACCCTCCCGATTGTAAAAACGTGATCAGTTTGATACAATGGAGATTTTTTATGAAATCGAGTGGCTACATCAATTTTTCTTATCCACATAAACACAAACATTTGTTTTCACTGGTTCGTGTCAAAATCTCCTCAGGTCCTTGGGCATGATGTTTTAATCCTGCTGGATTGTTACATAATCTGGAGCACTCCAAATGGGTAAATCACACAAAAAAAGAGTTACAAAAGATGTTACAAATGTATTGTTGTTTATTGAGTTGGTTGTATACACACGGTTCAGTTTAAATATAGAGATGAACTGCCCTTTTATAGGTCTAATAGAAAGAGAGAATATCGAACTATTTCATAACATAAGTGGTTCAGACAGGAGATGAAAAAAAAAAACTACAGAAAAAGTAAGCTCTTTCCTTTGTAGTTTCTGTTCCACATACACAGCCGACACATTTTGTCTAATAGACTTCTTCAGGTCTTCTTTCAGTGCGTAATAAACAAGTCGAATAACGGCTGGCAATAAAGCAATTCGGGTATAACATGAGCACGTATTAGTCAAATATAGGGGGTGTTCCCCTTTACAAGACTGTAATATCGTCAGAAAAATGTGTGGTCAGTTCCAGTATTTGTATACTGCACCACTAGACGACATCATTAACTCAATTTCACGGGTGTCAGAATCAACCTCTACGCATAACACAAATCTTTCTGCAGCCTACCGGGGTACGATTGTGCGGGTAGGCATATCCACTGCTGTAATTTGTAATAATCCTGCTAGCTTGATTTGTGATCCACCATGTTCTGCCCCAATATTCTCCCGCATGGCCAGTCTACACTAGCTCCTTTGCGCCAAGCACATTGCGTTTAAAGCTTTGGCAGCAGATCATTTTGGTCGTTTTTGCTTCACGATTTTCAGGTTTGCTCCTCATGTTTCTGCTAAGATGCTTCGCTTCTCCTCTCTTGCCTTTTTAAAAGAGCCTAAGTCTTACTTCATCCAAGATTGGGGTATCTTATTCGGTCACCAAGGCGAAGCTGAGTAACTTTCTGCATTTGCCCTACTGCTCTCTGATAACAATCTACCGTTCCCTAAGCAATCCAAATCTAGGTTGTTTACCACTCCCTAATGTATGTTGGGTTGCTTTTCTCATGGTATAGATTTGCTCAGCGGTGGAACACCCCTTGGGTATTTGAATGCATTAAAAAATGTCTGTCATTGAGTTACAATGTATGTTCATTCACTCCACTTAAAGTGCTGTCCTTTTATTTGGAGAATTGAGATCTATAATATTTAGCTATATTACAATAGACGCTCGTGGTGTGAGAAGAATGACAATGACGTAGTTATGTAGCCTGTATTTCACTTAAAACAGTTGATTATACCACCTTAATGTCAATATTAATTTGAAAAGAGGATGCACCAAAGGAGGTGTCATCATGGTGTGCTTCTTCCTTCAGGAGCATAAAATCATCCCTAAACAAACACTATAGTCATACTCTATTGCTATCAGTCATGTACATTTTCCCACATCAGCGGTACCGTCATCTTCTTTCAATATTTACGTAAATGTTTCCCTGATCAACTTTCTCAAATTCACCACACAAGTGGGTGAGAGAGGGCAACGTGCTGTCCCCAGCCTGACTAAATGGAATACGTTCACAGCACACAAGTGAAATGAGACCAACACATCAAATGTTACCGCATTTAGAAAAAATAATTTATTATATATGGCTCTGACTCAACACCATTAGTGTGAATACCAGGTTCTAAATCTAGTTATTGATGCTTTAACATAACAACAGCCTTGCTACATTGAAATGGAAATCCAAGCTTATCTGACAGGCAACCTGTCAGTGTGGAGCAGGCCCTATGCTCTTGTGGAAAACAGAAATGGCACTTTTGAGAGGGGAGGAGGAGGGAAGGCTCTGAGAGAGTGGTGAGATGGGTAGAACGAGAACAGGTATTATTTGTTTATAACTGGGACAGGGAGGAGAGGCATTGTTGGTGTGGCTCACCCATTAATCTCATGTCCTTGCGCAGCAGTCAAAAGTAGTGGCAGATGCTTTTCGTTGCCATATGATAAAATTATAGATTGGCATAAAGTTAAATTACATGGATGTTCTTCCCCTTGGAGTCCTGAGTGCCATCACAGACAATTCGAGCTTCGCTTTTATTGTGCATTTGGTGTCACCTACAACCCCCTTCGTGGAAAACATTGCAGATATTCACTGCTGCTCTCTACACATTCATATAGCCACCAACGAATATGCTCATGGCATCACCCTAGTTCCACTGGCATCCCTCAATTTGATAGTAGAAAGCACAAATGCATAATTTAGATTCTGGAGGTAAGGAAAATCATCATTTTTTTGGAAGAAGTGTGAAAGTGGACGAAGCATCACCTGTAGAATATACTTTTCGTATGTTGGAGAAAATTCCAGCGGCAGATACTCCTTTGGACTTAGAGGTTTCTTTAGAAATCTGTGGATTTTCTGTTACAGTTCAACTCCAAAATAGACCCACAAATTATGTAAAGTTTAGCCACTTTATAAGTAAGAGCATCATTAAAACATGCAATTTTTTTTTCGTTTAGGGGCAAGATGATGCTTGGTTGATATCTCCTAGGAAACAGCAACACAGCGTTTTCTCTAGAGCTTTCATGATAGAATTATCTATTTACAATAGTTTTTTCATTCCCATGGAGCGGAAATATTTATGGAGCTGGGCCGACCAACGTTTAGATTTGAAAATAATTAAAAAGATAAATACTTTTTTTGTGTTACAATGCAGGAACATTTTCAAGCCATTTAAAATAGTTATAAAATAAATATGCACCAAGTATGACCAATCTAATAACATACCATAGCTCAGACATCATATCTTGTATAATATGAATGCCAGTCACATCCTTTCAACTAGGTGACTTGTAAAAATGACATGCTTAGAATACGCCTGTGCACCTTATTGAAGTACAAATTTACCTTTCTGGTCTTTATCTATGGTCCAGCAAGAAGTGAAACATAGGCACTTTTACAATCCTATAGCAACTGAAAGTCTGCCTCAGAGTTAACAAGGTTGAAAAAGCATATAAATTACAGAAACAAGGACTAAAATCTTACTCCAGTGGCATTAATTTACCTAAATGGCTAACGTCATGTGGCCTGGACCGCCTGCTGACATTGCAGGACATGACATCACACAGCCTTTGACCTCTAATATTACGACAGGAAGTACCTTTCTATGATCCTTAAGCCCTCATTGCAAGTAAGCCTACAAATGGTTCGGATTTATGCCCCCGGCTTATTCATACTAGTGATATCAATACCTCTGGGGGCAATTGCAAGTTGGAACCCTATGGGTCACCTTAGAAATTAGGTATAACCAGGGAAATCAGTAATTATGGATCCAGTTCCCCTGATAAATCCTTACTTTCCACAGATTTAAACACAGAGATGTCAGCTGTGTTCATCCTCCAAAACTGCTGTGTGAAAAAAAAACTGAACCATGGAAACAAGATGTCGTAATTCCTATAGGGCCAGCCACATGAGAATTAAGAACCACTCGGCCATAAAGTGATTTTTTTTTAGATTTTTATTGTAAGGCGTGGTGTTGGACATATCTAACGGGGCAGATAGATATTTGTAGATAAATATCATGGTTAAAATTACCAGTAGCCTGTCCAAACGGAAGAAAGGACGCTTTAAAAATTCTTTGAGGAATCTTATTTTTCTTCTCCGTTGCTCACATCTTTTTATTTTCATTCCCATCTTTTTAGCCTAAATACACGGAGGTGCACAGTTTGTTTTACAGTAGGTGTCTTTTATTGGTTTTGAGAAAGAGAAAACTAAAGTGAGAATCATTGCACCTTAATCTAAATCAGAAAATTCCAGTACATACCCCCAAATCATAGTAAAACACTTTACAGTTACGAATGAGTAGGTGCTGGGGGCTATAGACTATAGACTCCATGATCACTTACCTATGGATGTAATGCCACCCAGTGGAACACTGTGGGGGTGATGTATAAGAAGAAACAGCAATAACCCTATGGCCCATCAGGCGGTGGATGACCCATCAGTTATAAGCTCCCTTTGTGTGTGGCTGTCTAGAGGGAATGCACAAGTCCAGCTGTCACCCCACCCCAAATATTTACTGGAGACAGGCAGTAAGCATCAACTGTCTAAAGGAAAAAAATGCCAACTTTCTAAAAGTTGCATTTTGAGAACTGCAGTTTAAAATTCAACTTCACCATAAGTTGTGATTTTAAATTGTGAGTCCAAAGACACCAAACATGACAAACATATCTCTTACAGATGGTGAATGACACTTATAAGATGTACTAAGGTAACCCTACTGTTATCCTATAGGAAAGTTAGGCCTTGCTGTAGTGAAATATGACTTGAGGGAGTTTTTCACTATAAGGATTTATAAAACTTAAACTTACATGTCCTGCATTTTAAATACATGGCACTCTCCCTGTGGGTTGTCCAGGGCCAACCATAAGAGTGACATATCTATAAAAAGGGCAGGTTTGGGTCTGGCAAAAGGGTTATTTTGCCAGGTTGACATGGCAGTGTAAAACTGCACACATAGGCTCTGCAATGGCAGGCCCGAGAATTGGTTAGAGGGCGACTTGAGTAGGTGGCACAACCAGTGCTGCAGGCCCACAAGTAGCATTTCATTTTCATGCCCTGGGCACCAGTAGTGCACTTTACTAGGGACCTATAAGTAAATTAAATATACCAAATGGGGTCAAGCCAACGTTACTATAATTTAGGGGAGACAGCACAATCACTTTAAAACTAGTTGGCAATGGTGAAGTGCACAGAGTCCTAAAGCCAGCAAAAAAAAGGTCAGAAAATGGAGGGAGGCAGGCAAAAGGTTGGGGGCGGAAGACCACCCTAAAGCTTTCAGGTCTAACAGGCACCAACCACAACATCATGTGTTGTGCATTTCTTTCTTTTCTATAGCATCTAGATGTGAGGTGGCTGCTTCATCTTGAGCCACCCACTGAGGATTTGTCACCAAGAGCGACCTTAAGCCTTGCTGAGTACAGCACACTCGCCTTAGAAGATGAGGAGATAAATTCATTCTGAAGGCCTTGGAAATCCCTACTTCTGGCTGCTGTTCATAGGCTGGTAAAGAAAAGGACTCTACTGACAGCATGAGATTCTGCTTTTTTTGTGGCCCTCCTTAAAACCTGATTGTGCTGAAAATCTTCTTGGATGGTCAATAAACTCATGGCTTGGTTAATGCCCTTTTTTGTCTGCAACTCAATTGCCATCTTAAAAAACAAAGCATGTCACCACAAAAGTGGCATTAGGTGCCTCCATAGAAGTTCAAAATAAAACCTCTATAGACCCTCTCTAGTCTACTTTCTCTTTAAAGCCTTTTTGGCATTCTCAAGCCTCTCCATCCTGTCTTCGAAATTAACAGTTGATGTGATTGTGTACTCCCGAAACTCAGCCGCAGAGTCATTGATCTCTTTTTGAGTAGAAGAGTGTAGAAGACCATCTTCCCAAAGCCTAGGTTGCTGCTTCAGTCCTTGCAAATCTTGCTGTCATCACTTCCAACCTCACCTCTACATCTCACCTGGTTTTCCATGCCCCCCTCTTTCTTGTGGAGCTACTCCAGTGAGGCCTTCAAGAGTCTCTCACGCTCAGTAGGAACTGGATTGACGTGGCCTGATGAGATTTCAGAGGTATACCCCTGTGATGTCTGTGGGAGACCTGCGGCGAGGGTAGTTTTCCATTGATGGGACAGCTTCTGCCTTCCGCCAACAAAAGGATTCAGCAACTGTGGGTCCTCCTTCATTTCGCTTGCCCATGATTGTTTCTATCACATACATGTCCTACCTCTTTGCCTTCCTAGCTTCGAATCCCAATGAGCTCCAGTACATGCAACTCCCAAGGCTCCTAAGGTCACTAGGGTTGTCGAGGGTTAGCAGTGTTGCAGGTCCGCAGAAAGAGAACAAGCATTTGCAATGCAATAGGTCTCACATACTTCGAACAAGTTAATTGTCATCTTTTGACAACAGCGCCCACGAGAAAAAACAAAAGAAAACATGAGTGGAAACTGAGAAAAGACGACTTAACAAAATAAAAGAAAGTTAGCTTTAAAAAAAAACAACTTTGCAATTTTTTTGTTCTGCTGGGCATGTTTTTGCCAGTCACAAGCCTTCTGTTTGTAGGGCACTGGAAGTTAAAATAAACAAAATGGTACCTCGATCACGTCGGGAGCAGGAGACGGGCACTAATTAAGTTGAAATTAATTAGTGCTTGATCCCTGCTCTACACAGAGGAACGGAAATGATGCTAGACATACCTGACAAATTACAAGGCTTCGAAGAAGAGTGCCAGACAAACCAGCAAATGGTGAGCAAAAGACGGACTCCAAGCCCTTTAGTGATAACAACAGAGTCTTGCTTGCAAGATGCATGTGCACGCGCATGCACTCGCAGGCTCGATCCTAAAAATGCAGGGTGAGAATGTATCACCCCGCAAAAATCATCTACCTCATGCTCTGCTGCACTGGTAGGCCCACCCTGTGCCCGTGAATACAGGTAAGGAAGCCCCACGATCCATGCAGCTCCCACTCCACTCCCTCACAAGTGTGCACTGATGGTCATATACCCGAGCCAATGCGTACCTCACAACCGAACCGCCGGACGAGCCACCATCTTGAACTACCATTGGACTTGGAGGGGAGGTCACACACAAGTCCTCTTTTATCAAAATCAAACGGCACCTCCAGACTCATACCCAGGCGTATCAGAGCGACGCTGTTCAACTCAGAGGAGAGCCTCTGTATGTCCCGGTTACGAGCCCTCGACCTGGGCGGAAGGCCTTGGCAGAGTGCAAAGTGAAATCCTCTGTGTGAAGTGAAATGCTGCCTGTAGCGCACGTGCCCGCACCCCGCGACACACTGCTTGAAAACATATATTTAGTGAGAGTAAGGACAAATAGGGGAACACGTGGCTTTTGGACCAAATTGACATGACATCTCATGTGTCTTAGTGACACCTGCTAGCCCTGGAGGCTCTTACATGACACCCATGCCGGCACACTTCCTCATACCCTTTCCCTGTGCCAGTCTCATTTGCAGAAAAAAACATATCAGTGCCAGGTTCGATGCGGAAAGAGTCAAAACTATCTTGTATGGGACATACTTTAAAAGTACAAAACAACTGGTGCTCACTGAGACATGGTTCAGTAAGGCCAACAGAAGACGAACTTCTGCAAGCAGAATTTACTTTTTAATAAAAACATGAAAAGGAAGCAGCAGGCAGACGCTCGTCAAGTATGGGTTATTAAAATGTGGCACAGTGAAATGTGCTGCGCTTTTAATACTTGGCATGGGTTACATAAAGTGTGTGGGCTGCGAAAGTTTGTTCAAAGATACTATTTAGAAACATATTATATATTGTAAAAGCGCTATTTTGCCCAAGTTGTTTCTGTGGTAGTCAGTTTTGCATTATACAGGATAGGGAAATCCATTGCAACTGGGAAGTACCAGTACTCTCCTATTACAAGTATTGCTCTAGTGCTGAGAAAAGCTGGTACTCCTTCCAGATTAAAGAAGTGTGAGTACTCAGTAGCTGTTAGTACCTGTCCATCTGTAGCACTGCCTCAGAGAAATACAAATAGGGCACTTGGAAGTGATTCTCAGGGGTGGATCACTTTTAACTTATTAATTATTTGGAACAGGGTGAAAAAAATTCAACATTAAAACTAAATTACATTACACTACTTAGACTGAGGTAATGTTTCAGAAGTAATCCTGTGCAGAGTTATGACAAGTGGTGTGTAGAATAATCTAACACTAATACAGTGGTGGCTGATGACTTGTAAAAGTGGCGGGCGGGCGCTGCCGCTATCTGCTGCTGTCCCCTGCACTGCAGGCTCCCAGCCTGCCTTGCAGTCAATCATGATGCTGCTCAAAGCAGCTTTATTATTGACTGGAACGCCCTGGCTGGGCGCTCCAATGCAGACTGGGAGCCTGGACTTCCTCTCTCCAACCCAAGGCCGGCCAAACATACAAGCGCATTGAGGGGAGTGCTCTGTGTACTCCGCTCACTGTTCATCACCCCCATGGCCCCGCCCATTTAGAATTAAAAACAATAATAAACATTGTTTATTATCATTTTATTTTTAAAGGTTTGCAGCTCCTGCTGCTGGAGGGGGCCACACTTCTCCGCCATAGCAGAGGAGTCACCCCTGCACTAATAATCACATTTCTATTACATCAATACCAGGGTTAAACTACTTTAAAAAAAACATCGGCTCTGATTGATCCAGCAGCAGGTCTTTAGAGTCTTATCAACAATTCATGTGGTGGATCATCTTTGGGTAG
The DNA here is from genome assembly GCF_031143425.1 of Pleurodeles waltl. Taxonomy (NCBI): domain Eukaryota; kingdom Metazoa; phylum Chordata; class Amphibia; order Caudata; family Salamandridae; genus Pleurodeles; species Pleurodeles waltl. The sequence continues at coordinate 66,381,044 of NC_090439.1, read as the reverse complement.
ACAAACACCTACAATTCTGATTTGAGACTATAACAAGTGTCGTAATCACCCTGGCCATCAATCCTACAATTAAAAAGCATCCTGTGTAGTCTTCGCCACACACCTCTGAGCTGCAGTGCTTGATGGCGCCATATTCTAATCTCATTAGAAGCTGATACCTAGTCAACACTAAGGGTACAGTAGATGATCTATCTAGGATAGATTAGGGATAGTGCATCTCAAACTGACTCACTTTGCAATCCCGATTTAGCTATTGGCATATGCAGACTGGAGGGGATAGTTAGTCATATGACATAAATGTACACGAGTGCACAGCACAAAGGTTGCATGGTTGTGTAGTTAGATAAGAAACTAGAGAACTGAAAGGCAAACAATCTTCTCTACAAACTCAAGCTGACTAAATCGTTTGGGCTTTGTGGTAGACTCCCAAAAACATAAAAAGAACTGTTTCCATGCAAGAGATGTGCACTGTGTTCTGCTCTCTCATCTCTTATTTTTTTGGAGTTTTATACAGCATGAACTCGATCTGAAGGTATCAGAGCACTTTACATGAGCAACAGTTACATTACACAAGGACGCATGCACTGTCTCTATGAAACTTGTTGTTTACATACAGTGGGCTTAACAGCTTTCCATTTGTTAGCTTCAGTGTTGATCTCATTTCGCTCACCCCATTTTGCCATGGCATGCATGTGTCATGGCCTCTTCTTGTATTTGGCCCTCCTCTGGGGCATGGACCAAGTACTTGTCACCATCCACTGCTCCCTTTTTTCGAGCAACTTTTTTCTTTGTGTTCGAGCACTCCGGATAAGTTCTTGTGTTTTCAGTCCATCTCCCATATCATCAATCATGTAGCTTTTATTCCCTACCATCCGTCCCCCTTCCATGTAGCCTCTATTCCCTCCCAACGCCTACCCTGTACTCTGTGCCACTTTACTCTACGCCACTGCACCCTATGCCACTAAACTACATGCCAATGCACTCTACACCACTTCACTCCACTCTGCACCACTCCACACCACTGCACTCTACATCACACTACTCTACACCACTGCACTCTACGCCACTCTCCTCTTCGCTGTTTCACTCTACTCTATGCCAATGCACTCTGCACTCCTCTCAACTCTCCACCACCTACTCTATGCCACTGCACTCTGTGCCACTGCATCCTACACCACTCTACGCCACTGCACTTTATGGCTCTGCACTCTAAGGCACACAACTCTGCACCACTCTACTTTATGTCACTGCACTCTATGCCACTGCACTCTACTCTACACCACTCTACGTCAGGCCACTGCCCTCTATGCCACTGTAATCTGCAGCACTCCATGCCACTGCACTCTACGAAACTCTACTCTGCACCTCTCTACACCACTGCTCTTTACACCACACCATCTACTCAAGACCACTGCACTCTATGTCACTCTACCCTACTCTTTCCCACTGCACTCTATGCCACTGCACTCTACAACACTCTACTCCGTAGCTCTTTATACCACTCTACCCTGTACCACTCTACACCACTGCACTCTATGCCACAGCACTGTATGCCACTCCACACCACTGTATTCTATGCCACTGCACTCTACACCACTGCACTCTATCCATTATACTCTATTGCATGCCACTGCACTCTACACCACTCTACTTTACTTTTCATCACTGTTCTCTATGCCACTGCACTCGACACTAGTGCACTGTACACCACTCTACACTCTTCTACTGTACTCTACATCACTCTCCTCTACTGCACTCTACCCAGTGCACTATAGGCCACTCTACTCTACTCTGCACCACTCTATGCCACTGCACTCTACGCTGCACCACTTTAATCTATGCCACTGGACTCTATCCTGTTCCACCCTACTCTATCTCACTCCACTCTACTCTATGCCACTCAACACCACTCCAATCTATGCCACACACCTCCACTCCACACAGTGCCACTCTACCCCACTGCACTGCACAGTATGCCAGTCTACTCTATCACACTTCACTCTATGCCACTCAACGCCACTCCACACTACTCTACTCTATGCCACTCTATTTTATGCCGCTCTAATCAAGTCTTCTCTACTCCACTTTATGCCACTCTTCTCCAATCTAGACTACTCCATTCTGTGCCATGCCACTCCATTCTATGTCACTCTGTGCCACTCCACTCTACACCAGTCTAGCCTACCCCATTCTACTCTACACACTCTACCCCACTCAGCTCTACTGCATGCCAGTCTATTCCATGCCACTCCACCCTACTGTATGCCTCTCCACGTTGTCAATCCCCTCAACTGTATGCCATTCTATGCGTCGCCACTCTGCATCACTTTACGTCACTTCAGTCTACTCTACGCCACCCTACACTACTCAAAGCCACTCTATCCCACTCCAAGCCAATCCACTTCACTCTATGCTACTGTACAACATGGCTAAAAGACCCTGGCTAAGCCAAAAGCTCTCACACGGACTACACCTATTGACTTTGCCAATGTTTGTTGTTTTTTAGGCATGGGGAGATGAAGTGATTTGCCCAGAATCATACGATGTTGCCCCAATGGCGAGACTCAAACATCGTTGCCCAGTTCCAAAGTCGGCAGCTCGTCGGCTTGCTGCATGCTGATGCTGCCAAGTGTCTCTTTCTTCTACTGTCCTAAATTTCCTCTCTTTACCACACTCTTAAAAGTGCGATTTCCTCACTGATTTCTCCCAGTTCTTCTTCAGAAATTAGTGCTGCTGTGCACCACGAGCAACCACTGCCATAAATTAGGCACTGCTAACTCACAGAGCAGATGCACACCGCAGCAGAAGTGGAAGCATACACAGAGTGTGATCACAAAAGGCAGTGGTGGTCCAAGTATTCCTCACATATATGGAATAGCACAGCATGTGATGTAGCAGTGCATGCTTTCCCTATACAGGGGTCATTTAACACGTGGGCATGCACCATATAAAATTACATAACATATAAACAGAACATGTACAACAAAGGTGGCAGCACTGCAGTCTTCTCTCATGTAGACATATATGAACATAGAAAAGATACAGCATACGTAGCAGCAACAAACGCTTCCCTTGCCCTTTCTATTTTAAAGAAAACTTTTACTTTTACTTTTTATCAATTAGCAACGTAACTCACCGTTGTAGAAATAGCTCAGTTTACCCTTCGTAGCATAGAACAGTTGTGGTATGACATTTAACCCAAAACATTGAATATAATGTCCTTTGCAGGAGAAAGGAGAGACAACAGTGAAATAACAGTACATTGTTACCCACTCCATTTTCAACATTAACGCGCTCTAGCTCACTCTCTCTCCACCCCCATTCACTCCAACCCAACCCCCCGGGCGCTTGTCCTATCAAGCACCCATCCTCTGGTGAACTATCCATATGTGACTATGTACTGACGCCTCATGAGAAACCGGGTGATCCAGCAGCTGAATGAGCCTCTCCTCCCGAGTCCCAGGTCTTGGTCTGCCTTGTCATTCACTCCAACCTCACTGAACTGCGTTCTTCGGTGACTGTCCATTCATTTAAAGCTGTACATTTCTTTGGTACGGGTATCAGCCCTGAGAGGTATTGTTTGATTTTCACGCCACATTTTAGCCACGTCACGCTTTAGAGTGTGTCAACCACCTCTGTCCACTAATCCATCAAATTGCTACATGTCCAGGTCATATAGCTAAAGGTGAAGTTGCTGGCTCAGCCAGAAAATCAATCCAAAGCTCTTTCACTGTTCGTGACAGTTTTGCATACAGCAGAAACTGCCCGGGCCAGGCTAGAATTCCTGCTGCGCCTCCTCAATGGTGAGATACCTGCCACCTGAGCACGCCACCCATGTGCCGACACCCTCCCTCGATCCAACACTCATAGTAGTTTCCTCTGCTGGAAGGGTCGCACCCACCAGATAGTCAGTGATCTGTCAAAGGGTGGTATCGCAAGTCCAGTCTGACTGCCATCTCACAAGCATTTGAGACACGTCTTACTATGAACATGTGCCATGGGACCGCGCATAGAAGGTTGAGGAAGCTCGATCCCCTCTACTGTGCCTCTCAGCAGTCTCTTTGGCCAATGCTGTCCTTCATCACACCAGAGCTGCAAGTTGTAGGAGTCCTGCTATATAGTGCGTTTGTAAATAAGGGAGGCCCAGGTCTCCCACATTCCTATCCAATTTCAAGGCTGCAACACTGACCCTGCTTCTCTTACCCGCCCGCAATAGAATGGACACAAGTTCTGTAACACAAAGAGTCACCGTGATAAAAGCACCATTTTGGTGAGTCCAGTTCTACCCATACCCGAAGACTGTTCCAAAACGTTGACGTCCTGAGGACCTGTACGACTCCAATCATGTTATAGGTGTATTGAACCTCCGAGGAATTATCGATTTGGATTCCTAAAATATCGAAAGACTCGAGTATCCCACGGCAATTTCATAACCGGAAGGATCGCCATGCTTCTGCCAGCCATTCCAGCCAGGGGAAAGAGCTCAGTCGTGTATGTCTCCATCGTTTCAGACAACAATCCATCGGTACGTATCCTGCCAATGGAGTGGGACATCTCCCCCGCCTTACACGCATTGTGCGTTGTGCTGTTCTCGGAAGCTGCTGGCCGTGTCTGTGATCCCGCTCCAGAGCCTGGCTTTCGGCCAGCTGCCTGGTCGCGGCGCCGACAATCTACCTCCGCCTGCGTTTACCTGATCCGGTCACTTATACTGGTTCCTGCACCTTGCCGTGTCTTGTTTGCCTGGTTCTCCAGCCTGCTTCGGGTGGCCGTTCTCTGCTATATCCCGCACCCGAGCCCCAGCGCCTAGCATTCAAGGTTTAAGCTCCAGGCCCTAGCCCCTCTGACGGTTGAGACAAAGGTCCCATCTGGGCGGAGGGCGGGGGGGGGGGGGCTTCAGGAGTGGCTGGGGGCACGTTGATGGGTGAGTCAGGCGTCTGGTGCCACGCATCGGCGACCAGGATTCAGCAGCGACAACCAGTGCCGGCTTTAGTGCTTGTGGCGCCCTGTGTGACAGTGTTATTTGGTGTCCCCTTTACCCCATGACCACCTCCTCGGATATCCCTAACAACCACCTGGAAAATGTGCCCCTCATATCTCCGTAGCCCCCTTTTCCCATATATTTATTTGTTTCAAAGCTCTTGTAAAGTTTGGCTTTACTAATCCACTCGGCTATCCACATAAAATATTGTTCTGTTCTTTGCAGCAGGCACATTAATCCTCTACACTACTTTATGGTGAATCAAAGCTGCTAGACAAACTCCCATCTCTCTCCCTAGCAGGAACATTAATCACAATAGTTATCTTGACATCTTAATTGCTTTCGGAAGGCTGCACGCCCAAGGAACTTTTGAGCAGGTGCTTTTAAATTGCAAGTTTGTAACTTATTGCTGAACACAGCCCCCGCCTGAGGTCAGCGCCCATCAATCAAGGTCAGCACCCGCTGCAGTCGCACAGCTCACACCGCCCTAAAGCCGGCCCTGTCGCCGACATCATCTGGTGGTTGTTTCACTAAGGCGATGGGTGTGACGACTCAGGGGCAGGGGGCACATGCCGGAGTTGGGCCTGTGACCAGCGCCGCTTGTGCTGTGCCTAGTAGTGTGGGAGCTTGAGCAGAACATGACCGGTGGCCGCATCTGAAGGGCCCTCACCAGTGGTTCTCGGACTATTTTTATGAGCTTGGGGAACTTTACTGGATTTATGTTCCATTAACTGCTATTTATATCACAGCCAGTCCGAGTGACCTAGAGTCAGGAGTACAAAAATATATGTAAATAATATCTTGATGTACAGATATAATGAGCCAGTTATGCTCATGTACCCTGGAGTCAAGGAGGTCACTGCATGTACGTAAAAAGTTGGTGGCATCCTACCGAAAGCTGAGGAGCACCAGGAAGGCTGACAGCAGCAGGCAGCATTTCAAATCCGCTTCATAGCCAGGACCCAGATGACTGAGAGAGGCCAACTTCATCAGTAGTAATACTAGCATCACCTTTGAGTTCCAGCTCAGTACATTGTAGGTTACTTACTACAAACCTCTCCCGAGTATGTGGCAGAGGCGCATGAGGATGTAGGAACTGAGGGTGAGGAGATAGCTATTTCAATTATCATATACCGATACCTGCCGGAGGGCTGGCGTAGGAATTGAGAGTTAGAAGCTCAAGAGTTGTCAGACGGATAAGCAGGCGATGGTTTCACTGTATAGGCCTAATACCAAGGTCATTCTTGGACAAGGCAATCAATTCCAATAGCCAGCTCCGCCCTTATACATTAGTTTACGCTACCAGACATTCTTGCTGTGTTCAAGGAAGTAGTTTCACCAGGAATGCCTACTAGTGAAGTCCCATCAAATGTATGGATAACCAAGTCAGCAGACCTCTTTCTGGATCCAATGATTCTATCTTTCTAAAGCTGTCAATGAGAACCAGAGAGAACTAAGAGGGTTGAGGAATTCATGATATTAGACTCCTTGAGCGCTCTACAAAGGGGCCTAAACTCCATACTATCCACTGCTCAAGAAATCGACGACAGGGATAGCTCATAATGTATAGATATGATTGCAGATATTGTGTGCTCTGAAGACTCCAGCAACTATGAATGTGGATTTGAGGACAACTGGTAATCCTAATATAGGGTCCAGAAGGCCATCGGATATTTCGTCTATAAAAGGTAGAGTCTCAACTGCAACTCAAACTAACTTAGCTTCTCCGGCCCACTCTGCATGTAACACAGAATACATCACAGAATGAGTCCCTTCTATTGAGGAATTAAGAGCAAGCATGGAAGGCCAACAGCATGATAATGCCTCAATTAACATAATCACTGGTAAACATGGTCACTCTGAGGAGGTTACAAGTAAGTCAGAAAAAAATGATAGGATTATGTGAAAATCTGCTGCGAAAACAAACATAGGTTGATTACTAAAGGAAGGAGCGAGAATCCATTATTGAGGATAAAAGCTTTAATGTGGTTAGCCCTTATGGGCATGGTGGCACAACAGAAAATATAGGGGAATTAGCCCCTAGTAATGCAGCAGGCAAGGACACAACAAAAACAAAAAGAAAAATGAAAAAGGGTCCAATACGGAAGCAATCAGATTATTTGTACTCACTGAAGGAATTTTTCAAAGAGCATATAATTGATATAAGATCGATATAGCCCCCGTCATATCATGATGTTAAAGACCACAAGAAAAACAACAATTGCACCATATTTTCTCTAAAAATAAATCTTCATCTGGCAGAGACCAGTCCCAATTAGCAAATGTTAATACATCGTTAAGGAAGTAGAATACGAGGAAAAGAAGGAGATTAGTTACAACACAAGCCAAAAGAAGGAACTCTAGAGATTGGAAGTTGGACAAGAACCACCAAAAAGGAGGTGGGGCATTGTGATGCCACAAATAATAGTAATATAGAGGCTACACTGATAACAGGTTAGTCGAATTTGGTGCAGACTGCTGCTCAGGTGGACCAGCCACGAAGTATTAATTCAGCCATATAAAAGCCATGATGGTTCCCCACTAATAATATCCAACATGTAGCAGGAGTACAAGTTTCTCATACAGAGATGAAGTCAACTACATGTTTACGTTTTTTGGACCTATTACACAGTGTACAAACTTCTGATCCATTGAATAAATCGAGATTGTTAACTCTGTGTGGATCCATACCGTTATTGAGAACAACTACTAAACATGGCATGAAGAGGATGGAACCCAACCTGTCAGCAGAAGACAGGTTCAGGCTACCAGTGAGGACCAGTGTTGAGTTTTATTCATATAGTCTACCAACTGATTCTCACTATCATCAATCATTTTCGTATCATGGGCTTAAACGTGCCACATGCAACAATATTATCAGATAGAAGGCAATGCTGCAGGTCTAGAGGAGCTCCTACAAGAGTGCAACGAGGAGGGCACAACATTGAGGGGTCGCTTTCCAGAAAGGATCTCGCAAGTAACTCATTTATTACAAAAAGAGATGATATAAGACTGGTTGAAATAAGTTGTTCTAACATCGGTAATGAGGCTGTAAGTTGTAGCATGGAAAACTGCTCATGGCTACCAGCCCTCTTGGATAGTACAAAGTGCAGGAATCCATTACCTATCACAAACTGGATTTAAGAAACTAGATTCCACGTCTTCAGAACAGCTCTGAAATAGAGTCCTAATCAATAATATGGAGAAGGTTTAAGAGTGTTGTTTTGGAACATTGCAGACCTGGCAGAATCAGCTAGCATTTGTCACCAGGGCAGAAATATGCTGTTTTCAAGAGACACAGGCACTATCAGAGGTTGCACTCAACGGCTACAGAGATTTCAATACCCTGGGAAAGAAGGGCAATAGGGGGCCACCTAATAGGGAAGGTGAAGGGTTTATCAGTTTATTTCTCAACCACACTACAAGAAACAATAAATCAGCACTTTACTAATTACTCTTGTCAGACTTTTTATCATCTGAGGCTAACAGAATGCTCAATAAAAAGAGAAATGCAAAAAGAACAAGTGATGGACGGAATGCTGAACAATGTCAAACATTCACCCCCAATACAGAGATCTGGGCTTAAATCCATCGTTTTTTTGCTCACCATGCCATTCCAGTTTGGACCTAGCACAGGCAAATTAGTCTTGACCCTACTCCCCATGGGAACAGTCTGGCTGATGAGGGGTGAGACACCATAATCGGTCCTAGGATGCTTGTTTCCAGTCCAGGGAGGGCCTGGCCTGGCAGTTCTGGCTGGACTGTTCCCATGGGGCGCAGGATCAAGACTGATTTTCATATGGCGTGGTCCAAATTGGGCAGGTGCGGTGAGCAAAACAACAATGGATTATACCCAGATCTGTAACTGGGGTGAATGTGTGCATTGTTCAGCATTTTGTTCATCATCTGTTCTTTTTATGCTTTAGTTGCCCTAAGTGGGAAGGGTATGCCCAGACTCGGCTCCTGTGCTTAGTGTGCCATTGGATCCAAGCTAGCCTTGCTGATGAGGGATGATACACCGAACCCAGTCACAGGATGCTTGTTTCTGGTCCAGGAAGGACTTGGCCTGGCTATTTGGACTGGACTCATCCCATGGGGAGCAGGGTCAAGACTGGTTTGCATATGGCATGGTCCAAACTGGGGTGGGAAGGTGAGCAAAAAAAAAGGATGGATTAAACCCAGATCTGTGCCTGGGGGGTTCGGGGGGAATGTTTGCATTGTTCAGCATTCTGTCTGTCATCTGATCTTTTCGCTTTTGTCGCCTTAAGTGAGAAGGGTATACCTAGATGTGGGTCCCATGTTCACTGTGCCACTGGATTCAAGCTAGCCTGGCTGATGAGGGGTGATACCCCAGAACTGGTCCCAGGATGCTTGTTTTTGGTATCAGAGGTCCTGGACTGGCAGTTTGGGCTGGATTGTTCCCATGGGGAACAGGGTCAAGAATGATTTGTATATGGCTTGGTCCAAACTGGGGTGGCATGGCGATTAGAAAAATAATACAATAAACCCAGATCTGTGACGGGGGGTTCATGTTTGCATTGTTCAGCATTCCGTCCATCATCTGTTCTTTTTGCTTTTGTCGTCCTAAGTGGGAAGGGTATGCACAAACGTGGGTCCCATGCTCATTGTGCCATTGGATTCAAGCTAGCCTGGCTGATGAGGGGATACACCCCAAACCCAGTCCCAGGATGCTTGTTTCCAGTCCACGGAGATCTGTGACTGAAGGGTGAGTGTTTGCATTGTTAAGCATTCTGTCCATCCTCTGTTTTTTTTTTCAATAAAAAGAGAAAGCATAGATATAATGAATGTATATGTGCCACTTGGCTGTAAGGGCAAGCAGAATTAGATTAGCCATTTTTTTCTCTGGAGAAGCTAATTTTAAAGGTTGAAAATGATAAGAAGTACCAAACGAATGACATACTGATAATGTGTGCTCATTTTAATTCACATCCCTCAATCAGATCTCTGGAAAGCCTGTGCCCAGAAAAAGATGAAGGCTGGGGTATTCTATAACAATTTATCCTAGAAATAGGGAAAAAAGGAGGAAGAATTTTCACCACTTGGTTGTTGGAAATGGGTGTGTGTTTTCTGAATAGTCGTACACAATATGAATGTCCTGCAAACTGCATGTTTAGACAAGGCTGTAATAAAAGCCTTGTAGGAAAGTGCCCTCTTTCTTGGCATGGTTCCCACATTTTCTGCCTGATGTCAGTGCATTTGACTGTGTTCACTGGGATCCTGCTAACCAGGTCCCTAGTGATTATGCTCTCTCCCTTCTAACTTGGTAACTGTACCCTTTTCTTCCCACAACTGGCACACTGGTCACCCATGTAAGTCCCTAGTATTTGGTACCTAGGTACCCAGGGCAATAGGGTTCCAGGGGATCCCCATGGGCTGTAGCAGTTATTCTGCCACCCATAGGGAGCTCATACAAAGGGTTCTGCAGGTCTGCCATTGCAGTTTGCGTGAAATGGGTGCATGCACCCGTTTTCATTAGAGGTCAATGCACCAGGTCACTATAAGTCACTCTTATGCTAGGCCCTCTCAGCCCAGAGGGCAGGGTACAGGTACCTGTGTGTGAGGGCACCCCTGCACTAGCAGAGGTGCCCCCACAAACTCCAGGCCCATTTTCCTGGACTTTGTGAGTGCAGGGACACCATTTTACACGTGTACTGGACATATGTCAATACCTATGTCCAGCTACATTATGGTAACTCAGAATCTGGACATGTTTGGTATCAAACATGTTGGATTCATACCCCAATACTCTTGCAAGTATTGGAAGTATGATTCCATGCACTCTGGGGGCTCCTTAGAGGACCCCCGCATTGCTACCTCCACTCTTACAGGGTTTTCTGGGCAGCCCAAACTGCTGCCACCCCTCAGACAGGTTTCTGCCCTCCTACTGATTCATCTGATCAAGCCCAGGAAGACAGGACAAAGGAATTCCTTTGGGAGGGGGAGATAACACCCTCTCCCTTCGGATATAGGTTTGACTGGCTTGGGAGGGGTAGCCTCCCCAAGCCACTGGTATGCTTTGAAGGGCACATTTGGTGCCCTGTGTGCATAAACCAGTCCACACCGATTCAGGGATGCCCAGTCGCTGCTCTAGTGTGAAACTGGACAATGGAAAAGGGAGTGACAACTCCCCTGTCCATCACCACCCCAGGGGTGGTGCTCAGAGCTCCTCCAGAGGGTCCCTGGGTTCTGCCATCTTGTTTCCAAGGTTGGCAGGGAACTGTGGGAGCATCTGAGCGGCCAAGCCAGGCTGGTGACGTCAGAGCCCCCTCCTGATAGTTGCTTACCTGGCTAGGTGACCAATACCCTTTTCAGGGCTATTTAGGGTCTCTCTCTTGGGTGGGTCCTCAGATTCGGCTTGCAAAACTCCAGCAGGATTCCTCTGCAACCTCCACTTTGACTTCTGGCCACTGGAACCACGACTGGATCTTCCAGGAACCGACAGCGCTACAATTAACGAAGAAGACTCTCTGCAACTTTGTTGCTATGATTCCTGCCAGCTTTGCAACATTTACCCGGCCGTGCATCCTCAGAAGGCAGCAACTCTTCAGGCTGCAGAAGAAGAAGAAGGAATCTCCCTTGGAGTGAAGGAGTCACTCCCCTGCATCCAGAGGCACTTGCTGAAACGACAACTGGCTGCGTGAATCTCCTTTCATCTTGAGCTGCGTGGATCCTGCATCACGGGTGGTTGTCTGGAGTAGTCCTCTTGGTCCTCTCTGCCAGCTGTCCAACTTTGGTGGAGGTAAGCCTTTGCCTTCCCACGCAGGACAGTACACTCATGAACTGCATTTCTTGCAGTTACCAAGGCTTATTTGCATCCCCTCCAAGGGATCTTCAAGCAATGTGCAGTCCCCAGCACTACTTCCTGTGATGCTCAGTCCTCTGCGTGGTTCTCCTGTGGCATGGGATTCCTTTCTGTAGTGCTGCGTGGGTTCCTTCTACAACTTTTGTGTCCCTGTCCTGTGGGACTCCTATGGGCGCTGCCTCTGCTCCTGTGGACTCTCTGTGATGTCCCTGTCCTGTGGGACTCCCCCTCCTGAGTTGAGTCCTCCTGGCCCTTGCTGGTCCCCGGCAGCACCTCTTTTCCACTACACAGGAGTTTGACTTTGCCAAGGTTTGTTTGTGGAATTCCTGCACTGACACCCATCTGCATTCTTCACTCCAGCATGGGACATCTGCATCGACGAGGAACTCTTCTCCGGCTCCAGGGCTGCAGTGCTGATCTGATCTTCTTCACCATCGACCAACGCCTGCAAGTACAGCTGGGTGGGTAGTAGCTCCTAATCCTCCTGGACTCCAATGTGACTTTTGATCTTGGTCCCCTCTCTCCACAGGCCTTCTTCTCCAGGAATTCACCAATGGTTTCTTGCAGTCTTGTCTGGGTGTCTTTGTTTCTTCCTTTTCCTCCTTTTGGGTGCTTTGTGGAAAATCCAGTGATTTACTCCTCCTTTCCTGGTTGTTGGAGGGTACTGTGTTACTTACCTCTGTGGTTTTCTTGTATTCCCAGCTCCCCTCTACACATTCCACTTACCTAGGTGGGGTCCTGTGTTCTCATTTCATTTTTTGTGTATATGGTTTGGGCTCCCCCTAGGGTCGCTATTGCTATTTGCACTGTTTTCTAATCTTTTCTTTGCCTATTTCTGATTACTAGTATATATATATATAGTGTATTACTTACCTCCTAGTGGAGGGTTGCCCTTCTAGTGTCTTGTGGTATTGTGTTTCAAAAATAAAGTACCTTTTTTTTTGTACAACTGAGTGTTTTCTTTCATGTGTGTAAGAACTGTGTGACTACAGTGGTATTGCATAAGCTCTGCATGTCTCCTGGATAAGCCTTGGCTGCTTTTTACATAGCTACCTCTAGAGAGCCTGGCTTTGAGACACTACCTACACTTCACTAAAAGGGGATACCTGGACCTGGTATAAGGTGTAAGTACCTTAGGTACCCACCACAAACCAGGTCAGGTTCCTACAAGCCTATTAAAGTATGTGTTCATTTATTTGAGACACAGTCTACAGTAGTCAATCTAAAGGTAACCCCAAGAACTGAGAGTGATCAGAAGCCTTTACTTGCAGTCCTATCACCAGAAGGTATGAAGGTAAAATCTGAGGGTAATGGCAAGCCTAAATATCTCATGTCTATGGAAAGAAGTTCCAATACTAGGTCAGGAAGGTGGTTATATGAAAAATATGAGAGAGATCTCCAAACTCTTTTGAGATTAATAGCAAAGCGTATTCAAGTAATTATTGACTTCGAGCTGGGCAGGGAAACAACAATTCTAGAGTTTTGTTTTGACTTAATGATGGACAAAGTTGCATCATTCGGAGCATCACCAAAGCATATAAAAAAAAGCTGACGACAAAGGGGAGTAATCTGTGACTATTATGATGCTGAATGTCAGTCGTATAAGAAAGTTCTTTCATCAACACTGAAGAATTTTACCTAATTCGGACGAGAATTGTTTTGTATTTGAGAATGAAATGTAAGAAACTGCTCCTGAATTAAAAAACGACAGGCCAAGCAAGGGCTTGGCAAATAATACTGGATTAAATAAAATTAAAAAATGGCAAGATGTTTTGGAATATGATTTGGGTTGGTTGCCATGGGCGGAAACAAATGATTAAACATCATATCGGATAAATGTTTTGGTGTCTCATTTTAAAGAGATGTACAACCAAGATACCATGATAGGCAGGCAGTTGCCTAAGTGTAGAGGCAGGTGACTGCAAATGTTCGCATATTCTTTGTCCTGAGGTGTTACAAGCATTAAAGCTATAGAAAGCTAATAAGGCCCAGTCCGACCTGGTTCCTGCTGATCTATTTTAGACTGGGCTGGAATTTTGTTTAACGTTTACAATGGAGTCCTTAAGCCTTAAAGCATTTAGTGAACGTGGCAATCTGCCATATTGGCCCCTTCTTGAAAATAGTAGCTATAACGACCCCTCTGTTTATAGACCTATTTCCCTAGGACAGGTGTCCTTAAACCCTACACAGGGCTGGTATATGCCCATCAAATATTAACTGTCAGGTAGGCTTTAGAAAGGAGATAGGAACTATGGAGTAAGTATTTTGCCTATACCCAAGGTGGGCTAAATATGGTTCATGCATGCAATGTCCACTATGTCTCCGCTTCTTTATTCTAAGGCCTGCCTTTGACTTGATATGCAGACCGAAGCTCTGGGATCCTCTTCAGGAGTTGGACATTGACCCGCTTTTGTTGGCTGCCAACCAAAGGCTTTACTTCTGTAAAGCAGCGAGGGTTCAATGGAGAATGCAGTTCTTCTTTCCCATTTCCACTGAAAACAAGGATGTGTAATGGCTCCTCTTTTATTTAGCTTATTCTTAAATTATGTTGCCACCTGTTTGGAGAGGCCAGGCCTGATTGTCGTCATGTTGAATGGTGTAAGGGTCCCCATTCTCCTATATGCTGATGATGCAGTACTCCTATCTGCCACTGACTGAAAACTCTATGATTGACTCTAAGGTCTGCTTATCAATGTGAAACCACATGATTTGTGGGAGTCCATATGCTCTTATGAAGGCCTATTGGTGAGTGATATCTATCATTACAATAAATAGTTCTAGCTCCTTGATTGCCGACTATTTAATACACTATACCAAAAGGTAAGTGCCATACATTGATATGAAATGAAGGGCTTGTTGTACATAAAGTTTATATTATGGAGTTTCTCAATGAGAGTCTATCGTGCCAAATCGGATGTCCATTTGTCTCAGTTTTGCACTTCCTCACTTGGGGATGGGGCTATGACAGAGATATCTTATTGGGCTTTATGCTTTTTTGTACGAAAACATTTGGACCACGGGGGAATTAGCTCTTTTCCATTATTAGAAATAGAGGAATAAGAACTTATCAAGATGCCTTTTATAGGATAAATGATATCAATATTATTTGTTCTGTAGCCTCTTATATTGTGTCCTCCTGGCTTATTCTGAGAAATAAACTGGAGTGAGTTCTGTGTGAATTTTTAGAACTGTAACAGAGTAGAGGCAAAAATGTATTTTTTGTCCAATCCTATCCTACATAAGTGTGTTATCTGTTTTGAGACTATTATTTATAATTTGATTAGATAACATTGGAATGGCTTTTAACTTTTTGTAGGGCTGAAGGATGTAAATGGGCTATCATTGGTCAGTGCATTGCTCTGCCTCCCGTGGCTCCACCCTACAAGTACAGCCCTTTCCCTTGCTCCTCTGATCTTCTGACCCACCTTCAAAGACCGAATCAACAACAACGCACACAGCCACAAGGAGCTCTTCAACGTCGTGAAGGAACTCTCCAACCCCAGCTCCAATGCCAACGACATCTCGCCATCCCTAGATCTCTGCGACTTCCTAGCCTCCTACTTCCACCGCAAGATTGCAGACATCCATGACAGCTTCAGCACCCAGACCCCCCCGGCAACCACCAACACCACAGATTCACCTTCGACCAACCTCCTGCTCTCCTGTACCTCCCGTCAACGAAAACAACACCATCAAAATCATGAACACCATCCACTCCGGCTCTCCATCTGACCCCTGCCCTCACCACATCCTCAACAAAGCAAGCTCCATCGCACCCCAACTACGGAAGATCATCAACACCTCCTTCGAGTCCGCCACCTTCCTGGAGAGCTGGAAACAGGCTGAGATCAACAACCTCCTCACAAAACCCAAGGCGGACCCAAAGGACCCGAAGAACCTCTGGCCTATCTCCCTGCTCCCCTTCCCAGCAAAAGTAATCTAGATGGCTGTCAACAGACAACTAACCCGCTTCCTCAAGGAGAACCGCACCATGGACCCTTCCCAATCCGGATTCCGAAGCCACCACAGCAACTGCCCTCATCGCCGCCAACAACGACATCAGAACCATACTGGACAGTGGAAAAACTGCGGCCCTCATCCTCCTGGACCTCTTGGCCGCGTTCGACACCGTCTGTCACCACACCCTATGCACACGCCTCAGCAATGCTGGAATCCGTGACAGAGCCCTGGACTGGGTCACCTCCTTTCTCACCGGCAGAACCCAGAGAGTTCGCCTCCCCCATTCCGCTCAGAGGCCACCGAAATCATCTGCGGCGTACCCCAGGATTCGTCCCTCAGCCTGACCCTCTTGAACATCTACATGGTCCCGCTTGCTAACATCACCCGATCACCCAACCTCAACATCATCTCATACGTCGACAACACCCAACTGATCCTCTCCCTCACCAAGGACTCTGCCAAGACCTACCTCCACGAAGGAATGAAGAGCAGCTGCCTCAAACTCAATTCAGACAAGACGGAAGTCCTCATCTGTGGCTTCGCCCCCTCCACATGGGACGACTCCTGGTGGCCTGCCACTCTCGGAACCATTCCGACTCCCACTGACCTTGCACGCACCCCAGGATTCATCTTGGACCCCTCACTACCCATCAAGTCAACGCCCTCTCCTCCTCCTTCTTCAACACCCTCTGCATGCTCTAAAAGATCTACAAATGGATACCCACCAAAACCAGAAGAACAGTCACCCAAGCCCTTGTAAGCAGCAAGCTGGACTACGGCAATGCCCTCTATGCAGGCACTACGGCCAAACTCCAGAAGAGGCAACAACGCATCCAGAATGCCTCCACATGCCTCACCCTGGACATCCCCCGCCACTGCCACATCACAGACCACCTGAAAACCCTGCACTGGCTACAGTCAACAAGAGAATCACCTTCAAACTCCTCACCCATGCTCACAAAGCACTGCACAACACTGACCAGAATACCTCAATAGACGACGCTCCTTTTACAACCTGACCAGGCATCTCAGCTCCACCGACCTCGCTCTCGCAACCGTCCCACGCGTCTGCAGAACTACAACCGGCGGTAGATCTTTCTCACACCTCGCCGCCAAAACGTGGAACACTCTTCCCACCCACCTGCGCCAGACCAAAGACCTGGCTGTTCGAGCATTAGCAGAACCTCCCCTACCCCTTTTCCCCTCTCCCCTCCTCAGCGCCTTGAGACCCTCACGGGTGAGTAGTGCGCTTTACAAATTCCCGATTGATTGTTTGTCACTTTTAATGTTTTTATAAATATGGTGAATTAGGTTTGTTACGGGTAATGGAATGGAACACAATTTTTATATGCCATTGTAATATGGATTGTTTCAAGCTTTTACATAGTGGAGTAGGTATTTTGAGATCAGTATTGTTTTTACTGTTTTCATTATGTTATGACTATAAGCTGAAAAAATGAATTTAACTGACTACCCAGGTAACCAGTCCAGCATATAACATTTACACCCATCTCATGAGCTGGGGTTCAAATTCCATTCGTCTAAGTAGTGCCCCTAGATATCCCCACTTGAGGGTGTCAAATGCTTTCTTGATCTCCAGCGCTACTAGGTCGCTGTCCATCTCCTTGTTTCAGACCATATGCATGACATGGGAGAGTCTCTATAGATTCATGTGGGTTGTCCTGCGGGGCATAAAACCACATTGATCTTCAGAAATCAAAGAGTCACCATATACTACGTAGTCAGGTTGACAGTGCCTTTGTAAGAACCTTTGCATCTACATTCATCATGGATAGGGGTGTATAAGAACTTGGATCCTTGCATGGTTTGGGTACCATCATTACTATCACATCTCTTAATGAAGGCAGATGCACACTGGCACTATTAGCTTCATTCAGCATTGCCAGTAGCCTAGGAGTCAAATGGGTTGCATAAGTTGCATCAGTACCTGGGGCTTTACATCCTGACACATCTTTAACAGCTTCCATCAATTCCTAGCCCTGTAGCGCTGTAGCTCTGATTCCAGCCCCTAGACTGTTCTTTATTATGCTTAGATAGAATCACCACGTTCAGGACTTCATACATTAGCATTGTGGGTTACACCACAGTTTCCTTATACATTGCCACCAAATACTTGATAATGGCTAACTATGTAGACACAACAAAGCCATTTGGCTTAGTCAAGGCTATTGTTAAGGGAGGAGATCACTCCCTCTTAAGGAGTCATGCCAGCAATCACCCAGTCTTGTCACCTTCTCTGTGAATCTTCCACCTATACACCTATATACACCTAGATTGAACAGGTCCAGCTGTTTCAATATGTATCCCACGTTAAGCATAATTGCAAGGCAGTTCCTCCCTCCACCTGATCAAGCACGCAGCTATGCAGTTGAGTCAGTCTATTTTCACTGTTTGTTAATTCACGCTCCAATTGTCACATAGTACCATAGATGTTTGTGAGGCACTCTGCTATCCTCACAACTAGGGGTGGGCAGTGAGCTCCGCTCTGCTGGTGGAGCTAACAGAGTTTTTGGCACTCCACGCTCCGCTTGGAGTGTGGAGTTCATCCAAAAACTCTGCTAGCCCTGCCAGCAGAGCAGAAATCACTGCATGCTCACTGCAGCCCAGTTATAGGCCACACAGCACAAGCGCAGACAGTTTGCACTTGCGCTGTGTGGCCCTTAAATGGGCTGCAGTGCGCACTCAGCATGACATCATGGATCTTCTCGCAGGTGGCCAGCCCAGCAGCTTCGGATCCAGGCCTCCCTCCAACCGCCAGCAGTTCGAGTCGGAAGTAGAGGGCAGAGGGAGGCTACGAAGACCCAGGTAAGTCCTCCGTTTTTTTTCTTCCTATGTGCACACTGGTGCACAAGAGGCCTGAAACGGCCTTGGCCTGCATTCAGGCCAGGGACGGAGGCAGTGAAAGCTGCCATTTCAGGCCTCTTGTGCACTAACCTTCCCAGGCCTCTTGTGCACCTGAAATGGAAGCTTTTATTGTGCAAAGGCCCTGTCCTGAATGCGGCAATCTCAGAAGTGCAGGGCGTGACTAACTAGGCCCCACCTTGCTTAGTGCTTCCGAAATCGGGCACATTCAGGACAAGGTGCCAACCCGCTGCTCACAGAACTCCGCCTCCTCGGAATTCCACTGAGTTTTAAATGGTTTAAATCAACTCTGTGTTATTCTGCAGAGTGGAACTCAATGAGCTCTGCCCACACCTACTCACAAATTAAAGGTCTCACATTCATTCTCCACTTTCCAGATGTGCTCCAGTTTCTTCTGAAGAAATCAGAGAGTATCTCTTGCAATTTCATTCTAAATATCACAGCTGGAAGTGCCTCTGGACACAGCTGCCAAATGGGGACACAATGCCGCTGCCTTCCCTTGTCATACTCCACCATTAATGGCACATGGTCAGATAAGAACTGTACTAAGTATTGTTTCACACCAGTTGTATCTGAAAGTGCAGATGTAATTAAAAATCTTTCTAATCGACAATACGCACCATGGAGCAGCTTATGACATGAGAATTACCTACCATTTGGGTACAACTCTATCCAAATATCTATACAGAGGAGATTTCCCATCATTGCCATCATGTTGGGTTCCGTGCCTGATTTGAGGGGTATGTGTCTAAATGACCATCCAACACACAATAGAAAACTCCAGTCCAGATTAATGGGATATCTACATATGGCACACGCTCCCCCCAGCAAGGATGTATAAAACTCTTTATCATCAGTGTTGGGGGCATGCACATTCAGAAGGCATAGATCACATCCATCATCTCCCCATAAACCAGAACAAATCTGCTCTTGACACCCACTTAAAATATCTCCTTTGAAAGGGACTATCCAGAGCGATTCAAATTGACACGCCCTGCACACAAGTCAAGGATGTGAAGGAGTTGAGCTGCCCTTTCTATTTTCCCCATTTTTGGTTCTTGCACCTTTATCAGGTGGGCTTCCAGAAGGATTGCTACTCAAATCGTATGACACCTTAGAAATGTATGTACTACATACATTTGTATTCATGTATTCAGTCCATTGCCATTCCATGTGGCCATTTTAAAAGGTGTAGTCATCCCTCATCATACAGTGACTCTCCATCATTTAATCACCATATAGGGCGAATCATGCTCAAATTACACCACTGATCAGGTTTCCATCCTTCAATCCAGAGACAGGCTTTTGTTAACATATAAACTGTCGTACTGCTAAGCATAATACTGCCCAGTTAACCCACTCTCCGGGTAAACACATAACAGAACTATTTGTGTTTCCCCAAGGGCATGCATGTTGCATTATTCTCACTGCCCCTCCCACTTAACCTACTCTTACAAACGTGTTCCTAAAATCTCTACAAATACTATCTGAGGGGTCACTACCTCACTTACCTTATCCGTGACTCGGAGGCCACAGGTGTAACAAAGCGGGGTCACCGCGGAATGACTAATCATTCAGTAACAAATCCAAATGGTGGGGAGGATGCCAAAAGTGCCCCCTCGCCAAGTCATCTCCCATGAGGCCTCACTGCAACGTCTGCAGTCCTGTCCATATCAAAACTAGGAAAAACACCTCAAACATATCAGTACATGCAGATCACCTTAAACTGTATCTCCACCACTGTCAGAGGCCAACACAACCCACCCTTCTCACCTGGCTCAATAAGTTTAATCAACATGACTAATCATTCCCATCAGGTGTTCTTCTGCTCGGGTGTTTCTTCAACCATGTCATTCACGTCTGTAGTTCCGATAGCTTCCTTTCTAGCAGCTGCAGTACTTTTTTTTTCTTAAAGAATTTTTTTTATTTACATTTTGGTTACAGAATAAACAACAAATCAACATCAAAAAAGGGGAAAAACTCAATGAAAAAAGAAAAAGCATCATACACATGTAATGTCTCTGAAGAGTGGTATCACTAGTTGTAAGGTGGTTGTACAGGAAGGAGTAACGACATTCAACAGTGCGTTCCAAGATGAACGGGGATGGGTCTGCAAGTTTCATACAAGCCAGTATGTCAATGGCAGGAGTTCAACGAAATCCTCACTCACAAGGTGAGTCTGGCCCCACCCTGAATCAGCGGGAGAAGATAGGGTACATGGGTCTTCCTAGGCAACATGTAGTAAGATAGGGAAAAGGGGAAGGGGACCTGGAGTAGATGCACCGTCACTGGAATTGCTGGAGCTCAACTGGGGGCAGGGAGGCAGGTTAGCTGTGAAGGCGCACAAGTTATTTTTTGGTCTCAAGGTCGGTAGCTGCATTAAAGCAAAGGTGTCAGTATGGTCATTACACACTACAATGTCTCGTTGCCATTCTGAGCTAGCGGGGACCCTGGTCTTCCCCCATACCATGGCCACTCTCCTTTTTGCCAGAAGGAGAGAGATTGTAATGAGGCATCTCATGCCTGGTGGGGAGGATGTAACATATCCCAGGAGTGCAATGCGAGGGGTGGGTTCTATATACTGCAAGGTTATTTCCTCTATGAGTTGTGGGATGGTGCTCCAAGATCTGCCAGTCTTACCCTATCCCTTCATGCAGACTGTTAGTGTGATATATGGGTGTAGAGTTTGAAGATCTATCTAGTAGTGTCAGGAGAGGTGATGAGTTGAGTCAATAAAGGGAAATCTGTCGGCTCCTCTGAGGACCCGGGAATTTCTTTTTAACAGTGTTACAAAGCTGCACATAAATAAAAAATCCTAGTCTTGCATGGAAGGACTCTAAAGAGAGGAACTTGCCATCAGGGTATAGGTGGCCAAAGCCTGTAAGGGCCATCTTTGTGTTAGTGTTTTGGACTTTGCGTTCTGAAGTCAGGGGCAGTAAGGGGTTATGTTTATGTTTATGTTTATGTTTATGTTTAAGGGAAGAGGAATAAAAACAGGTCCCATCTGTCCTGTGGTGCAGCCTCTTCCATGCCCAACAGGTGGTGGCAAACGTTTTACCACATTTTGAGGTTTAGGCAGGTCATTTAGTAGGAGGGAAGCAAGTGCAATCCCTTCTGTCTAGGCTCGTTCAGGAGGGAGAAAGATAGGCAAGCCTAAGTGACACTGTGCAGGTGGTACACCTCAAATCTGCCTCGCGAATATGGAAAAAACATAGTTCAGCAGGCTCTTCTAGCTGGCTTACTGCCCAGACCATGGTAGTAAGGAGAGACCTGAGGGAGCTGAAAAAGTATAATAACTTAGGCAGGATAGCCATCTTTAGCAAGTTAACCTGGCCCACCAGAGACAACAGGAGGGTTACCTATGCATCTATTTGATGCGTCAACTTCTCTATCATCGGGTCACAATTCGATTGTACCGTCTGGGCAGGAGAGTGGTGGATACTGATCCCAAGATATCTGACCGAGGAGGTGGCCCAGGAGACTGGATATTCCAGGGAGCAAGGGGTTGTGGTGTCAGTGAATGGGAATAATTTGGACCAATTGATAGAAATGCCAGAGTAGCCCCCAAAATCGATGATTTCAAGGATTATAAGGCAGAGGTTTAGCTCTGATTTTTTTAACAAAAAGTAGAATGTTATCCACATATACAGACATCGACACCAGGCCGTGGAGAAATTGCAAACACTTGTGAGCATCGTGGTTTTGACCGATCGATAACAGCAAACAGTGTACGTGCATTTACTGTAGTAGATCTCTAAACACAAAGCCCACCCGCGACTGGGCGATGATATATTCCAGCAGGAAAGAGAGCCTGGTGGCCCCAGCGTTATTCATAATTTTGTTGTCACATTTAATAAGAGAGAGTGGGCGATAGGAAGATCATTTAGTGGGGTCCTTGCCAGGTTTAAGAAAGATCCTGTAAAAAGGTAATATTTACAGTGTGCCTATCTAAATATGACAGCACTCTAGTAGTCTTGCAGCGATTGTTAAGGCCCTGTATATTCCATGTGAGGCAGGTTATTGGCTTGTTGAGGTGGGACATGGAGCCAGGAGAGAAAAGAAGCATTGGAGGGCATGTGCAACCAGTGTATCCCAACCATCAGTACCAACTCACCCAAAAAACCCTCAAGTAGAACACGTAGGGCTAAGGAGTAGGGAGAAACAAGAAAAGGGGAGCTATTATCAGTGGTGGCTGGTGACATTTGGAAGTGGTGGGGTGTAAAGGTTTGTGACGAGTGTCCAAGGGATTCGGGATGGGGTTCTTCCTGCAGAAAGTTTTTAAAAATGAACGAGGAAATGGTGTATTTTCAAGAAAATTCGAGAAAGCAAGAAGGTTAATAAAGGAATCGTGAAAGTATAATTATGAAATCAATGAAGAGATTTTATATCATAATAATGACAAAACACTTCACATTCCAGCCACCAAATGTTATTTTCAGAAACAGATGCTGAACATCTGGGTCAAACTGGAACACAAAATAAGCTTGAGCACAGCCACCAAAATAAAAGTGGCCTGTAGATAGTTTAACACCAGCCCACATTTACAAATCAAGGCGAATTTGAACTTGTAAAGACACGGTGATGGGATATGGCTATTTTACAAGGTATTGCATGGTAGACACCATACATTTTTGTTTTTGTTGTAGTCAATGTTTGCAGTAATATCAGGGAAAACAACAATAAACACCAACCTACCAGAGCACAAAATGGGCCAACATACAGACAAAAAACCCGCCCAATCTCTGACCTGTGGGACCAGCCCATCGGGCACTGCCAGAGTTCCCTATAGCCTTATGCCAGTCCCACTTTGCAAAAAGAACACCAGGTCCAGTCTTCCCCCAGAAAAATCTAATTCACACACACACACTGAGAAGTAAAGCGCAGCACGGCCCTGGGGCACATGTCATTTGAGTGACTCTTTACATGGGGCCCTGCCCTTAAATGTCGTTGTCTGAGCTCTGCTCTGATGATCATGTCATATGACAGCTCTTCTGGGGGGGGCATCTGTAGGGTGAGTGACAGATTTAAAGCACAGAAACCATGTGTTATAAATTGGGTCTTTAGTTGGCAGAAGTGTGCACCCTGTCAAAGTAGGGACCACAATCTTAGTCAGGGCAAGTAAAATGCACACTCTGGTAGCTTGGCACAGAGCAGTCAGGCTAAACTAAAGAGGCAATGAGTAAAGTATTTGTATACACACACAGTAACACAGTGAAAACCCCACAAAAGGACTCCGCACCAGTTTAGAAAAACAGCCAATATTTACCTGAGTCAAGCAAGCCCAAAATAATAAAAATGCAACATATACAAGTCGGGTTATGAATTTTTAAAGATTAAATCAAAATGCAATGCTTAGAAATCAGTAGCTCCCACTGGGGCTCTCTGTTTGTGCTGGACTGGGGCAAATCCAAAAGTTCAGTCTGACCGCGATTAAGTGTGGGCAAGGTACATGAGTCACGCAAACCCACTGACAGTACCTTGGTCACATCGATGCTTGGGGACGATGCACTGAACCAAAGGAGGGGATGCCTTGCTATGCAAGGCAATGTGTCGTTTCATGATCGGGCAATGTTGTTGATGCGTCAATGTCCAAAAGCGGTGTGCCAGATGTGAAGTGTCGGTGCTGCATTGAAAGTTGGGGTAGTTGCGTTGTGCAGTCGACAATTGGCAGTCCCTCCTGGCAGCTCAGCAGTCCTTCTTCCATGCAGAATGTCCTCAGTCTTGAAGTGCTCTTGGCATGTGGTGTCAGAGGTCCAGTACTTGTACCAAAAAAGTGATGTAGGCATGACTTCAAAGAAACTCTCTGAAGTCCACAAGGATCCCTTTCAACCCAGCCCTTGCTCCAGACTACAAGTAAGGGGCAAATCAGCCCTTTGTGTGAGGACAGGACACAACCTATTCAGATGTAAGTGTGAACTACCTCTCCCTCTTCCTGCCCAGGAAGACTATCAGTATGCAGATGAACGCAGATGTATCCCCGTCACACCCAGCCCTTCCTGTGTTGTGGATGTCTAGAGGAAATGCACAAGTGTAGCTGCCACCTAAACCCAGACATGTATTTAAAGACATTCTAAGGCAAAGAATGGATAAAATAAGGAAATGGCAACTTTCTAAAAGTGGCACTTTCTGACCTGCGATTTAAACAAGTATTTCCAATGCAATGGGTTTAGCGTTTGCTCAAGTTAGAGCTATTAGCATTGTAAATTCCTAACTGGACTTTTCTCGCCACATAAATTGAAAATGAAAAGTAAAACAGTTGACATAAGCAAGCCAATTCAAAGGGCCACAGCCGCCATGAGTGTGGGTGCAAAGGAGAGACACAAAAGGAAAAAGAAGTTTGCTCGCAGTCAAACATATTGGCAAACGTGCAATTATCCATGTAACAGGGTCGATGGCCAAGGCAGTAACAAAACTGCCCCAAGTAGGGACAAACATAAAGCAGTTACCATTGATAACACACAATTTTTGAAAGGCAAGCCCATGAACGAATGATGGTGATGGGGATGCAGTGGGTGTGGTTAAAAGCCCACAGATAGATTACAACACTTCAGAGTGCTTGTGCGCTCCACCTAAAAACAACTTTACCAAAAGATGTGTTTTTAAATTGTGAGTCCAGAGACACCAAGCTCCACATTTCTATCTTTTCTAAATTGGAAATTACACTTAAAAGTTGCTTTAAGGTAACCTCAAGGTTAGCCTAGGGGAGAGATAGTCCTTGCAGTATTGAAAAACGAATTTAAGAGTTTTTCACTATCTGGACATGTTAAACTTAGAAGTACGCGTCCAACTTTTTAAATACACTGCATCATACCTTTGTACTAGGGCCTACCTTAGGGGTGACTGACATAATAAAAAGGAAGTTTGGGCCGTGCAAGAGGGTGCACTTGCCAGGTTAAAATGGCAGTTGAAAACTGTCCACACAGGCTCCGCAGTGGCAGGCCTGAGATATGTCTGAAAGGCTACTGTAGTGGTGGCACAATTAGTGCTGCAGGCCAACTAGTAGCATTTAATTTACAGGCCCTAGGCACACATAGTGCACTTTACTAGGGTAAATCAGTAAATCAAATATGGCAATCAAAGCAAGATCAAATGTGTTAGATTTTAGCATCAGAGCACATGCACATTATCACTGGACAGCAGTGAAAAAGTGCGCAGAGTCCTAAAGCCAGCAAAAACGAAGTTAATTACACAATCAAAACGCAAGAAGTCAGGGGAAACGAGGCAAACAGATGCCAGGTCTAACAGCCTGGTTCAAAGTAACACACATCACAAATTACCAGTGAGTGACAGTCACTGGTGTCATCACAGAGAAGAACACTCATTGAGACTTGCTGCCTCTGGTGTGCATGGAGGAAATTGAGAGCTGACCACCAGCGCGGCCCTCCAGTCCCAACCCTGCATCTGATGAGCAAATATAAATGCTGCTCCATTGCTGTTTATGCTAGTAAACAGCATTACAGCAGTGTGAGCATTGGCTCAGTCAGGCCCTGTTAGCGCTCCTTATTAGACTTGGGGGCAGTGGCACCTAAAATTGCTTAGCCTGGCGAGGGTTCAAGTGCCCACGTCAGGCTAGTCACAGCAACTAAAAGAAATGGATTAAAAACATTTAATATGGGGCAACAAAACAAGTAGGCCCCAATAAAGAATCCCCCCCCCCCCCCCCCCTAATATCATCTGGCGATTCACATCC
This sequence comes from Pleurodeles waltl, assembly GCF_031143425.1. Classification (NCBI taxonomy): domain Eukaryota; kingdom Metazoa; phylum Chordata; class Amphibia; order Caudata; family Salamandridae; genus Pleurodeles; species Pleurodeles waltl. The sequence continues at coordinate 66,354,710 of NC_090439.1, read as the reverse complement.
TGGGACATAACAGTGTTCTGGGGCATGCTGTGTTATAAAAATGTCCTGTCACCATGGAGTAGGGCATTTTGTGACATGTGGCAACATGCACTGGATGGCAGAGTCTAGGGCAACAGAAAGAAATGGAGATCTACCCTCAGAGAAATCTGAGTACAGCTGCAAAGGCATCACACGGAGGAGAGGAATGACCTGCAAACATCAACAAGTATTGCTGCAGTTTTGTGCGTCGCATACCTCAGCGCCGCCCCCGCCCCCAGTTTTTGGGGATGGGACATCCTTGGTTGCAACACGGGCTGAAGCCCCTTTCCTCCTTGCTCCTCCACCCCCATCGCGCAGGGCCAGCGGTGATAGCAGAAGCAACAAAGGGGATAGGTTGACCGGCAGTATGTTGTCGGTAGGCACCGTGGGGGACACAACGCAGGAAGATATTTAAAGGGGGCATGACCCGGACCTTGAACTTCTTGCCCCCGATCACCAGCGGTGTCTGTCATCACGCCCCTGCAGAATCGGCTTAGAGTCCTTCGTCGAAGCGGCAGAACCCTTTGGAGTCGCCAGAGGCACAGGAACTTACCGGCACCACAGTCAATGTTTTTTGCAGCTCGTGTCTGAGTCCTTCCTCAAGGCGACAGAGGCCGTCAGATTCACTTGAGGTGCAGGAGCTCACTGCCACCAGAGTCGGTGTTTTGCAGGTAGGCAGTGGGCGCAAAGGTGGTGGACTGTGTATAGAGGGGCCGCCTTGGCGTGGCCGTGGCTGTCTAGCAAAGCTTCCCTGGAGTTGTGCAGTTAAATCGTCAGGGCGTACGATGTTAAGAACTGCTCCTTCAACCATTTTCCATTTTGTTGCACTTTCTTTGTTTCTGGGAGGTGTGAGCCAGTGGTGCAAAAGATACTGTATCTGACTATGGAGCATAAGATTCCAGGATCGAGTGCAGCTTGACCACAGTCTTTAAACAAACTTTAAACTCTAAGTGATCCTCGCATGCTGCACATTATTTGCTTGCAGCCCACCGGCAAATGTTTATAGGCTGATGGTCAGATTGCAGGCGGGCAGTGCTATTATTACGACGGTCGCTTGTTTGTTCCCCGTACGGGCCATGGCATATGCAATGTGATTTAGGCAATGTGGAGCATAAGATGCGTTTACCCAGCATCTCGGCTTCTTAGACCAATCCATGGTTTAACAAGACATGATGACTCTTGCTTCTCAAATGTGACGCGATGCGCTGCTTCCACACTTGGTTTATATAAACCTGTTATATAAGACAATCTGCATTCTATATTTTCAATACTTATATTCATATATATACCAATATATATACATATACTAAGAAAGTAAAGAGTAATAGGAATAATAATGGCAGGCTGATGGGAAAGGCCCCACCTGCAGTTAACTCCTTGCACGCCGCATGCTGCTCCATGTTTGCATGTGTGATGTTTTACAGACAGCATGCAAATAGTTTCTTCTGTAGCACAAGGGGGATTGGTGAGTACCCCTCCGGTGCAGTCTATTCATGTTGTTTATGCAGGCGGGTGATTATATTCTAAGCCCTAAAGGGGGGTTGGTGAGTACACCCCCCAACGGTGCAATTGCCTGTTGGGTGACCAGGTTTGTTAAAGCATGCTGGTGTTGGTTGAATTTCAGCAAACAGAGGGTTGTTGAGTATCCCCATGCAGTGGTTATCAGTAAGTACATCTGCGTTTTTTCATGTCTGTTGGAACCTGGACATACCTATGGCATCCTTCTCTCTTTCAGGGTAGATAACCTACGCCTTAGCAGTATAGCGCAGTCACGACGGTCTCCGAAGCGCGTTCAGCATGGCCCGTAAGCGTGCTTGATCGGCTTCCGTCGCCCACATGTCACAAGCAGACTTTCACTCCGTCAGCAACCTTTGGAGGATGGCCAAGACTAATGGCATGGACTGGGCCCTCCAGAAGCTGTCAGAAGGTCCTGGAAAGAATCCGCAGTCTGGACAAGCTCCCCTCCTACCGAAGCAGCAGAGAAAGGCCCCAGCGCGTTACAGGGATTCCTCCTCGGGGCCCAGAGCTACATCCAACACTCAACCAAAAGACGCAGCTACTCGGGGTTAGTCCACGAGGCAGACCCCGGCACTCGTGCCCAGAAGCCAGTCCGCATTGAGACTAGTGGTCAACGCCAGTGAAGGGACTAAGGCCCAGAGTAATCTCCATGCGTCTGGGCCCCAGGATCATGCTTCCCCTGGGGCCGATAGGGCCCGATAGCAGCGCAACTCCAAGGGAGGGCCCAATACCTCTCAATTCATCCCTGCCATTCAACGCACAGGAGTCCAGTCGAATTCAGTGGGCGGGCAGGCATGTGCTGCGGCGCAAGTATGGCCACCGCCCCAGGTGATAAACCCCTTGGTCCCAACCATACCGGTACAATATCCACCGGTATTTTCCATTGTTCCATTGTTCCCGGGCTCCACAGTGCCCACCCTGGCTTCACCTGCGGCAACTGCCTGGCACGTTCCTGCAGAGACCAGGGATAAGCTTTATAAAGGGGAATTTGTGGATGTGTTCGACTTGTTTAACATAGGTGTGGTCCCGGGGAAGGCCAGATCCGTAAAAAACGGGGGACTCGAACCGAGGAAGGTTTGGGTGGAATGGTCCCTGAAGAACTGGGTGACAGGATTTTCAATTTATGCAGCGATCCTGACAGAAAAACATCCATCCTTGGCCCTCTCAGCTGTTCCCATACTTCTCACTTATTCATAGTGCGACTTTAGAATTTCAGGGTTATTCTTGGCTTCAATATGATGTTAAGTTCAAGCAGATGAAGGTGGTCTGACCAGAAATGGCGTGGGACCAAAGGGAGATTAATCTATGTCAGGCAGTGCTTTCAGTCAGATAAAAGCGCGGGGATAATAAACTCACCTGCTTGCAACACAACGAAAAGGAATGCATCGGGAGGCTGCTTGCAAATATAAAAACATATGCTCCTTCTGTGGGTTTCAGGGACACCCCAAAACCAAGCGCTTTAAGAAGAACCAAGAACCAAAGGAGTCACAGCCACCCAAAAGCAGACAGTAGCAATCATACTGGTCAACTACCTATGCCCATAGGTCTCCACGTTCTGGCTCATCTGCTCAGTAGATACAAGAATTCGAAAGACACCTATGTCGTGCCCCCCACACCCACCCCGGTGCCGCCTAGGAATCAGTTATCGGTCCTGAGACAACCAAAGATAGCACAGGAAAAAATCCTGATGGAAGTGAAGGCAGGGAGGGTGACGGGCCCCCTTTCTATCCCCCTTGCGAGGGCTTGGTCTTTTCACTTTTGGGCCTGGTCCTGAAGAGAGAGCCAGGGAGATTTTGTCTCATCCACAATCTATCATTCCCAGTAGGCTCATTAGTCAATGATGGTTTAGCCCAAGAACTCTGCACCGTGCGGTACACCACTTTTGATGAGGCTCTGGGCAAATTACAGAAGCTTAGTAGAAGGGCTTTAATGGCCAAAGCCGACATCAAATCGGCTTTCCACCTCCTACCAGTGCTGCCGGAAGACACTTGCTTACTGGGGTTCACATTTGAGGGGCAGTATTTCATGGATCTCTGCATGCCCATGGGATGCTCCATTGGATGCTCTGTTTTTGAGTCATGTAGCAGGTTCCTAGAATGGGCAGTGAAGGATGTGGGTAGTGCACTATCCAGATGATTTTTTGTTTATGGGACCCTCAGGCTCCGCAGACTGTGAGAAGGCCTTGCTGGGCTTCCAACAATTGGCCGGAGCCCTGCGGGTGCCATTAGCAGCCAATAAGACGGAGGGCCCCTCCAGAAGGATAACATTTTTGGGCATCAAAATTGACTCAGCAGTGGGCGTGTGTAGGTTTCCCGCAGACAAGGTCACGGCATTCAAAGCATCCACTGAGGCCTGTCTAGCCGGCAGGAAAGTCACATTGTGCCAGCTGCAAGCGTTGGTTGGGCAGTTGAATTTTGCAGTGCGGGTGATCCCTATGGGGAGGGCTTTTTCTAAGAACATCGCCAGGGCCATGATAGGCCTTCAGGCCAAGCACCAACATACGAGGCTGCCCCTAAGGGCAGGGAGGACTTGAGGACTTGGAAGGATTTTCTAGATAACTTCAATGGAACTCTCCTATGGCAACAGCCATCGCGGTCCAGCACTGAGCTGGCCCTGTTCACTGACTCACCGGGCAGCGTAGGTTTCGGGGCAATCTGTGGTACACGATGGTGCATGCAACACTGGCCTGAAAAATGGAGGGCCTCGGGACTCACCCGAAAAGTTACCTTCCTTGTGCTTTTTCCCATCATTGTGGCGCTGCAGATCTGGGGGACACTTCGGCTGAATAGTGTTCTGCTCAGACAGCATGTCGGCGGACATGGCGATAAATAATCAAAGTGCTAAGGGCCCATTCATGTTACTCTTGCTTAAGCCCTTGTTCACAGTTGCTTGACGCATAATATATACTTCTTAGCGAATGCATGTCCCGGGGTTTAATAATGGGATGGCTGACGCCTTGTCTCATTTTAGGTTGACAGAGTTCAGAGCACTGTGGCTGCAAGTGGACAAGATGATGTCAGTCTTCCCTAAGGAGTTATGGAAGCTTGGTGCCTAGCACTTCTGACCTGATCGCCGCATCCTTGGCAGTCAACACCAAACTAACGTATGAATTGACTTGGCAAATATCGATGCTTCCTTTGATTCCCCTGTGTAGGCGGAGTGTTTTCACCCAGAGGGAGTCCCAAAGTTTCTGGTGAGGCAAAAGGAGGGTGACAAGTCTCTGCAGCCAGTACAGAGGCAGCTGTCTGCAATTGCCTTCTTTGCTGGGCTCAAAGGTTTATTGGACTCGACAAAGGATCTGAGTGTTAGGAGGTCTATTATGGGTTGAGAACGCATTACCCCCCTTAAGGAGGGCGCCAGGAGGCCTATTGATGCAGCGAGGCTGGCACAGATGGTGGGGGTTTTGCAGTTTGAAGGTCCAGAGATGTAAAACAGATCCGTAGGGTAAAGGCACATGGGTGAGTCTAAGTCCAGCCCCAGGTGCCTCCTACTGTCTGATGTCGCTGGCCCAGGGATTTCCTCCAGGTCACTCCTGAGGGAGTCCAAGTTATTGATACACATGGATGGGTCCCTGCTCACTTGCTTCCAGTTTACACAAGTTTGTAAACGTGCCCTGGTTCTCATGGATGAGGAGGCATTGGGGTTCAATTCTCATTCCTTCCGTATTGGTGCTGCCACCACAGCAGCCACACTGGGCTTATCTGGGGAGGCCATCAAGAGGGTGGGCATGTAGAAATCACAATGCTACAAGCGATATGTACGCTCTCATTTGGTTTAGGCCCCTCCATGACCCAGATTCCTTTTCCCTTTGTTCCAGTCGACAGGCGTGGTACAATTCACACGTGTTGGTGTGGACACTCATTCATTTGAAGAGCGGCACAGTATTTCAATGACTCTGGATTGATGACGGTCCAGCATGAGGCAGGTTTCCAACATCATTGAGTGGGTATCAGAGACCTCAAGCTAAGGGATTTATTTCACCATCTTGATAGGGCCTCGAACGAAGGGGGGCTGCCCCCCGGACATAATCGTCATCCATGTGGGAGGTAACAACATGGTGTCCCGTGGGAGGCAGGGGGTTAGGGAGGCTCTGTTCTCCACCCTGCCTAGGGTGCCCAATGGGCTACCAGTGGCAGCCTTGCTCTGGTCTGAGGTTATTCCACATTTGGTGTGGTCTGGAGGGGTTGTCCACCACGGCAATCAATGATTCGGTGAAAAAGTTGAACCGTTCAAAAGAAAGAATTATGGTAGGCTCATTGATGAGCACGGTGCGGCATGGCTTGATCCAGGTGCCAGACCAGAGTTATTCCTTCCGGGTTGGGTACATCTGTCCATCAGGGGCCAAGAGCTATTCATCCAGTCTATTTTGGGGGTATCCTCGGTCTTGCTCAGCATCATTGGGGGGGGTAGATGAGTTCCCCAGATAGCTCCTCACTCTGTGGCGGGACTCAAGGTCCGAAATGGCAGGGAATACTCGGAATATGGACTCTTGGCTGGACTGACCCCTTAGCAGGGTGTGATTGCAGTTAATGGGCCAACGAGAGAGGGGGGCTGACCTGCCAGTGGCCCTGGACCATCATGCCTGCCCTAGATGCCTGGTTGGAATTTTGGGGGAAATGCCTGTTTTCAGGTACCCCAGCGGGCCGATGCGCTATGCCATGCCCTGGGATTTGATGGGAGCATCCTTCTGGATTGGAGGGATGCCAAAAGATTGTTGCACCAGTGGCGTTAAGGGATGTCCTCTGCTTAAATGCCCAGGTGGTGGTGCGTGTTGTGGCCTGCCAGCACAATGCGCTCTGCAGCCTAAGCGGCAAGAGACTGTCTCCACGAGTACTGTAACCAATCTGCTCCCACCTGTCTTTGTAAACATATTTGGAAATGCTCAAAGACATATCCTTCATAATTTGTTTGTCAAATTCTGCTGTACCTTGTGGGGGAAGGGGAGTGTCTTTATGATGATTGATGACAAGCGGCATACGCCATTAGATTTGCTTTATGATGTTATGTTGATAAATGCTTTATATTTTGAATTAAAGGCTACAAGTGGGTAATCCATATTGCAAGTTGTTGCAAAGCTTCTTCCATATTGGAACACACTATGAGGCATCCTGTTCCATGTTCTGTCAGCTCTCATAGTATGGAGTGCTACCAGCAGAGTAGGTCAATGAGGCAGTGGTGGACTGTATCTTGCAAAATGCCAACACCTCAGCTGGGTCCAAAATATGGGTGTGTTCCCATTTAGCTCAATTTAGAGCCGGACTGGGTACAACATGAACAGTTTGAGGTGGAGTCCCTGAAGCGCTCGTTTTGCTCCTGTGAACATGTGGCGTATCTCCTGTACCAGGACTATGAAGTCAGGGAAAATGGAAGTAGTAGACCCTTGGTACCTCAGTGGCCCCTTCTTCCGGGCCAGACCTAGAGTAATGCCACGGTCTCGGAAATGTAATAACCGGGCTATGATCAGGTGATGAAATGCACTGGACGGTGGATGTAAGACTTGGGAGCAGTGACCATGTTTCACAGAAAATAAGCTTGTAAAACATGTCATGACCAAAGAGATCAGTGAAGAGGGCTTCCACAAAAGTGTCAGACAGGGCTCAAATCTGTCTCTCATTTCCTCAGCACTGCAGCATGTCTTCAAAATGCTGCAGCCCGGCTCCAGATGGTCAGGGTAGGAACTCCCCCTGCCCCTTATTTCAGGCAAGTCCAAAAGGCACATACCCCCTAAGCACCAGTCCCTGGGATTCCAGGAGGGGCGGACACCCACTGTTGCCAGTGTCTCCACTCTCCACATCCATTGCCTCTCACTCAGCTGCTCCGCTCCAGCCTAAGAGCTGCACAGTCTGAAGGTAACCCTCGCTATGCAACAGTTTCCAGCAATGATGGGTCATCCACTCACCATTCACCTCCTCCTCGCACTGTCTATGGGCAATTGTGAACAGCAGCAGCATCATCTCGACCATGCCTAAAAACTCGCTTTTCCTCCCCAACCTTGCCACCACTGTAGGCGGATGGTTATTCTGCAGACAGGGGCTGATAAGGCGCCAGAAGGGTCTTGCAATTATTAGAAAGGAGGATCCATCATGCCAGTCATTTTAGCTTAGGACAGCTGATGATGTTGCAGGATAAAATATGGGGCCCAGGAGCACTAAATCAATGTGTGTAGTCAGCCATCATGTTGGCCACACCTTCCCCCTCCAGTTTCCCTGGTCCTTGAGAAGCTTTGAGTTCTTATATTGCCACAAACCCATACCGAGACAGTTTTATATGAAATATAAACAATCTAGATCAGAAGATAGGGGAGTGGCCAGGTGTTTTTTATGTACCTCGCATGAAGAACTGGACAAGGTATTCAATGCACACATCCATGGCACACAGAAAGCGCTCATGCGAACTCTTGTACATATGTAAGTTATTTGATTTCTTTTGTTAGTTGGACTTATTTTTTTATCACCTCACATTAATACCCGTTTGTCGTATTTGTGACATGATCCAATGTGCATTGCATAATATACAGACTTCAAAAACAGCATTGGCAAAGCCAATCAGTCTCATCTTTAAAAAACAATGCAGACCTACTGGGTTTGCTAAATGCTTATGGGCCAATGCCGAACACCACTGGCCAAAAAAAAAGCGTGGTATACATATGGATGCATTATGACGCATGTGAGCTGAAATGCTTGCTTACGGCATGATGTGGCCAACATTTTTTCTTAATTTACCAGACCAAAATGGCAGATGCTTACCTTGAAGCGGTATATATAAAAATGAATAAAGTGTGAGTGAAAATGTATGTTAGGAATAGACTGCCTTGCAGCGAATTGCATCTGCTTCTCACTCCCAGGAAAAGAAGGAAATACTGAAAACGAAATGACACTGAAGGGTAGGTGAGCGACTGAGCCCCAAATGGTAGGTTTGAGAAGCAAGTAAATGCAGCAGACGGAGAAGCAGGTGTAGAGGGTGGTTGGGAGGGGAAGCAAGGCAGGAGCGGGTATGCAGAGGCTTAAAAAAACTTTACATCCAGCATGGAAGCAATAGAAACATTGTGAGCAGTGGGAGCCAGCAACACAGAGATTGTGATTTGAATTGAAGAGGGAAGCAGAGACCAAAGAAGAGATCAAGAAGGCACACGTACTCCCACAGAGTGGTGAAAGTAAAAGCTAAAAATAGTCCCAGGAAACAGACATTAGATCAGAGGTCTTCAAACTTTTTGATGACGGGACCCCCGCTTAAAATTTTTTAGGTGTAAGGACCTCCTCCTGATAAAAATTTGTAGAACCTGGTACTCCTCATCATCAACAATAATAAACATCCCCATTCCACACAGCAAATCATTGTTACTGTGAGGAAATAATATTAAACAGTGTTTAGCAAATCAAAGATCAGTGAGTGTGGGGGCATGGTCAACGGTGTGGCTAAAAACAACGGTCCTCATTTATTAGGAATTGACATGACGCAGAGCTGCAAGTCTTTTTGCTACACTGCCACACTGCAATACAAAAGGGCAGGAGTGGACCATATTTATGAAATACAGTATATTTCTGTCCTTTCCCCCTGCGCTGGCGCACAATTGCTGCCTAGTGCCAACATAGAATGCACTGTGAATATATAAAAAGGCATTATTTTATACTTGCATTGCACGCAGTATAAAATAGGCCACTACAAAAAGGTTTATTATAAAACTGTGCTTCCAAAATGTGGATTTAAGTAATATCAGAGCATATGCAATACCTTTTTTTAGGGTCGAGCCTGCCTTGCATGCGCTCGTGCATGCGTATCGCAGCGAGACGCTTTAGTTATTAGAAAAGGGATCGGAGCCCTGTCGACGTCACATCAGTGTTTTTCATTGGTTCGTGGGCTTGCCTAGTAAAATCTGCTTGCTTTCATTAGTCAAAGGCATGCATACGTCATGCCTTTTCCGGTGGCTAGCCCTCCACGAGCGCATCGACCAAGTACAGAAAACACGCGAGGCTCGCTTTTTTCTGTCGGATCGTGGACTACTTTTTCTCTATTTTCCTATCGCGATTTCGCTTGGCAGAAGTCGAGCGCTTTACACAGTTAATTTCACTTTTTTTGGGTAACGTACATAAAAGCACTTTTGCCGATAGATGAAAAGTCGGGTTAGGAGTTTACAACGCGATCAGCTCTAACATGAGCAAACGCGAGACCCGTTGCATTGCAAATGCTTGTTTTAATAGCTGTCCCTTCAACACCTCCAGGTGAAGTAAGCGCTGTGTAAATACAATTACAATTAAAAGCATGCACTTTACAGCTCAGTTGTTAACTCTTCGCACTACCCCTCAAAAAAAAAAAATGTTTGTCCTCACAAAGCTTTGATCATTTAAAGCTGCTCCCAAGCACCCTTTACATTTGCAGATTAGCTCGTAGAGCACATTTGCTTTTCATTCAGGAAGCAGAAGCCCTTGGCTGAAAGTCTCCTTAGCTGTCTGTGTAGCTTTCACAGCACAGGAGACTCACATTAAAGTTCGGCTGAGGCATTTTAAGGATCAGCTGGGGGAATGTGCGACCCCCTTTCCAGGTCTCCACGGCCCCCCTGGGGGTCACGACCCCCAGATTGAAGACCTCTGCATTAGAGGGACACAGGTCATCTAATACAAAAAATGCAAGGAAGAGATGCTCCAGAGGCAGGACAAACTAAGAACAGAGAAGAAAGTCATCACATTTGGAGGGGGGAAATGAGAAAATCTGGGGAGGGGCAATGAGACAAACAAGTAAGTAATTCAGAAAAGAGAAAGTGACTGACCTAGAAGGCCTTATATGTATATATTTTGATGTATTAGAGAGGATATGCCTCTCAAAAGGCAGCAGCTTGAGACATTGAAACTTACTACGAGTCCTAGTGAGAAACATATATTATACCCAAAGTCACAGGAAATATGCCATTTTGTGGCTGTGGCGTTTTCTGCATAAATATGGATTTTCCACATTGCCACATAATCCATCATTTTCTGTGGATTTTAACAGAACTATAGAATCTAGCTCTAATGAATTCAAAATTACTAAAAATGCAGTGACGAGTGTTGCTAGGCAGTGCAAGGCCCTTTGCAAATGTTGAATGTTCACCTTTCTGTTGCTTATTGGTGTATTTGGATGTCAATCTGCTACCAATGAGATGAAACATTCGCACAGTTAATGTAAAAAGGACACAAACGTGGTTCTGCGGTCACACAGTATGCCCTATTATGCGGCATAATTTGCATTTTCTTGTAATATAATTTATTCAACCCATCTTCATGATTTGGTCCTCTCCTGCTGCATAATCCAAGTAAGCCTGATGATACCTATATCTAGTACAATACCCAACTGCAAAGATGTTACTAACAGAAATATTTGCTCCCAGAAGTCCATAGTGTAGACACAGAAAAAACAAACTGAAGACCAGTTTTAAAACATATTTGGGATGCACTGAATAATAGAGAAACACCTTTAATTATAAGTAATTCGAGCCGCTAGGCTTTTTTCCACTTAATAAAACATAGCGTGCTTAATACAATATATTTCCTTCTGGGCATTATAGACAAAAGTGGAAATGTAGGGTTCCCTGTTGTTATGTGCAAGACAAACATTATTTGTTGGAGAAACAAGTTTGCATGGACGAGCTAAATGTGTATGGTTTGTTTTGTAAGAAACCGTTGTATTTTTAGGTTGAGCATAGCAGCGCGCAAGTGCTGCTTTTCCGACGTGTTGGTATGTATCTGGTCTTTTAACCACACCCACCTCACGCCTATCACTACCACTCGTTTGTGGGCTTGCCCTTCAAAAATCCTTTGATGACATTAGTAAATGGCTTACGTTTGTCCCTCCTTGGGGAGGTTTTGTTAACACCTTGGCCATCACCCCTGTTACATGGTTAATTGCACTTTTGACTGAGAGCAAACTTCTTTTTCCTTTTGTGTGTCTGTTCAGGCTGATGCTCATGGCGGCCGTGGAGCTGTGAATCGGATTGCTTATGTGAAACTGTTTTGCTTTTAAATTTCAATTTATGTGGCAAGAAAAGTCTGGTTAGGAGTTTACAACGCTAATCGCTCTAACATCAGCAAATGCGACACCCGTTGCATTCCAAATGCTTGCTATAATGATCAGATCTCCTAACAATGTGCTAAAGCGTCAAAATATAGAGATAAAAAGGCCACTGAAAGTGCCTCATAATGCAGCATAATTTCCTTTTTGATTACCCCAAAATTTAGTCAATCCAACAATAAAATTTGTTTCTCCATTGCTGCATAATTCCTTTGTAACCGATTAGCACCTTTTACAGATTTTTTAGCTCTCCATTCAAGGGGTTGGCACTAGCAATAGGAATATATTTTGGATTTTTCCTCCAGTCTATTAAACTTCAAATATGTAAAGCCGTTGCAAGTTTTCACGCCATCTGACTCAAATATAGCATGATAGCCCCCCGTTGAGGGCTACACCAGCTGTTAAAGGCAGCTTGGGCTTTTGACGAGGGTGAGGGATTTGACAACTGGTATAGACTAAGGCAGAAGACCTATATACTGGATAAAGTACAACCTGTCATACGTTATAAGGGTATTTTAAGTCACAGAGGAGTTTAACGAAACTCCTCTGTGACTTGCAATATCCTTAGAATGTACAGCAGTAGGTACTTTGTTCCTTATAATACATAGTCACACCAACACCCTTCACACAAACCAATTCAATCGTTGGTGTGCTGCTCTTTCATATGAAAGAGATACAAATTTTTCAGACATGACAAATAAAAGTACAATCTGTAGTGTAAAATGAACACACCAAAAAACAGTTAGATATTTGTTGCAAAAAAAGGTATTAGAACCAGTTTAATAAAAGTCAGATTAAAAAAACACTTTAGTTCAGAATGTGTAGAAACATGCCGAAAGACTTTTTTTCCAAAAAGTTTTGTTGAGAGCTGACAGTGAACCACTGCCACATCTCCCTGAAACATTTTTCAAGATTCACAAACGGGAAGGAGTCCGAAGATGATTCCTTCCCTTTGAAAATCAGTTACCACAACTTCGAAGTCTGTACATTTCCAATGTTTTGAGACTCAATGACAGTCGTGAAACACTGATACATCAGGGTCAGAGTCACTATTTGATTTGGAAGGGATGCCCAAAACATGCCCATTCCAAATAGCGATTCTGAAACCATTTCTAAAACCACTTACGACTCAGAAAACTCTTTCTAAATTGCTAAATGGGTTTAGCACATTTGGAAAAGGGTTATAGCGTTCGCAAACACACTGATTTACTGAATCAGATGGTTTCCAAATGCTTTGTGTATGAGGCCCGATCTCCTTAAAAATCTTTATTGGTCACAAAAATACTGCTTGCAATTTGTAGCCAGTATTTTTCTCCAAGATATTCGTACATCTGGCCCTTATGTTGGAGCCAATAAGCTATCTTAGTTCTAAAGGGATGTGGTGGCTGTTTCACGGCCCCGGAGGAAGCACAACAATTTGTATTTTTGCAAGCAAACTATTGATTTAGCTAGAAGATTACAGAAAGTGGCTGGTTGTTATCAAGAGTTGCTTTCCAAAAGGAAATTCGGTAAATCGGATCCTAGCTTGAGATGCAATCACTCAACACTACTTAAAGTTTGTATCTTATTTCATATCAGACTTTGAGATGCATGTACTTCAGTTTGCTTTTTTTCGATATTTCGCAAAAGTTAAACACTACAACGTGTTGAATGACTAAGGGAAAAATGCATTTTATGCAGCATGTTCCATATCTATTTATACTTACCATTAACACTGTGAACCTAAATTTCCAAAACCGGTTCCAAAATGAGTAGAAGTACTAGAGGCGTCGTTAAATCGTGTGTGCACAGGCTTATGTGTGTGTCTGGGCATGTACTTATGTTTTTCTGTTTAATCAAAATCAATTTATTGATTCCACTTCGAATGGGTAGGTTTGAAATCCCATTGTGACATTGCACAGTGTATGCTGTTATACAGGATAAATAAGTGCAATTTTCTTTCAATACCTCAGTATAGGGCCAGTGCCTCATAAATAAGAGCCAGGTTCTAAGGGCCTGAAGACTCTTCCATCCTTGAACCAGTACAAAGGGTCACTCATCTTGTCTCTTCTGCTCCAGGAATCAGGTGAATGGGATGATTTGCTCCTCAATGGCAGTCTTCCAATCTCAAGGGATAGAGTCAGACAACTTAAGCTCTTTGCTGGTGGTTTGAGCCCCTATCAATGCAACTTCCAATAAAATGTATTTTGTGTTTTCTTAAAAGGTCTTATGTCCACTGTAGTTATGGACTGACATAAATAGCCGTTGTCACTTTCTAGATTCTTGAAAGCTGCCCACTTTCTTTCACAATCTAATCAAAAGTCCTTCCTAAAAATATAGTCATGGAAAAGCAACATACGCTATTCAAGGTATAAGTTGGGGCCCTGATTACTGATCCCTACTACTGTACAAGAAGATGATGCCTCAGAACGGACAACCATTCTCACTGGTCATAGCACTTCAACAATTGAATGCGTGGACCTCTCATAATTTTTAATACTTTACATAAATTCCATCTAACCCTTCAAACTCCCTACTGTTGATCCATAACGACTGGGAGATGATAAATAAGCCTGTGAGAAAGCAGAGTGGGAAAATAAAACTGATGTCTAGAGGTTTACCTGCTACTCTGTAGTCTGGCTATTTTCACCAGTCTATAATCAATAATTCTGTACAGTTTCTTGGATTTCCTGTCAGAGCTACTTTTTATATGGCGAAAATGTACTTATTAGACTATATAGCAAATGCAAGGGAATGCTGACTTTACTGTTAATCAGTTCACTGTTTCTTACATTACATCTTCTAATAACATCCTATAAGAGGAGTGTCAGTCCCCATTCGGGGGCACAGGGCAAGCAGGGGCTGCAGGGGATAAGCTGTCAGAGCATCAATTGGTCATTTGGACTGAGCTTTTATTGCCTGGTTGGTCAAGATGGCTGACCATGAGTTTTATGCAGACTCTTTAAGAGTTAAATGCGGGAGGAGGAGCCAAGATGGCCGACTAAGCTCCAACGGGCTGCATATGCTGAGACCACCCCACCAGGCCCCATCAACTACAATCGGACCACCCTGGTGAAGGAGAAGACGTTCCCCTGCGTGTGCTGGAGGCGCTGGCCTGAGAAATTTATAAACGGGAACCCCCTCGCCCATGTTCACAGGGCCTTCGGAGGCTGGATGGGAAAGGAGCCAGACCTACATGGGAGGGGCACTGCAGCAGAGGGTGTGGTGCCTGAACCCAATGACAGGCGACCAGCACTAGTGGTGCACAAACCGGGACGCAAGATAGAGATAGCAGTGTGGGCAACTGATGCGGCTCACGGCCAACAACATGATCGGTGGCTACAGCAAGGTGAGAAGCACAGCTGAGTAGTTCCTTGGGATTGAAGAGGACTGCGTGTGAGGCCTAAGAGGTGTGCTTGCTTGGATCTAATACGGGGGAAGACAGTAAACCTCCCCACCACCTCCTGCTGAACTACACACAACCGCTCATGAAGACCGGCTCTGCGGAATGAAGAAGGCAGCCCGGTGAATGGTGGATCGAAGGGCGAGATAAAGGCCCAGAGTGATTGAAGGCCTATGCCCAAAACAGCAACACAAAAGGATGATGGACGGAGGGCTGAACAATGCAAACACTCATCCCCAGTCACAGATCTGGGTTTAATCCATCGTTCCATCGCAAATCAGTCTTGACCCTGTTCCTCATGGGAACAGTCCAGCCCAAACTGCCAAGCCAGGTCCTCACTGGACTGGACACAAGCATCCTAGGACTGGTTTCAGGGTTTCAAGACTGATTTGCATATGGCTGGGTCCAAACTGGGGTGGCATGGTGAGCAGAAGAACGATGGATTAAACCCAGATCTGTGACTGGGGATGAGTGTTTGCATTGTTCAGCACTCCGTCCATCATCCTTTTGTGTTGCTAAAGCTGCCCCAAGTGGGAAGGGTATGCCCAGACGTGGGTCCCTTGCTCACTGTGCCACTGGATTCAAGCTAGCCTAGCTGATGAAGGGTGAAACCCTGAAACCAGTCCCAGGATGCTTGTTTCCGGTCCAGTGAGGACCTAGCTTGGCAGTTCGGGCTGGACTGTTCCCATGAGGGATAGGGTCAAGACTGATTTGCATATGGCTGGGTCCAAACTGGGGTGGCATGGTGAGCAGAAGAACGATGGATTAAACCCAGATCTGTGACTGGGGGTGAGTGTTTGCATTGTTCAGCACTCCGTCCATCATCCTTTTGTGTTGCTAAAGATGCCCAAAACAGGACAGGCCTGTCAGGGTCTGCAGGCTGATGCGTGGGGGATACGAGAACTTACAGCAACTGGTGGCAGCCTAAGGAAAGACCTCTTGGAGGCTGGACCTAGCTCGTTGGCACATGTGTTCTGATTACCATCCACCCACTGGAGATACCAGTACAGAACCAGTGATATTGTCAAGGGAAGATTGAGACAGGTCAGTGAAGCATACCGCACTACATATGTACCCTCCTGACTGGATAGTGACTGGCTGCTTACAGATATATGAGTGCACAGGAGCGTGCTTTAGAGCCCCGGGCTGTGGGCCACATTGTGTGATTGCTCTGGCCGCAAATGCCTCCCAAACTCAAGAGGGGCCCTGGAGCAGCTTCCAAACCACAACACACAATAGTAGAGGGCATTGCCAGAATGGAGCAGGGAGGCAACCCAGATGAGGAGGTGCAGATGGGAGAAACAGCGCCTCCATCTACACTTAACATTAAGAACCTGAACTGGAGGTGAACAAGGCTATAACTGAGAAAATAGATGGAATGGCCATCAACGTAGTATTATTGTGCCAGGACATGGAGAAAATGAGGGAGCAGGTGGAGGACCTGGGTACTACAGCTGATGGCACAGAGGAGATCTTGAGACCACACGCTAGTCAACTGGCAGAACAGGTGAGGTGCTTAAAACAGCAGGAAGCTATATTGGCTGATTTGGAGGACTGATCATGTCAGAACAATGTATGTATACAGGAGGGTAGTACCAGAAGGTACGGAGTCTGCACCAGGTGAACAATTTCTGGAAACATGGATACCAACAGTGCTGCCAGAGCTGAGCACTGATGATGGACTACAAGTGGACAGAGCACATAGAACACCTGGCGGAAGGCCCAAGCCTGGTGTGCCACCTCGCATGCTGATTGCCCGTATGCCAAAATACAAGGACAAGATGAGTATATTGGCGGTAGCATGACAACAGGGAGAGATTGAATTTAATGTGAACCTTACTTCCTTCTACCTGCATTATGGAGTGGAGACCCAAAAGAGACGCAGACCATTCACGAGGTGAAGAGGAAACTGAGAGAAAACGGTTAAGCCAGCATGGCTCGGAACAGATTTGCAGGGCGAAAGGCATTTTTTCAAACAAGCTGAAGAATCCATGCAGTTTCTAGAAAGACATTTACAGGCTGATTAGGAAGTGTGTTATTTGAATCAATGAGAGCTACTAGTTGTGTCATGGCAAATGTGGTTCTGATGAAGGGAGGGAGGGGGAAGACAAAGAAAGAAGGATCATTACTGCCGAGAGGGGTATATTACAGTTGAATGAGCATATTATAAATTTGAGTAGGTTATTGCTCCTTACTATGTGCATGTTCAATGATGACACTGTCTCTGAGGGGGCCCTTCTAAGGGAGCCTACGGGACAACGTGCTGTAACGGGGAAAGTGATGTTTGATGTTAGGGAGGGAAGGTCAGATGCTACATGTGTCATTTGTGATGGCCAGGTTGGGGTAGGCCACACGGGAGAGGGGAACATTCATGTTTTTAACCCAGGGAGAGGGTACACACACACTTGGAGTCATACTGATTTACTGGCTAAAACAGTAAATGGACACAGAGGGAGGCACAACACAGGTAGATGGGGTAATTATCTTATCCCGAAATGTAAAAGGGATCCATAATCCTATCAAGCGACAACGGATATGGTCCTATATACATAAACAATGAGCAAAAATAGTGATGCATCCGGAGAGGCACTTGCTACTACAGGAACACGAGAAATTACATGCATAACGGGGGGCAGAATGTGGCATTCCAGCTTCAGCTCCTCGGTGCGTGGAGTATTGCTATGGGTGGATACTAGTGTCCCCTTGTGAGTAGGTATTGAATTAAAAGCAGCTGATGGCTGATACGTTGGAGTGGTGGGGGATATTGGTGGCGTGTCCACAGTACTATTAAACACTTATGCTCCCAGATTTCTTTGAAAAGATGGTGAGCCTGATGTACCCCAAGCCCATCAGGTGGGGAATTTTAGAGAGGTTAGATATCTAGATCACATATTATCGGATCACGCCCCATTGGTGGCAGAGTTAAAGGACTGCACATATGTGGTATCAATCCCACAGTGGCGTTTCCAGTCTCGGGCACTTGGGGACCAGGCATACAGGGAAAAAATTAGAGGTGCAATCTGTGAGCTCTTTTCTCTCAATATGGGGTCCAGTGCCTCCTCTGGGGTATTGTGGGAGGCGTTTAAGGTAACTGTAAGGGGGAAATCCATACCCACCACCTATGAGGTCCATAGGTCCCTGACAAACACAGTGACATGACTAGAAAACCAAATAGGGGACATAGAGAGACAGGCGGAGTTTTACTAGTAGTATGTGGATCTAAACTGTGTACCGCTCCTAGCTATGTATAAGGAGGCTTTTGAGACTGGGGTGCTGCCAGAATCCCTAAAGGAGGCTTGTATAGTGGTCCTCCCTAAGGCGAGTAGGCATGTAGGCTGTGAATCATATCACCCATTATTGCTGATCAACACAGATGCTAAGATCCTGGGGAAGTTATTGGCCCATCGCTTGGCTAAAGTAGCAGAGGACATCATACACCCGGACCAGGCAGGATTTGTGGGGTGTTGCACTACTACCACCAACATTAGGAAAGCATTTTTAATGATGGAACAGATAGAGAAGGAGAGAGAGCCTTGCGCACAAGCAAGTCTGGATGCTCACAAAGACTTTGATCCGGTGGACTGGGGGTTCATGGACCAAACACTACAACAATATAATCTGAAGCAAATTATTTTAAGTGGGTGCAGAGCAAGGGTATAAGTAGGCAACAGGGTCTCAGATAGTTGGCAGGTAGAGAAGGGGACCCGGAAGGGGTGCCCCCCTTCCACGCTCATATTTGCATTAGTGATTGAAACACGGTCATACCTTTTTCAGACCAAACATGAAACAGATGGGGTGATGTGAGAGACCAGAGAGAAATTATTCCCCTATATGCAGATGACATTTTGATGACCAATACGGAATCCAGAGACTACCTAGCAGGCAGTTTACAACACAATTGCAACTGTGGGGATACACTCAGGGTTCAAACTCATCGCTGAGAAATCAGTACTGTACCCCATAACACGTGGCTGGCTGGCAGATAGTGATCTACCTAAAATAAGACTTCAAACAACCCCAACTAAATACTTAGACATATACTTAAGTTCAGATCTGGCGGTGGTTTATGAGTCAAATGTGGGTCATATGCTTGATTCGCAGGAGAAAAGCGTACATAGGTGGCTGAAATTCCCGATATCACTAATGGGATGCATAGCGTTGAGTAAGAGGTCCTGGGATTGCCCCAGGATGAAGGGGGGGTGCAGGCTCTGAATATTCGCATCTATTATTGGGCATCTCAGCATGTGGTACCATGGTTCCTGGATGGGAATACTGCCCCAGTGACTATGATTATGTCCAGATTGATTAAACCGTACAAACCCCTGGCACTACCACTGGTTCATTGGAATAAAAGGGTGTTGTTGCTGTTACATGTCAGGAGCACTTCGGATGTGTGGGGGCAAGCCTCCCAGAGAAAGGGGGAGGATTATATCTATGCCCAAAAGTTGATCCCATGACCCACGAGGATTGGCCAAATGCCACCCTTATTCCTGCGGCACCGCAAGGGTGTAGTGGTTCCGCAGACTATAGGCGAACTATATAAGGATGTTCGTCAGATGGGGTATGTGACCTTTTGTAACAGATGATAAATGACGAGGGGCTGCTTTCTGGCCTATGCAGGCTTTGTGCCAGTGATTCATAAGGCAAGGGCAGGGTTCCCTCAGGAGTCAGACACTCACGTACTAAACCAGGCTTTGCCAGATATGGGGGAAGAAGGCAAATTAATTACATGATTACATACATCGTTGTTACCACAGACAGCACCACATATGGATGTATTGAAGCTGCAATGGGAGAATGATACAGGAGATGTAATACAGGACCAAGACTGAATGTTTATATTAGGTAATTGTAGGAGGGTGACACTCGATGTGAGGTTAAATTTGGTACATTATAAATGTGTGCAGAGAGATTATGTCACACCACACTGGATGCATAGGATAGACCATTCGAAGGCAGAACACTGTCCCAAATGCAAGATATCGATAGGAAATTACAAACACATGTGGTAGCTATGGCCCGGGGTGAGGAATTATTGGGAGGAAGTGATAAAAGTGTTGGAGAAGTTGACAGGTCTCATGCTGAATCCAACAATCCAACTATGCCTATTGGGCTTGGTGAATTGGACTAAACACGAAAAATGCAGAAAAATCCAGGAATTGGGATTAGCAGTGGCAAAGAAATGCATCGCTGTACGATGAATGAAAGCTCGATTACCCACACGAAAACAGTGGCTATGGGAATTTGAGAAATGGGTGTGGGCTGAATGTCGGGAGAGACATAGGGGGTTATTACAACTTTGGAGGAGGTGTTAATCCGTCCCAAAAGTGACGGTAAAGTGACGGATATACCACCAGCCGTATTACGAGTCCATTATATCCTATGGAACTCGTAATACGGCTGGTGGTATATCCGTCACTTTACCGTCACTTTTGGGACGTATTAACACCTCCTCCAAAGTTGTAATAACCCCCATAGATTGGTTCACACTGACTCAGGACAAAGAGGCAGAATGGTGTTGGATAAGCGGAGGTTCGCTTACAGCAGGAAATGGGTATGGATATAGAGGTACAAAATGATGGGTCAATGGAAGATCTGAAGGGCATATGCTGGAGGTGAGATGAAATAGACATGCATCTAGACGTTAAAGTGGCGCCTGTACTGTTTTGAAACGCCAAATATCTTGCCGCTAAGGGGTCCACAATGTGATCAGCTTCTTCTCACTTGGGGTGGGGGAGGGGGATGGGTAGGGTGGGAAAGTTGGGAAATGTTTTTCTATTGGTTGTATAACTCCAAACTCAATAAAACAAACATAAACATAAATAGTTAATTGCTTGTTTCTTAAAGCTATAGTATTTGTATTGCAGAAGTTTCTGAAAATGTTTCTGGAGGCAATTGGGATTATATTACTGGCCTGTAAATGAACTTCACATTTTGTCATGTGTTGGAATTTACATGCATGTATATATAAGTTTCTCATATTCTCCCAGTAACATGACAAATCTAATGCCACCCATTGAATTCCCTACTCATCCCTATTTGTGAAACCGTCAGTCTGACAAGACCACACTATTGAAATCGCATTCTAGACACAAGTGGCTATAGAAACAGTAATGCCATGATTCAAGCCACTAATTCTAACCTGAAAACCTTCAACCTATACTTCATGATGCATCTAAACACTTAGAGGTCTATGAAACATTGCAAGACTCTGTCTCCCTACATCATGTTTTAGTTCTTAACCAATACCACAACAAATACCAGCACCGCCCGCATCCTTTCCTCATAAACCACTGCTTCTCTATATAAACTGTAATTAAATTTCTCCTTGATCTGTCTTTACAGTCATTGATGGCATAGCATGCTTCCACTATTTCGACCAACTATCAGGCTATTTCATGATATAGACTGTCCTTACTAACTTTCCCCTCTAGATCTGATGGAAAATTGCAATAAAGAGGAGAGAATACACCTACTAATTGAAGAAAACAAAATGCTAAAGTAGCTGGTGTTATCAGAAGTGCCAAAATGTATCCGGCAACCTTGCCAATCCCAATGCAACTCACTAAACTGGCACCTAGAGTTACAATGTCCTTCATACTACTGCATACAAAATAAGGCATCATTCAATGATACCACTGTTAAGGTAGACAACATCTGCAGAGAAACCAAAGCCATTTCTTCTGATCTAAGGAGCACAAGAGTGGCAGCTACATTTATTGAAATATGTTAAATACTCTCAGTTCATAAGATTACAGTCCAGTTGAACTTAACTTACAGCATCATCTTTCACCTCCTAGAACAAAAATGAAACTCACACAAAGAGATCTTGTAACACTAACAGGGTGACATTGAGAACTTGCATACTTACTACAGCTCTGTAAGTACAACAAGCTCATCCATAAGCCTCTTCAACATGCCTGCAATCTTGGGCATCAGAAATCAAATGTTTTACTCTCCCAACCCAAGATCTAATTTTAAGTATCTTATAGAGGTCCTTATCTTCTCACTGGAGCCACTGATATAATAAACCAGTGTATTTGATACAGGTAGAAGAAGGGCAATTATGTATTTAAGCACTGAAGGATAATGAACCATTGGAAATAGAGTGTTTTTTGACTGTTAATAATTAAAATTGGGGGAGGGGGCATATTTCTTAATATCAGCACATAAAATAAGAGGAGGTGACACTAAGGAGTCAGTGGAGGCTCCTCTGCTATGGCGGAGGAGCGTCACCTCCACCAGCAGCAGATGCAAACCTTTCACAATGAAACGATAATAAACAATGTTTATTATTGTTTTATTGTAAAAGGGGTGGGGCCATGGAGGGTGAAAGGGACAGAGGGGGAGTGCAGAGCACTCCCCGCAGTGCGCATGTATGTTTGGCCAGTCATCTTGGGCTGGCTAACCATACATGTGCACTGGGCTCTCTCCAACCCAGCACTGTGTTGCCGGGTTGGAGACAGCGGGCAGAGGCTCCCACTCTGCCTCAGAGCACTAAGCAAGGGTGCAGTGATGCCCAATCCTAACACTGCTTTCATGCTGCCAGCAGCATGAAAGCAGCGTTAGGATTGGCCTCAGGGCAGAATGGGAGCCTGTGCCAGCTGTGAGGACCGAGTAGCGGTGCAGCAGCGAGAAAGGTATGTTTTTGGGTTTTTTTTCACCCCCCCCAATGAGCTGCGACTTTAAGCTTAATACTAATAATTGGACATTGTATGACAAAATAAGATCCAGCCCGATAGAGACAGCTGACAGTGACACCATAAAACAGGTGTTGGCTGTTTTGTGTTTGGATGAAATAAACTTGACTTGGCAAATTACTCCTGCGTGTTGACTGCATCACTTTGGCTGCGTGCATCAATACATCTGGATCATCTGATTTTGGATCTTGAACTAAGTTTACAAACTTATTCTGGAAATTATTTTTTATATTTAGTTTGATTTTTGATGGAATAAGGATTGTTTTATTTGAATTGATTCATGGCAGATTAAAAAATAAGGTGTTTTGGTGCACAAAAATTGATCTATGGAAGATGTATGATTATATTACAAGAAATGTGTAAAAAGATTATTCCAATACGTTAGAAATTTGTGCAATGTGTATATCCGATTGCCATATATTTTTTTTACGATTCAGGACTCTATGGCAAATAGAACGTTTATTGTTACAGCGGAAATTGGCAAGTACACAATTATACCTCAAAGTTACTTGACCAGATGACATGCTCGTGCTAGGAAAAATTCTGTCATGGTTTTTTTTTCACCAGCTTAAATTAGGCTCACTTAAAACCGAATTATTTCTCTTCTCCACACTTTGGATCTCATCCCTGTTACGAATGAGGGCTGAACTCGTACAAAATACTGAAACCTAAACCTCACACCAATGAACGTACAAAATCTCTGCGCTTCACACTAGACAAACTTTTAAAGTGAAAGCCACACATAAACACCACAGAAAAGAAGACTCACTATTAACTTAACCGTCCAGGTGGTGTTAAATCCTTCATGCAAGAACGTGACCTTACAACAGTAGTACATTTAAGTCATGTCGCGACTTGACTGTGACAATGCCTCACTTGCAGGCATACCAAATTTCATCAAGCTCCCCATAAGGCTGTACTACAAATCTCAGTGGCACTTGTCTCATGCTTGAAATGCTTTGATAACATCATCACAGTCCGTTCTACCCTCCAATAGCATCCTAACAATGTAGTAAGCGTTTTCAAAGTGCCCTCTACCAACACAAGGCAATGCACCTTGGCAATCAAAAATAACTCGCAAAAAATGACTGTCTCATGGGGCATTGTTCTCTTCGCCTTGATTAAAAAACATAAACAACCACATCCAAATCATTCTCAGGAACTGCCCGAAAAATGACAATTTTATTCTCCTGTTATACACCCACCCTCCACTTCTGAGGTATTTAAAATGGAATTCAAGCTATAGTTTTTCAATGATATCTCCAGGGTGATGGGGTGTCTGGCAATGTATGTTTCCCTGTGTTTGTTAGATAGTTCCCTTCTTTTATATTTGTTCATTTTCTACCTCTTTAATATTTGAGATTGTGTCAGGATCAACATAACTAGGTTCTGCCTAGGAATGATTCTCCAAATAATGCCATCTATAGACTTACCCTTTCCTGATATAAAGCTTTTCTTTCTTTCTATCTCTCTTCAATTAAAACTCCCATTAAAAAGAACAATCTTTTCAAGTGATGAAATGCTTTGTATTATTTCTCTTAACCAAAAATAAACAGTTGGATTCAGAGTAAACTAAAAATGTGATGATATCACTGCACAACCTGTTGTTACCTACAGTTTACAGTGTTCAATTGACAAAAACAGGACCAGTGACTCCTGTTAATAATTTTCTGCCGGAACACAAGTGTAAGATATGTAAGTGCACAACCCCCTTGTAAGTGACATAAAGATACTGATGCGATATCTATGTACATGTCATGATGATGAAAGTCAATAAAATTGGTTAAACATACAACAAAATTATAAATGGTTGGAAGCACTGTTACACTTCTGTTAGTATTCTTGATATAAATGTTATTGCTCGCACCTACGGGCTACAAAACATGTAAATTAACCGCAGTTATGGGTCCGAGCTGAATAACAGATATTATTTGCTCCCTACACCCCCACTCACAGCAGGGAGCGCTGTGGGAGCAGGGGCCGCCTCTCATCCGAAAGACAGCTTAAAAAACAGCCCCAGATCTATTCTACCGCTCTCTCAGGATCATATTTATACTTTGTTGGCGCCGCATTCATGCCGCTTTTTGATGCAAAGACGGCGCAAACTTACAAACTACAATTGTATTTTGCAAGTTTGTGCCGCTTTTGCATAAAAAAATTATGCAAATGCGGCGCTAAAAAAAAGTATAAATAAGGGCCTCAGTCTCTTCTGAAGCTGGTGTTTGAAACAATGCTCCTCCCCTTGCTGAGAAGAAAGCCCAATCAGCCAAAGAATATGGAAAAGGGTAACAAAAATAAGTTTATAAATTGTTTACCTTCCTTTCTTTGGCTGATTGTGCTTCTTTCTCAGCAAAATCAGGCAGAAGCCCACATAGGTACATCTTAACTAACTGCCTTAGAAGAGGCAGGAGAACGCATGAGAGACTATAACCATTTTTAAATCTATCTTTCAGGTGAGAGGTAGGCCCTGCAGCGCGCCGAGAGAACACCTGAGGGACACTGGGAGCTGGCAGCCCAGAATACTTCCCTTGTGGGTCTCTGACAGAAGCTATAGTCCAGAGGGAACATTCTGATTGGCTGGACAACTACCAATGTTCTATTCAAGGTGCTAACATCCCTTTACATTCTGTACAAAGTGCAATTCTCAAATCATTATGTAAATGTTCCTGTCTTTCTTAGCCCAAGTTTAAAAAATGCTTAAGTAATTGCTAAGGTGTTTCATGACTATCCTGTCACTGACACAAGGAAAAAACTAACTCTGTAGGCCTTGTATTTTAGAATATAATCAATTTCGTAAATTGCATATGTGTCAAATTATAGACTGACCTCTTCATACAACATTATACCAAATTCCTATTATTAATCTAGCTAGAGTTGAATTGATTAAAAACAGAAAGTGAATGGCTGCAAGCATGTTATAATAATTTGTATAAGAACTCTGCTGGACTTAAAACCATGATAGTGATTAATGCCTATATATTAGCAGGAGATCAGCAATTTAATATGAACCATATGCAACTTTTTAAAGTTGATTTAAGCACTATTTGTAATATGTATGTAAATACGTTAATAATAGTAATGGGTGACATTAACCCCAGCTTCAATCCAACCTTAGAAGATCTTGCACTAGGGAATATGTTGAAGGCATACTCCATTCCAAAAGCTGCATTTCTGAAGTGTGTTTAAACACAGTTGGGCCAGCGGATGCAGAAGTGCTTACGAAAATGTGGATCATTTGTCTCACTTGTCACTTTGCAATGGACTCCCTTGCTGGGCAACCGTTTCCACAGGGACACCAAAACGGCTTAATAGACTACAGGGCATATTTGTCAAGGGTTTTGCGTTGCCCTTGCAGCATGTAAGGGGGCGTAGGGCGACACAAAACCTATGATGAGATTTACCAAGCTACGCAGGGCAACGTGGCTTGGTAAATCTGGAGTAATGCAAGGTAGGGCAAGTCGCTGCCTTGCTTTACTCTGTCCTAGGGAGGCATTCAATGTGTGGAAAGTGGGTTTTCGCATGCAGCCGCCCATGGATTCTGAAGAACTACTGATTTACCATTACTGGCAGACTTGGGCTACGCCTTCACAGCAGAGGTGTAACGAGGAGAAATGTATTTATTGCTCCTTGTTTTTATCTCTTTCAGATGAAAAGGCCTCAAAAGGATCGTTTATGTGTAAGGCAGACAGCCATGCACCATGGTACAAGGGTTCCTGAGTTGGTGCTAGGCAGCAGTTTGTGTGCCAGCGCATATCTTGATAGATATGGTGCATTCTTGCCCTCTCCCTTTCAGGCAGCACAGGGCAGGAAGGTGTCTTGCTGCATTGTATTAAATAATGATAAATATGGCTGCACATCTTTACACAGTCCTGCAATCCCGGATTTTTTTTTTATTTTTGAAGATTTCAGGTGATTAAGGTAGGGGAGACCGACCACTGGCCTCTGAGGAAATCAACCTGAAAAGAGCTGCTGGCCCTGATGATTTGCCAGCAATAATAATTAAAAGTAATACTGATTGGTCAATTAAATACTCGCTCCAGCATTTGAAATATTTATAATTACAGGTAAATTCCCAAATAGTTGAAAAGGGGCGATCATTAAACCAATATTTAAGAAAAACGACCCCACTGACCCAAAATATCCTTTCCAAAGCCTGATCGACATAGGGACTAAAATGTATGCCAAAGCAATTCTGCACTACATGAAAGGCTGGATTGATACGAATAACCTAATCCCTATTGACTAGGGAGGGTTCAAAGAAGGTTATGGGACAGTTGACCACTGCTTAGGTCGCTGGGCAATTACCCAGAAATCCATGGAATCGAGGGGCAATTTATATTGCTGTTTTTGTGGGTTTCAGCTCAGCCTTTGACCTCTGAAATAGTGAGATCCTTCTATGCAAGTTGGACGATATGAAAATACAAGAGGTCTCTTTTTGATTCTAAGAGAGCTACATAGATGGAACTGAGCTAGAGTAGGATCCGATAGGTTAGGGTCCCTGTCACATAAAATACCAACTGAGAATGGGCTTTGTCAAGGATGTGTCTTGTCACCTTCTCTTTTCGCACTATATCTAGCAGACTTTCCAGCGATAATACAGAATACACATTCCTTGTCACTTAAAATGGAGGGCTTCATGTTCCATGTTTACTGTAGGCCGATGATGTGGCTGTCCTGGACGTGGCACAAGTAGGACTTCAAAGGAGATTAAGAGCATTCAGTGATTATTGTAAGGAGGTTTATCTAGACATTAATATGGAAACCACAAAAATATTAGCCTTAGTGAATAAAAGTAAATCCTTTACACTATCAATCGGGAAACAAGTGCTGGAGGAAGACGCCATTAATTCACATATGCACATGTTGAGCAGCACATTAATTAGTGGCTCTTTAGTTTAATAGTCGTGGCAATTACTATGGTTATGTATATTGTCATTTGGTGATCTATTGCTACTGAATTATGTTTCCGCAACAAGATTCTAGTTTACATGTACTGTTGTTAAACTGCTACTAAAGTGTGATGGTAAAACAGTGATAACCATGGGGCATGTTGCAATAACTGTCATGCTTTTATGCAATACATAAAAACGAAATAAGTATCAATTTAAAACAATAGTATGCCATTGCCAAAAATGTCATTGGTCTGGGGGTTCTCCACCCAGGTACTCAATGTCAATGTGGGGCTATATCCTACCATATTATTTTCAGATTTCAATTCAAGACAGAGTTAGGATACTTTCTCTCCGAACTGTAGAGTTGAACTGAAAATAGATGATACATTGATGACCCCACTACGGCCATTACCTCAAACACTTCTTCTTTCAGCATCTGAAACGAAATCAGCTTTGTTTAGAAAGTCTCATAAGACTTTCGGTCCCACCGGTGACTTAAAAGTGCTTCCCTGCAGAAGCTCTCGCCTTCGGGAATAGCCCTAATCCCTTTCCCTCACCAAACTATAAATGAAAAAGAATGACAAGAGTGTCTCAGAGCAATATTTGTATAACCACATACCTCTGCTGCCTCGCAAAGTACACAAAGAGGAACTGAAGCCTCTTCTATTGACAACCCCCACACCATTCATCACTGCTAGACACACAGGGCTGGTCTTAGCAGTGATGCCCCTAAATCCCTGCACACAACAAACTAGGGTCATGCCACCATCACACTGAAATATCACATGACACATACATTCACACATACCCAGTGCTGGATGAGGACATTCTCTCTCTGTGCCCCAGCAGTGCCCAAACACTGTTAGTGGCAACACAGCAGAGACCTTTCGGTGGCCTTATGAGATAAGGTGCAACCACAGTCTTCATGCACAACGTAATAAATCATAGGGCCTTGTTAGAACAAGACTGCTTTAACACACCAAATAACTACCTTAGAAAATATCACTAACCCTCAGCTTATAATGGTAAGGAGGATCATTCCAACCCTGTGGACAAAGCGTCAGATGTGCTCTATGATCATGCAGTTCTAATAAACATCATTCAAACTTGAATACAGGAAACAGAGGGAAATAACCCTCTAGGGCCCTGATTATGAGTGGTGGAATATTACCCGAAGTAATCATTTCAGGGGGATTTCTTCCACCCCCCAATTCTGAGTATCCTTGTGTACCGAAATAGCTAGCTCACATTCTCTGGACATGATAATGCCATGCTCTGAGACACTAATTCCTTGTTAGAAGCAACAGGAGCTGCAGGCAGAGTCACGCACCGACCCCTGCAGTAGCACTGGAAGAGACAGCGCCCCCCATGGACAAGCACAAGTGTGCCCTGCCACACCCAACCCCATCAGCCCCCTATTGCTCTCCAGCCCGCATATTCCACATTCTAAGTGGAAGTGGAAAAAGTCAGCAGTTTTCTCCTCAAAAATGGGGATAACCATACGGAGCTAGTACTTCTGTTATCATGGTTATTATTCATTCAGGGGCAATTGGTTATCAGTGTATATTTGTGCTGGGATGCAGCTCAGAATCAGAGATTCTGGCACCCTGGTATCCCCACACCAAAAACTTGCACATTCGTAGTCAGGGCCTACGCACTGGACCAAACACTGGAAGGTTCTTAACCTGCCCCCAACATGCTGTCCTTCAATACCGATCTGAACGCATACCTATTTTAGAGGGCTCTGACTTTCACCCAGCCACTACTGAGACAACTTCCACCAGTAAAGAAGGTACTGGGCCCTATCAGCTGCAATCAGGAACTCACAATGTTTTACTCCACCAACTGGGGTAGGAGTGATGGTATTTGTTTACCAGACTGATGTGGTCATAATTATACCTAGCAAGTCCCACCCCACCAGTTCAAAGAGGGCAGCTTCACAGTGAAGTCTTTTAGCACTAGCAGTGACCCCAGAGGTCAGTGCTATCTCTGATAACATTCAGTATATGCTATACATGGCACCTCTGTCTGGACTCCTAACTGCTGCTGGTGCCAGTGGCCACTGCATAAACATATCCCTTCCCTTTCTGATCTACAAGATCCTAAAGCCAGACTTAGCCCCAAACTTATGAGTAATCATTCTATTCGGGAACAGGTAACAACCATTTGGCCCACTGTTATATCACTGAATTTCACTCAATGCGCAGGAGACCCGTACACTTTCATTCTTTATTAGTAAGATCTTGAACATCAACTATTTATCAAGCAATGCATTCAGAGCTCATCCAATACCAGGGGCATTCCAGATGCCCTCAAGCAAGTGTGTGTCACCGCTTCTAGAGAGAGCTACCACCCAATTCCCAATGTTCTCTTTCAGAGGAAACTTTAGTGAACGAGGACACAGTTCAATTAAAGGCATATTTTGAAATGAACGATATCCTTGGCAATTGCCAATATGTCTTCAGACGAACTCAGTGGGCAGCAATGTCAATAGTGGATGACCCGCCCTCTGCTCCAGACATTTCAGGTGAAAGTTCTGCAGCCATGGTGATCCTATTTGCCCTTTGAGAAGCCTTTCACATCCTTGACAGCTCCCTCCTCCTGTCTAGGATTGAGGAGGATAAGGGCATCTCAAAGGTGGCTAAGACCCTGTTCTTTTCATGAGCAATATCTGCTTCAGAAGTTGTACAAGTAAATTCACATAAATAGAAAATAAACCCACATGTGAAGCCTCCAGTGCTACTGTCTATCGTGCCCCCTTTTTTTAATGTCAGATCACACAAGGAAAGTAAATAAATCGAAAGTTTAAGGGACAAGAGGAATTTTGTCACATCAAAGTCTACAAATCCCAAGGAGGCCTTAAGGGATGACTATATGAATGACATTCTTGAAAGGTTCACTTCCAATAATTGACACATTCCAGAAACTGGTATTGCCATTGCTCCTATATTACACAGTACATAATACATTGACAGCACTAGGTGAGTTGACTACTCTACCCCTTCCTGCCCACTTCAATTAAGCACACAGTATTGTCTAAGGATGTACAAGAACAAGTCACAGGTCTTGTGGTGCCATTTATATAACTGCTGCTATGTGTGCTGGACTATGTGATGTTCCAAGAGCTTGAGGGGACATGAATCTGAGTTTGCTGCTGAAAATTCAGAGGAGCAATGACTGTATTTTGTCTGCAGACCAAAATTGTCTCTTATAATAAAAGACAGGCTGCTTTGTTTAATTTCTTTTCAGTAGGCTTACTATACACCGATGAGGTGGGGAAATCTAAGCCAACGTTAGAGGCAATATACATTTGCTGTAGACTGCTTGAGGCAGAATGTATCCATGTGACCTGAGTTGACCAAATATTGAAAAGCATTGGGAATCGATATCTGCATTTGTTACCGAAAAGCAAGCATATGTTTGGAGAGTGTCCACTCATTGTCACTTTTACAATTCGTGAAAGATACCCATAATCTTTAAGCATTTCAAAAAGATGGTTTTGATGTTAGCTCAACAGACAGAAGCGATGTCCTGAATGGTCATTCCCTCAGAACCAAAAAAAGCTAGATGCTAGGCATGATGCATTTGGATTATAAAGAGGAATTATATTTGTTCCCACTACCTGTGATGATGCACCTATGAAATGTTTTGTTTCCCTTACACAGCTAATTGCACAAGCTCAATGTGGATCTGAACACCACTTCGCCTTAGCTGATTAAAGTTGGGAAGAGAATGTTCCCTGCATGATGAGCAGGTATGCAAGCCCTGCTCTGAGAGACCTGACTGTATGTGAAACATGCCCAGCAAGCACAATAATCTAGCGTGTGCACTGAGGCTTGGGCCTCTCCATGGTGATTTCAAGCTCGAGTACCTGCTCTGTGGCCTGGAGGGCGCACCAAGAGAATACACCTTGGCACTGAACTATGGGCGACTTTGTGTGGTTTGCACGCGGCCGTATTAGAAAGCATAATGAAGTGACATCTTTGGCTACAATTATATCGTAGTAAGAAGTAGCAACCCTTTGCTGGACAGACTTCATTAGCAGGTTTAAGCTGTACCCTTAACGATGAGTGTTACAAAATGACTCAGAAGATGAAGAGTCATATTTACTAATGGTTCAAGCAAAGCTGCAGCAAGGCAACTCGCTCCCCTGCGTTGTGTGGACGAGTGAAAGCCAAACAGCACCATATTTCCCAAGATATGGTGCTGTTCAGCTCTGTCTGCGCTGCCACACTTCTGGCTGCCTAAAGTTAACGCAGGCACCTTTGCACCACAGTGCAAGGGTGCTGGGGTTTCAGTCAGGATTGTTTTTGTATAGGAAAGGATGTCTTCCCGCACAGAAACAATCCTCCACAGCATATTCCTCTTTCCATGTATGCTTAGGAATACAGCATACATGGAAAGAGGAAATATCGAGGAAAAAGAAGATATTTCTCTTTGTTACACCTCTGTGGGATAGGTGCTTCATTCTGGCGCATATCAAGGTTTACAAGTCTTTGTAAATCTGGGAACACATCAAAATAAACAAGTGGATGCCAGTTGTGCCCATGCTCTACCCATGTGATGCCTAACCGGCACAAAGTAAGCTGTGTTACTTTTTATTTACTAAACGATGCATCGATTGAATGGCTTAGTAAATGCCAAAATGGATTTAGTGACAGGGCTGCGTCACAAAAGCGCCTGAACCCCGATGCATAATCTTGATAAATCAGGGCCAAAGTTATATAAAAAAATATTGAATTTAAAGAGCATATACAGCAAAATATTGCATAGTAGACACTTTTCACAAAGTACCATTGCATCTTTTAAAATGCCTATGTCTGCTGAGGTCTCAACTATGTATTCACAAAACCTTTAAGGCCAACAAAACCCAACAAACTGTTTTCATGACGGACAAGTAAAGCAGGTGAAAGCACAAGGACGATTAGTGAATAGCCATCTGTTTTTAGTCAGCCAAATAGCAATCATTTGCTAAACAAAAAAGCCATAAAATAGGAATTAAAATGTAATTTCTTCGGCAAAGTAAATACATCAATGAGAACAGACTGGCTTCTGGTCTCATGAAAGGAATACTTGAGTATTATCTTTAATTCAGAACATAAAAGGAACACAAATACAACATGTAACCATCTAAAAAATGTAGCCTTGGCGGACAACCCAGTCAAGTAATGACAAACCCCGAAAACATCTGAACACCTATGCCCGCCAGGGGCTCGCCCAAAGCACACTCTGACTATGCACTTCTTATTGCACTCTTCAATTGATAACAAGAGTTACACCTGATAAGCTGGTTGCAGCCAGACATAAAAATATGACATCGCATGAAATATTTAGCACTGTGTCTGTTGAGCTTATTCAGAAGTGTGTTTTAAAAATTGGCTTTGCTCTTGTTTGAAGCCTAGTGATTCCCTAGCACCACAGGCGGTCCCAAACTGGTGAGAACAGTATTTTCTTCAGGAAACAAAAAGGTGGTTTTCCAACATCAATGCCAGTTTTTACTGGAGCAGAAGGATCCGGCTCTGAAGCGAAAAGGTTTTGAAAATAGACACACAACCTATCAGTATTTGGACCGTTTTTCATATGTGTGTGTGCTTTTCATCACAAGGTTATTCTCTAATGATGGCTGTGTCCACCTGACGTCCACACTCTTTCCAACCATTCCAAGATGCCCAAAGCCCACAGGAGTTTGATATTATTTATAAGTTAACCTGTTAACAAAATGGAACGTACGTGTACACGTCACAATAGCGTAGCTCTGCTTCTGACACAAATAGTATATGCTGTGGTGTGTACGCTGCGGCATCACATGATATGTTATGTTGCACTGCGTTATGTTGTGTTATGCACTGTATTGTTAAGTTAGCTGTGGTAATCCAGGGTATAACATTGTATGGTATGGCATGGTTTGGCATGCTATGATAGGGTGAGTTTTGCTGTGTTGATTTGTCTGTGATGTGTCACGTTATGACGTTGCTGTGTGCTGTGTTGTGTTATGTTTTATTATCTTGTTATGCTGTGCCGTATTTTGTTATGCTGTCTTATGTTATGCTTTGTCGTGATGTGGTGTGTGGCCTTGTGTTGTGCTATATCATTTTAAGGTGTATCGTGCGGTATTGTGCTGTCTTATGTTTTGTGTGTAATACTGAACTACAGTGTATTGTGTTATTTTCTGATAAGCTAAGGCGTGCCACGTTATGGTGCAATGAATTCTTGTGTTGTGTATTCTTGTTTTGTGTGATGTTATATAATGTCATGTTGTGTTGCATTACACCATGTTGTATTGTATCGTGTCAATCATGTTATCTTATGCTAAGTTGAGTTGTCCGTTGCTGTCTTGTGATAGTAAGTTAGTTGTGGTATCATATGCTACGGCATGGACCAATATAGTATGGCGCACTGTCCTGGGTTGTTTAGTGGTGTGCTGTTGCGTGTCGTGTCGTGGTATGTAGTGCTGTATTCTGTTAGATACTGCTGTTATGTTATGAGATTCGGTGCTGTGCTCTGCTGTGTTACACTCTATCGAGCTATGCAATGTTGTCTCATAGTATGCTATGCCGTGTTGCGTTGCTTTGTGCTGTATTGTGTTGAAGCATGCTACCCTGTAATGTGTTATGTTAAACTGTGCTACGTCATGTTGGTTGCGTGCTACACGCGCCCTACTTGAAGTTGCATGAAAAACTTTATACTTTACACTTTATAGTTTAGACTAAAAGGAAACTCCCAGAGCTGGAGTGTTTTCAAATAGAAGATTAAAAGATCCCGGCATGCCGATGACAGGATCGCTATATTGAAAACATGTATTTGGCACAGCAGAGCTGGCATATGGAAGCCATTCTTGTTAGAGTGCAGCCCTGCAGGCCGCGCCTTTCAGTAACGTCAGGCTGAGGCGCTCCCCTCAGCGCTACGTGCCACCTGCTTTCGCTCTGCAGATCATTGGGTAGGAGGAGGCATGGAAAAGTTAAAAAAAAACGCTCTTAAATGTATAAATGCGTCCATCTTTCTGCGGGTCGCGCGGCCTAGCCCGTTCCCACCAACCTTCCCTCTGCACTCAAGAGAAACCAGAAACAAATGGTGGCTGGGACTTAACTGTTTCTGCACCGGCTTCCGTCGCTTCCGGCCGGCGTACATGCACTCTCCCGGAGGGATCATTGTGTGGAAACCTAGAAAGCAGAGGCAACAGGTGCATGTCAGACATTGCCGCCCGTCAGACCTGGGCATGGGGGAAGGGAGTCGGGAACACTGCACTACCACACCTGAGTCACACAGTTTAACATAAGCAACGACCTCATCTTTATTTTATTCATCTGATGTGCAGCTTGCGAGGTTACAACATTAGGGCCAGAAGATGACTACACTTTATTAGCTTAAGTTTCATTTTGTGAAATACCCGTCCGTGGACTAAAATGATTTCTTTTTTTAAATAAGAACCAGCACTTGACTGATAACAACCTTAATCATACACCATAAGGCAGAGGCTGGTAGAGTACTACACAAAGCCCAACTTTTGTGGACCCCAGGTGCTTATCTGCGTATTTGGCACCAAAACACCTATGGCACGAGAAATACAATTAACTAGCCACAGAAAGTACTCTGTTAATGGCTCATGGAGCCTAAGGCTAACACTTATTTGTTTGTATACTGCCTATAGAAAAGAAATCATTTTAAGCTTCCCCTCACTTGAACTCGGCATTTCACATTAGTGATTGACTCTTGTGATTTACATGAAATAATTAACAGGGTCGACATCACCACATTTCTTATGGGATTTGAAATAGTTGTTTGTAGAGTAATATATTACCTATATACACATTTTGTCTATAGCAGGGCCTACCAGGTTGGCCACACTGTTCACGAGGCACAGCCACCTGCCTTACAAAGCCTAGAGATTAACAGATGTTGGTTGTGCATGGAAAATGAGAATGATTCCCTAAATTGAAAATAAAATAGAAAAGCGAACAAGAACATTTTAAGAACAAAATATCAAGTGTAACATTTGAAAAAGAAGAACTTATCACACTTGTGTTTTATGCTTTATGGCATCTCTGTATTGCATGTCAAACTGTATTTTATATACAGTGTTTTAGAAGTGTGACTTCAACTCCTTTAAAAGAAATCATAAGCAAGTAATGTATAAATAACTATACTCGTTGCTTCGGCCTCGTTGATTATGAGATTACCAGAGCCCTCTACAGCAATATTAGACTATATTACACGGTTACCATTATTCTTCCTAACTCTGTATTGATTGAGTTTGGGAGAGGGAGGTTGACAGAGAGAGAGAGGACATATACAAGGAAGAGTAGCTGATGAGCATTACCAAAACACCAAGATTACACTATAGGACCACATTACGCATTGGCATTTATGTATGTTTAATATTACAGGTTTATTATGGAGTACACACTTTAAATCACTGTGTTCTTTAAAGCCTAAGTAACAATGGGCACTGACCTGAATTAGAATGTTTACGTTTTGTTTACAGTTCATAAATACAATTGTTAATAAAACAATGGACAATGGGGAGAGAAGGGCCAGTGGATTTATGTGATTCTGTGGCTGCAGTGATTATTGCACAATAATCGATTTACTACATTTGCCACATACGTCACCACATAACTGGCATAATTTGCAGATTTCACAAACGTGTTGTTTCTAGCTAAAACAGCATCATATAATATTACAAGAACATGTGTGCACAATGTGGGTTTTTGCTGCATAATTCAGAAAATGGTACCACTTATTTCGGTCCTCCATGCCGCTTACTCCTAGTAGCGCAGACAACTGTAAAGCTCTGCGGAGTAGTTTGGGATGTCATTAGGATGACAGAATCTATGTTTCACACAAAACCATGAATATTTTCCCTGGTTCGCAGTTCTCTGATAAACACTGGTTTTTATACCACTGCAATTTGTGCATTGAAAGATGCTTCTAACACAAAAATACACATGCACAAAAGTGACTGGGATACTACTGTGCTTTGAGAAATGAAGGGATATAAATGTAGCAATTAATGTTAAACTTGGCATGAAGGGGCGACATGCATAGACGTGTACAACATTCGGCGAGTGCAACATCAGCAATTACAACATCAGCAATTCCACATAATTTACTCACTTTGAGGTTCAAAGTGTTAATTTGGCTTGAGTGACAAGTCTAGCATTAAAGGCGACATGCAAAGGAGTGTGCAACATTAGGTGGGTGAAACAACAGCAATTCCCCATCATTTACTCTATTTTAAGTTCAAAGTGTGAATTTGGCTTGAGTGACACTTGTCTTCGCGCTTGAGTTACACAAAGGGTACTTGAAGAAACTTACCCAAAGTGAAGGCAAATAACCTGGGAGGCCAAAATATCCGCCAGAAGATGAAAAAACGCTCCCACAAAAAGAACGAAAAAAGAAAAATACAATGAATGAACTTGAAATCCTGAAAAGGGTCTCCTGCCCTCGAGCGCAGGAAGGGGTTTGTCTAAGGGTGTTCTAATGCTGCCTGCTGCTCCCTCTGCACAGCCTTCCTCTTCTCTTCCCTGGGCAGCCCGGAACGGGACAGTTTGTATGTTGCAGTTGTCATTGCCCAGCTGCACAGCGCACTGATTCTCATCTCACTGCTGGGGTTGCTTTTTTCACTATTCGATGAGTCGCTCTCACTTCCTTGTAATTCAGGTGACGGATTCCAGAGTGAATGACAACCGCAGGCTGTTCGCACGCGATCCTCTGTTTATCTTTGTCCGGCACTTACGGGCCGGGGGCGGCAGATGGCGCTAAAGAGCTGGAGCAGAGTCAAAAACTTAGAAAGAGAAAAACGGCGACTAATAGGCTTTCAAATGGCCCCGAGTGCTTAATTTGTGCTATGGTCTCCAGTGGCGTGATTGTTGGGGACACGTACGTATTACCATCATCAGACTTGGGCCCGGAGCAGGAAACAGCAGGGCAGAAATAGAAAGATATATTAGGAAAGAAAGAGGAAGCAGTGATAAATACCCTGAGTGAGGTGGACGGACAGGGAAGGGTATTGGAAGAATCAAGGGGTAGAATCATGACTAGATTGTCTTTGCATTCGCAGTTCTGGCATTCGACAGTGCTGGGCTAATAAGAACTTCTGTGCGCCCCTTCACCTTTTAATATGTACAAATTAAGCGCAGACTGCCGCGTGCCAGCTTAACCGCTGCCGAGCCGTCACAGCTCCGCCTCGACTTCTTACAAAGCACTTTCTGTTTCTCTTCCTCCGAGAGCGCGCAGAACTAAATCTCGTTGCACTTAGCTGCATTCTTAACTCTCCATCTCGTCCCAAACAAGAGACGTTCAAAACGTCTGCTATCCCGCGTGTCTTCTCTCGGCTCTCTTCCGTCCATCTTCTCCAGCCGCTTCCAGCATGTAGGGGGAATTTTAAGACATGGGAAATGATTATGAACTTATAAGTTTGGTTGTGAGTGATGCTGATCGGATATGAATCATGTTTATTTGAGTTTCTACAAAGCTTGTGAATGAATCAACAGACACAGAGGTAACATACATGCCAATAGACCCGATTCGAGCGGGAGACTCCCGATTTTCAAAGCCAAAAATGGCTTTATTTTTTGCTGCCTCCCGCCTGAAATTGCCTCTTGTACAATAGAAGTCAATAGGGGAAATATATTCTCCCGATAATTTTTTTTTAAATCTCCCACTTTAGTCTTCTAAAATGTTGGCATGTATGGAGATAATATATGTTGGTTCAACAACATTTAACTAAATGTTTGTGATTACATACGGCGCATGGTATACACTGAAACTGTACAGCAGTGATGTTGATGCAAATATGTATTATCCTGATTGCCTTTAGGACCTTTGATATCCACTATTGCGAATGTTGTACATATCTGATCTGTATACTTGAGATTTGGATGTTTTTAATTGGATTTTTTTGTGTGTGTGTTTCTTTGCAGCCCCGATGAAGTCATTTTCAAGTGACAGAACTCATTAGCTGGGCAGACACATCGATTGTAACAAGAAAATAAGAAATTTGAAGAATAAAATCAGATTATTTTTACAACAAATTGTGATTGGAATTTATTTGATAGACTGTACACGAATTAATAGGTTATCACAACATCACGAACAGTTGGAAATTAAATTAATTGTATCTGGATAAAATGACCAAGGACTATACAAAATCTTGAGTGCTTCTTGATGTTTTTATCGTGTGCCTTAGTGTCCCTAAATTAAACTTATCAACAATTACTTGTGAAAAAAATAACATTTTTGTTCTCAAACAGTTTATTTTTCTCTCTTAACATATGTTTAAGTGAAGTTATCATTTATTTGCAAGGGCCTACATTTTTTTAGGAGGCTGGTGCCTGAGCTGATCATAACCTCCACCAGCACCACCCAATGCCAAACCATTCGATGCCAGAGCAACCCCCATAAGTCAGGGGTCTGGTGAGAGGTGGTTTCAATTGTACTTAAGTGACTGTGTTAGAGTCTTTCTTGTGTGATTAATTCACACATCTTGCTAGGCCCCCACTAATATTCAAGGTGCCTTATGTTCCTGCAGTGTTAAAATGTTTTCTCTGACATTTTGAGAATGCAAGTTATTAAGTGAAAATGTACAAATAAAATACCCGTAATTCCTATTGATACCTTTAATTGGACAAACTGCAAATGTAAAATGAAGTATGCACAAACAAGCCCCATACTGCTGAGCCATGTCTACCTTTGGCATCAAGAAAGGTGATGTGTGAATAGTCAGATGAGAAAAGTATTTCCCATTTTGCTTTAAAACATGGTGGTGTGTCAATAAAGATGTTGCTTTTCATTACTTTTTAGATGAGGGTACGCAGTTAACCTTAGAAATCTTTGATGCAACAATGTTAGTAATGGCGCCTCCTTGGCAGTCAGGTTGCACTCTGTCCAAGCAGAGACCCTCACTCTAATCAGGGCAATAGAGAAATACACTTAAGATAACCCCTGCTCACCCCCATGGCGAGCGTGCGTCGGAAAAAGCAGCGATGCATCAATTCCTTACACGCAAGTAAGGCCGTGCATCATTCCTTTTCTGGTCATTTTTCTCACCTGCAAGAGATCGATGCATCGATTTCTGGACGGGCAACCTCGGTTCCTTGCAGGTT
The DNA here is from genome assembly GCF_031143425.1 of Pleurodeles waltl. Classification (NCBI taxonomy): domain Eukaryota; kingdom Metazoa; phylum Chordata; class Amphibia; order Caudata; family Salamandridae; genus Pleurodeles; species Pleurodeles waltl. Next base: position 66,315,055 of record NC_090439.1, on the reverse strand, counting down.
CACCATGGTTTTGACGCCCAGCGACGATGCGTGCGAAATCCGGCTGCACAGTGATGAAGGACTGAGCTGCGTGGGTGATGCTTGATTTTAGCAGCTGCAAGTGGGTGTTATGCAGTTTTGCCAGTCGCCATGCAGGTGCTGCGTCCATTTCCCAGCTGTGATGCAAGTGGGGTGTCGATTTTCCAGCCACGATACAGGTGGTGCTTTGTTTTTACAGCCATGTTGCAGGTGGTGTGTCAAGTGTTCTCCTGCACGGCTCCTGTGGGTGGATTTCCACCTTGGTTCCACCAGCCTCACCTTTCAAGGGCCCAGAGCCTGGAGGGGGCACCACTTGGCAGGGTAGGAGTCTCAGCACATAGTCCAGGTGCTGGCAGAGGAAGTCTTTGATGTCCCTGAGACTTCAAAACTGGGGCAAGCTCAGTACAAGCCCTTGGAGACACTTCGCCTGTAGGAAAATACCACAAAGTCCCATCTTTGTCCTCTCTCAGACAGAAGCAGCAACTGCAGGCTAACCCAGTGTAGGAGGCTGGCCTGGCTTGTAGTGGGTACCAGAGGTACTTACACCTTGTGCCAGGTCCAGTTATCCCTTATTAGTGTAGAAGAGGTGTTTCTAGCAGCTTAGGCTGATAGAAGGTAGCCATGGCAAAGCAGCTTAGGCTGAACTAGGAGACATGTAAAGCTCCTACTATACCACTGGTGTCATATGCACAATATCATAAGAAAACACAATACACAGAAGTACTAAAAATAAAGGTACTTTATTTTTATGACAATATGCCAAAAGTATCTCAGTGAGTACCCTCAGTATGAGGATAAGATATATACACAAGATATATGTACACAAACCAAAATGATGCAGGTAATAGCAAGAAAAGTAATGCAAGCAGTGTAAAGTTACAATAGATTACAATAGGAGCACATAGGGGCAACACAAACCATATACTCCAAAAGTGGAATGCAAACCACGAATGGACCCCAAACCTATGTGAGCTTGTATAGGGTCGCTGGGACTGTAAGAAAACAGTGAGGGTTAGAAAAATAGCCCACCCCAAGACCCTGAAAGGTAGGTCTAAAGTGCAACTACTACCCCCAGAGAGCACAGAAGTTGTGATAGGGGGATTCTGCAGGAATACCAAACACCAGCAATGCAACAACAGTGGATTTCCGGACCTGAGTACCTGTAAGACAAGGGGACCAAGTCCAATAGTCGCGACCGTGTCGAGAGTGGGCAGGAGCCCAGGAAATGCCAGCTGAGGGTGCAAGGAAGCTGCCACCTATTGGAAGAAGCTTGGAGTTCTGCAAGAACGAAGAGGACTAGGAACTTCCCCTTTGGAGGATGGATGTCCCACGTCATGAAGAAGCTTGCAGACGTGTTCCCACGCAGAAAGACTCCAAACAAGCCTTACTAGCTGCAAGGGCCGCGTTAGGGTTTTTGGGTGCTGCTGTGGCCCAGGGGGGACCAGGATGTCGCCACTTGGATGAGGAGACAGAGGGGGTGCCCAGCAACGTAGGGAGCCCTCACAGAAGCAGGCAGCACCAGAAGAAGTACCTAAACAGGCACTTAGAAGAAACGTGAACCGGAGTCCACCTGAAGTCACAAAAGGGAGTCCCATGACTCCGGAGGACAACTCAGAAGGTTGTGCACTGCAGGTTAGAGTGTCGTGGACCCAGGCTTGGCTGTGCACAAAGGAAATCCTTGAAGAGTGCACAGGAGCCGGAGCAGCTGCAAATCACGCAGTACCCAGCAATGCAGTCTAGCGTGGGGAGGCAAGGACTTACCTCCACCAAACTTGGACTGAAGAGTCACAGGACTGTGGGAGTCACTTGGGCAGAGTTGCTGAGTTCCAGGGACCACGCTAGTCATGCTGAGAGGGGACCCAGAGGACCGGTGATGCAGTCTTTTGTTGCCTGCGGTTGCAGGGGGAAGATTCCGTCGACCCACAGGAGATTTCTTCAGAGCTCCTGGTGCAGAGAGGAGGCAGGCTTCCCCCAGAGCATGCACCACCTGGAAACAGTCGAGAAAGCCAGCAGGATGAAGCGATACAAGGTTGCTAGTAGTCGTCTTGCTACTTTGTTGCGGTTTTGCAGGCGTCCTGAGCAGTTAGCAGTCGATCCTTTGGCAGAAGGTGAAGAGGGAGATGCAGAGGAACTCTGCATTCGTTATCTGGTGAGATCCCCAAAGCAGAGACCCTAAATAGCCAGAAAAGGAGGTTTGGCTACCTAGGAAGGAGGATTGGCTACCAAGAAAGGTAAGAGCCTATCAGAAGGAGCCTCTGACGTATCCTGCTGGCACTGGCCACTCAGAGCAGTCCAGTGTGCCACAGACACCTCTGTTTCCAAGATGGCAGAGGTCTGGGACACACTGGAGGAGCTCTGGGCACCTCCCCTGGGAGGTGCAGGTCAGGGGAGTGGTCACTCCCCTTTCCTTTGCCCAGTTTCGTGCCAGAGCAGGGCTGGGGGATTCCTGAACCGGTGTAGACTGGCTTATGCAGAGATGGGCACCATCTGTGCCCATCAAAGCATTTCCAGAGGCTGGGGGAGGCTACTCCTCCACAGCCTTCACACCTATTTCCAAAGGGAGAGGGTGTTACACCCTCTCTCAGAGGAAATCCTTTGTTCTGCCTTCCTGGGCCAGGGCTGCCTGGACCCCAGGAGGGCAGAAACCTGTCTGAGGGGTTGGCAGCAGCTGCAGTAGAGACCCCGGAAAGGCAGTTTGGCAGTACCCGGGTTCGGTGCTAGAGACCCGGGGGATCATGGAATTGTCCCCCCAATGCCAGAATGATCTTAGACATGTCACATGGCCATGTTCGGAGTTACCATTGTGACGCTGTACATAGGTAGTGACCTATGTACAGTGCACGCGTGTAATGGTGTCCCCGCACTCACAATGTCCGGGGAATTTGCCCTGAACGATGTGGGGGTACCTTGGCTAGTGCCAGGATGCCCACACACTAAGTAACTTTGCACCCAACCTTCACCAGGTGAAGGTTAGACATATAGGTGACTTATAAATTACTTAAGTGCAGTGGTAAATGGCTGTGGAATAACATGGACGTTATTTCACTCAGGCTGCACTGGCAGGCCTGTGTAGGAATTGTCAGAGCTCCCTATGGGTGGCAAAAGAAATGCTGCAGCCCATAGGGATCTCCTGGAACCCCAATACCCTGGGTACCTCAGTACCATATACTAGGGAATTATATGGGTGTACCAGTATGCCAATGTGAATTGGTAAATTTAGTCACTAGCCTGTTAGTGACAAATTTGGAAAGCAGAGAGAGCATAACCACTGAGGTTCTGGTTAGCAGAGCCTCAGTGAGACAGTTAGGCATCACACAAGGGAACACATCGAGGGCACATACGTATGAGCACTGGGGCCCTGCCTGGCAGGGTCCCAGTGACACATAGACTAAAACAACATATATACAGTGAAATATGGGGTAACATGCCAGGCAAGATGGTACTTTCCTACACCCAGCAAAGCACACTCACAGGCAAAGGGGCAGTACTGCTCCTCCAGCTCTTCAGCTCTTCTCCTTGGCTGAGGTTCCTCTTTATTCCAGAAGTAATCTAAAAATCTGGGGTTTTGGGTCCACTACTTTTACCCCTTCTGCCTTTGAAGTAGGTACATTTCAAAGGAAAGTCTCTCTTGGTCACAAGATCCTGCCTTGTCCCAGCCTGTCCCCAGACATACACAAGGGTTTGTATACTGCATTGTGTGAGGACAGGCAAAGCACTTTCAGGTGTGTCAGCTCCTCTCACGCCACCTTAGCCCAGGAGACTTATCAGGATATGCAGGCTACACTGCAGCTCCCATTGTGTCACTGTCTAGAGGGAATTCACAACAGCCCAAGTGTAGGTCTGACCCAGACGTGACATACACAAGCAGGCAGAGGCACAAAATGGTTAAGCAAGAAAATGCCTAGTTTCTTAAAGTGGCATTTTCAAATTGACAATCTAAAAAACAACTTTACCAAAATATGTATTTTTAAATTGTGAGTTCAGAGACCTCAAACTTCATATCTCCCTCTGATCCCAGAGGGAAACTGCACTTAAAAGATATTTAAAGGCAGCCTCCATGTTAATCTATGAAAGAGATAGGCCTTGCAACAGTGAAAAACGGATTAGGCTGTATTTCACTGTCAGGAAATGTAAAACACATCAGTCCATGTCCCACCTTTAACATACACTGTACCCTGCCTGTGGGGCTACCTAGGGTTTACCTTAGAGGTGCCTTACATTTAGAAAAAAGGAGGGGTTGGGCCTGGCAATTGGGTACACCTGCCAGGTCGAATTTGCAGGTTAAAACTGCATACAGACACTGCAGAGGTAGGTCTGAGCCATGTTTACAGGGCTACTTGTGGGTGGCACAATCAGTGCTGCAGGCCCTCTAGTAGCATTTGATTTACAGGCCCTCGGCACACAGAGTGCACTTTACTAGGGACTTACTAATAAATCAAATATGCCAACCATGGATAAACTAATCACCAATACAATTTATACAGAGAGCATATGCACTTTAGCACTGATTAGCAGTGGTAAAGTGCCCCGATTCCTAAAGTCAACAAAACTGTTCATAAAAAAATAGGAGAAAGGAGGCACAACATTTGGGGATGATCCTGCAAAAAGGGCCAAGTCCAACAAACAACATGTAGAGAAATACAATGAAATGGCCATGACTCAGCTATTGCAGCAAAGAAATCATTCAGTGCTCTCCGAATGTACTTCCATCCTCCCAGTGATTTAATGTGCAGGTAATGCCACTGCTGAGCTTTGGCAAAGCAAAACAAGCATTGGCAAAGCCATCAGGTTAGTTCTTCGTGTGCTAAAGCAAGCAAGCGAAGGCATGCACAAAGGCTGTTTGCATGCATGCGAGAACATTATTTGATGCTTGGGACAAGCGAGCTTTGACATACAATGTCATGTCCTTCCTTTCCCCCCTGACACTTATACTAAATAATCCAGTTCTTACACCGTCTCAATAGAAGTCAGCTCTTCATGGCTGTCCTTGTTGGACTGTTGGCAAACCTATAGATTTTTGGAAGTACCAATTAATCTGATACCAACAAGCCCACCATTGGATTTTCTGGCAAAATGTCAAGAGGTAGCTGAGTGACGTTGACTCAGGAGGTAACACTGCTGACCACATAAGGGTGGGTGTCTATCCTAAATTATCCTTGAAAGGAGAAACCCTGGAAGCACATGGCTAAGTGGGAAAGGGGTCCGAATAAAGAGATACCCAATGAGAGGTGGGAAACCCTTTGGAGGGCTATCCATAAAGATTGGTTTATCATTTCAACACAGAGTCTGCCTTGAAAATCATGAAAGGGGGGTAACTTACTCCTGATAAATTCCTGTTCCTGCTTGAACACCAACCTACCACAAGACAGGGCTTATGCATGCCCGAATTTGAGGAAGCCCCCCATTAGAAGTCGAAGCTGATATATCAATTGCTACTAATGAGCCAGACTTACACTCATCACATAATCGAAAGAACGAGGCAACCCCACATGACACACCTGGTGCTGGAGAATTTGGGAGCCAATAGTAGTGGAGAGGCTATTTGCACATGTAGCCAAAGGGAAGGACATTTTTTTGGCAGTTTGGCATTCTATCTTAAGATATATGGAAGGAAATCAGAGAAAGATGACCCGTCCCCTAAATTTAGAGCTGTCAGAAAGTTCGATTAAGTGTTTGGTTGTGGACCTGACATAAAACTTCAATGGTACCTTGAAGGGGTTGATATCTCAGCAGAAGGATGTGCTATTGTTCCTATATGATTCCTACTACTCATGTGAGGAGGGGACTTTCAATTTTAAGTAGTAACACCAGCATGATAACCAAGACTGTATGTCCGATCCTTCCTGCAAGTGACATTTTGCAGTACTTGGTGTATGTTGCTGATATCTATGTACCACTTGAAATGCCATCAAAGAGATGTTTTTTAAAGTGTCATGCCTTGCAGGCACATGCACAGGACTGAGATCAAGGAGTAGTTTGGTATATCAAACAACTGCGCGATGATCGCCAGCCAAAACTGCTGTATCGGCCTTCTGTTCCACTGCATTTGCTTGTAGGTATTACATTTAGTGCAACTGGGGCTATGGTCAGGTTGTATCCTGTGCATTACTTGGGGTGTCATACATGTTTTTTGCGGATGTAGCAATAATGTTTCGACTTAAAAGGGGTCTCTCGTCTGTAAAGTTCCTGGACCTAAGGGACACACTTTCACTCCCATTTTGAGAACATGGTCCATCTGATGTGGCTTCAGCTCATGATTTACTGCATGTTGCTATGCAGTGGCCAGCGTGTTGGCAGCTGAACTCCAAGCAGGGTCTCAGTCCAGGGTAAATGGCGCCACCATGAAGTTATCACCCTTCGCTTAATGTAGAAGGGGCCTTTGCTTTTTCAATGCTCAGGGATCAGAGTTGTGGCAGCAAAGATCAGTGTTCAACATGCCCCCTGAATCAATGCCCTCCCATAAAGCATTGGAGCAACACTCCTGCTCTCAGTGTTACATTGTGATGGCCTAAAAAGCATGGCTCTAGGTGACACATCTCCTTCCATAGAAGGATATGGCTGTATCATGAGCACATTCAGCACCAATGTGCAGGCCCCGAAGGAGTCAGTCTGTCAGCTTTGCTGAAACTGCACTGCATACACCAAATAATATAACTCAAAAAATCTAAGAGTTGTTGTTTGAGCTGTGCACAGTACATCTCAGTGTTTCCTAGCATGTGCTGTTGTGGCAGGTGCACTGACACAGAACGTGTTCATGATGATACAGCCCAAGCATCACGGAGTTCAACATTCAACCCTACTGCCTGGATGTCAAAGTTAAGCTTATAAATTATAGTGCTGAAGCAAGGCTTTACACTCGGCAACGTCACCCATTCAAACCACTGTGACCACATTTAATGCAATCATAATGAGCTGTGCTCATTCTTTCTCTCAAGACAGGAAATACACTAGCATAGAAAATGCTTTGCACACTGAAAGTTAAAGTACCTTGTACAACTCTCCCACATGCCCAGTAGGAGCACAGTCCCTGTACTGCTTTGAAGTAAAAAAGGCCTACATGCTCGGCAGAAGTCAATGCTTGGGAGCCCTCGGACTGGCTTCTAAATAAACACAAAACCTCACAGCCATAGCCAAATAATGTAAAATAAACTTCATTCATGGTGTGATAGTCACAGGCAAACAATCCAAGTCATGCTCCAGTTTCTTTATTATGTTAGCGGCTGCCTTACAAAGCAGAAGAGTTTGCTGTCCCCAAAGTGCCTATGGCCAATAGCATGCATATTAATTCCTTAGCAGGCTTCTCTATTGTGACTAGACGGGGAAGGTTTACACCCATGTTAGTAATACTACATTTATTAGCCCAGTCCCTTATTGGTATATTGGGGCAAAGGACAGGGCAGTGCCACACTGGCTTGTAAAAACAGAGTACTGAGCGACACACAGCATGTATCTCATGTCCTAAGTATGCAATCTTCTTTCAGATGATTAGAGCAGCAACAACGTGTGTTAAATTACCACCTTTAACCTGTTATATCTTGCAATTATACTTTATTGAGGGACTGATGCACAAACATATCTCCATCCATGCAAACCTTAAAGAAGTTAAAACTAGACCACTAAACGCTGGGAAATGAGTCAAGGATGGAAGTAAGGAAAATAATGAAACATTACTTGAAAGATCAGATTCAAGGTAGGGTACAGGGAAGGGCAATAAGAGCACGTAGAAGAAAAGTAGACTTAGCTATAGGAATTAATGAAAGCAGAAAGGAAATAAAGGGGGCATTCTTTTTAGGCATTGTAAAAACATGAACCCTGAGATTCTTTTCAGAGCAAAAAAGAGTTGCACTAGTAACCACTGATTTTTCTGATAACATTGAGAAAAACTGAAAAAAAACCATCAGAATTTCCAACAAATTGAAAGTGAAAGTAAGTATAGTTATGCAATCACTAACAAATATAATAGGAAGTGACTCATATTTCTGATAGAGATTTCTAGCCATAGATTCTTCAAATATTTGAATAATATACCCAAGACATCAGACTGGATCTGGAAACTTTTCAGCAGTACCACTGTGTGCCTGTAGGTGCCACCATGCAGCTCTGCACTGATGCTGTTCCACTCTGGAATGGCGAGCAGGGACTATATAGGTGCCTCTCCCGGTGAGTGACCCTTACCTTGATTAAAAAAAACATTCTTTTCAATGTCCAAGGGACATGTCACCTCCCAAAACAATAGGTTCAAGTCCTGTAAGGACAGTTGCAAATAAGTGTCTGTGACAGATTCTCATCAGATTCATCTGCTGTGCCTGTGGTCAATCACATAAACCAAGTTTGCAGTTCCGATAATCCTGATAAGCAAGACCCACTTTGAGGGTTTAAATGCTCCTGAAAGGTCACAGAGCATCCTTTTTAGGATGCACAGGACCTCACCCACCGAAGTGGCATGCTTCAACATAGGGCTATACTTCTTGTTGACTGATCCTGCAATGCCCAACAGGCCCCTCTTGCTAGAGATATTTTTCATGTCAGAAATGAAGAGCTTCAGAAGGTCAGGCACGTGCCCTTGAGAAGTGTTTCAATATATGTGATGGTAGATTGGTGAGCGGAAGGATAATCACTTAAAATGAACTAAGGACATCAAAAACTAAGTTGTGTTTATTTAGGTATCCTTGTTAAGGTTAAAATCAAAGTGATTGAACCAAGCTGCAAATTATGTTCCTTTGGATGGTAGTGCAGTCGGCATGTTTCTTGCCCAGGTGTCTCCCCAGGGATCAATGACAATTTATCAGGACCAATTAGACAGTGCCTGTGGTCAAGCCAGGACTCTAAGGTCTGCAGTTACCGCATGAACCCAAAGGCCATTCGAGGCCAAGAGGCAAAACTCTTCAGCACCAAGCACTGGAAGACTCCAGGACAAGATTGATCCAAGTCAGAAGTTCGGTCCCGTTCGAGATCCAGAAGTCATAGGAGTTGCTGCAGAGGCCATTTAGATCAAAGTCTTTGTGTAAGTCAAAGAAAAAACTGAAGAAATCTAAGTGGTACTCTGTCCTTTCTCACTTTTCACACTCCCCTGAGAAAGTGCAAGGGTGGCACAATGCGTCACGTTCTCACTCCCAAAGGCGTGCGACTTCGGAGCCAATCCAACAACTTGTTCTGGCACAACATGAGTTTTTGGAGCCGCCTGCCACTCCCAAACAGATCAAAGGATTCTGCGAGGCCATGCTGCAACTCTTTGGATCCTTGTTGACTCCCTCTGGCACGCCTCTGGATCTCAAGGAGCCGACAGGTTATCCACATGTATTACCACAGGCGAGTTCACCCTTGGCACTAACTGGATCCTCCGAGCCTCCCCATGGGCCACCTCTAGCTTCTCTCTCGACCCCATCTCCTGCTCCGTGGTCCACACACCGGTTCCCATTCCTCCGATGCCAGCTCCATCAAGGCAGGGTGGGATGGCGAGGACCTAATTGTCCATTCTAACACCAAGTCGACACCAGTTCAGCTTCAACCAAGGCTGTGCTCTGCCACCCTGCTTTCTTCACTTGATCTGCCTCCACCAGACAAATGCATATCCTGCATTTCCTGCTCAGCACAGATTCAGACAATGATTACAATGCGGAAGATGAGACTGGCCATCCTTATTACAAATGGAATTGGTTTGACAACCTGCTAGAGGCTAGTGACCTTGATACCTTCCCTGAGTCGGGACTCCTCTCACCCCCTGATGCAGCCACTGAGGAGAGTGCTTCTTACTCCATGGTTATGCGTAGGATGGCCAAAGTCTTGACCATCAACTCCATGCCTTAGAAGTCAAGAACTATGTTCTTACAGAGGTCCTTAGCTGGGGTAAACATTCGGTGAGCCCCACTTGCCTTTTAACAAGGACCTTACAGATACTTTGTTGGGGGCATGTGCCAAATCTAGCTCCTGCCCCACCATTCATGACACCACCACCCGGCCCTGGCAACCTTGCATTTGTATCTCAGTACCCCTCTCCTGAAAGTTTGGTGACTCCAACACGTTCACTACTACTCCCCGATCAGGAGTCAAAATGTCCAGTCATTCCTCATGGACATGCTGTTTAATTGGACTAGCCTGTTTGGCAAAAAGTTAGATTCTGCTTTCTAGTAGTCCAAAGAGAGCAGGGCCATGGCACATTGCCTAGACTTGTCTTTCTAACCTTGCCAACACTTCTTTTGTTGCTTTCGAGTGAATGCTCCCTACTGCCAGCCAACCCAACCTCAACAAAGCAGCTAGCAATTTTGCAGTCCAGGCCGGGGTGCCCACAGCCTCTGCAGTAAAGGTCATCAGGCCATCCAGCCTATTAGCCCCCTGCAGCCACACCTGCCAAACCTCTACATCCTACCTTTTATAAAGCAGAGCCACCCTGTGAAAGGCCAAATCTGATGAATTTTGTTGGGTTGGCCAGCCATAACATTGGACAGGCAGGTCCTGCAAACTATTTGGAAAGTTTCTCCTCTACCTTGCCTTTCCACACTGCCACATCTTCTATTGTCCCCCCAATGACTGACAGAGGACTATTTCTCTGTTTTGCAACAGGAAGTGCAAACTCTTTTGGCCAAGGGGACTATTGAAACAATGCTCATGCCAGAAGAAGGACATGGTTGTTATTCCCACTACTATCTGGTGCCTAAAAAAGGATTTACTTCTCCCTTTGGAAATAGGTGTTACAGGCTGGGATGGATATCCTCCCCCATCCTCTGCAAATGCTTTGAAGGGCACATATGGTGCCCTCCTTTCATAAACCAGTCTACACCGGTTCAGGGACCCCTTCTCCCCTGCTCTGGTGGGAAACTGGACAAAGGAAAGGGGTGGTGCCAAGAGCTCCTCCAGTGTGTTTCAGACCCCTGCCATCTTGAATCCAGAGGTGTGGGGGACACTGGGGGCCTCTGAGTGGCAAGTGCCAGCAGGTGACATCAGAGACACCTCCTGATGGGTGCTTACCTGACTAGGTGGCCAATCCCCATCTCAGGTCTATTTAAGGTCTCTCCTGTGGGTTCTATTCAGATTCTGCTTGCAAGTTTCCTTCAGGAATCCTCTGCAACAACTTCAGACTCTTCTGACCTCGGATCAACCGCAGCCTGCTCTAAGAAACGCTGTAACTGCAACAAAGTGTCTACAAGAGACACTTTTCTTCAGCAACCTCAGCTCCAAGTCAGCAACTGCAACAGTTTCCACGGTGTGCATGCTCTGGGGACTCCCTGTCTTCATCCTGCACCAGAAGGACAGAAGAAATCTCATGTGTAGTGACGGAGTCACTCCCCTGCTCAAAGCAGGCACCTTCCAAGGTGACAACCGGTACCCCGGGACTCCTCTCACAATGACGAGCGTGCTCCTAAGAACACAGAGGGAAGACATCATTGACATAGGCTGTCCTGTGGCCCTGCTGACGCAATTTGGAGGAGGTAAGACCTTGTCTTCCCCAAGAACGATGGTATCCCTGGGTATTGTATCTTCTTCGCCTCCTAAAGGCCTCTGTGCGCTCTTTGCAAAATTCCTTCGTGCACAGCCTGGCCCATGTCCCCAGCACTCCACCCTGCGTCACTCAACTCGCTGAGTTGTTCTCCGGCAGCGTGGGACCTTCTTTTGTAGTGCTGCACCTCCTTTGAACCGGATTGTGCGGCTTCTAAGGGTGCTGGCTAGCGCCCTGAGGGCTCTCTAAAGTGCTGAGAGCCCCCTCTTCCTCCTCACACAGAGTTGAGGCCCCCAGGTCCCTCGTGGGTCCATCCAGTGACATTTTGATGAAAAATGCACTTTTAACGTAGCCAATGCTTGTTGGCGCCTTCCAAAAAGAAATCTCATATGCAACGAACTTCATGCCGTGTGACATCTTTTGCATCTTGCAGAAACCCGCTGCCATCTTCATAGGGTGCATTTCTTCAGTCTTCATCTAACTGGGGACTCGTCTTTTTCAGCCTCTTCTGGGTTGGCGGGGCTCCTGTCCTTCATGGAATTTCTTTTCGACTTCTGGACTTGGTCCCCTTCCTTTACAGGTCTTCAGGTCAAATAATCCAGCAGTTGTTCTTTGCAGACTTGCTTGGCTGCTGGAAAATCCCAAAAACGAAGTGTAATGTGTCCTAAGGAAACTTGCAGTACTTTACTCCTGCTTTTCTGGGCTCTGGGGAGGGAGTAATTTACTTACCTTTACTGTATTCTTACTCTCCCAGTGATTCTGCACATACTACACTTGTCTGACACTTGAATGACGCTCATTGCTCATGTTTGGTGGAACCAGGATAACATCAAATTGAACCAGGCCTTTTAGCTCTTCAGAATTGATGAAAACAGCGCTTCTTTCGATATAAAGAGGCATTTTGGCATAATACAAACTAATCAGTTTCATGCCCCATTGAAAAATATTTATATGTTTTTTTTTTATTTAGTGTAAGTGACCTCCACTCTCCCATCCCCACCACCACCACTAGCAGCTGAAACAATTTCTAGCAGTTTCTGTATTTTGCTAAGCATGCGATGTGTGGTTTCTGCATTTGTTCTGACACACGACGAAAGTGTGAACTGAAAGCAGCCAGCACCCTATGTCTATAATTTCAGGTCGGTGGATAAGAGGAAAAGCCTCGGATGCATTTGTAATGTCTGCAAGATAGCTCAGTAGAGTTAGATCCACACTGCTCAGATCAAGGTGTAATATGTAGATTCGGATTTGAAACCCTATGGAGATGGGAATGAGTGAGACCTTTTTTCCTTCCATTACGGGTGAAATTAATGCATTTCCAGTTGATTATATTGGAGAGATTCCTTTTTGATTTACGTGCTGACTACTTAGAGCTGAGAGACACACCCTAATTTCTGCAGCATCAGTACTGCATTTTACCTGTGGCTAATAGTTGCACATATTCTTTAGAGCACAAAGAAACAACAAAACTGATATTATGATCTGATAAAAAAAATCACTATGTGGAAAAAACACGTTAACCAGGAATTATGAATCCGTTCACTTTGTCTTGAGAGTTATCCAAGTGGTCATTTCATAACAATTGCGTGGTTTTCAATTCTATCTACCAACCTTGTTGTACTTAAGTTGGCCCACATTTGTAGTTTTGAAATTAAATGAACACACCCTTTTCATTTGCACTTAATTTTGTACATCACCAATATGACCTGGTTTCAGACACAAACACAGAGATCGCATTCTTTCTAAACAGTAGGCAGATATGATGGGCGTATTCTGATGAAAAACAACACAGTGGCACTGTTCTTAGCTGAGATCTGTGCCAGAGCTATGCTACCGGTGAAAATCCTCATTAACCAAGTGTTGGCCTTACTTAGAAACAGAAACTCGAAATAGTATGTTTGTCGAAAACAGAATGAGGCATGATAATCTAATACAGTGTTTCTTAACCTTATGACTTCTGTGGACCCCTACCTTATCATTGCTAGAACCCGGGGACCACCTCTGAATCAATGGAATCTAGAACCCAGGCCTAAACATTGTCGATGATTTGAACAGCAAAAAGATACACATAAAATACAGAAACAAGCATTCAGTAAACATATACACAAACCATAACACATTTTATTTAATTTTTAAACAAATATAAATAAAAAATATACATTTTCATAGGAAGGTTGGAGCTTTTGTAAATCCAATTGAAGCCACACATCGCCCATACTATATTCAGTTTGATGCACCTGCACTGCACCCAAGAATCAATCTGAAGATACTCATTTAATTTTTGGCTCCAATTTCAAATTCCTTGACATTGACACTATGTTATAAGATTTCCCATTGTATATTTAGCCACTTTATTTATATAAACTTTATTAATCTGTTAATAATATTTAATTTTCTAAGCAGTCGTGGACCCACTGAGGAGGCTTTGCAGCCCCCAGGGGTACCTGGACCACAGATTGGGAACCACTGATCTAGCATATTTTCTTGGAAGAGGTAACTTTTGAAATTTAACAGTTTTAACAGCTAAAGGACAGGATTAAGGGTGGGTCAATACAGATTGCCAGAGATTGCCTCAATGAAAACCAGGCCTCTGTGGCCCCTTCTGAACTAGAGATCTGTATAGGAAGGTCCTTCAGTGCTAAACAATGTAAAGCTCTTCTGTGCAGTATTTGTCATCAAATTCACAAAACGCTCTTTCTGGTAGTGACTGTCTATGAAAGATGTATGTGTCTATGAAACTAGTTTGTCTGGGAGGAAGGTAGTGTACGCAGGTTGACAAAAACAGTTTGAAGCTCACTCACTCACCGCCTGATGTTATGGCGATGAGGAACACTATCTTGAGGGTGAGGAACAGCTGTGAAGCTTCTCAAATTGAGTGCAGAGAATTGTGAGGACCAAGCTAAGGTCCCACTGTGGCATCACAAAGGCAGAGGGAGAATACAAATGTTGTAAACTATGAAAAAACGCCGTACAACTGGAGACTTAAACAACGAGGGCTTATCTGGCAATTGTGAAAAAAGACTGAAAAAGCTGAAAGATACCCTTTACCTCTGCCCACAGCAAAGCCTTGCCAGGCAATGGACAAAAGAAACAAGAAAATGTCAGATATATTCACCTGGAGGGGTCAGTCTGCTGAGCACTGCACCAAGCCACAAATGTATCCCACCAACAGGCGTATACAGCTGTTGTTGAGGGACGCCTGGCTGCCAAGATGACATCATCCACCACCACAGGAAGGTCAAAAGTGTTCAACAGTTGCCACTCAATCTTCAATCATGAAGTTGGATACTGCAAAGGTTCAAGTGCAGGACCCTGTTTTGTTGCTGCTAGAGCACGTCCTTCCAGAGGGACCACCTCATCAGAGGACAGATGGTCAAGCCCAGGAGTTCTGGATCCAATACTCTCTGCTCCCAAACTGGTCCATTTAGAAGGACCTGGGTCTGGTCGGTTCTGATCTTCTTGAGAACTCGTTCTTTGTGATGGCAAACAGTTTGAGCCAAAGTTCTCTCCATTTGTGGAAAAGACCTAATGCCACCTCCACCTGTGACAACAGGAGACTTCAAGTGTGTTCTCTATTCAAGGAGCATAGGTATTACCGAGAATTAGAGTTCGAGTGTGCAGAATGAAAACAATGCAAATTGAGGATCTTAGTGTATTTTGCACCGTACTAGACCACTCCACGTGGTGGAAGCCTCTGTGCCAGCAAAGTGCAAATGCCCATATTTAATAAGGTTTTGCATCGCCCTTGGGGAAGGACAACACAAAACATAAGTGAGAGTTATCAAGGCACGCAAGCACTGGCGCAGTGCGGGGGGCTGAGCACCAGGGGGGCACCTCATCTCAGTTCACTGTGCACGGGCACAGGCCCCTGACTGGGTCCTGGGGGTAGGGGACCTCTCCAGGTACTTTGCTTGTGTAGCCCTGCATGGCTTGATAAATCTAGAGTAGCGCAAGACAGCGCAAATCGCAAATCTGCGAAGGGGGGCATTCCTAGAGTGGAGGGTGGGTGTTCCCATGCATCCACCCCTAGATTTTTGTGCATTCATAGATTTACTATTAGCGGTGGAATTGGGAATGCATGAAAATGCTATGCTTCATCAGGTGAGACCTAACAAGGAGAAATATCTTTATTTCTCCTAATTTTTTACTCTCTGTATGTGCATTCTGCAGCACAATCAGAAAGAGGAAAATGCCTGTTAGGATTATTTTGATGCAGGAAGGTGCTCCTTCCTACACAAAGACAATCCTGCCTATAAAGCAGGCACTCTTGCAACATGACACAAGGATGACTGCCTTGGTGCTAGGCAGTCAGATTGCGCCACTGCTAGGAAAGGACTGGAATGAGCTGTATAATGGTAATACTGTGCATTCCTGCCCTTTCCCTTTCATGCCGTACAGCAAGATAGCTTGCTGCATTGCGCTGAATGAAAGAGTGATAAATCTGCCCCAAATCCCTCCCTGTGTCTGGTAGCCTGAAGCCTTGTACACTTATTCTGTAACACAATGCGGGAAACACTTTTTTAAACTTGAAAATTGTTGCACAATAAGGGCCAGATGTAGCAAAGGTTTTTACCCATTCTGTGCCTATGGGAAAAAGTGTTCCTACATATGGCCCTAAGTTATTAACCACCATCAAATTCTGCAAGAAGCACACACTAGTGCTCTGGATATCGCACCAGCAATCTTTGGGGTTAGTAGGGTAGAATTCAAGAAAAGGACAATAATAATTGCAACAAGTTTCCTCCTGTCAAGCAGGACTAGCCCAGGGTCAGCTCCTAGTTGAACTATGGGTAAGGGCCCCTGATTTTGCGGCCCACAAAGCAAACATAGTTAAACTTGGAGCTGATCATATAAATCCAGGTATTTAAATCTGAATACTGCAGCAAAATCTGTAGAGAAAATGTAACATTAGATAAGGCCTAGGACACAAATTACATTACCAGGGCCCACCAACTAATTTTAAGGCTTCATGTAAGGTGAAAAGGGCAGAGAAAAACTTAGTAGAAGAATTGAATGAAAGAAAAAATAAAGACTGATAAAAGAGTAAAGAAAGGAGAAAGAATTGCTTAGGAAAAGGAAGAAGAAATAGTTAGGCAGCTGGTAATACATCTGAAACTTAGCCTGGATTTGCAAAGGAGGGGAAATAAATGTGTGGTGAGAGAGAAAGAGCAGGTTCAAAGGACAGAGATGGTGGGTTGACATGATTGTGTACAAGAATTTAGAGGTATGGGTGGTCAAGTTATGTCAGGGAAAGAATCTTTTTTAAAGCAGTTTATTATGTGTAGGAAAAACGCTTGTTTTCAGCCTCTGGGAAATTGGGTTGGCAGTTGTTATTTAGTTTAATATTTCCCAAAGTGCATCATGTAGATTACGTAAATGATAGGTGTGTAAAGGTTCTTTGGAAAATGAAGCATATATATACCACAAGAAATACAACGCTAATAAATATAATAAATACAGAGTTTATGGTCATAAGGGCTATGGTACTGCAGAACAGGCTCGGTTTGGACATCTTAATAGCAAAAGAAGGTACACTCTGCTGCACACTTCATGCTCAGTAATGTTGCACGTACATGCATGATACAAGTAACAAGATTAACAAGTTCATAGCTGACAAAGGCAATACTGAGACGAGAACGGGAAGCTATGTGGAGCTCCCATCATGCTCTGTGGTTGAATCGCAGCCGGAGGACAGCATGATGGCCGGTCTGAGCCCAGCTTGGAGTGGCTCGGAGCAGCATTCAGGGCACTAGTAGCCACTAAGTCAAATCTATGCTGATCTGCACTGCGGTTTGTTTGCATTTACAGCGCTTAAAATCCCCGTATAATACAGCACCAGTACGAGCTTGGAACGCACATCTGAACTGAATCAAGCTGTGGTGGAGGAAATCAACTGTACCATGCAATGAGCAGATTACAGAAGGATTACGAAGTTAAAAGAGGTATTTGCGAGCGCATTCCCCCGCTCTCTCTCTGCACTTATCATAAACCCAAGCGCAACGGAATATGTTCATGCATTTATGCGCTTATGCAGAGGAATTGATCCGAGCCGCACAATCAAGTACTCCCCATCCAACAATTTATTGGCAGCAAAGGTGCCAGGTAGTCAGGGAAACTATTGCACTCCATGCCAAGCATCAGTAAGCATCCAGTGCCTAGCTTCTCTCAGAGAGCAAGAAGAGCGCATTAATATCAAGCAGCAACTAAAGCACACATGCCAAGACAGTTCAGAACACTTTAGAGACTTGCATTTTGGCGCTTTTTAAAAGTCCATCGTTTTAAGAGGAATGTCTGTAGAGCCTCGCCACTGCTGCCTTCAGTAGGTGTTCCTGGGTTTATTTTCAGTCGACTATAAAGCATTAAAAATCATGCTTCAACGTTTTGGTGTTGCACTGCTATCCAACTTTAAGCAAGTCATTTGACTTGGCAATATTTCAGACAACCAGCTTATCTCTTTAAGGAGCCCAAAGAGCTCATCTCTTATTTGTTTCCTGATACCCTCTTTGAGCTTGATTTAGGGGACATGTAGGGGTTGAAGCAGCCTGTGGGGTTGCTCTAAGCAGCCCTGCAGGTGAGTGAGGGACTGGAGGGGTAGCAGAAGTGGTCTATGTAGCACAGATGCGGCCTGTTGCACTCCAGCACCCCTCCGACGTCCCCCTGAAAGTCTCCCAAAGCAAACTATGACGCACATTACTCATAACGCCTCATTTAAGCCTCACACAATTGGCAAGGATCTAAAAGCCACAAAATTGAAGAATCTGACCCCTGCCACAGCAAGACAAAGAACAGGTCTTATCAAGGAAGTTCACCTAGAGGCCTCCTTAAGGGAATCAGAGGGGCTACATGAAAATTCAAATCTTCAAGCAACCCCTAAGGCGTCTCTCCCTACCAGCCCCGGTATGTTAAGACTACAAGACTCAGTGATGCCACAGACCTTAGGACCCCAACGATCAGGCAAGATTCTCTGGTGTACTACTGATCTCCTCTTGCCTACTGCTCTTCTTGCTGACCATTCCAAAGAGAAGCCCACGTATCCCTTGTTTTCAATGAGCAAATCTAAAGGGGCTGAGAAAGAGAGGATTATATCCCTATCCAATGGGTTATCAAGCAATTCGTCTATCACAAGTACAGTATCAGGTGACTCTTCAGGGAGGGATCTGTCGCATTCCTCCCTGAGCTTGATGTTGGATAGTGAATTTAACCCTATGCAGGCCTCTGCCTACTCATCTATTGCTCCATTAGTGAAACCTGTGATTTCTACTTCATCTAAGACACTGGAAAATATACCAGTCGAAAACATGCTCAATCACATTCTCAAGAAGCTACCTGATTTGAAAATCTCGCAGGAAGAGGCACACAGAAGGACCAACGAACAGCTGGCACAGATAAACGCTAGCATGTTACATCTTCCTTCTCATCTTTTTCAGGCGGAGCAGAGGGTTTCCGATCTGGAAGATGCGAAAAGCAAACGAGAAACCGGGACATCACAGATACAAGCTGAGCTCGAGGAGATTCAACTTAAATGTGACAAAGCGGAAAACAGATCCAGACGCTCAAACCTAAGGTTTGTTGGAATACCTGAAGATTATGAAGCAACATCTACAGTGACTAAGGTGATCTCAGATCTTATCTATAAGCACATCCTTCCTGATAGGGCTCAGCAAGTGCTGGCCTTACCATCATGTGGGCTCACAGGGTTCCAGCAGCAAGATCTTTGAACTCGAAATACCTGCGTACTATACTATTGAATTTTGTGGATTTTAGGATCAAGAAGCAGATCTTGTCACAGGCAATAAGAAATAAAACTTTCAACTCTGGGAGCAATTTCTCCTTTCGTGTTTTTCCTGAAATGTGTATAGCAGGTGCACAGTGTCGGTGAGAGTTCACTGGCCTTACAGATGACTTTAAGAGGTTTTAGGATCCGGCTGTCGTAGTCCAACTTTAAAAACTCAAGGTACTCTATAATGGTCAGGTCCACACCTTCCATGGAGTTCAGCAGGCGAGGGACTTCTTGTTGTTGCTCAAGAGTAATAATGCAAATAAGGATTGTTGGAATAAGTCTGAAGGCCCATGAAAAAGGTTGTGTGCATAATAAGCACTTAATGTTGACAGGGGTGGGAGGTGTGTTGGGTGGCGGGCCTATGGCGGGATGGGCTTCCTTGGGTGTGCTGAGGGTTGGGTCACAGTGGGTCACGGAGGGTTGGGTGTGCTGGATCGGGTGGGGAAAAAAAGTGCAGGTCTGGAGCAAAGCTATTTCTCTTATGTTCAGTGGTGTCTTCAAGCAGGTCTTCAAGCTTCTGGGTCAGGTTCAGCAGGAGAGGATCTTCCAATTGTGAGGCTACTAATAGGCTCAAGAAATGATAGTGGGTAATTTGGATAAAGTATCTAATCTGATGTTCTATAGAGCTTTTACGGCTGCCTCATGTAACACAAATGGGCTCAACAATTCAAATAAGTATAGAGCCATACTTCAGTGGTTAAGGTCCTCTTAAATCTCAGAAAATCCTAATTCAGAAAACACATTTTAAAAGGCAGGTAAATCCCCCAAGTACCCCTGCTTTTATTTTTCACTTCTTTCAGGCATCGGCCAGGGCACCAGTACGTGGGGTTACAGTGTTGTTAACCCGTGAATTTCAGCGAGAAGTCCATCAGGTATTTCGTGACCCCTAGGCCAGATGGATAGTAGTCTGTGTTAAAATAGAGACCCAATATGTCAATTTTACGAACTTGTATGGCCCTATAGAAGATCAGTCTACCTCCTTGCAAGGACTTTATGATCTTTTGATCACGATTCCGGGCCTTTTGCTAGACGGAGGTGATATAATACAAGATATGAAGCTTGACTCATCTCATAAAAATAGGTCTCAAAACAAAGCAAGAGCCTCACACTTTCTGGTAAAATGTATTTGTGATTTGGCTCTTCAGGACCCTTGGAGACTTCATCACCTGCAGGCCCAAGAGTTTACTTGTTTTCCTATAAGTTTAATTTGGTCTCAAGGATCGAGTTTTTTTCCGCTTCAATCTCTTCAGTATGGGATTTGTGTGAGACATTCATTAGAAGGGAAGCCATTTCCTATAAAGCACAACTAAATCAGTTAAGAATAGAAAAGAAAAGACAGCTATGCTCCAGCAAGAGCTCAATTAATCCATGCATGGCCACCAGGTTCTATATGATCAAGCCTCACAGGCCTGAATCCAGGAAGCTAGGTCCAACCTACGAGATCATTTTTTATCCCAGGAGGTAGCAAAGCAAAGCACATGCTTTCAACATTATTATGAAGAAAACAACCATGTGGAGAGGTTCTTGGCTGGTTTCCGTGAAAAAGAGACAAAATTCATCTTTCATCAAAGCCATATTTGATGAGGTCCAGGGGCTTATTATCAACAGGCGCGATGAAATAGGTAATGTTTTCATAGCACGTTATACCAAACTTTATAGTTCAACAATAGCAGTTCATGAGTAACACATAAAAGAATATTTAGATCTAGTCACTCTACCCAGTCTCAGTGATGAGCTTTAGGCATCCCTGTTACTCCCAATTAGGGTAAAGGAAGTAATTGAGGCCATAAAAAATTCTCCTAATGGGAATGTTTGTGGTGAAGATGGACTCCCTCCAGAGTTATATAATGCTCTCACAGAACAGATAACTGAGACCCTAGTTGCAATGCTCGTGGGCTAGGAAATTCCCAGTTCCTTTACTATGGTGGTGATAGTCAGTTTTCTTAAGAAGGGCAAGCCCAGGGAAAAACCTGACTCCTATCATCCGATTAGCCTCCTTAATAATAATTGCAAGTTATTTATGAAAATTTGGGCTGCCCGAAACACTCTGCTAGTTCGGGGCCTCGTTCATGGAGACCAGTGTGGGTTTTTGCTAGGGAGGACTATCTCCACTAATACTAACGTTTTGCCATTGATTATTTTTCAAAAAATAAAATCAAGGCTGCAGTAGTAATGCTTGATGCTGAGAATGCATTTGACCTTGTTCAATGGGAGGGTCTTTATATAATTCTGCATAGGTTCAAGTTCCCCCATGAGTTTGTGAACCTAATTTTAAATCTTTACCAAGGGGCATCAATTCACGAATAGCTGGTAATGTAGCGATACGCCGCAGGACTTGCCAGGGATGTCCTTTATCCACAGTTGTTTTTGTGCTATTTATTGAACCCTTAGCTGCTGCGTTGAGACAAGATGCATCAGTTAAAGCCCCTCTGGTAGTGTAGGAAAGTACCATCTTCCTTGGCAATTTACCCCCATTTTTACCTGTATGCCAGTATGTTTTTGCCTGTGTCACTGGGATCCCGCTGGTCAGGACCCCAGTGCTCATAATTTATGGTCTAATGTGTGGGTCTGTATAGTGCTTGACTGTGTCACTGAGGCTCTGCTAATCAGAACCTCAGTGCTTATGCTCTTTCTGCTTTTAAATTTGTCGCTGTAGTCTAGTGACTTTATTTACCAATTTCAATTGCCACACTGGACTCCCCCTTATAAGTCCCTAGTATATGGTACCTAGGTACCCAGGCCATTGGGGTTCCAGGAGATCCTTATGGGCTGCAGCATTTCTTTTGCCACCCATAAGGAGCTCAGACAAACCCTTCCACAGGTATGCTATTGCAGAATGCGTGAAATAGTGCACACACTATTTCACAGCCATTTTCACTGCACTTAAGTAACTTATACGTCACCTATATGTCTAACCGTAACTTGCTGAAGGTTAGGTGCAAAGTTACCAAGTGTTAGGGCACCCTTGCACTACCAAAGGTGCCCCCACATAGTTAGGGCCATTTTCCGGGACTTTGTGAGTGCGGGCCGCCAATACACGTGTGCACTAAATATAGGTCAATACCTATATGTAGCTTCACAATGGTAACTCCGAATATGGCCATGTAAGGTGTCTGAGATCATGGAATTGTCCCCCCATTCCAAATCTGGTATTGGAGAGCCAATTCCACACATCCTGGGGGCTCCACTATGGGCCCCTAGTACTGCAAAACCAGCTCTCTGAGGCTTGCACTGCAGCTAAAGCTGATGCCACCTCACAGACAGGGTTCTGCCCTCATGGGGTCTGAGCAGCTCAGTCCCAGGAAGGCCGAACAAAGCATTTCCTTTGGGAGCAGGGTGTTATACCCTCTCCCTTTGGAAATAGGTGTTACATGCTGGGGAGGGGTAGCCTCCCCCAGCCTCTGGAAATGCTTTGAACAGTCTACACCAGTTCAGGGACCCCATGTCCCCTGCTCTGGCGCGAAACTGGACAAAGGAAAGGGGAGTGATCACTTCCCTGTCCATCACCACCGTAGGAGTGGTTTCCAGAGCTCCTCCAGTGTGTCCCAGACTTCAGCCATCTTGCTTTGCAAGGTGTGGGGGCACTCTGGAGAGCTCCGAGTGGCCAGTGCCAGCATGTGACGTCAGAGACCCCTCCTGATAGGCCCTTACCTGATAAGGTAGCCAATCCCCCTCTCAGGGCTATTTAGGGTCTCTCCTATGGGTTCTCTTCAGATTCTGCTTGCAAGTTTCCTCCAGGAATCCTCTGCAACTACTACTTCATCCTGTGACCTCGGATCAACCGTAGCCTGCTCCAAGAACCTCTGTAACAACAACAAAGTATACACAAGGGTTACTTTTCTTCTGCAACTTCAGCTCCAGCCAGCAAACACAACAGTTTCCACGGTGTGCACCCTCTGAGGACTCCCTGTCTTCATCCTGCACCAGAAGGACCAAAGAAATCTTCTGTGGGGTGACAGAGACACTCCCCTGCTCACGCAGGAACCTTCCAAGTCAATGACCGGTACTCCTGGACTCCTCTCACAGCGACGAGCATGCTCCTAGAAACACAGAGGGTGGAATCCATTGACATAGACTGTCCTGAGGTCCTGCTAACGCAATTTGGAGAAGGTAAGACCTTGCCTTCCCTGAGAGCGACAGTACCCCTGTGCACCACGTCTTCTTCACCTCCTGAGGCCTCTGTGCACTATTTGCAAAATTACTTCATGCACAGCCTAGCCTAGGTCCCCAGCACTCCATCCTGCGACGCTCAACTCACTGTGTTGTTCTCCGGCGGCATGGGATCTCGCTTTGTTGTGCTGCCCCAACTGCGTTTTGCACCTCCTTTGTCCCCATGTCCTGGGACTCGCATTTGTGCTGTCTGGCATCCTGAGGGCTCTCTAAAGTGTTGAGAGCCCTCTCTTCCTCCTCACACAGAGATGAGGCCCCCAGGTCCCTCCTGGGTCCACCAAGTGCCATTTTGATGCAAAACGCACATTTGTCGTAACCAAGGCTTGCTGGCGACTTCTAACACACAATCACGGTTACATCCATCTTCACATCGTGGGACATCTTTTGCATCATGCAAGAACCCGCTGACATCTTCCTAGGATGCATTCCTGCAGTGTTCGCCCAGCCTGGGACTCTTCTTTTGCACTCACTTCTGGGTTGGCAGGGGCTCCTGTCCTTCCTGGAACTTCTTTTGACTTCTGCACTTGGTCCCCTTCTCTTATAGGTCTTCAGGTCCAGGAATCCAGCAGTTGTTGTTTGCAGACTTGGTTGGTTACTGCAATAATCAATATCACGAGGTGTAGTGTGTCATAAGGAAACTTGCAATATTTTACTCCTGCTTTTCTGGGCTCTGGGGTGGGGTAATTTACTTACCTTTACTGTATTCTTAGTCACCCAGCGATTATGCACAGACTACACTTGTCTAGGGGTGGATTCGTGGTTCGCATTCAACTTTCTTAGTATATGGTTTTTGTTTCCCCTAGACCTATTTTCTCCCATTGCATTCTATAGCATTTCCTATTGTTTGCACTATCCTATGTCTAATTACTTACCTTATTTTGGTGTCTAGTGTATATATTGTGTATAATACTTACCTCCAGAAGGAGTATTGCCTCTAAGATATTTTTGGTACTGTGTCATCCAAATAAACTGCCTTTATTTTTGGTAACACTGAGTATTGTCTTGACTTGTGTATAAGTACTGTGTAATTATAAGTGGTATTGCATGAGCTTTGCATGTCTCCTAGTTCAGCGTAAGATGCTTTGCTATAGCTACCTCTATCAGCCTAAGCTGCTAGAACACTACTGCTTCACTAATAAGGGATAACTGGACCTGGTATAAGGTGTAAGTACCCAAGGTACCCACTAAAAACCAGGCCAGCCTCCTACAGGTAGGAACCCCCAAACTTAAACTATTTGCAGACGATATGCTGTTGTACCTGACTGCAGAATCCCAAAATATGGTGCAAGACTTTAGTAAAATTAAGGCGTTTTCCGACCTGGGAGGTTATAGGGTCAATCATACGAAGTTGGAGGCATTTTTTTTAAATATTAGTGAATCAGTATTGCCGCACAAGATGCAGGCCAATTTCCGGGCTTCACACCCCATCGGTTATCTGGGTATTTATGTTTCACACAATATGACGGCTCTCTACCCGCTGAATTATCTCTCTACCGTTAAAAAAGCCCAAGTTCTCTTAAGCAATTGGCAAAAAATCCCATTGACTGTAATTGGTCGTACTGCACTGGTCAAAATGATGGTACTTCCATTGTTTCTATTTATTTTTTCAAACATAGGGATCAAAGACCCCCAGAAATCCTTTAAGAAAATCAATCAGATGCTCCGTCAGTTTTTTTGCGCCAATAAAAAAGCCTCGGACTATGCTGGAATAACTCCAACTGTCTACTGAAGATGGCGGTCTAGCTTTATCTCATATTAAGAAATATTACAAGGCTGTGTTTCTGGATTGGACTGCTAGTACGACCATACCAGCCCAATCAGGCAGCAACTTTTAACTCAAGCAGAGTCGGAGGATAACCTCCAACTGTGACATTTTCTTAAAATTCAGTAGCTCCTAAAATGTACCTGATATAAACTCCTGCATTCTCTATGGTCTCGAGGTGTTGAACTCCAACTGGTTTATAATTTTTTTCGATTTCATCCTTCAATCCCACTACGGGAGTCTTAGGTATTTGGGCCCTGATTTATACTTTTTGACGCTAAACTGCGCTAACGCAGTTTACCGTCAAAAAGTATACCGCCGGCTACAGCCTTCCCAAGATTCCGGCCAGGCATTATATTTATGGGATGACATTAGAAAGCAGTAAGGCCCAGTTAGCGTCAAAATATTTGATGCTAACCGGGTGGAGGAGGTGTAGGGAAAACTGGAGGTTGCGCGTCAAAGAATGGCGCTAGTCAGGCTAGAGTCAAGAAAATTACTCTAACCTGATTAGTGTCATATTTCGGCACACAACCCCCATGGACATGACTAATTTCTAAGCAACGACAGGAGTCATGCCTCCCAGCCCAATGGCCATGCCCAGGGGACTTATGTCCCCTGGGCATGGCCACTGGGCCCAGTGCCATGGAGGGGGCCCAAGTTAGGCCCCACTATTGCACTACAAAAAATAAAACAAAATACTCACCTCTACCTACCTGGGATGGGGTCCCCCATCCTTAGGTATCTTCCTGGTGTGGGTTGGGGTGGGTGGGGGTGTCCCTGGGGCCAGGGAAGGGCACCTGTGGGCTCTTCCCATGGTCTCTGACCATCTGTATTACTGGGCTGGAGAGAGCCCTGTGCGCATGTGTGTTTGGTAGGCCCAAGACGGCCGGCCAAACATACAGGCACTCTGAGGGGGAGTGATGAACCCTCCCCCTCATTGCTCGTCACCCCGTGGCCCCACCCCTTTTCCCCAAAAACGATAATAAACAAAGTTTATTATCGTTTTAGTAGAAAAGGTTTGCAGCTGCCGCTGCTGGCAGGGGGGCAACACTCCTCCGACCTTATGGATGAGCCACCCCTCATGAGATCTTTGATTACCACACTTATGACATTCAAAATTACATCATTGATGACAATACTGTGCACAGCATGGCAGGGGCATGAGTTATATATGTGTGTATTTAAATAACAAAATGTAAAGAAAAAAGAAAAAATGTTTTACTGAATAAAAAAAGTTTCTACTATTTTATTGTTTGACAAACAATATTTAACATTTCACTTATTTGTCTTTCAATATATAATAACATTTTGAAAAGTGAAAAGTTAAATCTTAGGCCCATATTTATACTTTTTGACACAAACCAGCGCCGGCGCTGGTTTGTGTCAAGAAGGTTGCCGCCGGCTAACGCCATTCCAACACGCCACGCGGGCGCCTTATGACTCCAACCGGGCAGCGCAGCTGTAGGGAAGAATGGGGATTGTGCATCAAAAAATGGTGCAAATCAGCTTAGATTAAATAATCATGGCTCTAACCGGACTTGCGCCATTTTTTTACACACAACCCCCATTGAAATGACTCCTGTCTTAGGAAAGACAGGAGTCGTGCCCCCCTGCCCAATGGCCATGCCCAGGGGACTTCTGTCCCCTAGGCATGGACATTGGGCACAGTGGCATGTAGGGGGGCCCAAGTTAGGCCCCCCTATGCTACTTAAAAAATAAATAAAAAATTACTTACCTCAACTTACCTGTACTTATCTGGGATGGGTCCTCCCATCCATGGGTGTCGTCCAGGGGTGGGCGAGGGTGCAGGGGTTGTCCCTGGGGGCAGGGAAGGGCACCTCTGGACTGCTTCCATTGTCAGAGACCATGGAAATGAGCCCACAGGTCCCTTAACGCCTGCCCTCACCCAGGCGTTAAAAAACCGCGCAAATCAGGCTGTGTGCCATTTTTTAAGGCCCACCCCCTCCTGTGCGTCAAAATAATTTGGGAGTATAAATAAGGCGCACATGCCTTAAAGTCATTTTTTGGACAGGAACGCCTACCTTGCATGTCATTAACGCAAGGTGGTTTCCCGCATCCAGAAAATGACGCACACTGCTGAATTTTGGCGTTCGAGGGGTCGGGTGTCAAAGTATAAATATGGTGTTAGGTTTGCGACGAATTTGCGTCAAAATGTTTGACGCAAATTTGGCGCAAACAGAATATAAATATGCTCCTAAGTGTTAATTAAAGTATTCAATAATTTACATTTATAATAAATAATAATATGTTATCCCTTTAGATTCTCTATGGAATTTAATGTGTTTATTTTTAAAGATTTCTCAAGAATGTGTTTTATTTTTTCAAGTTTTCCCGATTTTGAGGACAGTGAATCAGAACCTCCTTAATATTTTTAATTCCACTATGTTTTTTTATAGTATACATTTTTATTGGCTTTTAACATCATCAAGACACATTAGTGACAAACATTAGCATGATATCATAATGCAAGCATATCAATGTACGTTCACAAAGGAGAAGGATCCCCACGACACCCAGAACCCTACAACCTGTTCCCAGTCACACCACAGTGTAGCAGGAAGTAAGACTTCCTGAACCACGTCCATCCACAGCCTCCCACCCGCCTCCCCCTTCACTTTCCACATCCATCACTGTTCAACGAGAACAAGTATTAAGGGGGATCCAATTACTCAGTTAGCATCACAGTCCAAGCCCGTAGGTCATCCACAAGTTTTATCATCCCTACAGATTCTCCGCAGATGGCATTCTTCCATGTTTGCCCATTTAGCCATTTCACTCTTCCATTCGACAAACATTGGGACCCTCGGGGACAACCACTGGATAGCTATCCTACGTTTGGCCAATGTGAGCCCCAGCTCTAGGAACTTCCTACTTAATTTATTTTTCTTTTTAATCGGGACCCGCACCAAAAGGCACTGTCCTATATCCTTGGGGATGGCCCACCCATTGGTCAAGAAGGGTAGAATCTCGTCTCAATATCTGATTATGCATGCGCAGCCTGATAGCATATGGATGAAATCTGCATCTGCATAGTTCCACCTGGGACAGGAGGAGGGTCTAGAGGGATAAATGTTGAGTAGGGCCAGGTACGCCTGATGTATTATTACATTGAACTGTGTCAATTCAAAGTAGGTGTTTTAAGAAATGGTCCTGACCCCCTCATGTGTTGTGAGCAAGTCCTTCAGCAAATAAAAGTGTCCGCAGTATATTGTGCTGCTTGGGGAGCTCAGCGGTTAGTAAGTCCTTCCTCAGGGCCCTGTAGAGGTGGGAAATCAGTTTACATCCAAGTTCAGCAAGGCCACCAGAATCCAAAACTCCAGGGGTGCCTCCAGGAAGTACAACGAAATTGCACAGGCTGTTGCAGCTATTTTAACATATTGAAGAAATTGCCACATGCCCATGCCAAAGGAGGCTATAGAGTCAGCTAGTGTAACAAACCAGTCATCCAAGTACAAGTTTCAGGGTCTCACAGCTCCGTCATGCCACCTCACCACAGACATCAATCTGGTAATCATGGAGAAAGGTTGAAGTCCCTAAATTTACATACCAAAAAGCGAACGGCCCCTTGTGCAAAACTCACTTAACCGTTCACTCCCAGGTTACACACACCTGTTAAACTGTGGGTGGTTCCTCAGGTAGGACCATGACACCCATCACCAATAGCGAGGCAGGAAAAAAGCTCCACAGCTGTAGGAAGGTAGACTCTTTCTAGCCATGTTACCCCCACCTTTGGCCTGTTTGTGAGTATATATCAGGGTGTTTTTACTGTCTCACTGGGATCCTGCTAGCCAGGACCTCAGTGCTCATAAATGTGTGGCCTATATGTGTTCCTTGTGTGGTGCCTAACTGTATCACTGAGGCTCTGCTAACCAGAACGTCAGTGTACATGCTCTCTCTGCTTTTAAAATTGTCACTGCAGGCTAGTGATTAATTTTACCAATTCTCATTGGCACACTGGAACACCCTTATAAGTCCTTTTTATATGGTACCTAGGTACCCAGGGTATTGGGGTTCCAGGAGATCCCTATGGGCTGCAGCATTTCTTTTGCCACCCATAGGGAACTCAGACAATTCTTACACAGGACTGCCACCGCAGCCTGAGTGAAATAACGTCCAAATTATTTCACAGCCATTTTACATTGTACATAAGTAACTTATAAGTCACCTATATGTCTA
This sequence comes from Pleurodeles waltl, assembly GCF_031143425.1. Classification (NCBI taxonomy): domain Eukaryota; kingdom Metazoa; phylum Chordata; class Amphibia; order Caudata; family Salamandridae; genus Pleurodeles; species Pleurodeles waltl. Next base: position 66,285,694 of record NC_090439.1, on the reverse strand, counting down.
ACCCTCACTTGGTGAAGGATAGGTGCAAAGTTACTTAGTGTGTGGGCACCCTGGCACTAGCCAAGGTGCCCCCACATTGTTCAGGGCAAATTCCCAGACTTTGTGAGTGCAGGGACACAATTACACGTGTGCACTACATATAGGTCAATACCTATATGTCGTGTCACCATGGTAACTCTGAACATGGCCATGTAACATGTCTAGGATCATGGAATTGTCACCCCAATACCATTCTGGTATTGGGGGACAATTCCATGCATCCCCGGGTCTCCAGCATAGAGCCCGGGTACTGCCAAACGAACTTACCAGCGTCTCCACTGCAGCTACTGCTGCTGCCAACCCCTCAGACAGGTTTCTGCTCCCCTGGGGCCTGGGCAGCTTGGTCCCAGGAAGGCAGAACAAAAAATTTCCTCTGAGAGAGGGTGTTACACCCTCTCCCTTTGGAAATAGGTGTGAAGGGCTGGGGAGGAGTAGCCTCCCCCAGCCTCTGGAAATGCTTTGATGGGTACATATGGTGCCCTCTCTGCATAAGCCAGTCTACACCGGTTCTGGGATCCCCCAGCCCTGCTCTGGCGCGAACTGGACAATGGAAAGGGGAGTGACCACTCCCCTGACCAGCACCTCCCAGGGAAGGTGCCCAGAGCTCCTCCAGTGTGTCCCAGACCTCTGCCATCTTGGATGTAGAGGTGTCAGGGCACAATGGACAGCTCTGAGTGGCCAGTGCCCGCAGGTGACGTCAGAGATCCCTCCTGATAGGTGCTTACCTTTCTCAGTAGCCAATCCTCCTCTGTGGGCTATTTAGGGTCTCTCCGGTGGTCTATTCCTCAGATAACGAATGCAAGAGCTCACCAGAGTTCCTCTGCACTTCCCTCTTCAACTTCTGCCAAGGATCGACCGCTGACTGCTCCAGGATGCCTGCATAACCGCAACAAAGTAGCAAAAAGACTACCAGCAACATTGTAGCGCCTCATCCTGCCGACTTTCTCAACTGTTTCCTGGTGTTGAATGCTCTGAGGGATGTCTTCACCCTGCACTGGAAGCCAAGAAGAAATCTCACATGGGTCAACAGAATCTTCCCCCCTGCTAACGCAGGGACCAAACTTCTGCTTCACTGGTCCTCTGGGTCCCCTCTCATCCTGACGAGCGTGGTCCCTGGAACACAGGAGCTGGGTCCAGGTGTCTCCCACAGTCCAGTGGCCCTTCTGTCCAAATTTGGTGAAGGTAAGTCCTTGCCTTCCCACGCCAGACAGCAAACCTGTGTACTGTGTGATCTGCAGCTGCTCCGGCTTCTGTGCACTTTTCCAAGGATTCCTTTGTACACAGCCTAGCCTGGGTCCCTAGCACTCCCTCCTGCATTGCCCAACTCGCTGAATTGGACTCCGATGTCGTGGGACCCTCCTTTGTGACTCTGAATCGACCACTGTCCTCAGGTCTTCTAAGTGCCTGCTCCAGTACATCTGCTGGTGCTGCCTGCTTCTGCAGGGGCTCTCTGCGTTGCTGAGTGCCCTCTCTGTCTCCTCTTCCAAGGGGCGACATCCTGGTCCTTCCTGGGCGCCAGCAGCACCCAAAATCCTCCACCGCAACTCTTGCAGCTAGCAAGGCTTGTTTGCAGTTATTCTGCTTGGAAACACTCCTGCAACCTCCAGCACGCTGTGGGACATCTTCTGACCAAAGGAGAAGTTCCTGGAACCTTCTGTTGTTGCAGAATCTTTGGCTTCTTTCACCCAGAGGTAGCCCTTTTGCAACTTCATCCGGGGTTTAGTGGGCTCCTGCCCCCCTTAGCCACTTGCGTGACCCTTGGACTTGGTCCGCTTCCTTTACAGGTCCTCAGGTCCAGGAATCCATCTTCAGTGTTTTGCTGGCAGTTGTGGTTCTTGCAGAATCCCCTATCTCGACTATACTGTCTTTCTGGGGAAGTAGGGTAACTGTACTCCTACTTTTCAGGGTCTTGGGGTGGGGTATTTTGGACACCCTTACTGTTTTCTTACAGTCCCAGCGACCCTCTACAACCTACCATAGGCCTGGGGTCCATTCGTGATTCGCATTCCACTTTTGGAGTATATGGTTTGTGTTGCCCCTAGGCCTATTTCTACCTATTGCATCCTTTTGTGATTCTACATTATTTGCACTACTTTTCAGTAGCGCTTGGATAAGTACTTGTAACTGCTTTACCACTTTGTCATTTGGTGCTTTTCATAAGAAAAACATATACCAAATATTTCAATATATGTACATTGAACCAAAACAGTTTACTGTTCTGCTCTAAAACTTTCTACTAAGTTTCTGAAAAGTTCTGAAAACTTTTAAAAGTTTTCTAAAAGTTTGAAAAAGTTTTTTTCTCTGTACTTTCAAAAGTTCTAAAACTTTTTCTCTCTCTGTCTTAAACCTTTTCTATCATGTCTTCATTAGAGCTCAATCCCAAAGTTGTTCAGGCAACTTATGAGAGTTTAAACTACAAAAGTTTGAGGGGTCTCTTCTTAGAAAGAGGTTTAAGCAGTGGTAAGAATCCTCCAAAAGAATTCCTCTTTAACCTACTCTTAGAAAGTGACCAGAACCAGTCTGGCCCATCTCAGGAGAATGAGGTAGTAGGGGAAGCTGCCCAGTCAGACTCAGAGGAGTTCCCTGAAGAGATTGGGGAGGGTTCTTACAAAGACCTGCCCACTAGCAGACCACCTAGTGACACTGGTGCTGGGAGAGGTTCACACATTAGTAGGGCATCTTTCACTCCTAAAGAACCGGCTACTAGGGTCCAGACATTTAGAGACAGGTCTCTCTCTGCCAACTCCCACTTTTCCTCTGTATCCAAACATTCCCAAGCCTCCCCCCCTGAGGATAACTTAATGGAAAGGGAACTCTGAAAGCTGAGGTTGGAAGAGACCAGACTGAAGCTTAAACAGTAGCAGCTGGCCTTAGACAGGGAATCCCTAGATATAGAGCGGGAAAGACAGAGAATGGGGTTAGATCCCCATGGTGGCAGCAGCAGTGTTTCAGATAGTAATCCTGTTAGAGAGCAAGATTCCAGAAACCTGCATAAGATAGTCCCCCCTTACAAGGAGGGGGATGATATTAACAAGTGGTTTGCTGCACTTGAGAGGGCCTGTGTGGCACAGTTGGTCCCTCAAAGGCAGTTGGATGCTATCTTATGGCTATCTTTCACTGGAAAGGGTAGGGATAGACTCCTTACTGTCAGAGAAAGTGATGTCAATAATTACAAAGTTTTGAAGGATGCACGCTTGAATGGATTTGGCTTAACCACTGAACAATACAGGATTAAGTTCAGAGACACCAGAAAAGAGTCCTCTCAAGACCGGACAGATTTTGTTGACTGTTCTGTGAAGGCCTTGGAGGGTTGGTTACATGGCAGTAAAGTATCTGACTATGAAAGCCTGTATAATTTGATCCAGAGAGAGCATATTCTTAACAATTGTGTGTCTGATTTGTTGTACCAGTACTTGGTAGACTCAGATCTGACCTCTCCCCAAGAATTGGGAAAGAAGGCAGACAAATGGGTCAGAACAAGAGTGAACAGAAAAGTTCATACAGGGGGTGACAAGGATAGCAAGAAGAAGGATGGTAAGTCTTCTGAGAAGGGTGGGGACAAAAGTAAACATTCTGAGTCTCCATCAGCCCACAAAATTCCTCTGGGAGTGGTGGGTCCAAATACCCTTCTAAACAGTCAGAAAAAGCCTTGGTGTTATTTATGTAAAGTAAAAGGCCATTGGACAAGTGATTCCACTTGTCCAAAGAAAAACACCAAACCTCCCACCATCACAACCCCAACTGCAAATTCTAGTGCCCCTAGCAATAGCAGTGGTGGTGGGAAGTCTACTACAAATAGCCAATCCAAGGGTGTAGCTGGGCTCACTATTAGTAATGTAGTTGGGGGTGGTCTAGTTAGGGGGACCACAGAGGCTGTTTTAGTCTCTGATGGTGGCATTGACTTTGCCACCTTGGGTGCTTGTCCCCTCAATATGGATAAGTACAAGAAACTACCCCTAATAAACGGTGTGGAGGTTGAGGCCTACAGGGACACAGGAGCCAGTATAACTATGGTGCACCCTGATCAACACCTACTTGGTCAGCAGTACCAAGTGACTGATGCTCACAATAACACACTTAGCCACCCCATGGCTGTTGTGAATCTCAACTGGGGGGGGGGGGTTACTGGTCAAAAGAAAGTTGTGGTAGCCACTGGATTACCTGTAGATTGCTTACTAGGCAATGATTTGGAGACATCAGCGTGGGCTGAAGTGGAGTTGGAGGCTCATGCAGCAATGCTGGGCATTCCTGGGCATATTTGTGCTTTAACCAGGGCTCAGGCCAAAAAGCAAAAAGGACAGGGAAACTTGGATCCTGGAACAATGGACCAAGTGCTCCCAAAAGCTAGGGGTAGAAAGGGTAAATCCTTGCCCACTATCCCTCCCTCACCAGAAGATTCCCCTTTTGAGGAAGAGGAATCCTCTCCCTGTGCAGAACCTACAACAGATGAGCTGGCAGCAGACACTGCTGAGCTTTTGGGTGCAGGGGGGCCTGCTAGGGAAGAGCTGAGTGTGGCACAGCAGACCTGTCCCACAGTAGAGGGTTTGAGACAGCAAGCTGTCAAAAAGCAGAATGGGGATGTCAATGATAGCCATAAGGTGTATTGGGAAGACAACCTCCTGTATACTGAATCAAGGGACCCTAAACCTGGAGCTGCCAGGAGATTGGGCATCCCTTTGCAATACAGAGCGTTTCTTCTTACCTTGCCACATGACATTCCCTTGGCTGGGCATTTGGGCCAAAGTAAAACTTGGGACAGGCTTGTTCCTCTGTTTCACTGGCCTCGTATGTCAGAGGACACCAAAGAGTTTTGTCGCTCTTGTGTGACCTACCAAGCCAGTGGCAAGACTGGTGGCACGCCAAAGGCCCCCTTAGTTCCACTCCCAGTGGTTGGGGTGCCCTTTGAAAGAGTAGGGGTTAACATAGTTGGCCCTCTTGACCCTCCAACAGCTTCAGGCAATAGGTTTATCCTTGTGGTAGTGGACCATGCCACTAGGTATCCTGAAGCCACCCCCTTAAGGACCACTACAGCTCCTGCAGTGGCAAAGGCCCCCCTAGGAATCTTTTCCAGGGTGGGTTTCCCTAAGGAAGTGGTGTGAGACAGCGGTAGTAACTTCATGTCTGCAGACCTAAAAGCAATGTGGAAGGAGTGTGGTGTAACATACAAGTTCACTACTCCTTATCATCCACAAACAAATGGTCTGGTTGAGAGGTTCAATAAAACTCTCAAAGGTATGATAATGGGACTCCCTGAAAAACTCAGAAGGAGATGGGATGTCCTGTTACCTTGCCTTCTTTTTGTTTACAGGGAGGTACCCCAAAAAGGAGTGGGCTTTAGCCCCTTTGAACTCGTCTTGGGGCACCCTGTGAGAGGCCCCCTTGCACTTGTTAAGGAGGATTGGGAACAACATTTAAAAGCTCCTAAACAGGACATTGTGGATTATGTACTTGGCCTAAGATCAAGAATGGTTGAGCGCATGAAAAAGGCGAGTAAAAACCTTCAGGCCAGCCAGGAGCTGCAAAAGCAATGGCATGTCCAGAAGGCTGTCCTGACACAGTACCATCGAGGACAGAAGGTGTGGGTATTGGAGCCTGTGGCCCCAAGAGAACTCCAAGATAAATGGAGTTGACCCCATCTAATTGTAGAGAAAAAGGGTGAGGTTACCTACTTGGTAGACCTGAGCACTTACAGGAGTCCCCTTAGGGTGCTCCATGTCAACCGCCTAAAACCCTACTCTGACAGGGCTGATCTCACCCTACTTATGGCAACTGATGAGGAACAGGAAGAAGAGAGTGACCCTCTCCCTGATCTCTTCTCCACCACTGAAGCTGATGGCTTAGTGGAGGGAGTAGTACTGGCAGTTTGTCTTACTGCTGAGCAGAAAGATAACTGTGTAAATCTTTTAAGTCAGTTTCCTGAACTCTTCTCACTGATACCAGGTACCACTACCTGGTGTGAGCATACAATCAACACTGGAGACAGTTTACCTGTCAAAATTAAGATTTATAGGCAGCCTGACCATGTCAGGGACTGCATTAAACAAGAAGTTCAGAAAATGTTGGACTTAGGAGTGATTGAGCCTTCAGAAATCCCATGGGCTAGCCAAGTGGTGCTGGTTCCAAAACCTCACAGTAAGGATGGTTAAAGAGAGATGAGGTTTTGTGTTGACTATAGAGGGCTCAACCAAGTAACCAAGATAGATGCTCACCCTATTCCCAGGGCAGATGAGCTGATAGATACACTGGCTTCTGCCAAGTATCTAAGCACTTTTGATTTAGCTGCAGGGTATTGGCAGACTAAGTTATCAGAATATGCAAAACCTAAAACTGCATTCTCAACCATTGGAGGGCACTATCAATTCACTGTGATGCCCTTTGGTCTGAAGAATGCACTTGACACTTTTCAAAGGTTGGTGAACACAGTCCTGCAAGGGTTGTAAGCTTTTAGTGCAGCATATCTAGATGATATAGCTTTCTTTAGCTCCACCTGGGATGATCACTGGTCCACCTGTGGAAAGTTTTAGAGGCCCTGCAAAAGGCAGGCCTCACTATCAGAGCCTCAAAGTGCCAGATAGGGCAGGATAAAGTGGTTTATCTGGGCCACCTAGTAGGTGGGGAATAGATTGAACCACTGCAGTGGAAGATCCAGACTATTATAGAATGGACTCCCCCTACAACTCAACCCCAGGTGAGAGCCTTTTTAGGCCTCACAGGGTACAATTAAAGGTTTATTAAGAATTATGGCTCCATTGCAGCTCCTCTTAATGACCTCACTAGTAAAAAGATGGCTAAAACGGTATTGTGGACAGCTAGCTGTCAAAAAGGTTTTGATGAGCTTAAACAGGCCATGTGCACCTGTCCTATAAAGCCCTTGCTACTCCAAAAAGTTCATAGTCCAGACTGATGCTTCTGAATTGGGGGTTGAGGCAGTGCTATCACAGCTTAATACTGAGGGCCAGGATCAACCTGTTGCTTTTATCAGCAGGAGGTTGATCCCTAGAGAAAAGCATTGGTCTGCCATAGAGAGGGAGGCCTTTGCTGTGGTCTGGGCACTGAAACAGTTGAGACCATACCTGTTTGGGACTCACTTTATTGTTCAGACAGACCACAAACCTCTACTTTGGCTAAAACAAATGAAAGGTGAAAACCCCAAATTGTTAAGGTGGTCTATATCCCTACAGGGAATGGACTATACAGTGGAACATAGACCTGGGAGTACCCACTCCAGTGCAGATGGACTCTCCAGATATTTCCACTTACACAATGAAGACTCATCTGGGCAAGGTTAGCCTTATTGTCCCTCGTTTGGGGGGGGGTTGTGTAGGAAAGTACCATCTTGCCTGGCATGTTACCCCCAATTTCTTACTGCATGTATGTTTGTTTTTGCCTGTGTCACTGGGATCTTGCTAGCCAGGATCCCAGCGCTCATAAAGTGTGCCCTGTATGTGTTCCCTGTGTGGTGCCCAACTGTATCGCTGAGGCTATACTAACCAGAATCTCACTGTTTATGCTCTCTCTGCTTTTAAAATTGTCACTGCAAGCTAGTGACTAATTTTACCAATTCTGATTGGCACACTGGAACACCCTTATAATTCCCTAGTATATGGTACCTAGGTACCCAGGGTATTGGGGTTCCAGGAGATCCCTATGGGCTGCAGCATTTCTTTTGCCACCCATAGGGAGCTCAGACAAATCTTACACAGGACTGCCACTACAGCCTGAGTGAAATAATGTCCACGTTATTTCACAGCCATTTACCACTGCACTTAAGCAACTTATAAGTCACCTATATGTCTAACCCTCACTTGATGAAGGTTAGGTGCAAAGTTACTTAGTGTGAAGGCACCCTGGCACTAGCCAAGGCACCCCAACATTGTTCAGGTCAATTTCCCCGGAGTTTGTGAGTGCGGGGACACCATTACACGTGTGCACTACATATAGGTCAATACCTATATGTAGCGTCACAATGGTAACTCCAAATATGGCCATGTAACATGTCTAGGATCATGGAATTGTCACCCCAATATCATTCTGGTTTTGGGGGGACAATTCCATGCATCCCCGGGGCTCCAGCATAGAGCCCGGGTACTGCCAAACTAACCTTCCGGGGTTTACTCTGCAGCTACCGCTGCTGCCAACCCTCAGACAGGTTTATGCCTCCCTGGGGCCTGGGCAGCCCAGTCCCAGGAAGGCAGAACCAAGGATTTCCTCTGAGAGAGGGTGTTACACCCTCTCCCTTTGGAAATAGGTGTGGAGGGCCTGAGAGGAGTAGCCTCTCCTGGCCTCTGGAAATGCTTTGAAGGGCACAGATGGTGTCTTCCTTGCATAAGCCAGTCTACACTGGTTCAGGGATCCCCCCAGCCCTGCTCTGGCACGAAACTGGACAAAGGACAGGGGAGTAACCACTCCCCTGACCAGCACCTCCCAAGGGGAGGTGCCTAGAGCTCCTCCAGTGTGTCCCAGACCTCTGCCATCTTGGATGCAGAGATGTGAGGGCACAATGGACACCTCTGAGTGGCCAGTGCCAGCAGGTGAGGTCAGAGACCCCTCCTGATAGGTGCTTACCTTTCTCTGTAGCCAATCCTCCTCTGAGGGCTATTTAGGGTCTCTCCTTTGGTTTTCTCTTCGGATAACAAATGCAAGAGCTCACCAGAGTTCCTCTGCACTTCCCTCTTCAACTTCTGCCATGGATCGACCACTGACTGCTCCAGTACACCTGCAAAACTGCAACAAAGTAGCAAGAAAACTACCAGCAACATTGTAGCGCCTCATCCTGCCGGCTTTCTCAACTGTTTCCTGGCGGTGCATGCTCTGAGGGCTGTCTGCCTTCACCCTGCTCTGGAAGCCAAGAAGAAATTTCCTGTGGGTCGACTGAATCTTCCCCCTGCCAACGCCAGCACCAAACTTCTGCATCACCAGTCCTCTGGGTCCCCTCTCATCTTGACGAGCGTGGTCCCTGGAACACAGGAGATGTATCCAAGTGTCCCCGACAGTCCAGTGTCCCTTCTGTCCAAATTTGGGGGAAGTAATCCTTGTCTCCTAACGCAAGACAGTAATCCTGTGTACTGCGTGAACTGGAGCTACTAGGGCTTCTGAGCACTTTTGCAAGACTTCCTTTGTGCATAGCCTATCCCAGGTTAACCGCAGCTCTTGCAGCTAGCAAGGCTTGTTTGCGGTCTTTCTGCGTGGAAACAACTCTGCGTCCTCCAGCACGCAGTGGGACATCTTCTGAACAAAGGAGAAGTTCCTGGCACCTTCCGTTGTTGCAAAATCTTCAGCTTCTTCCACCTGGAGGCAGCTCTTTTGTACCTTTATCCGGGGTTTAGTGGGCTCCTGCCCCCCCTGGACAATTGCGTGACTCTTGGTCCCCTTCCTTTACAGTCAGTTGTTGTCTTTGCAGAATCCCGTATCTCATCTTCACTGTCTTTCTGGGGTAGTATGGTAACTTTACTCCTACTTTTCATGGTCTTGGGGTGGGGTATCTTGGACACCCTTAGTGTTTTCTTACACTCCCAGTGACCCTCTACACACTACACTAGGCCTGGGGTCCATTCGTGGTTCACATACCACTTTTGGAGTATATGGTTTTTGTTGCCCCTAGGCCTATTGTCTCCTATTGCATTCTATTGTGTTCTACAGTGTTTGCATTACTTTTCTAACTGTTTACTTACCTGATTTTGGTTTGTGTGTATATTTTGTGTATATTACTTACCTCATAAGGGAGTATATTCTCTGAGATACTTTTGGCGTATTGTCACTAAAATAAAGTACCTTTATTTTTAGTAACTCTGAGTATTGTGTTTCTTGTGATATAGTGCTAAGTGATATGAGTGGTATAGTAGGAGCTTTGTATGTCTCCTAGTTCAGCCTAAGCTGCTCTGCTATAGCTACCTCTATCAGCTAGGCTGCTAGAACACCTCTAATCTACTAATAAGGGATAACTGGACCTAGCACAAGGTGCAAGTACCACTAGGTACCCACTATAAGCCAGGCCGGCCTCCTACAGCTAGCTAGCTGGAAAAGTTAGGCCGACAGCTGTCACATGTGTGGGATCAGACTCAGTCGCCTATACTCGGTGGTGCTGCCGCAAAAAATCCATCAGTCTTGTTACTATAACAGGAGTCTACGAAATGGCACCACCAGTGTTTATTAGGAACTGATTTTATGCATCTTCCAAGTATCTCAAAGTCACCCTAATTACCTTATACGGAGACATCCATGGTATTAGTGAATATCGTCATCAGATAGATAGGTAGTACCTATTTGACTGCAAGTCGTTCAAGCTTGAACTCTTAAAAGGATTCCCCAGTTGGTGTTTCTATTTGTGAACAATTAAATTCCACTTTAAAAACGATGGACCAAAACAGTGTCATAATTGCAGTACACATGTGACTCCCTCTCACAACACATCTATTACATAATTTCCTCACAGGTAAGGGAGAGGCGGATCACAATGATTACAGAACAGATATGTTTTATTCTTGGGTCACTTTTACAGCAGCAGATGGGAATACACACAGATTTTATAGCTACACTCCAGCAAATGCAACCGCACAATACAGACCATATGCGTACTTAGAGATACTACTATCTTATCAAGAACACCAAAATTGGCTTGGTGGCACCCTACCGCACATTACATTAGACTTGGTCATTTAAGTAATGATGGACCTACATGGCTTGAGTTGACTATGTATACACCACATCCTAACATAGGTATAATGGCGGTAGCAGACATACACCGCCTGTACACTAAATTAGTAGAAATATATAGACGATTAATACAATTTGTAATATGGATTTTGAATACCACCCTAGCCAGTGCTGCTCCAGGGCAACCACATGTGGCCACTGTGGGCATCAATCCTGCTACAGTGCATTTAAGTTTTGGTTAGCGCAAAAAAGTAGCTAATTGGAAGCATTATTTCCCCTTACGGACCCCAAGATAAACCTAGATTTCTCACAAGGTGATTGCTATTTGGGATGGTTCCCTCAGTGGACAACTGTGCCATTTAAGGTGAAGTATATACTGCACTCTACACTACCATGCATGGTACACAGACACTTGTGAATCTTCCAGAAGTGCTAAAACAAATTCAAGATGAATATGGGGGTGTCCCAGCCCTAGATCAGGGGATGCAATTAATGGGCAATTTTGCTCCAGTATCCTAGATGATATTAAGAAATCTTAATAGGAAAGCAGTAGCATTGGCAGTAGGCCAGAGGCTCGGGGATGTTCCTGTACAGGATCAGGAGCGTTAGCTGCCAAAGATTATTGCTGAGACCTATTCAAGTATAATTGAGGATAGTCTAGGGGCCAGACCAAGTAAACTACAATTACAAGGTACATCCAATAAGGATTCAGCCTAGCAAGCAGCACAGGGTTCTAAAAAATGCTGGGATAAACAAAAGCAAAATAAAGATAATACAAAAAAGAAGAATCTCACGCACAGGGATCTGTGAGAAACACTACAATTTGTGAAATAGAGATAGTTTAAAAACTCTTTCTAGATACCAGTAGATGGATACACACCAATTTTGGTCCTTTCAGGGCTTACTGGATAAACACAGTTAGAGAGACATGCATTCAGAACAAAAAAACAAGTATGAGAAACCAAGGAAAGATTTACAGCACTTATCTGATCCTTCCATAAAAAGGAAGAGAAATCTTCACAACAGAAAACATAATTAAAAAATAAAAGTGGCAGTAATTTCGACTAGAAATGCCACACATAATGAGGACTTTACCAAATAACAGTTTGCCTGAATCTTCAAGAGCTGCTGGAGGTGACAGCAACTAACAACTTTTTAAACGTTTAAACAGCGGACATGCAGGTGTCCACCCAGATAGGGTTTACAAAATGAAAATACAAATTGAGGGAGGCATAGAGGGCACAATTAAAGTTATATTCTGGGAAAAACTGACATTAAGGTATGGCATCCTTTTGGGAGAAAAAGATTGGCCACCAGAATTTGTCTGTAAAATCCCACTGGAGGAAGATGTAATTATGCCACATTTGAAGGTCCTAGTTCCTGAAGAATTAAGACAGGCTTACGCAATAGATTGGGCATTTGCACCAGCCCCAGAGCTGTATCCCAACCATGTAAGATGGGACAAAGGCTCACCTTACCACATAATACCAGTAAGATCAACATCACTTCCACAACCATAATACCCCATTAAATATGAGACTAAAACATTAGTTAGGGAAATACTCACTTAACTGGTGTGATAGAACCCTGCATATCGTCAATGAACATCCCTTTGTTCCCTTTATCTAGGCCAGACCATTCATAGAGAACAGTCTTAGACTAGAGACATTTAAACAATCACACATGCACATTTGCTATACAAAATGCACACAGCACAACACTCATCAACAATTTAGTGCACAAAAAATACAAAACAACCTTGGATATTTCCAGCGTTTTTTTCTGCCAAAATATAGCGCCTGAAAGCAGGGATTTGACTGCCTTCATTACATTAGGCTTGCAAAGGAAATTTTGTCTACTCCCCAAGGGTATAAGAACAGTCCTGTGCTGTTCTCAGCACGTGTAACATCCATTCTACACAACATTGAAACATTGAACTTGAGGCTTTGTCATATGTAGATGACATCTACCTAACAGATAGCAACCTGGTCACACACCTAAGACGAGTAGCCTGCATTGAGTGGGTTTCGCTGAAATAGGCTACAAATGTAATTTCATGAAAACAAAAATTGCCTTTTTCAGTGTCCTGTTTTTGGGATACAAGTTATAAGATGAAGGAAAGAGCCTGGCGCCCCACTTTCTGGAAAAGTGAGTGCAATTACAACTAACAAATACCATCAAAAAGCTACAGTCATTGTTGGGTTGTTTCAAATTTGACAGAACCTACATTCTAGATTATGCGCAATGTATAAAACCACTTTATGACCTGATACGTCCTGATGTTTCAAGTAAATAGGGAAAACCTATCTACAGCATACAAATTACATTTGTTTTCAAGAGCTGAACAACGCTTTACTCCCTCTGAGAAAATTCTAACTGCTGTTCAGATGGCTGTCATAAAAGAGAGACTTCTAGCCCACATGAAACAAACTGTTGCTGTGACCCCAACACCGGCCTTAGAAGCTGTGACGAAAGCCAGCGTTCCAAATGCAAAAGCATTACATCCACGTTGGATACAATGGGCCACCGCTTTGACTGCCACTGATGTTGATAATATTTTTGATCTAAAACTTCAGACACAAGAGTTCCTTCAATATGAACTTGAATACCCAACACCTAAAAACATTTTGCTTCTTGATGAATATCAAATGATTATATACACTGATGGTTCAGCACAATCAGAAGTAGGCATAAAACAACAATACTCCACCGCTTGTGTGGCTGTGAGTGGATTCATGAGGGATGGCATGTTCCACCCACAAAACATACACTCAGACCTTAAGAGACCACACTGCACAATTGGCAGAGCTTAAGGCTCTATTATTGGCACTGGAACACACAGTCCTTTAATGAATATCTGCGTTACTGATGCCAGACTAGGTTCAGAGATTCAAAAGTGAACACCATCAAACACAGACTCCTGTGGGGGACAGTACCAGATCTAAAAGAGATGCTACCAAATACCCATGTAGTACATACAATATGCAATCAACATGTAGGAATACACGTTGCAAGAAACACCTTGGTTAATGAGGCAGCAAAGTCATCAGTAGTCATGGCTTCTGTTGCTGCAATTACTTGTTCCAAGATGAGGTTGGATGATGAAACACTGTCTGCTGTGAAATCTTCGACTGACAGCAAGCTCTTGCCAAAGGCGTATCCCACCAAATATTCTTATCATTTAAGTGCCCAAAAGGTTGCCTTTGTAACAATACCAGGTATGGATGATTGTGTGATCTCCAACCAAGACCAAAAGATTAGATCCAATAAAAGCAGTGCATGAAGGGGTTCCTTCTGCCAGGTCTATTCAAACAGATCAAACAGTATGTCCTTTGTTGTGACATCTGTCAACAAATAAAAGAGTCTACCATTAAACACCCACCAAAGACACCCCTCCTAATTTCCAACTGTAGGAGGCTGGACTGGCTTGTAGTGAGTACCAAGGGGTACTTGCACCTTGCACCAGGCCCAGTTATCCCTTATTAGTGTATAGGGTGTCTAGCAGCTTAGGCTGATAGATAATGGTAGCTTAGCAGAGCAGCTTAGGCTGAACTAGGAGACGTGTGAAGCTACTACAGTACCACTTAGTGTCATATGCACAATATCATAAGAAAACACAATACACAGTTATACTAAAAATAAAGGTACTTTATTTTTATGACAATATGCCAAAGTATCTTAGAGTGTACCCTCAGTGAGAGGATAGGAAATATACACAAGATATATATACACAATAGCAAAAATATGCAGTATAGTCTTAGAAAACAGTGCAAACAATGTATAGTTACAATAGGATGCAATGGGGAAACATAGGGATAGGGGCAACACAAACCATATACTCCAAAAGTGGAATGTGAACCACGAATGGACCCCAAACCTATGTGACCTTGTAGAGGGTCGCTGGGACTATTAGAAAATAGTGAGAGTTAGAAAAATAACCCTCCCCAAGACCCTGAAAAGTGAGTGCCAAGTGCACTAAAGTTCCCCTAAGGACAAAGAAGTCGTGTTAGAGGAATAATGCAGGAAAGACACAAACCAGCAATGCAACAACTGTGGATTTCCAATCTAGGGTACCTGTGGAACAAGGGGACCAAGTCCAAAAGTCACAAGCAAGTCGGAGATGGGCAGATGCCTAGGAAATGCCAGCTGCGGGTGCAAAGAAGCTTCTACTGGACAGAAGAAGCTGAGGTTTCTGCAGGAACGAAAAGGGCTAGAGACTTCCCCTTTGGTGGACGGATCCCTCTCGCCGTGGAAAGTTGTGCAGAAGTGTTTTCCCGCCAAAAGAACGCCAACAAGCCTTTCTAGCTGCAAATCGTGCGGTTAGCGTTTTTGGACGCTGCTGAGGCCCAGGAGGGACCAGGAGGTCGCAAATTGGACCAGCAGAGAGAGGGGACGTCGAGCAAGACAAAGAGCCCTCTCTGAAGCAGGTAGCACCCGGAGAAGTGCCAGAAACAGGCACTACAAGGATGCGTGAAACGGTGCTCGCCGAAGTTGCACAAAGGAGTCCCACGTCGCCGGAGACCAACTTAGAAAGTCGTGCAATGCAGGTTAGAGTGCCGTGGACCCAGGCTTAGCTGTGCACAAAGGATTTCCGCCGGAAGTGCACAGGGGCCGGAGTAGCTGCAAAGTTGCGGTTCCCAGCAATGCAGCCCAGCGAGGTGAGGCAAGGACTTACCTCCACCAAACTTGGACTGAAGAGTCACTGGACTGTGGGGGTCACTTGGACAGAGTCGCTGGATTCGAGGGACCTCGCTCGTCGTGCTGAGAGGAGACCCAAGGGACCGGTAATGCAGCTTTTTGGTGCCTGCGGTTGCAGGGGGAAGATTCCGTCGACCCACGGGAGATTTCTTCGGAGCTTCTGGTGCAGAGAGGAGGCAGACTACCCCCACAGCATGCACAAGCAGGAAAACAGTCGAGAAGGCGGCAGGATCAGCGTTACAGAGTTGCAGTAGTCGTCTTTGCTACTATGTTGCAGGTTTGCAGGCTTCCAGCGCGGTCAGCAGTCGATTCCTTATCAGAAGGTGAAGAGAGAGATGCAGAGGAACTCGGATGAGCTCTTGCATTCGTTATCTGAAGTTTCCCCAGAGACAGAGACCCTAAATAGCCAGAAAAGAGGGTTTGGCTACCTAGGAGAGAGGATAGGCTAGCAACACCTGAAGGAGCCTATCACAAGGAGTCTCTGACGTCACCTGGTGGCACTGGCCACTCAGAGCAGTCCAGTGTGCCAGCAGCACCTCTGTTTCCAAGATGGCAGAGGTCTGGAGCACACTGGAGGAGCTCTGGACACCTCCCAGGGGAGGTGCAGGTCAGGGGAGTGGTCACTCCCCTTTCCTTTGTCCAGTTTCGCGCCAGAGCAGGGCTAAGGGGTCCCCTGAACCGGTGTAGACTGGCTTATGCAGAATTGGGCACATCTGTGCCCAACAAAGCATTTCCAGAGGCTGGGGGAGGCTACTCCTCCCCTGCCTTCACACCATTTTCCAAAGGGAGAGGGTGTAACACCCTCTCTCAGAGGAAGTTCTTTGTTCTGCCATCCTGGGCCAGGCCTGGCTGGACCCCAGGAGGGCAGATGCCTGTCTGAGGGGTTGGCAGCAGCAGCTGCAGTGAAACCCCAGGAAGGGCAGTTTGGCAGTACCAGGGTCTGTGCTACAGACCACTGGGATCATGGGATTGTGCCAACTATGCCAGGATGGCATAGAGGGGGCAATTCCATGATCATAGACATGTTACATGGCCATATTCGGAGTTACCATTGTGAAGCTACATATAGGTAGTGACCTATATGTAGTGCACGCGTGTAATGGTGTCCCCACACTCACAAAGTTCAGGGAATTGGCTCTGAACAATGTGGGGGCACCTTGGCTAGTGCCAGTGTGCCCTCACACTAAGTAACTTTGCACCTAACCTTTACCAGGTAAAGGTTAGACATATAGGTGACTTATAAGTTACTTAAGTGCAGTGTAAAATGGCTGTGAAATAACGTGGACGTTATTTCACTCAGGCTGCAGTGGCAGGCCTGTGTAAGAATTGTCAGAGCTCCCTATGGGTGGCAAAATAAATGCTGCAGCCCATAGGGATCTCCTGGAACCCCAATACCCTGGGTACCTCAGTACCATATACTAGGGAATTATAAGGGTGTTCCAGTAAGCCAATGTAAATTGGTAAAAATGGTCACTAGCCTGTTAGTGACAATTTGGAAAGAAATGAGAGAGCATAACCACTGAGGTTCTGATTAACAGAGCCTCAGTGAGACAGTTAGTCACTACTGAAAAATGGGGGTAACATGCCAGGCAAGTTGGTACTTTCCTACACCAACAAACCACTACAATGTGTGTACCTGGACCACTGTGGTCCTCTAACACCTGATGGTGCATACAAATACATCTTAGTCGCCGTTGACTCTTGCTCAAGATTTCTATGTGTATGGCCACAACAATCAGCTGATGCTCGAACTGTTATTATAGAATTGCACATCTTTATCAGGACATATGCAGGTACAGCTTTCCATTTGAACCAGGGCCCTGCCTTTGCCTCCAGGGAATTCAGGGACACCATGGTGACAATGGGGGTGCAACTGTAGCTCTTGTCTCCTTATCATCTCCAGGGAAATGGCCTGTGGAGCAGAAGAACTGAGACATAAAGCAATCCTTAAGAGCTAGAGAACTAGGTTCAGGTCTTAGCTGGCTTAATCACCTCTATGGAGTCCAGAGTGCACCTAATAATCTTCCCAGAAGGTCTTTGGGAGGGCGCACCCCATATGAGGTTTTGTTTGGCATATCTATGTATGTCCCAGATCTTGATGGCCCTGGCGCAGTGGCAGCAGACACATCTTTTGACATAAATGAACATGTCACTGCCTTGCAGTAATTACAACAATTCCATGATAAAAACTAATCTGGATGTGGCGCCACCTTGGGAATGAGGGATTCACCAAAAACGTATACCGACTGGATTCCAAAAGTTGGGGATCTAGTACGTGAAAGGACTGCTGTGAAGAAGGAATTTGGCCCATCATATTAAGCACCGGTTCCAGTCCTGGGAATATATGGTACACAAACTGTCATTCTACCACCACTGCCCGGTTCCAAAGAAAACTGCTTTGTTTCAATTGACAATGTTAAGCTACACCATGTAGCCAGTCCTGCACAGTAGACTGTGAGGACCTCAGAGCAGTTGCCGAACCCCTCTCATTGCTAATCAAGATGTGCCTCTCCAAAATGTAACCTATTGTGACAAGATTTCCCTGTGCTTGGGGAGGGTGGAAAATGAACGTTCATTAGGACCTGTCTGTACATCTACAACAAGAAATGTCCAAAGTTCTGAACAATAGTACTCAAATTTGACACAAACAGATGGAATTGTTTACTGTGAATGACCGAGGGATACATCTGCCAGTTCGCCTTCTCCAACACCGGCTCCAGTATTTGCACAAACCGCTTCTGGATATTTTGCCGACATCAATGATTTCTTTTCAAACTCTTCAGCATCTTCAACTGTGCCTGTATCAAGAGCACATAAGATATTCAACTGGCTTAAAGCTATCTATCTGATTCATCCACGGAATTATCTATAGGTACTGTTAACTGTGTTTGCCTTCCTTCTTTGGATTGGTTTTGTCTTCATTTTTTTTCTGCTGATACATGGTCATTATCTTTCTGAATGCTCTGCTGTTGAACTAGTGGACGAGGTTTTGAAGCCTCACTTGTCTTCATATAAGGTCCACAGAGACTTGTCTCTAGTGAACATTTCAGCTATACTGATTCCACATGGGATTGTTTGGAATAAAGTATAATTTGATATATTCGGAACCAACGGAAATTATTCAAATTCAATATGCATTCAAAGTTTCCATTAATTATATAATAACACCTGGGGTGGTTTGTGATGATTGGGATGTGAAAACAGTTGATTCTATGCCTTCCGAGCTTGAATATTATACTGTATTTGAAAGTGAAGATGTTTACCAAACAACAGCAAATTATGGGGAAATGTTCTGTTACATTCATTACGGACACCATTTTATACATAAAGCCAGCACCCCGAGAAATGTCTACAATTATACACAATGAAACATTGTCGAGCTCCACCAGTGGGGAGTTTTAAAATGTATGTAGAAAAGTTTGCATACTTTTCTGGGCATGATGTCACAAAAAATCTTATTATTTTAAATTGCCTCCTATGAAATTTCAGAATGTCCTGTTAACATATACTTTCATCTATTGTGATTCCTTTGTTTCCCAGTTGGCTATTGATGGCTATGAATGTTGGTTGAAGTCAATGGACTTAAAGTGTTTGTAGGGAGCTAGAAATTGGCAAATACAGGGGTAGGAAGCTTTATTTAGAGAATGCCTTATTCCGTTGTAAATTATATTCTTAAATTAAACTGTACAGCAAACAAGTTGTTTAGGTTTAGCAAAAATTAAGGAATTGAATGCACCCAGTATTTCGACATCACTAAATTTGACAAATGGTGAAAGATTTTAAATGTTACTGAAGAAGAGTTCGACGGGTGGGTCCAAAATGGAACATTTAACATGACACTTTCAGGTCCAAATGGGTGGTTATTGTGGCCAGTGGACACAAATAGTTGTCTTGCATGTTTTGTAAACTCCACAAGGGGTTTTAGAGCGAGCCCACCTGACCCTCGTTACATATCATCACAACACTCCAATATTGTCACCACATACAGCGTGGACAAATTATATCAACAATGGTTGGAATCTACCACATTAACAGCCATAAAGAACACCTTAGTGTCCTGCCAGAAAACATAGACTTCCAAGATTTCTTTTTAGGTCCAAGAAAACCATGCACAAAGCGCTTCTTATATGCAATATATAATGAAATATGGTAACTTTCACACAAATAAGCAGCTGCCCGGTTAAGGCAAATAGATCAGGAAAACTAACAGAAAGCTCTAGACGTTGTAAATGATGCTATGAACACTTTATCCAAATGCATTTACACCCTAATAACACTGTTTCATTTGCAATTGACATCATACAAAATGACATGTCATTTTTACAACATGGACAAAGTCAGCTTAGGTCCATTATGCTGTGAGGTTGGACATTACAAGTTCTGAAAAGTGGTCGCGTGCACTGTCAACACCTCAGCTCAAGGGAATTGTTTGCCACGTTCAACCTGACACAACAGCAACAAATAATGGCTAAGAAAGTAGGAGCATATATTTTGTTAAACATTGAAAAGTTTAAAAAGTTGCCTTTAACTGTGGCAGAAATACCATCTGTAGTTTGGTTATATCACAAGGTTATTATTTTGCCCATTTCAATACTACAGTTAACTTCGTGATTGAAGCACATTCCTGTTGGATGATTGGAAAAGCTAGGAGATAGTTACATCCATGTGGTGTGGGAGCTTCCAGTTATGTATAAATGTTTTAACAGGATGAAGGAGATCTTTCTTAGCGGAAGCAAATGTGAGACTTCTGTAAGTCATTCAATGATTCGTAAACAGTTGCCCTTGCATGGAGCATGTAATGCTTCAACTACAAATTTAGCCTGTTATCTGAAGGTGGTCCCTGTTCCTTTGATTTGTCCTGCATTCCAGGTGCTCTTGAATGGGAGTTATGTGATGCTAAACAACTTCATCTGTTGTGGTATGCAAGCCAGAATTGCCTATGTAGTTTCGATCTCCCAAATTGTTACATTTTACAAAAAATGTGCTTTTTTCCCTGCACGCGAGAGATAAAAGTAGCAGAAATCTGGCCTCATATTGATACTTCAAATGTAAATTTTGACAAGTTGAGCTGACTAGAGGCTCTTTTGTTTCAAAAACATGTGGACTTACATCTGCCTGCAAAACCTATGCTCCCCAAGTTGAGAGGTAGTCTGCAGAGATGCAGTCACTTTTAAATACAAACTTTCCAAGACATTTTAGTGTACTCATAAGTCACATTTTTAACGTGTCTAACACCACTGGGATTGTACACTTCTTTAAGGCTGTTGGCTCTGGTTTTGTGAGATCCTTCTCCTCCATATTTGGGATAATACCTTCAGCCATACACTTTATTTTTTGAGTGTCTTTGGGGGATTCCATGTTACTTTGGCATTAATTGGCAGCATTTGCTGTTGCTAATTTTCATATGCAATGGCTGCTCTGTCTCAACAAGAAAGACTGATGGCCTTTCCACCTGCCCAACTGTGACTGCATGATGCAGTATTTTGGGACAACACTCCTGGAAGAACTGGAGTCCAACTGGTCTTTGTCATTCAGACCGGTTCTGAATTACATCCAGCCCGTCTTTCAGTGCTTGTGGTGCCCATTCAAACATGCACCAGAAGTGTGTCTTACAATGCAGTGCATATCATCTTTGGATGCTGGTCTACTTGTGTTCTAAATGAGGGTTCATTATCAGACATGCACATTGAGATTACAATTGCTACGGGAAGCTTCCTATGAGCCGCCCTTTGTGGATCAAGTGGCTCTTGATGATGCAACATCTGCCACTGCATGGGAAACTGCACCTCGTGCGGAACTGTGGCTGAGGTAACGGAACATAAGTGCACCCTCGTTTTCCTTGTGTTTAATCTGGTTACTTTACCATCTGCCGACGTGGGGTCTTTCCTGGAATCCATAACAATTGATGATATTCGCAATTTTATAATGTATTATGATTATTGTTGATTTGGCCTTAACTGATGTTCGAGTTTTAGAAATTCTAAATTAACCATTTTGTTTGGCTCAGATTTGGTCTGTTTTGCTTGTCGACATGGATATTTTATCTCATTCAATATATTTTAGCTTGCTTTTAGTGATCAATGTAGGAAAAGTTATTTTTGTATTAGGTTTTATTATAGACCTCTGCACCTTTGAACCAACAATGGGGAGGGTGTTGTGAGGTTATTTTAGCATTTATACAGGCAAATTATTTAGCCCTGGACCCGAGGCCTGTGCCCTCTCACCTAGTTACTTTTTGCATTTGCCCTTCCACTCAGAATTTGGTATTCATTTCTTTGCAAGGCATTTTTATCCTATGCTCCACCCAAGGTTGTACATGATATTTACTGGGTATTGCCAGTCTAAAGAGTACATTTTCGACCATACACAGAAAAATACGTGTTGTCGCATCAGCACAGTTCATAGAATAACAGATGTGTTATTATTAAACATCACACTGCCCACACCAGGGTAGAAGGGACATTGCAGACAGCTTGCCTTCTCATGATGCACGTTGTCACAGGTTCTGCAGAAACCTTTTTGGTTCCTCTTCGTCTATGTGAGAGGATTCCCAGCAGACTAACAGACCTCTTCTTCAACTGGCAGGTATGTGGGGTTGGGCTTCCTTCCCGAGACCAGAAGGGCAGATTAGGGCTACCACTGCTATTTGCTCTCATGTACAAACTTAGAATCGTAGTAGTGTATGTAAGAATATTAGGGATGCTATTGTGACAATATGGTGGGACAATATTGTGGGACTGTTTTTGTGTTGCCCTTTTCTAGTCACTGCTGTGATAACGCTGTGTTTCATTATCCTCTTAATCGCATTTCATGCCCTTTTACATAGAACCACTGCTGTGATAACACTGTGTTTCATTAGCCTCATAATCACATTCCATGCCCTTTTACGTAGAATGCAGTTGCTTCAATAAAATACATATTGAACCAAGATTCTGCTTCTGTTTGTCTTTACATGTATGAGACTTGTATAACTTAGAGAAAGGGGTACCATCTGTTCCACCACGACTTTCCTGAGGAGTCTGAGTGTCATGAGACAGGCTGCAACAAATCACTCATACCTTTGGTATTGGTGAGGTGCTGCTAGCTAGCCAGAAAGGCTAGGTCGATAGCTATCACATGGTGTGGGATCAGACTCAGTCCCCGATACTTGGTTGTGCTGCCGCCCAAAATCCAGCAGGCTCGTTACTATAACAGGAGACTATTAAAATGGCACATAATATATGGAATGTTGGTTAGTGTGGGGGCTACACAGGTGATATACAAACACAAACAATCCCCGAACTCCCCCCTCCCACTTCAGCAGATGAACATTGCCAAAGACAGTCCTTTGGAAACCAACAAGTAAACAAAAATTGAAGACATCAAACAAGACATGTAGGCAGTGTTTCTACTTATCAAGTCCAGTTGGGTTGCTTCCTCCTGAGGGGTCGCCAGGGTCCTCTGTATCCCTCCAGGTGGGCAGAGTTGGCTGGGAGAGAAGGATATTGTGCCTCATCAGTCCTAGACAGCATTATGACAAAGAGGTATAGCTGCCTCTCCAGTTTGAGATCTATGATCCACAGTGCATTAGATCCAGCCGTGCAAAAGCCCTGCCAGCTGTGGGGGAGGGAGTCTTATCCATGTGGTACCTTACAGTTCATCTTGGTCTGGTTCATTGGTTGGAAGATCTCACTTTTGTAGTGAGAGGGATAAATGCTTTGTTTCCCTTTATAGTCGATCCAAAGAAGTGCAAGATATAGCATAGCAGAGGGAATGTTAGCTTTTTGCAGAAGTCATTTCACTGGTAAGAATGCAATCTTATTGCCTTGGTAGACTATGGGCCTGATTACAACTTCGGCAGAGGGGATTTCTCTGTCCCAAATGTGACGGATATCCCACCCGCCAAATTACAATTCCATTATATCATATGGAACACGTAATACGGTAGGCGGGATATCCGTCACATTTGGGATGGAGTAATCCCCTCAGCCAAAGTTGTAATAAGGCCCTATGTCTTTTCTGTTGCACGCCATTCGGAGCACCGCACCCCAAGCTTGATCATTTAAGAGTTTTGCTATGATTGGGCACGGAGATGTACCAGGTGACAGTAGTGCCATGAGCAAACAATGTGCCCGTTCCACAACCAGGGGCCAGGAGAGACTATCAGTGCCAAAGATGGAGGTCAGCATTGTTTCGACTTAAGACTCCATTGTACCTTTGTTTGTTAACTCCGGCACCCCAATTATGCGCAAATTATTGCAGCACGAACACACCTCCAAGTCCCCATTCATTGCTTCAGTCACAGCTGCTACCTTCCCCATATTGAGACATTTTGTACCAACCAAATGTATATCATCTTCCGCCTTAGATATATGCTGTTCAGCAAGTTTTGCAGACGTGGTACATTCGGATAATCAAGGTGTTGATTTTCCCATCAATAAACTGGAGGCTGCTCTGCGCCACCAGTAGTGTAGATTCCAGTGTGGGCATCTCTTGGGTGCCCAATGCTCATACCTGATTTGTAGGAGCCTCCAGTGAAAATTCAAATGTGTCTGGCCTCTGTCCATCATGCCCATGTTGGTCTGCACACTGTTGTACATGGTCCCGAAGGCACGTTGTCCCAGACAGCATTCCGGTTTCATAGATTACTA
Source organism: Pleurodeles waltl (assembly GCF_031143425.1). Classification (NCBI taxonomy): domain Eukaryota; kingdom Metazoa; phylum Chordata; class Amphibia; order Caudata; family Salamandridae; genus Pleurodeles; species Pleurodeles waltl. The sequence continues at coordinate 66,261,674 of NC_090439.1, read as the reverse complement.
GTTTTCAAGTTTGCAAACTCCATGGACTTGGGTCAGCAGGCAGCGTATTCCTACTAGTGTTGTTTTAGAAGGGTCAGCATGCAGAAATCAATTCAGTGTCCAAAATCACCAGGTGGTATCGACAATGTGTTGCGCCACAGTCTCTTGGTTATTCCCCTTATCAGCCCTGTGCTGCGCAATACAGCAGACAATGATTCAAGAGAAATGCCCCGATAAGGCCCAGTCAATAGTAGGCACTCATAGAGTGATAGGCATTGTAGCACGGTGCTTCCAGCTCAGTATATACAGTAGTATGGCTTCACAGGTGGGACAAATGGCAACACCTGAGCAGGAAGCAATTGAGACACCAAAGTTGTTTACAGCCGGTGTTTGAGCTTTTTTCACATACATCCCTGCAACATGCAGCAAACAGGGTTATAGACACACCAGTAGAGCTCAGTAATCAAGTGCCAGGCTAGTCTGTGACAGTAATGCAAGGTCAAGCGGGCCCAATGTCACCAGGATGACAATCTGCAGTGTGCTGACCACTCGCAGCCTCATGACACACAGGGCTAGCTCACCTCCTCATTGGTTCCCTGCACTTAGCAGGCGCACACACTTTCTGAGCCGGGTATTCAGCACATCCATGCAGCAGGCGCATGGCATGGAGGTCATAGGCAATTAATACCAGCTTTAGCAGATCTCAGATGTGGCAATCCAGAACCAAGCACGAGCCCAGGAACCACAGCAGCTGCCTGGCAGACAGTCACAGAGACTCCCAGGGCTGCAGTCCGCCAAGCCGCAGCAGGCCACAGGGGACAGTCGCAGTCCAGGCCTCTGAAGCAATGCGTGCTCCATGGCTTCCTCCCCAGTAACAACCGGCAGTAGCAGGTTCACTGGAGCCAGTGGCCACCCAATGCACACAGAGCCACAGCACTGATGCTCCATTCAGCCAGCAGCCCCCATCAGGCACTCCAACCTCAGAGGACCACCGGGTTCAGTCGTCTTTCCTCAGCACCAATGTAGGCAACAAAGCCGACAAGCCATGACCCGTCTCAACTTTATTGCTGGTTTGCAGCACCTTGCAGTGGCCCCAAAGGGTTGAATTGGGTTATCATTCACTTCTAGGCACCCAGGCAGGTGATTTGGTTAGTGTAGGATGACGGATTTCAAGATAAAGGACGGATTTTGTGCCCAGCCAGCAGAGCTACACTGAATTGCAGTCATCTTGCTGTGGGCGCTCTGGCGCCCCCCACCGATCAGCCATTTGCCAGGCCATCCCACTTGTTCTTCTATGTTATTAACATTTAATTGTAAAGTATTTAAATACATTTTGGGGTTAAATTATTTATATTTTACTGAATATAAAGAATAAAAAAATAGGCATTCTTTTTGGGAAGGGATTGGGTGGTTAGTTTATTATTATTAGGAAGATTATTTTGCATACACCTTGATGGGTCTTTGGTAATAATGTATTTTGTAATTATTAGTGGAATTGTGAACATTTGTATGTAAAGACAATATTTTGGGGGTCAGTATTTATACTCACACACACACAGCCACACATATGCATACACAGACACACTTATATAACTTGATCTCTTAAAAACATTATCGAATAGAAAATGGTTTTATATATTTAATTTTTTTAAGATACTTAACTTTCAACACATCTTCTTAAATATATAACATTTACAACACTAAATTGAAAATGTAGCATTTTATTATTGCATTTAAATGATTTATTTTTATAATAAATAATAATACAAATTGTGTCACTTTAGATAGCATATTTAACTTAATTTGTTTAATTGAGATATGTTTTTACAATTTCCAATTTTTGAGTTAGGACAGGAAATCAAAGTTAGTGAGGCAAGATGTATAACAGCAATTCAGAACCCCTAAACTTTTCCCATTGTTTATAGAATTGGAGTTAGAATATTAAATCTGCCTTTCCCCCAAAATATGTGTTTTCCCTCCCCCGTTAATAGGATTGGTGTTAGAAAAATAAATCTGCCTCCCCAAAAAAATATATGTACTTTCCCCTGTGTGTGGAACTGGAGTTAGAAGAGCACATCTCATCCCCTCTGATACATGCATGTTCCCCAATGGTTGTAGGATGGGACTTAGAATAGTAAACCTGCCCCCTGCCCACTTCAGATATATGTACTGTGCCTCGTGGTAGTTGGACTGGGGTTAGAATAATAGAGCCAACCCTCCACTGTATACGCTTTCCATATTGAGGAAACTGAATAGAATGTTAAATGTTACCACCCCCCAATTAGTGTATACACTTTCCTCATTATTTCTGAGACTGTATATAGAATCGTAAATTTGGTTTCCTAACTTTTCTAATGTTTGTTATGTCGGAGTTAGTCCAGTAAATTATTTGCTCTTATTTTTTATGCTTTAAGGATATTAGGCCATATTCACAAAGGTATATTACAAGTCTAGATTTACTCATGTGTAAATCTCCTTCTGCAGTTAGGTGTAAATCTGCACTTTTTGGCTATTCACCATTTCCAAGTATAGATTTTCACCCAACGTTAGCCCTACATGTCTCCAACCCATCAGCTCAGGGGTGGAGACTCCCTCAACATAATTTATGACTACGTGCTTGGCAGACATGCCTGCAGGTGGGGGAGAACCTCCATATGCAGAGTGGAACATCCACCCTACAGTCGTAGACCTCCACCACCTAGGTGGAGTCCTCAGAATGGGAGTGAATAGGCACTTTATATATAACACATGGAAATCAGACACACCTTAAGCACTTTCTCTTCAAATCACATAAATACAGACCATAATCCAAGCAATTACTTTTTCCTCTTTTAGTTCATGTGCCTGCTGCCGCCATTAACCTCACTCTGCCTCCAGAGTGCACTCAAGTCTGAAGAGGAGTTTTACTGAGGAGGACCCAGTCCTTGTAACAAAATGTGTGGTAAA